>NC_079317.1:72226894-72830331 GCF_029931775.1 Euleptes europaea
ACTTATCAATAGACCATATGAAACTATGTTTTAGCTTTAGAGCTTCTCTGGCATATATGTATTTGCACTTATACTTATTGGTTTAAAGAAGGATTTATACCTTCTCCTAAACCATTGTATCTATGGTGGTGTGAAGTAGAATACCTTGAAATCCAGAGTCAGAGATCCAGTTTCTTTAGGTTGCATAATTTTTAGCTATTTGATTTTGTCTATATGTCTCTATCTATATAATTGTGATAGTTCTCCAAAAATAATTATTAGATCAAAATCCAAGTAATGTCCATAAACCATACAATACATCTTTAGAAGTAACAGGCATTATATCAGTAAAATTTAACACTTTTAAGCCTCTTGGATTTCAGTGAAGTTAGTAGGCATATACCCCACCTATTCTCTCTCTCTCTTCATAAATATAACACATGATATAATTGTTGGAGAATGTAAGAAATCAGCAGTAGAAAAAAGTAGAGCAGGTTCCAGCCCAAACCAAGTATTTTAAAGTCCTACTGATTTCAAGATAAAAGATTTAAAGATCATTAGCATTTAAAAGATACTTAAATTTGAGGGGATCATGTGTGTGTGTTAAGTGCCATCAAGTCACTTCCAATGAATGGCGACCCTATGAATGAAAGTACTCCAAAATGTCCTATCTTTGACAGCCTTGCTCAGATCTTGCTCAGATCTTGCAAAAGGGGATCATGCCCATAGTTTTTCCCCTCATAATATAATCATTCAAAATTATTATAAAGAATGCCTATGCAGGTTTAAGATAATGATACGTATCATATGAATAAACACATTTGAGAAGTTTTGCTGGATGTGAATGTAATTTATCTGTCAATACCACAGGAAAGCCAAAAGGGAGACAATTTCTTACTCCAGTTAAAAGGACAAGGCAAGTAGGTGAAAGACCTCTACCTGAGACCCTGGAGAGCTGCAGCCGGTCTGAGCAGACAATACTGATTTTGATGGACCGAGGGTCTGGTTCAGTATAAGGCAGCTTCGTGTGTCCATGTGTCAGAAATTTACCAAAGAATATTTGACTTTTCCAAGTAAAAGAGAGACAGAAGAAAGTAAAATGTAGCTATTCTTCAAACTGAAGTAATCTGTGTAGGTTTGTGACATTAGGATAAAAATGGCAATTATATATCAACTGGCCTAAATTAATTGTATCTCATCAGAATGACTCACAATGAAGTGCTAAAACGACATTGTGAGTCTCCAGTGCACACCAGTCTGACTTGTACTGATCCTCTGTAATATAAACGCAGGCCTTAATTACTGAATATTGGAAACAATGCTTCCATCCATTGTGATAAGGCTTTCAACTAATGGCTGGTTCTCACATATATGTGATCCCTTGCTGTCTCATCATGCTAAGTAAGATAATGGCCTCTGTTGAAAAGTATTGTGTTTGCGATCATATAAAATCTGTATCGGTTATTGTTTGTTCTTCACACGTGAAATGCAGTTGCCAACGGATACATTTGCCATAAGTTTTTCAGGTTCAAGGCTTGGAGTTTTAATGAAGACCTTAAACTGCAACCCTAAACACACTTATGCTGGACATAAAATGTAACTGGAGCCATTTAAAAATAAAGGCTAGTCAGATCAGGGAAGAAGTTATTTTGGTTCCCAGATCTGTCTTAAAATACCATGGTGGAGTTTCTCAACTTTGAAGGAAAGTTATTCAACTTTGAAAGGAAAAAAAAAATGAAATGGGTTGAGAATAGAAAGGTTCCCGATAAAGTGGTATTGACTAATTTCCTTCAATGGAAAGAAGAAAAAGAAAGTTATAGTTATAGTGATAACTGCAATATAATAGTATGCTCATAGAAGAAAGAAGAAGAGTTGTTTTTTATATGCCGACTTTCTCTACCACTTAAGGGAGAATCAAACCGGTTTACAATCATCTTCCCTTCCTTTCCCCACAACAGACACCCTTTGAGGTAGGTGGGGCTGAGAGAGTGTGACTAGCCCAAGGTCACCCAGCTGGCTTCGTGTGTAGGAGTGGGGAAACAAATCCAGTTCACCAGATTAGCCTCCGCCACTCATGTGGAGGAGTGGGGAATCAAACCCTGTTCTCCAGATCAGACTCCACTGCTCCAAACCACCGCTCTTAACCACTACACCATGCTGGTATGCTATTCTTACCATAAGTCTAAAGACACAAAATATTATTGTATCAATCTAAGATAATAGTTGCAGCATTCTCACCAAATGGAACTGATAGAACCCCAAGATCACGTCTTATGTTCCAGATTCTCAACAGATCTAGGCATCAAGTATTCATGACCAGCTGAGCCAAGGTTATAAATCACAGTGGAGCCAAGCTGGTCAATAACAGATACTCATATTCCAACCCAATTTTCATTATCTCAGTTTTGTGAGGGAAAAGGTTCAGTTTAATACCTGTATTCAGTCTCCAGACACAGCCAGGAATTTTGTAAGGACTATAGAAACAGGTCCAAATGTGTGCGTGAGACTGATGAATATCAGTATATTGATGGCATGTCATTCTTACACCTATCCTGAACTTCATACACACGCTAATGTGAAGAGGAAGCATTTCAGCATGTGCTACCCCTTTATTTCACTGAAGGCTCTCCAATAAATATGCATGAGTGAATCTTCCATCTCTAATAAAATGAATGTGGTACCCTTATAGATCAGAATGTTCTCTGTGCACATCAAATTTGCTACATATGTAAAAAATAACTAGGTTTTGGCTATAATATCTTCTCAACATTGAACACACACACACACACACAGAGACAGACAGAGATACGTTTTGAACTAGGGTACAAGGCAAACCAAATGGAAATATTTCCATTGTCCACTGTGGTCTTTGGATCATTAGTTTTTTGAAAAAAAGACGGACAATTTTCTGTGGCTAAGCAAGGAGAAGTACATACATTAACAATTAAATAGAAATTGACACAGAACTGTTTGTTTTATTATTCATCACCATCTAAAATAGTAAGGACAGATTGTCAAATTCTCTCTTTATATAACTCTATAAAACAATCTCCACTTGAATTGGTGGGATTTTATTTTTGTCTTACTGGGATATAAACATATTTGAGCACTAAACAATTCCTTTCAAAACTGTTTTGATCCACCATAAGAATTGTCACTTCAGCAGTCAAATCCAAGTAACATCTGCTCACAGCAACCAGTCAATATTGTGAAAAGTTCAAAGAATGAAGATCATTAGTAGTGTCAGCTTTACAAGCAGAAGGTAATGACGTTAAAGTGAGCAAGGATAATAACCACAAATAGTGGCTTCATTATCCAGTGATTTATCATGATGAAAAACCTGTTTAACCTTTTGATCTCTGCATGCTTTCTGATTTTAACAAAAAGCGCTATTATTTTGTGTTGTCAAGTGATAATTTGTGGGTTGTTAAAGAAGTGTATTGAATTATTCTGAAAGCAATTTTTGCACATTTTAGATGTGTGCTGGGTTTACTCCAAAACTATAAGAAAATGGCTACCCTGTTTCTGTTATCTTTTCATCCTGCTTTTTTCATCAATAGATCACAGTGGTTTACAAGTAAAAGCAACCTCCAATGACATTTTTGTTGTTTACAATCTTACCCAATATTGATAAAGTACGGTATCATACTTCTGAACCTTTTGAGTCCCAGCTTCAGCCCTACCAATGGAATCATAATAAATAGTTTATTGCATAAAAGGCTATCTTTCTGTCTTGTTTTTCACTTATACAATCTGTCTCCTCCCCCCTTCTTCTGTTTTCCCTGCCTTTCTCCTTAAGTTAAAGAGGAGGCCAACAAAACAAGCAAAAAGAAAACAATGGTTTCTACTGCTGGAACTACCCATCTGTTTGGATCATGACCCACCAGTTGAAAATCAACAGTGTAATAGAAACATTGAACTGTATGATAGATGCCGCTTACCTGATTGGTAGGGTTGCCAACCTCCAGGTGGTGGCTGGAGATCTCCTGCTATTACAACTGATCTCCAGCCAATAGAGATCACTTCACCTGGAGAAAATGGCTGCTTTGGCAATTGGACTCCATGGAATTGAAGACCCTCCTCTTCCTAAACCCAGCCCTCCTCAGGCTCCGCCCCAAAAAATTCTCCCACCGGTGGCAAAGAGGGACCTGGCAACCCAACTGATTGGTGCTTTACACAGCCATCCATATTTTCAGTGGGATCCTTAGAATGAATTGCACCAAAGATATACTAGCATGAAACTACAGACAAACCATGATATCAGTCAATCATTACTGCATCATTGCATATGCTTGTAAAACAAGTTGCTGACTCCTATTTCAACAGTAGGACATTTTAAAGTACTGCCATATCTGGTGAGTCTTATTGCAAGTGACGCTAAATCCACAATTCTTGCAAAGTATTCCTATCTGTCCGCATGATCCTGTCCACTGTAATCATAGATAATGTCATTGGTGACAAACTGTGTTAAACTGTGTAACAACTTTTTATGTTGAGAAAAAATGTTGTGTCAGAGATCAAATGAGACTATCAAAGGGAGGTCACTTGTGAGCAAAGAGACACCTCACTAAGAGCCAGGAGTTATGCATGAATGCAATTTTGTTAATAAATTTATCATACTTAATGTGTAGCATGTAGCTTATCTCTTTTTAAAGATGATATAGAACATCTCTATAATTTTTTCATTCCATGGTTTAGTTTAGACAAAAAAAGCTTATGTATATAGAGATAACCTGACAACAAGCCCTCCTTCTCTGTTTCTAACTACCTACTGCAATCTTCAATTTTTAGGAATAAATGGACAGTTCTCTCTTTGGGGGGAAGTAGCAGTGGGGTCCCCCAGTGAGAGGGAAAGAGACTTTGGGACATAGTGGATAGCTCAATAAAAATGGCAACCCATTGTGCTACAGAAGTACAAATGGCAAATTCTATGCTTGGGATTATTAGGAAAGGGACTGAAAATAAAACAGCCAATATTATAACGGCCCTGTATAGATCTATGGTGACTCTCCTCTGGAATACTGTGCACAGTTCTGGTCACCATATCACAAAAAGGACACTGCAGAACTGGGAAAAGCACAGAAGATGATTAAGTGTTCTTTTATTCCTCCAGGCGAGATGGAGGAGGTGTCAGAGGAGAATGGGCAGCCTGCTGAGGCAACTGTCAGGGGAGCAGCATTGTCAGCCTTGCTGCTGAACAAAGATACCTGTCAGCCCTGAAAGCCCCAAGAGTCTCACCTAAGGACAGGGTTGCCAGCTCCGGGTTGGGAAATACCTAGAGATTTTGGGAGTGGAGCCTGAGGAGGGCAGGGTTGAGGATGAGAGGGATGAGAGGGGTATAATGCCATAGAGTCCACCTTCCAAAGCAGCCCTTTTTTTTTTCCAGGTGAACTGATCCTGTCTCCTGCAGATCACTGTAATAGTGGGAGATCTCCAGCCACCACCTGGAGTTTGGCAACCATGCCTAAGGAGCTAGGTGGAATTCTGAACAATTCACTATAGGTGACAGAGTTTCCTCTGTAGAACCATGGCAAGACACATCATGTGAGAAAGCAGAAGCAAACATCCCGAATGGAGACTTCTAAGAACTTGGGGCCCATCCAACCTATTAGTTGTATGTGAAGCAGAGTTTTCTTTTTGACTGTTATTTGTCTCTAGATAAAAGACCAGGCCACATCAAAGGAAAGAGGCTGAACTACACTGGCATACACAGAGGCCAGGGGAATCCCACCAGAATGTGATCTCACAATACACCTCAAGCATGATTCTGACTTCATGTTCACATGAGATATGTTTCCAGGACCCTGTTCTACATGACCCTGCTACAATGTATTATTGAGTGGGATCATTTATTCAACATTGTACAAGATTGGAACCTTATTCTTAAAAAAATGCACTGTCCCTTAAACAATCATTCTAAAAGTGACATTTTTATTTGCACGTAGCATACAGAATGGACCTTCACTACTTTCTGTATTGATCAGCCCGCATTATTTTTCCTCCCCCAGTGGTTCCGTGACTGCATTTTGGGATTTCTCTTTTCACCCTAAACTAGAGGTGATATTTAGAGAAGACAGCAGTCCTCTATATTTCAGACCACACATGGTTCTTAGGAGTACCTATAGTGGGCTACATACATGGATGGACAGTCAGCCACACATCCTTCGAGCTATTCTTTGAAAATTCATTACGACTTTTAAAACCATTCTCAAACTGCTCTGGGCAAGGAAGAAAACAGAAAGAGTTACTCAGCATTGACACTATCCTCTAGGTGCCCTTGACAATCATACCCAAATAAATGTTTCCTATTTAGTTTTCTTTCACTGTGATGATTTTACAACAGCTCTTTGTGTGTGTGTGTGCATGGTTTATAGTTCATCTTCTAATGGGATACTTGCGATCAACCAACAGGCCATTCAGATAAAAGAAACTGTACTACACTCTAATTAGAAGAGTGACTGTAAGAACAGAATCTGATCCATTCTTTGGCTCGCAGCTTCTCCAGCTCCCAGAAAAGTATTAGCAGCTTTCAAAACGAAAAACTCTACACAGTTTTTTTATCTTAATCGCTCATTGGCAGAGAGGACAATGTGATTATAGCGTGTCTCTTTTCGTAAAGCATTTACTGCAGTTATTCCAAACTGTGCCACGGATGTCTTAGCCTCTTCTTGTTAAAAAAGAATGACATCATTAACTAAAAGAAGAATTAACAGGGTGTTTCTTTGTCACATCTGTACATACCCACGTCATTCCTGGTATACTGGAATCTCCTTTCCTTCACAATCAGACCAAATTTGAGACCTTTTAAAATGATTTTGGAAGGTGCGTGGTCTATGCTACGCTATTGCAGTGGTGTAGTCACATAGCCTTTTAACATTTGCAAGGTATGGGTTGTGGATGTAGTGAATGTCAACAAAACTCTCGGCATCAAGTCCCTATTATTTTGTATCTGTCTACTGACTTACCTATCTTCCGCTTTCCTACATATTTTTCTGCTTTTTTTTTTTTTTTTAAACGGCAATCTGTTTGCAGCATGGTGATTCCCGAACTGCACGCACAGCAAACCCCTCCATCTCTCCCCCTGTCGTAGATCAAATTTAATGCTAGGAGTAAAATACCGCTTTTTCCCCTCCCAGAGTCTGAAAGATACTGTGTAAGACCCCAGATAATGTTGTACCAAGGCTTTAGTGCCCACACATTTAAAAACTGCCCTATCAGTAAACTGAAGTATGACATTACCAGCAATGTGCTTTGTGTAGTACATATCTGCAGGCATGTTTAGTCCAGTCTGGGAGCTGGTGTTCCCTTTTCCCTCTCCCCCTCTCCCTCCCTCCCTCCCTCTTGTGCTGCTGAACAAAAGCTTGCCAACAAAAGAAATTCTTCCTGGTCTGTAAAACAGTTGTGTAAAACTTGAACTGTAAAAGCCACAGTTGACTGCGTTAATGCAGAACAGTTGGGAGGGTGGGGAAATCGGTGGCAGGTTGAGGCAGGCTACAGCAGTGGTGCCCCTATTCTGTTGAGGGGCTACTTAGTCACACCACCTGCTCCCCCTATTATTTCAAAGGCAAACCAGTCATGGCAATATGGACAGACGGGTGTTTAGCTTCAATGCCATAGACACAGAGCACCAGACGGTTTGAGGGGAAGTTAAGAAAAGATAAATTAAGTGATCAATAAAGATAAGGGGAGCAGTAAAATGGTACGGACAGGACAGACAAAACAAGTGGGGGCAAACGTGAGTTTAATAATGCAAATAGTAGCCAAATTCAACTTTACAAACCCATATAATTTTCAGGAGTATTTCTTCTTTCCGTTGGTTACTTGTGTTCTTATTCAGCAATAACTGTAAAACAACTGTACACTCAGGCAAATGTTTGATTTTTGCAGCAAAGCCCAGGAACAGGCTGGTAGCAACAACCAAATGACTCACTGCCACACTAGTGGCATGATTTATTATGACCCAGCAGTGTTTACCTGGTAACTACTATTCAACAACAATTATCGCATGAAAGCCACATTAAGATTTGGGAGATCTCAGTTGGAAACCCCACTCTGCCGTGAATGGATGGCCTCGACCAGTCATTCATTCTTACTGTAACCTAACTCACAGGGTCATTGTGAGGATAAAATGGAGGAGAGGAAAAAAATAGACTGTGCTTTGCGTCCCCACTGGAAAGAAAGGCAGGGTATACATGAATTAAAAATCAACTAAAGCTTAAGACTACAGGGGCAGGGAAGATTGGCGGGTGGGAAGAAAGAAGCAGGGAAATGGGAGAGGATATGGAGGTTACCAGGATGAGGAAAAGAGGAAATAATATAGGGATGGAGACACAGGGGAAAATGAGGGCCCTCCACAAAACCTTGATGGTTCCCCACTTGTGTGTTCCTTATTTTTGCAGTGGAGGTTACTCCATTTGGAAGAGTAAAACGGGGAAGGTCTTATTTTCTGTGAGTGTTCCCCCTGATATGCAGAAACCTCCTTTTCTCTATTGCCTAGCCCTGTCCTGCTGCTGTGGACTGAATCCTATCAGCTTTCCACTGGTGGAAGTGGATTGTTCCCCACATAAGAACATAAGAAAAGCCATGCTGGATCAGACCAAGGCCCATCAAGTCCAGCAGTCTGTTCACACAAGTGGCAAACCAGGTGCCTCTAGGAAGCCCACAAACAAGACAACTGCAGCAGCATTATCCTGCCTGTGTTCCAAAGCACCTAATATAATAGGCATGCTCCTCTGATCCTGGAGAGAATAGGTATGCATCATGACTAGTATCCATTTTTACCAGTAGCCATTAATAGCCCTCTCCTCCATGAACATGTCCACTCCCCTCTTAAAGCCTTCCAAGTTGGCAACCATCACCACATCCTGGGACAGGAAGTTCCACAATTTAACTATGCGTTGTGTGAAGAAATACTTCCTTTGATCAGTTTTGAATCTGTCTTCTTGCTCTTCCCCCAGCAGTTTGTTTGGCTAGAATTACCAACCTTCAGATAGTAGCTGGAGTTCTCCCAGAATTACAACTGATCTCCAGACTATAGAAACCACTTCTCCTGAAGGAAATGGTAGATTCAGAGTACAGACCACCACTCCTCTGTCTTGTGTCTGCAGAAAATCCCACTATTATCTGCACAGGAGTCAGGCAATTTCTAAATTTCTTTCCTTCTACTACAGTAACATATATTGCATTGCACAAGCAAAAGAGAATAAACTAGAGAGTATGATAGGCACAAAAGAAATGTATATGGTGATTAAACAAAAATTAACTAACCTGCAAGAATTTAAAATGAGATAGATTTACTGTTCATTTTAGGGCATTTTTCCGGTTCTAGCCCTTATTACTTTGGTTTATCTCATGATTTCTGCATGCATTTTTTGTACCTTTAGTTTTCACTTTAGGATTTTTGTCCCTCGACCCCAATTTTCCCCCCATTTCTTTGGAGTTCACTTATACCCTGACGTTTTTCTGGAAGCCAATTTTGAATGGGCCTTTTCCTCGCGTGTAATGTTTCTGTTGGTTTTCTTTGTCCTGCCTGTTTCCACACACTTTCAGCCTACCGTTCGATGATTGGACCGTGGTGGACAAACTACTCCCTCTCCTCCCCACCCCATCCTGAAGACAAGTGATTTCTGTCGCTTTTTAAAAAGGGCACTAAAATACCAGTATATTTGATGGAGCATTGTACCTATAGGCTTAGGAAGATCTCTGAATTCCAGACTTTCATTTTACAAAAAGTAAGTCTCTATTTCCTTCCCTTGAGGAGATATAAGGGGAAAGGCATATCTCCGCAAGGGAAGGATCTAGAGACTTACTTTTTGAAAAATGAAAGATAAGAATTCAGAGAACCTCTTAAGCCTCTTGGTACTATGCTCCACTGATACAGATATTTTAGTGCTTTTTTTTTTTTAAGTGGGGATGCTGGGACACCACTGATGATGACACCACCAATGACAACAGCACCCTCCCCTGAAAATCTTAATTATTGAAGGCAAATGCAGAAGAAAATAAACTGACTCCACAACTGTGAAAATGCAACGGGATAGCAGACATGCGGGACAGCTGTGCTCAAACCGATTCCAGTGCTTGTGGATCAACTCCCAAGAAAATCAGGAGTAACTCAAGCATGCGAAAAAACCCTTAGTCGGGTTTCAGAATCTAGAGGAAAAAACTGAACTGTTGAGTTTAAACACTGCAAAGGAAGAGCAGGGTACGAAAAAGCAGGCCAGCAGATTTGCTTGACCAAATGCATTGTGAATTTATTTCAGCTAAACATTAGGAGGAACTTCCTGACAGAGTGGTTCCTCAGTGGAACAGGGTTTCTTGGGAGGTGGTGGGCTCTCCTTCTTTGGAGATTTTTAAGTGGAAGCTAGATGCCCATGTGACAGCAATGCTGATTCTGTGAACTTAGGCAGATCATGAGAGGAAGGGATGAGTCAGTTCTCGGCTCTTGTGGCCCTTTCCTAAATGCCCAGGGTAATTCTGATTGCCACTTTGTGGTCAGGAAGAAATTTTCCTCCAGAGCAGATTGGCCAGGGATCCTGGAGGGTTTTTCCCCATCTTCTGGGCATGGAGTGGGGGGGGGGGGGTCACTGGGTGTGTGTGTGTGTGGGGAGGTAGTTGTGAATTTCCAGTGTTGTACAGGGGATTTGACGAGATGACCCTTGAGGTCCCTTCCAGCTTTATATATCTATGTTTCTAAGATTACAAAAGAAAATCTAAAAGTATCTGCTTCCTCATAGGGAACATTGCTCTCATTGCTACTACGAATGTGGAAACATTCACAGTAGCAATGGAAGGTCCACAAGGAGGTATTCTCCATGGAGTCCTCTTGTACACAGCTATCCCCCTTTACACTGGAGCAGTGTTTGCCTGCCTTAAAAATGTTTTAGATATATGTTTGTAGTATATCTGCTACTGATGTTGAAAGTAAGCAAAAAAACTGCCAATGGCAGGGGAGGGGGTATGGTGAGCACAAGGGGATATGGAGTGAAAATGGAGCTGGATATGGATGAAGCGGTCCAAAAATCTGCACCTTCCCATCTACAGTGATATCTACAGTGATCATACACTTTGAGTATGATCTTTCCAAAAAGAGAGCAGAGCACCAAAGCAGTTTGGGGGGAAATGCTGGGAGGTGGGGGGAAATCAAGAAGGTTAATAATTCCATGACAGTTGCAGTTGCAGGGGGAATTACAGATCTAAAGGTCCCTGTGGGAGCAGCCAAAGCAGCCAGGCTAAAATTGGCATTGCTAGGTAGAGTTCTTGGGCGGCCTGGATGGCCCAGCCTAGCATGATCCCATCAGATCTCAGAAGCTAAACAGGGTTAAAGGTAAAGGTCCCCTGGGCAATCACCGGGTCATTCCTGACCCATGGGGTGACGTCACATCCCGCTGTTTCCTAGGCAGACTTTGTTTACGGGGTGGTTTGCCAGTGCCTTCCCCAGTCATCTTCCCTTTACCACCAGCAAGCTGGGTACTCATTTTACCGACCTCGGAAGGATGGAAGGCTGAGTCAACCTTGAGCCGGCTACCTGAAACCAACTTCCATCAGAATCAAACTCAGGTTGTGAGCAGAGCTTATACTGCAGCTTACCACTCTGCGACATGGGGCTCCTGGGTTGCTCCTGGTTAATACCTGGATGGACCACCAAGGAAATCCAGGGTCATTACACAGAGACAGGAAATGGCAAACCACCTCTTTGACTTCTGCCTTGAATACTAGGGTTGCCAACCTCCAGGTGGTGGCTGGAGATCTCCCACTATTTCAACTGATCTCCAGGTGATAGAGATGAGTTAACCTGCAGAAAATGGCTACTTTGGAAGGTGGGCTTTATGGTATTACACCTCATCGAAGTCCGTCCCCTCCCTAAACCCCACTTTCCTCAGGCTCCACCCCCAAAATCACCAGGTATTTCCTAACCTGGAGGTGGCAACCCTACTGAAAACCCTATGGGGGTATCCCTAAGTTGGCTACAATGAAACAGTACTTTCCATGTATTGTGGAATTCCTTCTTCTAATTTCCAGTGTGCTACAGGATTGGTTATAATTAATCAACTGCTGAAAGCACACACTCAAAGCACACTGACTGCTTCTTTCTGTTCAGCAGTGAGCCCTGCCTCAAATTAAACTCCAAGCCAACTACACTCTTCTCCATTGGATGTACTGACCATTCTGCTGATGATGAAGAGCAACTCCTTCAAGGTATGGGTGATCATGAACTAAACAGCAATATTATCAGCAGGGCACGGCTCAGTCTCTGAGTCCGTTGCCTAGCTGATCTGTTTATAAAGCCTAATTCCATAATTGCCTTAATAAATTATCTGATTAATGATATAGACCTGAGTGGCCATCATTCTAAGCCTAACAATAAAACTGCTTCATTTGATGAGATATAGTACAATTCTAGGTCTATGAGAAAAGCATGGTCCATTAGTGTTAGTATATCAGCTTAATGGGCATACAGAGTCATAAAATGAATCAAACAAACAACTGAGGGCATTAAGATGTGTTATGGAATTTGCTGCACTGCAGCCATAACATGATTCATTGAGTAGACTTTTTTAAAGCTTATTTATGTCTCAGTGGGCCTAGGATTTGTATAAGTATTTATCTAGCAACCATGAGGATGAGAAGCAACTTAGTGAGGTACAGTCATATAATTATAACCATACTGATATTGCAGGGCAAGCAAACCAGTGGAGTGGTGCTGGAAACCACACCATCTAATCTCACATTGGGGATTATTTGGTCCTTATGAGAAGAGTTGTTGCATAGATGTTATGAGGAAATCAGTCAGCAGCAAGCGGGGAAACCACTGTCCTATTACACAACTTTCAACACTGCTTCTTGGTTTCTGAAGCAGCACACTTTACCCACACAGCCTCTCGCAGCAGTGCACCTCCCGCCCTCTCAAAATCAGGAACATTCTTACTAGCTGATCAAATCAAGGCTACTGAGGAGAAAACCCTCCTTGGGGGAGAACCTGGAAAGCCCAACTAGGGAATTATTCCATAATGCCTATTTTCTTGCTTTGACCCGGTGCTCTCAGCTGACAGCGCAGCAAAATGTACCCAAGAACTAACATGAGTGTTTTCTTAAGGCTCACATATTGATTCATCCAATTCCTGCAATTACATGGAGGCTGTATTTATCCCCTCCGTTGGTTTCAGGTAGCCGGCTCAAGGTTTACACAGCCTTCCATCCTTCTGAGATTGGTAAAATGAGTACCCGGCTTGCTGGGGGTAAAGTGCAGATGACTGGGGAAGGCAATGGCAAAGCACCCCGTAAACACAGTCTGCCTAGTAAACGTCGGGATGTGACGTCACCCCATGGGTCAGTAATGACCTGGTACTTACACAGGGGACTACTTTTACCTTTAACTGACAGAGCATACTGGGGGGAAAATCACAGGGACTGTGTGGGTGCCTTAATCTACACTGGGGAACATTTTGGGCCATGCGTTCCCTTACAATATAAGCATTTATTTTTAAGGTTCTGCCTCTCCTGCTTCTGGTTCAATATAATTCCAGGCAATTCCAATGCAGTCATATTTATTCTTTATTTATTTACTGCATTTATACTTTGCCTTTCTCCCTAATGTGACCCCCAAAGTGGTTTACATTGCTCTCCTCTCCTCTATTTTATCCTCACAACAACCCTGTGAGGTACATTAGGCTGAGAATGTATGACTGGCACAGAGTCACCCAGTGAGAATCCCCAGCAGTAGGGATTTGAACCCAAGACCCCCAGACCCTAGTTCAACAGTCCAACAACTGTAAAACACATACCCTTAGAGATGACATCCATGGAAAGCTGAAAGATTTACCTCTTGCTCTTTCTGTATGAAACAGTTGCCAAGTGAAGCTGCTAAAAATTGCTTTCCACAATAGCTGCTTTTGTGCAGCAGCTTGCCATCCAGTTCAGATGATTTTCTGCATGCCACAGCAGATCTTCCACTGGAGACTGGGCGAAATCGCATGGTCACTTTAGCCTCCTTTATTCCCTGTTTCGGCCAGGATTCAGCCAGGATAGAATGCATGCGTTTCTCCAAACATGCATTCAAGCCTGGCTGAACCCTGGCTGAAACAGGGAATAAAGGAGGCTAAAGTGACCATGCGTTTTCGCCCTTTTGCTGATAATTTGCAACTGCTAATTGAGAATGTATAGCTTTAACAAGTTGTATGAACTCCCTTGTTGTTTATTGAATTACTTATGCGGTGCTTGGGAGAGAATGTGTATTGGCAAATAGTGCCAAGTTGTCAAATGAGCCATCACATTGTTGTTTCCTTGTTACATTGTTTTTTTCCCTACTGTAAGAAGGGCAACTTAAACTACTGAAAGTGACAGTGGTTTCATTTGCCCAAGACCTTGGATCCACTGAAATCTAAGGGGCATAGCTGCAAGTAAATGCATCCATAAGAATATAAGAAAGGCCCTGCTGGATCAGACCAAGGCCCATCAAGTCCAGCAGTCTGTTCACACAGTGGCCAACCAGGTGCCTCTAGGAAGCCACAAACAAATAAGTAATCCAAAATTACTTATTTCCTTCCTAAACTCAGAATGGAGGCTACCTAAGGGCACTATGGCCAGAAATGAAGCCTTTGAAATACTGAAGATTTTAAAAAGCAAAACAGTTAATAAGCAATATAGGAAAGAAAAATAGCCAATTGGGAAATTAGGATGTATTGGACAATGTTTTCTTATATTATCTTGATTTCACTTAAATTTATCTTTAAGAGGCAAAAAGATAGGTAGATGATATAATTCATTCATTTTAATAGTAATATCTTCATATAATGGCTACACCAAAAACTAAGTTTAAAATGAGAAAAATAAGAGCTATCCCTCCTTCAGGTTTATCATCTAAGGCTGAAATACTAGGGACATTTGCCTAGAAGAAAGACCATTGAATACACTGATATTTACTGATGAGTAAACATGCACACGCTGATGTTGCACACTTGTTGAATATGTTCTATAACTCTTTACGTAAAGAATTATAATTCAATTGAAATTATTTTGCATGTAATTTGTTACACCGTAGATAGCCAAATCTGACTTTGCAGTTTTCCAAATGAATGGCCAGGGATATTTTTTTTTTTTGAGCAAAGTTACTGGACTTGCATTTTTATCCATATGAGTGAGATAATGTTGCAGGTTTTTTTTGGGGGGGGGGTGTTACATCAAGTCTCACACGACGATTTCTCCAGCTGTCCAAATAGAATGGGAATGGATTTTTCTCTTGGCATTGAAATTATGCATGCCAACAACCGCTCATAACAATTGCTTCTTAAGTCACTGAAATTTAAAACCATTCAGTTTCCTTGTGAGGAGCTCCCGGCTTCTTTTGATGTGAATGTTGGATAAGCCTCGACGTGGAGAACTAATAAAATAATAAAAAGACTCCAGAGGTGTTTATAGATTTCAATTATCTCTTGCTTTTCTATCCCAGGACTGGGCGAAGTTGGAATGCGTTGCGCTCTCAAGTAGTACTTGAGGCGAGGCTGCGTTTTATTCTGGTGGGTTTTCGCATTCTCCAAGACGTCTTCTTTGTAGCTGAATTGCCTTATCGTGGCCAGTGTACAGAGGTGCTAAGGACTCCCCCAGACAAAGCAGGCAGGCTTCACAAAAGCAAAGGGCCCCAAAGAAACAAAATTGAATCTCTAGCACCCAGCTCCTGAGCAAACAAGACAAAACTAATGGATCCCCTTTTGCTCCTCCCATCCAATTACTGTGATCCAGTGGAGAGAATATGGCAACATCAGTTCACACAAATTCTAATACTCTTAATCCCTTCCATACATATAAACCTCACATTCACCAACATTACTTCATTACCAAGCCACCCAGGCAGGCTGAGTGTTGGAATGGACCCGCCAGCTGCATAAACCTGCCTCCTTCAGGTTTTAATCAGCTAATGAGGGATATGCAAATGACAAGCTTATAGGATTACGGCCTGTCTAACAGCAGTCCTCCCCACAGTGATACAGTACTAATACAGGTGTTACTAAACTGGTTATTCGGCCCCAACTAATTCAGGCCCATTCAGGCTGTGATTGTGCTCTCGGCCCCATCATTTGTCCCAACGTTTGCGGCCCAGTAGGGGATCTATTAGTGCTGCGGTGGGTCTGACAGGAACCCCGAGCTGTCAGATATGATGATAATAAATCCGATTGGTTTGGTATTTATGACCTTTCCCTCTCCTCCGCCCACACCCCCCACGCACACTTTGGTTCCCTGGGAAATCGCCATGGAGCGGCCGAAAGGGAATTTAATTAAATGTTGCTTACCGTTTATATGGACTTTTCGCATCTTTTATTTGGTAAAGGGTGAACCTTCATAATAATTCGTTTAACCTCCACTTTCTCGTGTTCGCAAGCAGTTTGTCGTTGGTTCTCTGACAGAATACAGTTGAATGGGTAATACTGAGGAAAAGAAATGTGTCACAACATGAGCTCAGAGAGGAGCAGCTACTAAAAACATGGACACACACTGGATCTTGAGCTGGTTAGCTCATTCTGACTTCTCTTTTTTGCTTTAAAACATGGTAGCAGGACTTAATGTTGCAGCTGATTGCAAAATTATGGCATCAGGCAGTTTATTGCAATGATATTTAAAATAACATGCCTAAAGTTTGATTCAGTTCCTGGATGAGAAGACAATTAGAAACACACAAGAGGGGACTTGCAAGGACTTGTGGGGGCACCTCATTCCCCACTACTTCCTGTTTCTCTTCCCTGAAAGCCCCCAAAGCCCTTTTCCTGCTTTCTTCTCTCCTTGTCACCCACCAACACACCTACCTTTTATCTGGCCCTCATCTTTGGCAATATTGATTTACTTATTCCATTTATACCCTACCTTTCTCCACAAAAAGGATCCAAATCAGCTTGCATCATCCTTCTGTCTTCTGTTTTATGTTCACATCAAACCTGTGAGGTAGGTTAGGTTGAAAACGTATATCTGGCTTACAATCACCCACTAAGCTTCCATAACAGAGTGGGGATTTGAACCTGGGTTGCCAAGATCCTAATCTGAAACACTAACCACTACACCACACTAGTTTCATGGAGTGGTTGCTGTTGTACAGGAGCAAGCAACTAGTCCTGGGTGAGTCACACATAGGGTTGCCAGGTTGCTTGGATTGGTGGGCCAGCTCGGAGTGGGGATCACACGCAGCCACATGCGGCACAATTACATCAGTTCCTGGTTTACTCCCAGAAGCACTGCATCACAACGGGACGCTTTAGCACTCAAACCCCCAAAATGCTCCTGAAAACCGTGCTGTTGTAAAGAAGTCAAGGCAGAGCTAAACGTCCTAACTCATGCAGACTGGCGATGACCGTATTCTAAACCTCATGTGATGCTGGAAATCTCAGTTTGGATTATCTGGGTTGGATCCCACAGAAAATTTCCATGTGTGAAAAAGTGCGCAGAAGTCCACGCGCAAGCATAAGCACTAAAATTACTCTTTTTTCCCTTGCACTAAATGAGTGATTGTATCCCCATTATATTGTCTGTGTGAGCAAGACATAGAACAAGCTGTTGATTCTAATACAATTTCAAAACCCAAAGAAATGAGATCATGGGAACCATCCGTTGTACCGTCTATTGCTCCATGTGCACATTGTTATTTTGTTAAAAATTGTATGAAAGTACGATGTGCTGCTGTAGATACTGCAGTACTGCTTATGCAAGCAGAACTGCACTAAGTGCATTTTCCTTTCCACACATGCTTTGCTGGATCCAATCCTTGTCCCCGGCTTTTCTGGTACCTGACACGAAATCAAAATATCTCATAAGACTGGCATTTTTCCTGATTAGGTGGCCAGCTCATCCCATATGTATACCTATTTTTGGATCAAGGTCCTAGAATCAAAGTTACCTTTGGACTACAGTATATAAACATGGCTACTAATTTAAAAGCCCTGACCTGGATGGCCCAGGCTAGCCTGATCTTGTGAGATCTCAGAAGCTAAGCAGGGTCAGCCCTGGTTAATATTTGGATGGGAGACCACCAAGGAATACCAGGGTTGCTGTGCGGAGGAAGGCACTGGCAAACCAGCTCTAGTAGTCTCTGGCCATGAAACCCCCCCAAAAAAGGGTCGCCATAAGTCGGCTGCGACTTGAAGGCACTTTACACACACACACACACACAATTTTAAAATTATTTTGTACTATTACCATTACAAGTGGGGTCCCGCAAGGACTTGTGAGAGGCATCTGGTCCCCCCCTCTCTCTTTCCTCTTTCCCCTTCCTGAAAGCCCCATAGCTTCTCCCCTTTTCCTGCTTCCTTCTCTCTTTCTAGGGTTGCCAGCCTTCGGGCAGGGCCTGGAGATCTTTTGGAATAACAACAGATCCCTTAACTACAGAGATTCCCCTTAGGGTTGCCAGTTCCAGGTTGGGAAATTCCTGGAGATTAGGGGGTGGAGCCTTGGGGGCAAGGCTTGGGGAGGGAAGAGACCTCAGCAAGGTATAATGCCATAGAGTCCACCCTCCAAAGCAGCCATTTTCTCCAGGGGAATTGATCTCTGTCATCTGGAAACGTTGCAATGTCAGGTGGTCTCCATCCCCCACCTGGAGGCTGGGAACCCTAGTTCGCCTGGAGGAAATGTCTGCTTTGGAGGGTGGAGTCTATGGCATTATACCCTTCTGAGATCCCTCCCCTTCTCAAACACCACCCTCCCCAAGTTAAAAAAGGTAAAGGTCCCCTGTGCAAGCGCTGGGTCATTCCTGACCCATGGGGTGACGTCACATCCCGACATTTCCTAGGCAGACTTTGTTTATGGGGTGGTTTGCCAGTGCCTTCCCCAGTCATCTTCCCTTTACCCCCAGGGGACTCAGTTTACCGACCTTGGAAGGATGGAAGGCTGAGTCAACCTTGAGCCGGCTACCTGAATCCAAATATCCAGGTATTTCCTAACCTGGAGTTGGTAACCCTACCTCCTTCTCACCCAACAGCCAACCCAGCATTATATGCCCCTCTATCTTAAGCTTTCCCTTCCAACCCCCCAGCCTCTTCCTAGGAAAATTGTGGCCCAGCTGTGTGATGCTGGCCACTGGGCCAGGCCCACTTCCATGGTAGGGAACCCTCAAGGATTTGTGGGGTGACACCTCACTTTTCCCTCTATCTCCCTCCCCACACGATTTCCTCTTTCCTTCTACCTGACAACCCCTGTATCCTCTCCTCTGTCCCTGCCTCATTTTCTCCTCAGCCATTCACCAACATACCTTTTATCTGCCGCCACCCATCTTCAGCTACATTTATTATTATTTATTTACTTCCTTTATACCCCATCTTTCTCTGCAGTGGGGACCAATGCAGCTGACATTAACCTCATCTTCTCCTTTTTATCCACTCAACAGCTCTGTGAAGTAGGTTAGACCGAAAGTATGTGGCTGGTGCAAAATCACGCTGGAGCTTCCCCAGAAAAATGGGGATCTGAACCTGCATCTCCTAGACTCTACTCGGAAGCTCTAACTGCTACAGCACACTCGCTTTCATAGGCCTAGTTGAGTCAGGCAAGTCAGGGTGGTATCAAGTCACCCAGAGGTTCCTTCTATCCCTAGGGTTGCCAACCTCCAGGTGGGAACTGGAAATCTCCCAGAATTACAACTGAACTCCAGATGACAGAGATCTGTCCCCCTGGACAAAATGACTGCTTTGGATGGTGGACTCTTTGTCATTATATCCAGCTGAGGCCTCTCCCCTTCTGACACCCTGCCCTCCTTAGACTCCACCACAAAATCTCCAGGAATTTTCCAACCTGGAGCTACCTACCCTAGTCGGGCCTGGCCCTAATGAGTCCTCCTTCAAAGGCCAAAAATAGGCCTGGAAAGGAACTCAACTTGATGGCACATAACACACGCAAAAAATGTAGTCACTCTAAGGGATCTTAAAGTACATCACATTTTTTTTAGCAATTTAATCTTCTGAGAGTCTTGCCCCTTCCCACTGAAATCTCTTTGTCGCACTCTGTCCTCCCCATCCTTTAATGGCATCCCTGGTGAGTAAGTGTACTATTGTATGAATATGTTTTCCCTCTAACCTGCATCCACCTGCATGTTGATTCTCAGGCGTCACAAGAACAAAATAGAAGAGATCCTTCAGCTAGTACTATGCTCATCATTCTGTTAGCTGTTCTCTATTTCTCAGCTTTGGATGTCATGAATCTAACTGGGGAGGAGGGTATTCATATTTAGACAGGACGTAGGCGCATAATTCCCACAGATGTAGTTGAGAAATACAGTTTCCATATATATTAAGCTGGGGCGAGAAGAAGTATAAAAGATCCTGAAGAGACACGTTTCTCTAAGATACAGTTCAAGGAATCATTTGAAAAGGTGGGGGGTGGGTAACAATGTGAAGAAGTACCTTTAGAAAACCCTGAGGTCAATCAGACTAAAAGCGTATTTATTGCATGCCTTCCGTAAGAAGATTTTTAAGAAGAATCCTTGCCACAAGATGGAACAAAAGGTCAAAGGTTAACTACTGACCAACTCTGAGGACAAGACATTATTCAAAATGGAGTACTTAGAACATTTGCTGGAGGGCTTAGCTGAAAGGGTTGTTTGGAGTCGGTGTATTTCCCAACATGGAAAGCCTTTAGAAAGGAGAAAAAGGAATCTGGACATAAAAGAAATTAAGAACATTCTACTGTCTCTTGTCACTGTATGAACTGAAAGGCACCTTTTAGAAGTTGGGTCTGTTTTTTTCTTTTTGAAAACAAGTCATGACAATATCCAGATTTGTTCAGAGGGATTTGTATATAATGGCACCACTCTCTTCAAGCAGAAGTAAGCCTTAAAATATTCAGTCTCCACTTTGGGTGCTTTTTGGTTTTAGAAATGAGGTTGTTAGTGAATGATAATCGTATAATCATCTGGAAGAGTGAAAAAGAAGATACGGGTGCCCAGTGTAGTATGATTCTCAACGCTGAAGGTTACTCTACTGAACCTTTTTAGGCACCAAATATGTGAGGCATGATAGACTGTTCTGCTGCAAATGAAAGAAATTTGATCACTGCAACTCCAACACAACATGCTTCCTAAGGGCATTTGTCACAGTTTCAGTTCCTTTTTTTTTTTAAGGGGATGTGCCACCACATGCTTCCAAAAGTTATCTTATATTGCCAGGAAGAAAAGGAAGAAGAGGAGGAGGAAGAAGATGATGACTTGGTTTTTTTTTAACCCCTCTTTTCTCTATCGTAAGGAGTCTCGAAGTGGCTTACAATTGCCTTCGCCTCCCCATAACAGACACCCTGTGAGGTAGGTGGGGCTGAGAGAGAACTAAGAGAACTGTGACTAGCCCAAGGTCATCCAGCAGGCTGCATGTGGAGGAGTAGGGAATCAAACCTGGTTCTCTAGATAAGAGTCCGCCACTCATGTGGACAAGTGGGGAATCAAACCCTGTTCTCCAGATTAGAGTTCGCTGCTCTTAACCACTACACCACACTGTAGGGCTGCCAACCTTCCGGTGGTGGCTGGAGATCTCCCACTATTACGACTGATCTCTAGATGATAGAAATCAGTTCCCATGGAGAAAATGGCTGCTTTGGCAATTGGATTCTATGGCACTGAAGTCCCTTCCCTCTCCAAACCCCAACCTTCTCAGACTCCACCCCCCAAACCTCCAGATATTTCCCAACCCAGAGCTAGCAACCCTACTATGCTGGCTCTCAGTACTGATTCCCAGTTGGCATTTCTGGTAGTGGGCTTTTCAGGTCAACTTGAATAAACTGCAGGTTGTGGCATGTCCCCTTAATGGAGTTCTCTCTTGTCTTGCCGGTGCTTTCTTTCGTTAGTAGACAAGACGGAGCCCATCCTGCAACATCCTTTGAATACTAATCTAAAAAAATGTTCTGAAACCTGTTGAAGTCTCTTTTCATATCCCAAGTGACTTGCTATTTGATTATCATGTAGGCATTCTGATGCTGTTCTCTGTAAGGATGGTAGCATAACAACCTTGTGACCCTTATAAACAAGTACATTTGAAACAGGAACAAGGGATAATTTTTCCTGAATTGGACCAAATCTCCCCATCCTGAGTTTAAGTGGATGTACAACACTAAGTTCAGGGGTCTTGCAATGCTCCTGGACCATGTTCTCCCAGGACCAGGCTGCATCTACTTTCACTACTCCTGTGTGGCTTAGAGCATCTGCAACCATATTCTGCTTTCAAAGTTGATTATGAATTGTGAATGTTTATTCAGACAGTTTGTGGATCTATCTCCATAGAAGATTGTGCTTTGTAAGTAGCCACTGCAAAGCACTGATGTTTGTGTAAACTGTGGATTCCATACCTGGTAAATAGGGTTGATAATCTTTGAGAGCTTCCACTATAATTAAATATTCCAGTTCTGTTGCTGAATATTTAGTTTATCTCTCATGCAACTTCTGGCCTTCAAAAGCTACTAATCGGTGTTTCCCAGTTCATCTATTTGTTCCAATGAAAATCCCACGGGCATCTTCGAGGTATCACAGGTTACAATAAATGGACGGGATGGACCCACAAATTGAAGGATAGCATAGTTGAGCAGACCTTCCTTCAATGGGCGAAAACGCATGGTCGCTTTAGCCTCCTTTATTCCCTGTTTCAGCCAGGATTCAGCCAGGATCCAATGCATGCGTTTTGCTGAACATGCGTTCGATCCTGGCTGAATCCTGGCTGAAACTGAATAAAGGAGGCTAAAGCGACCATGCGTTTTTGTCTAATGACTCAAATGCTGCCTGATGCTCTTCCTTCAACAGTTCTTTGTTAGCTGGGACAGAGCTGCTGCCTCTCTCAGAAATTGTTTACAAATCTTCTGTAGAAGCTGCAGAATCCAAGGAATTCTTCCACAATTGTTGGCATCTTCCAGTTTTTTTTTTTTTTTTATCATTTCTAGTGTTGGGACTCCAGTTCATTCTCACTGACAGTATGTCCCAGGAACACAATGTTATTTCTTGCAAGTGGGCACTTATTCCCTGCCAGTTTAGATCCAAACTTTCTAAATAGTTTCAGGATCCATTCCAGGCTCAATAAATGTTCCTCCCTGTTTTACGGAAACAGATGAAGTCATCTAGGTAGGTGAGGATGTCTTCAGTTTTCAGTATTCTCATAAGGTCATCAACAACTCTATGAAAAGTACTTGGGGCATTTGCAAGTCTGAAAGGCATTTTGCAGTACTAGATTCTATAGGGTGTAACAAAGGCAGTTTTCCCCTGACTTCCAGACCGACTTGAATTTGATGATATCTAGAATTCCAGATATCAAATCAAAACTACTAAAAAACTTTTATCCAGGTATTTTATTCAATATATCTGCAATGTTTGAAAGTGGATAGCTATCACGAAATATTTAGTCAGCGTAGATCCTCAAGTCTCCATTGGGTTTCTTTACAATCTGAGAAGCCCAGGGTAATGTAAAATGTTCTATTCAGCCTTCTTTCAGCGTGAGAGTTAACTTTTCTTTCATGATGGCCTGATAGGCTAAAGAGATTTGAGATGTAGGTTGCTTCACTGGCACACTCCTTGGCTTTAGCAAAGTCTGATGGTGTACTTTATTATATCCCCCAGGTTCTTTATTATTATTATATGAAAACACACTTGCATACTCTAGGAGTTTCTGTTCCAATTGCTTCTTAGTGCCTTCTGTTGCTGCTTCTTGTCAAATCAATACCCAGTTCACTTCATCACTTTGTTCCTGTACAGCTCTTAAATTCAACATTTTGAAGAGGCTCTGAGACACCAGTTAACTTAGACACTGCCCCCAAGGTCAGGTTCTTTGTGAGCAGTACTTCTTGGTCAAGTGTTCTAACTAGGGTTGCCAGGTCCCTCTTTGCCACCGGCAGGAGGTTTTTGGGGTGAAGCCTGAGGAGGGCAGGGTTTAGGGAGGGGAGCAACTTCAATGTTTCTCATCAATAGTTACCAGTATTAACCCCCAGCTGCATCCCTTTCCTTTCCATTCAGAGCTGGATACTCATTACGTGTGTGTAAAGTGCTGTCAAGTTGCAGCCAGCGGCAATCCCAGCAAGGGGCTTTCAAGGCAAGTGAGAAGCAAAGGTGGTTTGCCATTGCCTTCCTCTGCAGAGTCTTCCTTGGTGGTCCTCCCTTCCAAGTACCAACCCTGCTTAGCTTCTGGGATCTTATGGGATTGAGCTACACCATGCCACCTTCCCTCCTGATGGGTTGAGGCTTATTTCAGAACCTGAATCCAACAACATTGAGATTTCCCAGCCATAATTGCTCCCATTCACATAGTAGCAGGTGTCTGACCACTCCACCATGGCCCTTCTTATAGTTGCTGATGGTGGCCATTCTTTTAGTTTCCCTGGTGCATCTTTCCTCTGCTTGGACAATTGTACTTCCAGTGATGTTTTCTCCACATTGTTGGCAGATGTTGTATGGCCTGGGACTCCCTTGGGGAACTACTGCCTCTTTTTCCCTCCAAGGTTGCTTGTGATTTGCTTGCAAGTGGGTCTTTTCTATCTGTTTGGCCCGCACTGTGGCAAGTTGTTCCTAGAAGGCTGCTGATGTCACGAAAGCATCACTAGGGCCTTTTATGCATATTAACATATTACTGTAAGCATATGAAAGGTTTTGGAACTCTAAGCAGTCAGTGAAGTTCTTGGAAATAGGAAGTTTTTAAAAAGTCAAAAAGGATTCAAGTGCTAACTAGGTAGAAATAAATCTGATTGTGATAAGTGGTCAATTTTTTTGTATCGTTACTGTTTGCTTTCTGGAACAAAACCCTTGGAGCAAAGGGTTATCCTAGGAGTCATTTATTTCTGAAGAATAAAATTAAATACAGCAAATACAGACAATGAAGTCTAAATTTTGTAGCTGGGACAAGGATATTCCATAGAAAAGAGTAAATATTTCCGCCATAGCATACTTTAGAGTAAAATTGTGTACGCATAAATAAAATGCATTTACTATTAGTGTTATGTCAACTGTCAAACTTGATTTCTTGACCCTGTTGCCATAGTTGTCAAATATCGTAAAAGAAGAACCATTCTTCCTCCCAAATACTGCATCATTTTCCCATGAGTATAACAGATTTCTCACATAGGATAACAATAGTCACTTACCCTGATCATACTTGGATATGTTGAGAATAAGAACAAAACATTAAATGTATTATCTCAAACAATATGATTTTAAAAGACTTGAAATTGGTAATATTTAAATTAGCATTTTGTGAGTGTGTTTTAGAACCATCATGAAAGCCTTAACATATATATATATCAACCACGGCAGGAAGCACAGCCAGCCATATTCCAAATAGAGTGGACAACGTCCAAAAATACCATTTAGAAAAGCTGCATAGATGCTCAGTTTATTCCTTACCACATCTGATAGGAGTAAATCCCACTGTGTTATATCAGATTTACAGCTTACTCTTGTGCAATAATAAATCCTGCTGTGTTTAATAGTGTGTTTTCCCAGATGAGTGTGCATAGGATTGCAGCCTTGCTCTAGAAAATGCATTTAAAATTTCAGACTAAAGAGTGTCACTCTTCTAAAGCCATTGAAGTCAATCAGCTTAGAAGGGTGTAACTGTTTGGAATAGCACTGTTACCCTCAGAAATGGTCATGAAAATTCACTGCTTGAAAAGCCATGGAATACTCCATTGCTATCATTTCAACTTTCCAAAACACCATGTATTTGTAATATTTTTGCACAATCCAGTATCTGTCAAGGACAATTAAAAAAGAGCGGGAAGATTTTTAATTTTTTTGTCTCCTATTAAGAGTATCCTCTGAGATTTACAATACTTTGTTTTGGGGATGCCTTGTATAAAATGATAATTCACATTGTACAAAATGAATTGACATTCAAAGTAATCAAACCCTAATCAACATAGATCCATAAACTTTCTTGTTTTTCATAAAATCCTCAAATCAGTAGACCCCATTAGGTTGTAAACAAGAGAAAGATGAATTACAAATATAAAATAAAATATTTCCAAAGGGAAAGCAGTAGGTCTGTTCCTTGCTGTTACTTTAAGTTGTTTAACAGCCACACAACACCCAACAATCAGTGCCATTCCAAGGAGCTGTAGCTTTTCCTTCATTTCTTTCCACCTCCTCCCATAAGCAAGAAGCTTGGAAATGAAATCTCCCTTCTCCCAATTCCCCACTCTCAGTCTAAGCTACTAAAATTGGGCATTTGTGACTGCCTTCTAAGAAGATTATCAAGCCAGACGACCCAAACAGCAGTGGCGCCAATTAGTCACCATTCAATATTAATAAACGGCATGATGATAACAAATAAAAAGATTGATTCTTCAGATCCAGGAATCATTTTAATTAATTTAATCCTTGGTGAAAGATCAGCTGGGTGCAGTCCTGCTTGCCAGTGGGCCCCATTTGTCCCTACCTCTCTCCATCACCTAAAGCCAGTGAATATGATCAGTAGCCAGCACTTAGGGAACAATAAGAAACAGATTGTACTGTCAGGCTTCATTAAAGATTATCATTAGTATTCCAATTTGGAAACAGTCAATCTATCCTAACCATTTACCCATTCTTTTGGGGTGCTTTTGTGAAATTTGGTTCAGCTGCTGAATGTACGAAACACCATCCTAAGGTTTAGAGAGGATGGATCTACTTGATGCCTGTCATTCGGAAGCTTAACGAGGAAGCTCTGGGGGAATAAATATTAGGTGAGTTTTTTTTTTTAATGATACCATGTTCAGATGCTTATATGACTTTTCAATTTTGTGGGGCTTGCAACATTAAGGGCAATAAGCCCTTAATGCTTACGTGTGGAACTGGGATTGATATGATGCCTTTTTATTTTACTACTGTGATTTTTCAGGCCAGGGAGCCTAAGATTAGACCCAGCTAGATTGTTAGCATTCCTTTTTTGGGCTTGGGCATTCTGAGTGTCTTGAAAGGGAGATAACTCAACCACTAGCCAGAGACAGAGATGGGCATTCCCATCCCCAGTGCAAGATGAATGGGACTACATAACCCCAGCCAAAACAATACCTTGCATAAGGATATACACCCGCATCTGATTGCAAAAATGTGCAGTTCCTAGTCTTGCATGGTGATTAGCGTACAAGTTGGCTTCTCTGTTTGAATCTCCATTGTTGGATAGGGACAAATGTCTATAAGACAACTGTGCTGAAAGAGAATAAAGAATAGAGAAACAGCAGGTGGAAGACAAATATCTGAAATGTAGATGAAATGGTCAGATGTTTGCTGCAACACAGTTGTTTGGATGAGGAATAATAGTAGGAAAATGTGGAGTTTTGTTGACACGAACCACTGTGCAAGGTTCAGAGTCCGCCAGAACTCTTCATCACACAGGATGTTACAAAAAGGGGGAGTGGAATAGTTGTTTCAGGTCCCAGTATGGATCCAGTACAGCATTTCCAGGGGTTTAAGGACTTCCACACATGGACACAAGTTTCTAACTTCCATAGCGGCCTGAAATGCTTTCCCTGAAATACTGTTCCTGCTGAGACTACTGTGGGAGGTGAGAGCTGAGAAAGTGCTCCACAGGCAGATGTCTGTCCACCCACAGAAACTCTGTGCTGGATCCAGCCCATGAACCTGAGGCCACCTGTCTGCTCCTGTTTCGAAGACCACACAGGCTTAGGAAGCACTGGGGTGCAGGGTGGTATTGGTGTCAAGTTCCATGGCCTTGTGGAAAGAAGCCAGTGAGGACAGACTCCATTTCAGCCACCTGGAACTTCTGCCTACTTTGAAAGAATACTTGAATTTACCTGATAACGAGAGGGATTTATCAACTGGAGGAAAACGACCTGAGAAAAGACTACATTTTACCTTTTTTGGCATTGAACACATGAAGATGCCTTATACTGAATCAGACCCTTGGTCCATCAAAGTCAGTATTGTCTACTCAGACCGGCAGTGGCTCTCCAGGGTCTCAGGCAGAGGTCTTTCATATCACCAACTTGCCTGGTCTCTTTTAACTGGAGATGCCGGGGATTTAACCTGGGACCTTCTGCATGCCAAGCAGATGCTCTGCCGCTGAACCACAGCCCCCTCCCCCAAAAAAACCCAACGTGTTTTTGTTTCTAACCTACCCTTCCACCCCCAATCCTGCCAGTGGGTGGCTGGATGAACACAGGAACACATGAAGCTGCCTTCTACTGAATCAGACCCTTGGTCCATCCAAGTCAGTATTGTCTACTCAGACCAGCAGCGGCTCTCCAGGGTCTCAGGCAGAGGTCTTTCCCATCACCTATCTGCCTAGTCCCTTTAACTGGAGATGCTGGGGATTGAACCTAGGACCTTCTGCATGCCAAACAGACGCTCTGCCACTGAGCCACGGCTCCTCCCATTAAATGACTCTTTTCCTAGTTCATCAAATTAATCTCCAGTATTGTTAATTATCAGGATGACCTTTTTACCCCTTCGGTTCCCAGCCCTTTATGCTCAGTGTTAGATAAATATTTGGTTCCTAAATTAACAATGTGGGCTGCCATTTTTCTCACCTCCTTCCCACAAGGCCAAGCATACGCGATACCAACTTCTTCTTGCACCCCAGCAATTCCAAAGTCTGCAGGATGCTCCATGAAGAGCAGACACATGGCTTTAAAATCCACCCCCCATTAAAAAAAAAAAAACTTTTCTTTTTGTTTAAATAAAGGCTCATTAAGTTGCATTTAATAAAAGGCCTGAAATGTAACAAGCAGAAGGGGCTAAACAAATTTGCCCAGTTTACATAAGACAGAAGCAAGAAAAGAGAACAATTACAGCAACTGACTCTCTATAGTAATCATTAAAATGTCATTTTTAACCGATAAGTTATATTCAGAAGAAAATATGTATTGGTTTAATTAATGTTTAAAGAACATAAATTGAGCTGAATTTAGGGGATTTTTTAAACCAAAATTATATTCGGGTTGGTGTGATTCTCCATAACGTTCACTTGGGATGATATTTTATCGAGCACCATCATTTCCCAGATCTATTAGGGTCGCTTGTCTGGGTTGGGAAATACCTGAGATTTAGTGGGTGGGCAGCATTGGTATATAATGTCATAAAGCAGCCATTTTCTCCAGGAGAACTGATCTCTGTTGTCTGGAGTCCAGTTGTAATTCTGGGAGATCTCCAGGCCCTACCTAGAGGCTGGCAATCCTACTTGAAGTACAAGGTTGAAATAGTAGGAGGGTTTTTTTCTTTTTCAACTTTTGAGCTCTTTGTAATTAGGTAAATTTATAAATTCTCACCTAATCAGAGGAATCTGTTTATTGTCTATATGTCCCAATTAGGGTTGCCAAGTGCCAGGTGGTGGCGGGCAAACCCCCGCCAATCCACCTGGCTGCCCGCCGACCAACTGAAGGTCAGAGGGCAACGCGTGCATGCGCACCTGCCCCGGGCGCCACATCACTTCTGGTTTACACCCGGAAGCGCTGCATCGCAAAGGGCTATTTACCACTCAAACTCCCAGTTTGAGTGGTAAAGGCCCCATTGCGATGCAGCACTTCGGGGTATAAATGTATCGCAACGTGCCTTTTACAACTCAAACTGGGAGTTTGAGTGGTAAATGGCCCCTTACTATGCGTTTTACACCTGGAAGTGCCGCATCGCAACGGGCCTTTTACCACTCAAACTCCCAGTTTGAGTGGTAAAGGCCCCGTTGCGATGCAGCACTTCCAGGTGTAAACTAGAAGTGCTGCGATTGCGCCAGCGCAGCCACACGCGCGATCTCAGTCACCTCCACCGCAAAAACCTCCCGCCGGAGGAGAGGAGAGACCTGGTAAGCCTAGTCCCAATAGGGCTGTTTTTGCTTGATGGGGAACAGTAACCTGTAATCTTTTGAACGTATTTAGTTAGGTGCAAAAAAATGCTGAACTTTGGTACAGGGCCACCAGGCCTATTATCTATTTCCCCACATTTCCATCAGCACAGAGTATCTTTGCTGAATATGCCACAACCTTTCAGAAGTCTAAAGGTGGTGGAAAGTGCCATCAAGTTGCATCTGACTTTTGGCAACCCCATAGGGTTTTCAAGGCAAGAGACATTCAGAGGTGGTTTCCCATTGCCTGCCTCTGTGCAGCAAACGTGGTATTCCTTGGTGGTCTCCTATCCAGGGACTAACCAAAGCTGGTCCTGCTTAGTTTCAGAGATCTGATGAGATTAGGTTAGCCTGGCCCATCCAAGTCAGGATGTGATCAGAAGAACGCATACAAGATGCTTCATTAGAACAGGGATTGAGGGCCATTGGAATTTTGAAGCTCTAATCTCCCTGATCAATAGCCCCACACACAGTTATGCAGTATTGCAGTGAAAATATTCATTTCCCACTATGAATCTGTGATCTTCTGTCCTTCCAGTGAGGTAATAAATTTAGAATGATCTCTAAAATGCTCCCCACCCCTGCCCAGCCGACTATGTTTGTCTGATTCAGTTACTGGTGTTCCAGTTCTAAAGATGTTTACTCAAAGGTTCAAATAGTTCAGTACAATTTACTTTTAAGCAAACATACTTAGGACTGGCTTGTTCAACAATACTGTCCTTCTAATCGCTGCTGGAAAAAGGATTTTCCCAAATCGGACCTGTAGTGCCCTCTTGTGATTGTAAGCGGAAATTACAATGAAACCATAAAGACCATTATCCGTGTTTACGTGTCAACTTGCACAGCACAAAAAAATTACGCTGTACCTCAACATCAGCATACCTCAACATTAACTTGTATGTATTTCATGCCATAGGACTGAATTTTGAGTTTCCATACAGACTTTCAAATTCATAGCACATTTATTACTTTAAATTTTTTTTTGAAAATTTCTAACAATTACATACACATACATACAGTCTTGTCATTCTTCCAGGGAAATCAGGAAGTGCCTTTGCAAAAGTGCATTAATTACCTTGACAGACATGGTTTTGCAAACTGGTGTCTAGGCCTCTCCAAACTCTGCAATCAATGCAGGTAGAAGCAACAGTGGAACACACAAGCCATGCCAGATTGCCAACAGGGTTCAGTGCCACCAACTTGAAAGCCATACCTCTCAGTCCTAAATGAAATGACAGGCAGTGTTTACACTGTAGTGAAGGAAATCACCCTGCACATAATGAAAGATTCTTTTGTTGCTATTTCATATATGTTCCCAAGGATTCAGCTCTAGTATTAAAACAGATTCTGAGTATGAACCATGGTAGGTGCTAGAATAAATTAAGATTTGGGACTACGAACATATGAAGTTGCCTTGCACTGAATCAGTCCATTAGCTCAAGTAGATCAGTGTTGTCTTCTCTGACTGGTGGTCTCTCTGAGATCTCAAGCAGAGAGCGATCTTCCCCAATACCTGAGATAGTTTAACTAGAGTAAGCATATGATCTGCTACTGAACTCTGGTACCTCCCCCATTATCTCTCCTTGGAACAGAAAGCGCGCCCCTAGAGAAACTTTACTTATTTATTTACTTATCCATCAATCATTTATTTAGAGCACTGATAAGCCTTCACCAGAGATCTGCTTGAGGCAGCTTACAAATTAAAAAACAAAAAACAATACAGCAGAAAACAACATTCAGCATCCCAAAATTCTTCTGGCTGCATGTCTGCTACTTGTGAATCAAAGATCTCTTGTTCCTTTCTGCCCAGACCAGCATAGCATTGCTTTCCTTCTTTTTTTCTTCCCCCCTACAACATGAGTATCTTAGTGTTTTCTTCAGATACTAAGCCTTGGTCAGGCTACTTATTGTCTGTAGCAAACTATCTTACTCTTGCAATTTGTTCGGTCAGTCCCCTTCTGCTGTCATGCCTGCATTTAGGTGGATTTGTGCTTGCAAATCATAATCTCTGCTAGGGATGAACGATTTACTAAACTGACCTAACTCAGACTATTAGGCAATATGGGAAAGGTTCCTAATTGGAACAAAATGATTTCTGGCATTTGAAAACCACCAGAAGCCTTAATATGGTGGTTATTTTGGTGCCTTGCTGTCTGGTTTCATTTCCCCAGGCATCATGTGACAAGAGAGGCCGGGAAAGCAAGGGGAGAGAGGGACTCAACATGTGCAGTTATGAGTGAAAGGGATGCCATCTAGTCAGAGCAGAGTATCCCAGCTGGTGTTTCATGTTCAGTAATTCCACTTTCCACCAATCATTGCGTTGTCTCACTAGCTGGGGACAGCAGTCTGATTCTGCATGAACGTGGTTCCTGACTAACTGAGCTATTCTGTTATTTGAGGTTCTGCACACTGGGTTAGGAAGAAGACACTTTGCTTGTTTCTGCTGAAAGCTAGGTCAGGTGGGGGGAATGGAGCCACAGACACTATAGCGCTCCACAATCCTCAACAGCCACTGCCAGCCAGTATATCTGCCCTTCAGGGGACAGAGAGAATCACTTTGCTTGCACACACAGACAAAAAGGCAGGACAGCTTCAGTGGAGGAAGGAAGTCAAGAATGAAGCAGAGGCACAAGCTTGCCTTGCTAACATTATCAAGTCTCTTATGTGCCCTGCAGGGGTCAGAGGGAAATGTTTTGTTCATATTGGCTAGTAAGCAGGGATGTGAAGATGTATTTATTTACTTCATTTGTAGCCTGCCTTTCTCCCCAGTGGGGACCCAGCTTACATTGTTCTCCTCTCCTCTATTTTATCCTCACAACAGCCCTGTGAGGTAGGTTAGGCTAGGAGTGCATAATCAGCCTAAGGTCACCCAGCAAGCTTCTATGATAGGGAGGGGAGATAGATTTCCTGGTTTTTCCTGTTCCCATGATAGGCAGGTGGCCTATCACACACAGAAATATTTAATTTACTTACATATTGCCCAGATGGAAGACAGACTAAGCCCCACATTAGAGACATATCAAATCAGGTATCATGTGAGATGCCAGTGATAGTGAAAGGATCAGAGGCTTCCTCGTGTGAGAATTACTGACTTAGCATCTCTCAATGTAAATAATTTCTTGGAAACGTACTAAACCACAACTCCCTATTACTAAAGAGCCAGTGTGATGCAGTGGTTAAGAGCGGTGGTTTGGAGTGGTGGACTCTGATCTGGAGAACCGGGTTTGATTCCCCACTTCTCCACATGAGCGGCAGAGGCTAATCAAGTGAACTGGATTTGTTTCCCCACTCCTACACATGAAGCCAGCTGGGTGACCTTGGGCTAGTCACATTTCTTTTAAAGCTCTCTCAGCCCCACCTACCTCACAGGGTATCTGTTGTAGGGAGGGGAAGGGAAGGTGATTGTAAACGGGTTTGAGTCTCCCTTAAGTGGTAGAGAAAGTCGGTATATAAAAACCAACTCTTCTTCTTCTAAAAAGGTATACATCCCCTTCCCTGCTGTTCCTTTCTTTGGTGGGCAGAAAAGACAGGCAACTCCTCCCATTCACTTGTAAAGAAAACATGAAATGGGATATTGTTTTTGCAACAACAGTGGAGCACATGGGGCAGTTGGGGGGGCTATATCTGTCCCACTACATTTTGGTGCTTGAAGCATATTTTCTTCCCAAAGGCCCTCATATGGGGTGGAAGGGTATACTTTACTGGGGCCCAGAGGGCCTAGTGACAGTCCAGGCTGCACTCCCTATTACTGGGGGGGGGGAGGGAGGATAAACTGTAGATCTAGGGCTGTTGATTCGGTAAAAACCGAACTGAAAAAATACCAAATAAATGCCAATTCGGTAAATATCTGGTTTGGGTTTACCGAATCAGCAAAATCTGGGAGGATGGCAAAGCCAACCTTTATCAGGATTTATCAGGAACACCTTTCCACAGCTCCTGCAGGGGCATTTTTGCAGATAGAGGTCCCAAATTTTCAGGGTAGCTAGAAGGAACTCCCCTTGCAAGAACCCCAAGTTTGGTAAAGATTGGGTCAGGGGGTCCGGAGTTATGGGGTCTGGAAGGGGTCACCCCCATCCTCCTCCTTTGAAATGCATTGGCAAAGTGGCTGTGTTCAGAATCTTTAGTGTGATCTTTTCAATGTATCTTTGCAAAGTTCACCCCTTGCCTCCATAGAGGTACAATGTAGATACTGAACACTGGAAAGGGGGCGGGGAAAGCTCAATGCGAGGCAAGTGTTATGCACGCTCTTTGGATCTGGTTTCAGCTAGGAAAGACCGTTCGACTCCGGCAAGAAGAGGAATGGGAAAAGCCGAGTTCGTTTAAGGTTGAAGTGGGGTTGAGCCGAAAAGGAATGAGATAATGTGCATTTTCAAAAACATGATCCTGGCTGAAACAGGGAATGAAGGAGGCTAAAGCGACCATGCATAACTGACCTATCTGACCAAGCTCTAACTTCAGCATGGTGTAGTGGTTAAGAGCTGTGGTTTGGAGCAGTGGACTCTGATCTGGAGAACTGGGTTTGTTTCACCAGTCCTATACATGAAGCCAGCTGGGTGACCTTGGGCTAGTCACGAGCTCTCGCAGCCCCACCTATCTCACAGGGTGTCTGTTGTGGGAAGGGAAGGTGATTGTAAGCCAGTTTGGTTCTGCCTTAAGTGGTAGAGAAAGTTGGCACATAAAAACCAACTCTTCTTCTTCTAACTTCTACACCACAATCGCTTTAATAGGGTGGGTGCTGTTGAATAGTAACAAGCAGCCAGGCCTAGGTGAGTCATACAGTCGGGTGATATCAAGTCACCCAGTGGTTGCTGCCAGGCCTGGCCCCAATGAGTTCTCCCTCAAAGGCCAGAACAGCCCTGGAAATGGCCCTTCCCTCACCCCCTGCCCTTTTCTGATAGAAATCACCTAGAATGCTGTGGTTGCCCAGCAACTGCAACTGAGGGCTTCCATTTAATAAAGCTACAGTTTCTTTTATCATTTGGGGTTGTTTTTTACTCCCCTAATGTAATTTTTTTAGATTTCAGATTTTTCTGCAAACCTGGGGTGTTTTTCGGGTTTGTAGAAAGATCTGTCTCGCCCATTCACAGCTCCAGTCACCGGATTTAAGTACCTTCAGATATAGCTGGTATTAGTATATAGATCCTGTTACCACCACCACCATCATAATTCTCCAGGACTAGGATCTGAGCCAGAAAGCTAGGGACACTAGCATTCTATTGAAAACTGCCCTTCATGCACTTTGATGCAGAATTCATCTAGGTGGACAAGACATGGCAGTTTTGGTTGTGACATGGGGGCACTGCCATTTAAAGTAAAAAAATTGACTTGTTTGTGAGAGCTTTGGGGGGAGAGTTGAGTGGGTGAAGAGAGGGAGTGAGGGGCTGTGAAATAAATCTATCTGAAACCATTATGCTTATGAATTTTCCTGAAACCATTAACACCATTATACTTCTAAATAAACTCTAATTTTGTTTAAGAGAAAACAACTGCATAAGAGCAGAAAATCTACTTTTACACTGACCATTCTGTCATTCAGCCAAATATAACTAAGCCATCGGTCTAAAATGCACAGTCACTTACTTCGATTTCTGCCCAGTTTCCTCCCTGTTTATTCCCTGTTTCACCCAGGATCAAATCCTCGCAAATGAACGGCACCTAATTTGCTGTTGACTGAGCAATGTATCGACCCAAAACGAACCCGGTTTTGCAATCGAGGAGCCAAACCGTTATCCCTGGCTCATCTCAGATAAACATGAGCCGAGTCTTCCCGCTTCACAACGGCCCGCCCACCTCCAAACCCCTTCCCTCGCAAGGCTGTCGTTGGTCAGTGTGAATCGACCAATCACCAGGGGCGTTGCTGAACAACCAGGAAGTGTGTGTCTCCTGCATTTTCTGTTTTCACGGACGGATCAGCACACAGTTTTGCCACGGATTAACAAAGGTAATGCGTACAGATTCTCCCCCAGCCCGTGTTCATTTAATCCTGGCTGGAACGGGGAGGAAACTGGGCAGAAACCTGAGTAAGTGACCATGCGTTTTAGACCATCCTGTTCTTTGGGTTTAACTAAGAATTCTAAGGCAAGAGCCTTGGGTGACAGCAGAAATAAGCAAGAAACACAAAGGAGGGCAAGGAGACCACATAAAACACGTCATCTCAGCGCTTCAGGGAAGCGCCATTACAGGTGTCACATATAAGGGGTCTCAAAACAGAAGCAAAACCTTACAGCGGTGTTTTGTGCAGGTGACGTTATACTGTACCTACGAAGCATAATCCATAATGGCAGGAGGGGACAATAGCCACTGTTATGCTGTGCAGGAAGTAGACGCAAATAGTTGGGAAGCAGCGCCTGTTGGTAGGGACTGTTTTCTCACACCTGTGCTAGTACTTTAACTGTGTAATCCTAAACAAAAGTATTTTTTTTCTAAGCCCGCTGACTTCAGTGGGCTTAGGAGCGTGTTACTCTGCTTAAGGTTGCACTGTTAATACCACAGATCCTGTCCATTCCCATAGGACCAGCCTATTGAACCAGTGACTTCACTAGCTTCATGCAAGCATCGTATCTAGACTTGTTTGTGGATTACAGCCTAACTTCTTTTGATAAAGATTCCTGTTTTAGTGTTTTTCAGATATGCTTTTAATTTAAAACTGTTTACCATTTTACCTTTTCATGTTGAAGGCTACTTGAATAAACTCTCACATTAATGTTGTCCAATTTATTGATCTGTGTACTGGCATTTATGGCATTTTGCTGTCCAGTGTTTACTACTATGTATCATAATTTCCTTTAATTTTCAGTAATAAAGGTCATTTCTGGTGCCCCCAAACCATTAAGGTAGTTACTGGAGGACACTTATTCCAGTTTTGCCTCAAGACAATCCTTTTAAGCTGCTACCTGAAAAGAGGCAAGTTTATATATTACTGAAAACAACTCTTGCTTGATTTATAAATACATTTTAAAAGATAATGCTTTGCCAGGAATCTTCAAAGAAAATTACTTTTGCAGTGGTTCAGTAGTGAAATGTAATATTAAAGGCCATGACTACCTTGAGTATTTGAATCTTTATCCCCTAACTACAATGCTGTGTATACCGCAGGCCAAAGGAAAGAGAATGGAGGAAATAAACCACCAGAAATTTTAGCATCTTAAAAGAACAAATGTTTATAATCAGTTTGAGAGCTCAGTGGATTTGTGAAATTGTTTGGGATTAACAGGCTATTGATAGCTAATAAAACAATATTTAGCTTTGTCTGGGGAACAGCAGTGGGAAAAGGTGTGGGCACCTTGTCAAACAGGGCCCATTGAGGAAGGATGATGGGTTAAGTGCGGGGGTTGGAGTGGCAGCGTGGGTGCCCTTTCTTCAAGGAAGACTTGTCAGTTGTTCGTAAGGCTCATGAAAGGAAGGACGCCAGCATCTGATGGCTGGGGTAGTATTGATGCAAGTTTAGCTGACTAATCAGATTGAAAAAGTCCCATGGTATTTATGTCACTTTAATTTGCCTCAAACAATTGAAGACGACAGCACTCTATTAAGGAAAGCTTGATCCAGAACTAAAGCTAAATAAATTAGGGTCTCAGTTTAATCAAATTATCCTTTTACTGGCCTTGGATTAACTCAGAGAGACAGCGTCGGTCTAGGGACTTTTGATTGGCTGGCTAATTTTTAAGAACCCAATACGAAGAATGAGAGATTTTACACACAACTGCTATGTATAATACTTCAAACAACCTCCTCTTTTCCTTAAAAAAAAATAAATAGAAATAATGCATGAGTAGAGAGAATTAGTATTTTCCCCCTTTAGGATAGAGGCTTCAATTTCTTTTTTTAAGCATAATTTACTTAAATTAATTCAATTTAGTTGAATTAAATAAGCCTAAAAAACAGCTTTCTCCACTTTTGTGAGGGCTGTTGCTTTTCACTGCATTTGGCATGAGGCAATAGCTATTCATTAAAGAAATGTAAAATGAACCCAAACTGCAACAGACCCAGGGCTGGACAATAACTTGGTGAAGAGGTCTCTTCTCTTTGCGGGCAGTCCCTTCATTTTAAAAACATCTTCTAATTAAAAACAAAAAGTACCCTCCAGAAATAAAAAGGTGGCTTTAGATTTCTTTGAATGCACTATTAAGTCCTGCATTAAATAGAGTGGATTAATTCATACAATGCTTCAGATCTAATCTTATGCAATGTTACAGTTGGACTTTGTTATGCTCAGTTTTTCTTTTCATAGTTTTACATGCCTGTGTGCGTCCTGCTACATTATAAAAACAGGGAAGGTTTTAAAATGCTCAAAAACGTTATTATAAGTTATTAGTAGATGTAAATTTCCCAACAATCTTCCTCAAGGTCACTGTAAATTACTAATATCTCTCAAATAGATATTAAAATTAATTCAAAATGCTAACATAAATCAGTAAGTTTTACTTTCAGATAGAATATACACACACTGCGGTACCACAGTTTAGAATGCATTTACAATATTGTTCTTCCCTCCTCCCTTTTATCCTCGCAACAACCCTGTGAGCTAGGATAGGCAGCTGACAGTGACTTGCCCCATATCACCCAGCAAGCTTCCATAGCAGAGTGGGATTCAAACCTGGGTCTCCTACATCCTAGTCCAACATTCTAACCACTACACCATGCTGGCCCTCTGTCTTCCTAAACCCAGGAACATCGTTGTTTGTATTGTTTGTTTTGTAAGACAGCTTCATTTTTATTTATTATTCAGTAGCAGATCAAGCTTCTATACTCTGCCCATGAACATATAATATCACTAATATTGTCTCAGATGTATTACCAAATTATTTATGTTATTTCTAGCCTGCCTTTCTCTTGAATTATACAAAGAGCTATTGCTTTAGCTTGAAGATGGGGATTGGAAACTTTCTTGGTTCTTATACATACCCAAGAGCTTTAATGTGGTTGTTAAGACAAAGACGTATTTTTCAGATGAGATGCAATTTGCTGCATGACCTGCTACTTCCATTCCATTTACAGATCTGGATCTTTTCCTCCTAAAACATATTAGTATTTGAAAAGATGAAAAGGACATTGTTTTGTTCCAAATGGTATTTGTATATACACTAAGATAAAGGTTCGCACACATAAAAATAAATTGTGACATGTTTTGCCTGCATTTTTGTGGAACAACTAAACAAAAGGGAAATATTAAATACAGCTAGAATGATTTAAAGTGACAACGCACCAATATGTTAAAGCAAGCATACATTGATGCAAAGGTACATTGATGCAATGTACCTGGGGAAGACTTTAAATCATTCTAGCTGAGTCGCACCTTTTCACGTGATTTTTGTATACTTAAGTGGGGCGGTAACAAGGCAACTTTGCCAACGCGGAAGCATTGTAATTTACAGCTAGCATGTGAGTATTTGTAACATTGTTCTTTTTCTTTAATTTTTTGTGATTATTCTTTATGCCGATGTACTGCATAATGTTTAATTTATTCATGTAGTGGCCCCTGAGGAAGGCTATGTTTCAAGCCGAAACAGAAAGAGAACCGGGCTTCTGTTGGACTATTCCATCACCTTACCTCTTGGAAGAGAAAGAAAACATTCCTAGCTACGTTCTGGGACTTTTTCTTGCGGCCAATTAAGAAGTTTTGACATTGTTCATTACTTCACCAGATACTGGTTGTTTTCTTATGTGTTTATTGCAGCATAAAGAATTGCTGTTTTGTTTATCACTTGCAGTTGTTGCTGTTCTTTAGTTTGCTAACCTTCAAGTACTAGCTGCAGATTTCCTGCTATTACAACTGATATCCAGCCAACAGAGATCAGTTCCCCTGGAGAAAATGGCCACTTTGGCAATTGAACTCTCTGGCATTGAAGTCCCTCCCCTCCCTGAACCGTGCCCTCCTCAGGCTCTGTCCCAAAATCTTTCACTGGTGGTGAAGAGGGCCCTAGCATCCGTAATACAGGTGTATGCCTTTATGTGCACCCTCACAAACTCATTTCTATTTCCGCCGTCAGGGCCTGTATGGGAGGGGCCTCACTTAGTTCTAGTTCTACGTGGATAGGTTGTATTTCCATGTTTGTATGAAGCAATGAAGAAGCCGGTTGCTGAAGCTGCCGGAGGCCTTTTATGCAGGGACGTTTCCCCGCGGTCACCCCTGCCGACTGCTTCGGGACTTCCTTTTGATTATGCATGCCTTTTCCGACCATCAGAGGTTGCCTTGCTCTCCCCGGGTGTTTTGCCAGCATTTTTCAGATTCTGGCTAAAACAACATCCAGAAAATACAGGCAAAACACACATATCCGCCATGGAGGTATGCCATGGCCCTCCTCTCCAGCCACACCACATCCAGAATGAAATTAGCTACGTTGCCATCTTCCTCATAAGAACAGCCATGCTGGATCAGACCATGGTCCATCAAGTCCGGCAGTCTGTTCACACAGTGGCCAACCAGGTGCTTCTAGGAAGCCCACAAACAAGATGACTGCAGCAGCACCATCCTGCCTGTGTTTCACAGCACCTAATATAGTCAGCATGCTCCTCTGATCATGGAGAGAATAGGTATGCCTCATGACTAATATCCATTTTAACTAGTAGCCATGAATACCCCTCTCCTCCATGAACATGTCCACTCCCCTCTTAAAGCCTTCCAAGTTGGCAGCCATCACCACATCCTGGGGCAGGAGTTCCACAATTTAACGATGCATTGTGTGAAGAAATACTTTCTTTTACCAGTTTTGAATCTCTTACCCTCCAGCTTCAGCAGATGACCCCGTGTTCTAGTATTATGAGAGAGGGAGAAAAGCTTCTCCCTGTCCACTCTCTCCAAACCATGCATAATTTTATAGACCTCTATCATATCTCCCCTTAACCGCCTTCTTTCCAAGCTAAACAGCCCTAAGCGTTATAACAGCTCCTCACAGGGCTGTTGCTCTAGTCCCCTAATCATTTTGGTTGACCTTTTCTGTACCTTCTCAAGCTCCGCAATATCCTTTTTTAGGTGTGGTGACCAGAACTGTACACAGTATTCCAAGTGTGGCCTCACCATAGATTTGTACAAGGGCAGCATGATAGCAGCAGTTTTATCCTCTGTTCCTCGTCTAACTATCCTTCCTTTTATCCCTTAGAAGCTCCTTGATCCATTGATCTTGAGCAGCATATATCTAGTGTTTGAGGGATATAAGGACTGAAACAAATCTTGCCACTGACAATGTAGCCTTGGGATCCCTATCGCTTAGCAGGAAAGGCATTATGTCAGACACAGAGGCATTAGATTTGTATGTTAAAAGGGGGGAGATATAATGTGATCGAAGTTCCTCGTAAAAGCGGCATTCCAAAAGGGCATGAGCTAGTGAACAGATAGAGCCAGAACAGCAAGGACAGGTCCTGTCTGGATATGGTATATTCAAAATTCTGCCCTGCATAACCATAGAGGGGTTAGCATTCAATCTAGCTAAACAGAAGGCTCTAGAAAGACGAGGAGTTGTCAAATAATATGTATAAGCAGGCAAACCACGTGGTGGTGGTATTCCGAAGAACTGGGATGAACAAACGCGGTGAGCACGAAAAGTAGTGCTGTTATAATCGAGCTCTTTAATGCGCTTTTTAATTTTGGTGAAAGCTTCAATTTTCCCAAGGTCTAATAACATATCCTGCGAGAAGCCCGGCAATGACAGTTTCTCATCTAAGATTTTTTGCCATGAGGATTTAAAAGGGTCGTGCTTCAGAGAAGCTAGGAGCCCCTCAGTGCTAAAGCACAGTTTAAGGTGTAGTTTAAAGGCGGCCAACCATGCCCTAGCTTCGAGTGACATTTGGCCAGACTCAGCACGAAGAGTAACGCCAGCAACACATTGAGGGGTCGTCTAATTATGGCCAGCATGGAATTTGCTTTTTTTTTTACAGCAGCCGCACACTGGGTTGAGGTCTTCATTGAGCGATCCACTACCATCTTAGTTGCCCCACACTCAGACTGGTGGGTCAAAGCCCCTCACGGCTGTGCCTGGGCACCTTCTCTACCGCTGCACCAGACTCGGCTCTGCAAAGCATTAGGCCGGGCACCGCCGCGTTTCTCTTCGCCGGCCACACCTGCACGGCGCCTGGATCAGCTCGAGCCGAAGGCGGCATCCGCGAGGAGGGGATCTCAGCGACAGCTGCTCCTCCAGGACATTAGCCATTTCTCCCCCACACACAACACTGTAGACACAGTGCTATATAACTACACAACAACAGGAACATGGACTCTGGCACCAAGGCCTGCAACAAACCAAGGTGCCAACTTTGCCCTCATATAGATTCTAGGAACATCATCTCTGGAAGGTTTTGCATTGGATTTGTCACTCTCTAGATGCACATTTCCCCCATCTGACTTCTCAAAACTCTGCATGGCGGCTTATTGTTGAGTTTTGAGAATAGGGAGACTGGAAAGAGAAACTGCTGAATTACAGTTGATATTCAGACTAAAGTCAATGCATTTACCTGGGCTGAATAAGGACCTTGCATTCATGGCTCATTACCAATGCTGATTTCTCCACACCCACCTCTCCCCTGGACATCACAGACTCTTCTGCATGCCACACCTAATCCCATCACGCCTGCTATTCGCATTGACACACTGTTAACATTTACATACTAACACTTGTCTGAATTCACTCTCCTCTACTTAAAGACAGATGGATTCACAGTCTGGCTGTATCTGAAGAAGTGAGCTGTGGCTCACGAAAGCTCACACCCTGCCAGAAAATATTTTTGTAAGTCTTTAAGGTGCTCCTGGACTCTTGCCCTTTTCTACTACAACAACCAAGGCCATTGATGCAAGGGAGGTTTTGCCTTGGATGTGCCACTCTCTAGATCACTGGTTCCCAACCAGGGGTCCGTGGGCTCCCAGGGGTCCGCGACCACTAAATTAAGGTCCGCCGAACAAAGTTATACACCCACAATAAATTAATATTTTCAATTAAAAGTTCTCTATTATAAAATATATATATTCAAATATTATTCTAAGTTTAATGTTTAACTAACAGTTATGATTAAAGTTTATTTTCAAATTCTCGGAATTTTTATTTTGAACCTTGGGGTCCCTGCACCGAACAAAAAAGTCCTAGTGGTCCCTGGTCAAAAAAAAGGTTGGGAACCACTGCTCTAGATGCACATTTTCCCCATCAGAATTCCCCAAACTCAACAATAAGCCCCCCTGCAGAGCTCTGAGAATTCAGATGGGAAAAATGAGCATCCAGAGAGCGGCAAAACCTCCCAGGCATCCTCCAGCCCGCGTCTTCTCGCTTCTCGAGAGCGATATCCCAGCGACGCCTTAGAAGTTTGGCCCATTCAAGCTCCCGTACCCGTGGCTCCTTTCGTTTCGCGGCCCTCCTTTTTTTTTTTTAACATTCTATGACCTCACCCGTCGATGGGCGGGGTTGTGGACTCTCATTGGTCGATGGGCGGCGTTGTGGACTCTCATTGGTCGACGGCCGGCCTCACCAGCCCGGAAGTGTTGCGGAGGCTACACGTGCGGCAGAGGGTTGTTATTGACGGGGTTAAGGATGAGCTGGCGGGGAGCCGTGTCTGTTGGTAGGCTTCTTTCTTCTCCGTCCCCCGCAGGCAAAGTTTTACGAGGCTCCAACGGCGCTCATTCCCTTTTCTCTTGTTGTTCCAGGCGAGGCGCAGCTTGTGGCGGCTGATTCTGAGACCGAGCCCGGTTGGTCTGACAGCGGGAGCGATGGTCCCTGGGAGAAGGACCCGGAGGGCCCTGCGTTGCAGGCTCGGTGTCTTTTCTGTGACAGGTCTGGCCCTCGGTCCTTCTGTGGGTGCTGCCCAGGCGGAGAGCCTCTTTGGCCAGGACTGCGTGCTAGGCTTCCCCTGACCCTTCCTGTTTAATCGTGTTGAAAGCTTATGCTCCGTTTGGTGAACTAACATCCAAGGAATGTAATTCACAGTGGGTCGCCGTGTTAGTCTGTCTGCAGTAGTAGAAAAGGGCAAGAGTCCAGGAGCACCTGAAAGACTCACAAAAGTATTTTCTGGCAGGGTATGAGATGGTATCTGAAGAAGTGAGCTGTGGGTCACGAAAGCTCACACCCTGCCAGAAAATATTTTTACAGTGGGTAGCCGTGTTAGTCTGTCTGCAGTAGTAGAAAAGGGCAAGAGTCCAGTAGCACCTTAAAGACTCACAAAAATATTTTCTGGTAGGGTATGAGATGGTATCTGAAGAAGTGAGCTGTGGCTCACGAAAGCTCACACCCTGCCAGAAAATATTTTTACAGTGGGTCGCCGTGTTAGTCTGTCTGCAGTAGGAGAAAAGGGCAAGCGTCCAGTAGCACCTTAAAGACTAACAAAAATATATTCTGGCAGGGTATGAGCTGTGGCTCACGAAAGCTCATACCCTACCAGAAAATATTTTTGTTAGTCTTTAAGGTGCTACTGGACGCTTGCCCTTTTCTACTGCCCAAGGAATGGTTTTAAAGCAATACGTCCCATCGCTTTAAAAGAATCAGTTGTAGCATAGAAGCACTAACGAAATGGCAGGGTACATGGGGGGGAGGGGGGAGGGGAAGTCGCAACTCCCAGTCTCTCTCCCCAATCCTCCCAGTTCTTTATGGTCCCCAGCCTTTTTAAAATATCAGCCTAGGACTGCCAGCTCCGGGTTGGGAAATACCTGTAGATTTGGGGATAGGGCCTGGGGAGGGAATAGCTGTGGATTAGCAAGGATGGTGAACACTCTCCAGTATGGGGAAACAGCACAATCTGCAAAGGGCATGTGATCTAGATCAGCTGTATTGATTGATCGATTTATTGTGGTCAATAGACCAAAACCAATTTAAAATAGGTCAGCTGTATTTTGCTCCTTTTGTACTTATCCGCTGTTAGATCCTTCACCTAGTCAGTTCTTTCCCTACACACACACACTACTTGTGTGAACTGACAAAGCTTTGGTAATTGTTGGCCAAACCTATGTTTTTATTGTGTGTGTATCTGTATATATTATCTCCCTCTTCCTTTCTGAACATAAAAATTGGTTCTCTAACTATATTTTCCTAGGTTTTTCAGTTCAGCAGAAGATGTGTTTGGCCACTGTTCATCTGACCACAGTTTTAGTATTGAGATGGTGATTCATAAACATAGTAAGTGTATTTGCTGCATTTTACATAGTTTTCTGCTTTATATTTTTCTGCATTTCACAGCTCTTTACAGTTCTTTTGGGTAAAAAAATGAAAAGATCACATCCCCCCCACGGTGTTCTGTGGTACACCTTTGGCCTATTTTATGAAATTGTATTGCAGAGTTCCCTTGCATTTGTCTAGTCAGGGAAATTGTCCCCTGAAATTGAACTCTTATCATGTTCCCATTCTTTTGTATGCGGATGATGCAGTGGTGCTTTCCTATACTAGAGTAGGTATGAAGCGATCTTTGCTAGTGTTTGCATCTTACTGTGATAAAATTAAATGTTAATCATACCAAAACTAAAATTCTAGTTTTCTCCAGATCATGGAAACAGGCGGTCTGGAGAATTGGTGATAAAGAAATCGAACAAGTTAAAACATTCAGATATTTGGGAATGCTTTTCTCTCATAAACTGAACTGGTCTATATATAGGGAACTTGCCCTTGTCTCAACTAAGAGCAAGCTGTCAGCTATTACCCAATTTTCTATCAAAAAGGAAACCAATTTGTACCAGCGGCTATAAGAATCTTTCAGGCCACGATAATTCCACACCTACTGTACGGCACCCGTGTGCGGATTCAAGCTTTTAACAAGGGGGTGGAATGAACAAATCTGATTTTTTTGCGGCGCATACTTGGTATTCCCAACTCAGTTGGTTACCTTACACTCTGTGCGGAGTTAGGTCTTCATCTTATTGAATCTAGAGCCTGGATTTCTACCATTAAGTTCTGGCTGCGATTACACTTTCATGCTCCCTCAAATATCCTTATAGCTGGTTTGGTTGCAGATCCTTATGTTTCCAAATGGTCCCAATTCATAGAAAGGAAAGTCAACTCTTTTGGCATTGATATAGAGGCATTGGCAAATTCCGGGGAAGCTCATATTCTTTGGATGATCACAGGGAAAATTTGGGACATGGAATTGCAGATAATAAACGCCACAGCAAACAAGATCTGCTCACCTACCTTTTTTGGCCTCTCTTTTCCAAAAAGAACAATGGCTGAATACTTCTCCAACTTGACCCATCCCTCCCAGCGCAGAGCCTTTATGTTAGCCAGATTAAACACATTCCCTTCAGACATAGTTTCTGGCAGATATCGGGATATTCCCCGGAACAAAAGACTTTGCAACTGTCAGTTGAGAGATCCAGAATCAATAGAGCACATTCTTCTGTATTGCCCCCTGTATTATAAACAGTGTCTAGAACTAATTAACCCTCACATTATGCCCTTAAAAAATCCAGCATATGATAGCATCACATTTTTATTAGCGGACACGACACCTGTTGTTTCCGAACATGTGGCAGAGTTTCTGACAATTGTTATTAAAAATAAAAAGCAAGAGGGTAAGGAAATAAATAAATAAAACCAACTGAGTCAATTTATAGATACTGGGTACCAATAAATAAAAGGGCGCTGGTGTTAGCTGTGGTTCTTATCTGTTGTCCGGAAGAATGTATTATTGTAGTGTTTAACCTGAAGCGTTTTAATTTGATAGTCATGTTTTAGTTATATCGTTGTATGTGAGACCCCTCTGAGCGAGATGGAGTACGTGTATGCACGCTTGTTATTATTATTATCATGCCAATAAAGGTGACTGAAACTGTATTGCAGAGTTAATATGGTGGATTACTTGTTGGTATTTGAATATAGCTGCAATCATTCTGTGTATTGAGGATAAAGGATGAAAAAAAGGAAAAGTAGTTCCATTATGGTAAAAGCCTAAGTGCACATATGTTCTAGTATATTTTCTTTCTTTTTTTTTTGTGTGTATAGAGTTGGGCAGGCAGCTTCAGCACGAAGTGTGAGGTAGAGAAACATGCTAAAAGTGAGGTTTTCAGGCAGTTCACATTTTTTAAAACACATTTGTTTTAACTGGAATCATAGAGTTGGAAGGGGCCATACAGGCCATCTAGTCCAACCCCCTGCTCAATGCAAGATCAACTGTGAATATAGGTATACATAGGTGTGTGTGTATGCAAAGGGATATGTATACATATGTGGTTTCCATTGAAAAATGAAAGGGTGCATCCCTTACAGTTGCAGAAAGTGCTTACGTTTACCAGAGCTCTTCCGCCTGTGAGAAATTGCTGGGACAGGACAGTGGGAAAAATGACTGTAAATGGTGCTGCAAGCTACTCAGGTTCTCTTGTTTGTGGCGATTTGTATGGTGCCACAATAGAAAATGGAGGAGCCCTGTGGCGCAGAGTGGTAAGTTGCAGTACTGCAGTCCAAGCTCTGCTCACGACCTGAGTTCGATCTCGACGGAAGTTGGTTTCAGGTAGTCGGCTCAAGGTTGACTCAGCCTTCCATCCTTCCAAGGTCGGTAAAATGAGTACCCAGCTTGCTGGGGGTAAAGGGAAGATGACTGGGGAAGGCACTGGCAAACCACCCCGTAAACAAAGTCTGCCTAGTAAACGTCGGGGTGTGATGTCACCCCATGGGTCAGGAATGACCCAGTGCTTGCACAGGGGACCTTTACCTTTTTACAATAGAAAATGTTGAAAACATTTTTTACACATCTTAAATTTGGGCCAGTTAGAGCTGCAGAGCTATATAATTTAAGCTGATAGTCTTATTTCCAAGAATGGTTCATTTGTGAACACAATGCGGACTGATGTGTTTATCCCAAAAACTGAAGAGAGTTCAGGACATCAGTTCTGGGATCGGATCAAGGCCAGTCTTTCAACAGCCTGTTCCTGTGCACAGTTAAGCCCACCTAAACCCATTGATTTTCATAGGCGTAGCTGCACTTGATGCACCAGAGGTTAGGCTGAAAGTGACACTGAAATTAAGTTAATAGAACTGATACAGAATAAAAGCAGTTCAGTGAAAAAAGAGTCAGGTGATAGATTAAAATTGTGACAAATATGGCTAAGTTACTCTATTTCTCAAGCTGGATTTTTTTTTTGTCTTTCAGGACTTGATTTTTATGGATATATCAAGCTAGTAAACTTCATTAGGATTGAAGTAAGTTACTTAGTATTTCGTGAGTAGAACAAGACTGACATAAGATAACTGAATAATATTATGCTGTATTCTTTAGAGGTACTTTTTTTTTACTTAGGTGGGGGCATTTATATTTTACACTCTGAAAATTCACAAGGTGCTTTACAGAATAAAAACACTCTTTATTTTGAGAGCTGGATCCAAAGTGACTTTCTGGAGAGCACTGATAAGGTTTGAAGAATTTCTCCTTCAGTAGCGTACTGAATGGGATATTACTTGTGGGAAGAAACGGGAACTTTAAGCATGTTGTCTAAACTAAAAATGTCCTATGTCTTTTCCATTTATTTTCCAGAAGCCAACTGTAGAGTGTCTTATGTCAATCAGTGCACCAGTTCCCTGGGAGGAAGAGAAGTACCTGAAGCCTGTTTTGGAAGATGATCTTTTACTCCAGTATGGTAGGGTCTGTTGTAACTTGAATTTGAGTACCATCTTTATGGGAAAAAAACAAGCTTGTTTGCACTTAATGTGATTTAATGGACTGGCTTCTTCCAGGATCAAAAAGCCTATCCTTGCATTGACAAATAAATATAAAAGGCCTTCAACATCTGGCTTGTTAGGTTTTTGCTTCATAAAAGAATTTTAAATATTTGTGTTTTGTGTGGGGTATAATGTCTCACATGTCTGATTATATGCCTGTGATGCCTTGAAATGTTCCCTTGACTGTCAGATGTATATTATATATGTTAAAAAATTTTCATCTGCTTTCTGTATATCCAAGCATCTGATCTACACCACTCTATCTGGGAGAAACTATTAATCTGTATGCTCTCTTTCCATTTCTAGAGACTGTTGATAGGCCAAATCAAGTGAGCTTATTTATATAGCCATAGGCCGTTACAAAGTATCCTAAAATATTTACAAAATTCTAAGAAAACGGATTAAAAATTAGTTACAGGATAAAAAGTAAAACAATAGTTATTACACAATCACAAATCTATAATCATACAATAAAGGGGGGAATCCGTTAAAACTAAAAGTGCTCTCACTTGCTATGCCTAAACAGTTTCCTAATTTTAAAGGAAAGCTGATGGGATGTGGTGGCTTTTAGAAAATGAGTTTTAAAGTGTAAGAATATACAGCTGTCCTTAGTGTAATATGGCCTAGATTTGACTGCGAAAGAAACAACCCACCTAAGCTAGCCAGCTGCCTACCTACCTAAGTACTTGTCTATTCCCCTGCTTCTCTTGACTACTTAGTTGGCAGGGGTACTTCTGGTGGAATGGGAAGAGACTGTTTTTGGGAAATCAGAAATCATTTTTCTAGGTGGGAACCCCTGAAATGCCCCTTGGTGCTGTGTGCGCACTAAGGAAATATCTGTATTTTCCCCTGCTTTATGATTCCATCAGTGTCTGCCTAGTAATCTATAACCTTGCACTAAGGAAAGACACTGACTACTAAACATAATGGAAGTGAAGAATAAACATGGTCAACAGTCAGCTCTTGCTCGCCTACTTGGCTACAGCCCCATTAAGGCCACATGCCCACCATTTTAGTGGCTATTTTCGTGTTAGATTAAGTAAGCAATACTAAGAGCTAGAAGTGCAAGCAGAGTGGCTAAAAACATTAATTACAAACCAAATTATTATTTATTGTGTATGAAATAATACTGAGGGCATGCCTGTTAAAATAAATTAAAACATCACCCCTACACAAACATCAGCACCTTACACATTTTATAACTCAACACACACACACACACACCCTGCATGGGCTTTCTGGGAATTCCCTGCCGACGTGGCTGCATTGGAGGCAGAGGCTGGCGCAGCTTCACGGCTCCCTGGTGCCGGCATTTTTGCCCCCAGGATGGCATAAGTGCCCGTTATCCTGGGATAAATGGGCATTTATGCTGGCATGAGGTCACATCGACTCCTAAGGAGCTTGGCACCCTCTTCAGGATTGCAGCCTCAGTGTCTGTTCAGCTACCCAATAAATGTTGGCAAAAAGTCCTCTTGAATAGCCAGGATAGGATTTTGTGTAACCACAGAAAAAGGCCCGATGGTTCCCCGAATCCAACCACATTTCCTGAGAAGAAATCAGAAGAGATTTTAGGTCATGGTGGTTCAGTGGACAGAGTTTTACACTTGGGATCATGGGGCGGGGCTGCCTGGTCAGCCATGGTGCTTGGTGTCCTTGGGTGTCACTGTTTCTCCACCTAAATGATTTCACAGGGTCATTATGAAAATGAAACAGGGTTACTGCTTTCATACTAGGTACTACGTTATCTCCAAAGCAAACAGAAGCCTTTAATAATTTGTTCTGCTTAGTCAAGGGTCCCCAAGAATTCTGAAAATATCTTTTTGTAGCAGCCTTGAAACGTGAAGGTTTCTGAATTGCCAAATACATAAAGACAAGAATGGATTTGTGTGTATATAAAAACAAGAGTTTGTTATTGCAGAATATTTATTATTGCACAACTAGTTCTGTGAGCAGCTTTGGGCTTGCATTTCTCAAACAGTAATCTAGATAAAATAAAAGGGCCACACCACTCACTAAGAGATAAAAAATAAGGCCAAGGCTGATGGTGGAAGTAAAATGAAAATATGTTTTATTATTCAGCTAAGAATTTCCTATGCATTTTGCCAACCGGCTTTTTCAGGGGAATCTGTTAGTCTTTCAGTGTTTCTCAACAAGAGCACAAGATCAGTACTAATTTCACGTAGGGAATTTTTACATGAGTTTGATGGCAATAAATAAATAATATTTTTGCTTTATTTGCACCATTGGCTTTGGCCTTGTTTTTTTTTATCTCAGACAGTAACCTCACATGTCACATAGTACTCACTACTTGAAACTGAAGAAGAGGAGTTGGGTTTTATACCCTGCTTTTTCTGTACCTTAAAGGAGCCTCAAGGCGGCTTACAATCGCCTTCCCCTCCCTGCAACAGACACCCTGTGAGGTAGGTGAGGCTGAGAGAGTTCTGAGAGAACTGTGACTAGCCCAAGGTCACCCAGCAGGCTGCATGTGGAGGGAGTGGGAAATCAAACCCAGTTCTCCAGATTAGAGTCCGCTGCTCTTACCCACTACACCACGTTGGCTCTGCAATCGGTAGGGTTGTACCACTTTTTGTGATACAGCATAAGATTAGCTGATTCAAGAAAAGTTCTTTTAAAAAAATTATCAGGTATGCCCACACATTTGTTTAGATGCTGACCATTTGTCTTGTTCATCCCTCAAGGGGAATATAAGCTTGCCAAGCATGGCAATGGCATCTTTGTGATGAGGATGCCTGTAAATACCTCAGCATCTCCCTGAACACTCCAGCCTTTGTTTCCTTGTGCGCTGGTGTGCAGTTAATATGTGGTGAGTTCTTTTGTGTTTCCTCCCAGATATAGATGATGATGTTGACTCTGCCAATACCTCTTGCTCCAATGGGCTCACAGAGGCTTCATCTCTCCTGGAACGCTTAAAATGCACAGAACACCGAGCAGAGTTGGCAGAAGCAGCGCTGGCCAGAGCCCAAGAAGATCTTCATAAAATGAAGTACTGTTTTGACCAAACATTTTATGTATTTAGAAACTTAATTGGCACCTCTCTTGGATGCATCAGACTAAAATAGGCTTTATGTACTATCAGTGGTCACTAGAAACCCGACTGTATAAACGGTTCTGGTATATTGAGTGCGGCGGTAAGATTTTTACAAGTGTAAAATTTACCAGCTATTTTGTTCCACCCAGTTCTAACGCGATCTCCTGACAGATCTCTTTTTTTTGTGTCTGACTATTACAGTAGTTGCTGTTCAGCTTTCCCCCCCTAACTGTAACATTTCAGTTGTGAGACAGGGTTCCCCCCCCCCCCAATACTATAAAAGAATGGGTCATTTCCAGTGAATGGAACTCCACCCACACAGTGAAATTTCCCTGGCTTTATTCTTCTGCTGCGGCTTAGTGTTCACTTCTCCTGAGCTTCATTTTTTATTTTTGCCATCAAGTTGCAACCGACTTATGGTGACCCCACAGGACAAGAGACGTTCAGAGGTGGTTTGCCATTGCCTGTCTCTGTGTAGTGACCCTAGACTTCTTTGGTGGTATCCCATCCAAATACTGACCAGGGCTGACCCTGCTTCTGAGATCTGACAAGATCAAGCTGTCCTGGGCTGTCCAGTTCATATGATCTCTCAGCAATGGGAGAGGGGAATTAGCCAGAAGCATCCCTTCCTTCCTCCACCAGTGGAAGTCCAAATATTGGAGGCGACCCAATCTCAGCAAAATAAATAAATATTGTGAACCAAATACATTTATATTTAGACCATGTCAGCCAAATAAAAATTTAAAAAATCCAGTTGATTGGGTTGTGACTATAAGGGCAGACCCCAGAAAGTTTACTAAAAGCAAGAATGAATGTACCTGGCTCAGACTGCAGCCATGGCTTTGATTTGGCTTCTGATTCTCTTTTTGTAGTACATGAATGTGCATCCACTTCTGCCTTCCACCATGCACCTGGAGTAGTTTTTGAGTGTGTTACAAATATAGAAATTCATGTATCATTCCCCACTTAAGGGAAAAGGAATCACACAAGTGGAAATTGCATGTCTGTTTGATTCTCTTCATGTTGTGCCTTACTTGAGGTGTTGGGTGGAGGGAAGAGGTGCATTCTCAGTACCGGAAGGGACACGTTGGCTCCTTGTTTATAAGAACTAGACCATTGCACATGAAGTTGGTTTGGTATTATATTTACTATCCTATGTAGAAAACAATTTTTAAAAATGGGAACTGGGCCACTGCGTTTATTTTATTTTAGCACCTATTTGTGGCCTTTGGTTGTAGAGAACAGTTTTGATCAGATAGCTTAGAACCCTAAATGCATGTTTGGCAGTATGCTCTCTATTTAAGGGTATAGCCCTCTTTCCTGTTGAGAGCCAGTGTGGAGTAGTGGTTAGACTAGGATCTGATAGACCTGGGTTAAACCCTATGTGTCCATGAAGAAGAGGAGTTGGTTTTTATACCCAACTTTTCTCTTCTGTAGGGAGTCGCAAAGCAGCTTCCAATCACCTTCCCTCCCCCAAAAGGTAGGTGGGGCTGAGAGAATTCTGAGAGAGCTGTGACTAGCCCAAGGTCACCTGGCAGGCTTCATGGGGATTGAACCCGGTTCTCCAGATTCCACGGCTCTTAACCACTCCACCATGCATGGGAAGATCATTGGGTGACCGTAGCCAGTCCCACGCTGGCACTGAGCCAGTGTGGTGTGGTGGTTTGCAGCAGTGGAGTCTGATCTGGAGAGCTGGGTTTAGAGGGCAGTATTGGTGTGATTTATGTTGTCCAAGACTCTTGGGTAATTGGATTATTAGAAATAAAGTAAAACTGTTGATGGAACTGTAGACATGTGCATCATGCTCAGCACAGTTCTTGAGGCTTCAGTAAACCCAAGTACAGGATAATGAGCACATAAAGCTGCCTTATACTGCACCAGACCATCAAGGTCAGTATGGTCTACTCAGACTGGCAGTGGCTCTCCAGGGTCTCAGGTAGAGGGCTTTGACATCACCTACTACCTGATCCTTTTAACTAGAGATGCCGGGGATTGAATCTGGGGCCGTCTGCATGCAGAGCAGCTGCTCTACCACAGTGTCGCAATCCTTCCCCGACAGGTTTTAGTGGCAGCGTAGGCTACAGTGGGAGAGCAGAGATGGGAGATTCCTACTTGCTGTTTGTTGGCTATTCCAAACTTCATAATATGGACAAATATGGGGATAAATTGAATATCCATGACACAGAATGGGTGTCGCTCAGTACAGAATAATGATCTCTTAGTGAATTGTACTCTTTTGTTGCCATTACAGGCATGCATGGCTGCTGCAAAACAAGGCATCTTGAAGTGGCTCTTCAGGGCAGAAATGCACTGTTAATATTTTTTATAGTTACTTGTAAAGTAACTTTTCTTTCCTGTAACTGGTTCCTAGTCCTTGAAAACACATTATTTTAAAATTCGTTGTTAATTATTTTAAGTATGGCCTCGTTTCAAAGGACTGCAAGCAAATTTCCCCATCTCCACCTTTCCTGCTACAGGCCACTGTGCTTGCTAAAAAGAATCCCCTGCAGGCCTGAGGGTGTTTTGGAGCAGTATGGTGTGGGCGACTGCCGCATGGCAAGGGGAAATTATCACTTCCCACTGTGCAGAAGTTGTTTTCTGCTCCAGGAAAATAGACTCTGGGTCTGGCCCAGTATGTAAGCAGTCAGTGAAGAGTCTGGGTCTGGCCCAGTATGTAAGCAGTCAGTGAAGAGTCTGGGGAAAGGAGGTAGGCAGTAGTTTGAGTGCCCAAGAAGAAGAAAAAGAGGTGGTTTTTATATGCCGACTTTCTCTCCCTTTTAAGGAGAATCAAATTGGCTTACAATCTTCTTCCCTTCCTGTCCCCACAACAGACACCTTGTGAGGTAGGTGAAGCTGAGAGAGCTCTAAGAGAGCTGTGACTAGCCCCAGGTCACCCAGCTGGCTTCATGTGTAGGAGTGGGGGACCCAACCCGGTTCACCAGATTAGTATCCGCAGCTCATGTGGAGGAGTGGGGAATGAAACCCGGTTCTCCAGGTTAGAGTCCACTGCTCTTAACCACTACACCACCCTGGCTCCCAAGTCTGCTGCATCTTTTGGATGACATGGTATCTGTCTTTCTGGGTTTCCTGCTATTTTAATGTTTTAGAAGAACACCTTTAAAACACTTTTTTCCTAATATGCAATCGTCACTTCAGTATAGCTGCGATTTTTAAGGTTGCAACTTGAGGTACAGAAGGTTTTCTTTCCTGTTAACATCAAAATTGAGTGGATTGGTCTGGGAAGACCTGTATGCCAAAGGTGGCTGATGAAAGAAACAGCCAAGCCAGGATTCCAGCGATCAGAGTTTTGTAGCACATCATTGTTCCAGCGATCAGAGTTTTGTAGCACATTGTTGCTTGAAAAGTGGAAAAATACTAATGCTGATATGCAGAGAATACCAAACTCTTCTGCAGCAGCTTTCCTCGCAGTGGCCAGCAGAGGGAGCTTGAGCTTACAAGGATGTTCTTTGAAACCTGCATGCTTTCTCTCCCCCCACCCCCCCATCTCTCGCCCTGAGGTTTTGCATTTTTTAATGGTCCCGTAAACATGTCTCAAGGGTATGTTTCAAATTGATTACAGACAGTTTGCACAGGATTTTGTGATGAATGCAGAAGTCAGAAGCAGCTCGGCAGCCGGTGCCATTGCGGAACTGCGGGAGAACGAGGAGAATGTTTATTTCAGCTCTTACGGGCACTACGGGATACACGAAGAGATGATAAAGGTTAGAAAAGTGAGGACAGGCGTGTCTTCCCCTCTGTAAAGATGGAGGCAAGACTGACGGGTCCATAAAATGTGCTGCAGCATAGCTGCATTTTTAACCCTCTCCTGACTTGTTAGTGGTTCTCCCGCTGAAAGCGAAGGTGGAGAATGAAATATATGGGGGGGGGGGGGGGAATCATACACAGAACCCACAAAATCTGGGATCCAAAGGGCTTCATGCATTTCGGCTTTCCTTACATTGCAGTCGGTTACGTTGTCCGCAAAGCCACTTCAGAATGTCAAAGAACCCTCTGGAGCTGGATTCAGCACAGTGCCGAGGGGCTGAAGCCAGGAACAAAATCGCCAATTCGCAGTATTTCTAGAATTAAAGACATTTTTGACTCTGCAAGTAGAAACTGATTATACATTGTACATTATGAAAGTGGTGATTATGAAAGCGGGTGACTGAATTTAGCAGATTAAAACTATTGTGGTCCTCTAAACAGGTAAATTACTGTTCTTGGTTTGGTCATACTATTATGCCAGAAACAGAGGTGGTTTCAAGGGAACTGAAAATTGTGTACATGTATGCATAAATAAATAAATATGAATATATGTATATAAACATAACAAATGGGCACATTAATAATATTTTCACCTATTCTTTCATGGCTCCTCTGTTCCATTTTTACCTGTATGTAGAAAAGAGCAAGAGTCCAGTAGCACCTTAAAGACTAACAAAATTATCACTTCCCACTGAGCAAATAGAAGTCGTTTTCTGCTCCAGGAAGGTAGACTCTGGGCTTTGTTAGTCTTTAAGGTGCTACTGGACTCTTGCTCTTTTCTACTGCTTGTGACAGACTAACACGGCTACCCATGGTTAGCCTTTAGGCAGAAACCTGTTTATTAATGTGTATTAATGTGATGTTTGGCTTGTCTGTAAAGGAAAAGGTGGTGGTGGAGGTGGGGAAACCACCTTCAAAGAATTGCATTTCACTGTTTTGGCGACAGTACCTAAACATTCACTTGCTCAGTTCGAGCAGGGCAATTTATATGCCCAAGGCAAGTGGTCCTGGGGTATCTGGGTATCTGTCGGCTTTCCCAAGGCTTCTGTCTTGATTGGTGACAGGAGCAGCATTGTTTGCACTGATGCTGCAATGCAAGTTAATGACCAGTAGAGACAATAACCCATAGTAGAGGCAACGATGAACAATGCTTTGAGCTAAAACTGGGCGACAAGGTCCTGAGGTCTGTTTTAGTGCTCAAACTGTGTAGAATCCACACATGTTTTAAAAATAAAGTAGAAGTCCAGAAACTCCCTCCCCCCAAAAAATTAGAACCTCAGATCTGACAGGTTAATTGTCCATTAGATAACCATAACTCCACAGCTTTATTAAATTTGAGACTATGATTAGCTTAAGCTGTATTGGGTCTAGTACAATGCTAAATTGAAGCGGAAAGCAGGATAAATATATCCATTGTTAAGGAATGGCATGCTGGTTAATTTTAGTTAGCCACCCTGAAACTTGTAAGTGAATTGTTCATACACTGTTAGAGCTTTGACAGCAATCAGCAGGGTTCTTAGGAGGAGCCCAGCAGGCCCGAGACTGATTTTGAAATTTGCTTCTTGAAATAGCGAATTCGCTTGAAAACATCAGCTAATGCTTTAAGCCAGGGGTGTTGAACATAAGGCCTGAGGGCTGGATCTGGCCCCTTGACAGCTCTTATCCGGCCCACAAGCCAGCTGAGGCAGCCACCCCACCCACTCTCAATCTGAGCTGGCGAGGCATAGCCCGGCCCGACCAAGTGACATTTATGTCATATCCGGCCCTCGTAACGATTAAGTTTGACACCCCTGCTTTAAACATTTTCAGGCTCTTTCTCTTTTTACTATGAAGGAGCACCTTGGCTAGTCAGCAATCGGTGTTCTTGCTTTTCTTCAGCATTTCAGGTGTGTGTTTTCAAACCTATGGCTGAGAATCGGTGGCTTTTTTTTAGTGCACAGCTTGCTGTTCTATCCATTTCTGGGTGTTTTGGTTGCTTTAATATTTTAGAACCACCGGAAGAGTGGGAGAAATGGCTGACGGAGGGGAGAAAAAGAACTAGCAGCATTTTATTATTATTTTATTTATACCCCACCCTTTCCCAACGCAGGCTGGGCTCAGAATCCCAAACAAATGACTGCAGCTTTCCTAAGCAGCTGTGCATGTAGTGAGGGCAGCAGTGGGAAATCTGTAGATTAGTTTGAGCTGCAAGAATAGTAAGGGTCGAAGTATTGAAGGCTTTACAGTTGACTGCTTATGTGACCTACAGTCTTGTGAAGTTAGGTGGAGTAAAATGGAGTCCAGTGGTACCTTAAAGACCGAACAGTTTATTGAAGCATAAGCTTTTGTGAATCAGAGCTTTCTTCATCAGGTTACAGCTAAGCACTTGTCAGTGTAGTGTACACAAAAATATTAGCTGCGTGTTGGGTCCTAATAACTAAACTAACGAACATAAACTGTAAAAAATACTGGAACTTACATTGATTTTGTAAAATCAGTTCCAGGTCACTCTTTTCCAATTCAGATTTATACCTTTCATCATGGAAGAGTAGCCTGATTTTACCATTAAGGCCTGTATTTTGCTTTTGTAAGGTCAATTTCTGGACTGTTCTCTTGTGAAAGGAATTGTCCTTTCCGTCCTTTCGCCATTCAGATAGCCTTGCATCGAGTGGTGCAGTGTTCAATTTGTATGCAAGCAGTGATGTTCTCTGTGGTGTTTTTTTTAAAAACTGTTCTGCTTGTACTTTATACTATTTTGGACCACTCTCATAAGGAACTAAAAATAAAATTGTAACCATTCTTTTGCTTTGCTGATTGGTCCACTTGCCGTTTGCAGGGCTAGTGGAACATATGGCTTGCTTGACGGTTTTTCTCCCTCTCTACGCATATTAAAAGGAATGAAGTCAGTTTGTTGCTAAGATGAGCTATGTGGCCAGCTCACATACTGACGTGCTGCATCTATTCAGGGGCACGATCTGGAAAACCACCAGCATTTTTGTAGTTACGCTGAGTAAGCACTTGGAGATTCCTCCCCCCCACCCCGACTTGTCATATTGTTGCATAGCCACTGGACACCTTTCTAGGTTTAAGATGAGGCTACTCCCAGGGGTGGAACAGCTTGTTTTGCTACCTAGACCTGATTCATAGTTCTAATCTTTTTAAAAAATGAGAACAGGGCTTGTGTATTTTTTTTCCTCTTGTAATGTGCTATGTAGTATTTTTCACCCCAGGTACCCAAACCTATATTACTGGTGGGCTTGGATTGTTTTGATAGTGTGTTGCTGTCAAAAAATTAGAATGTATCTACAGTTATTTTGTTAGTACTGCTTTTCAGATTATTATAGAAAGTTATCTGGCTAGTTCCCAAGCAAAACTGAAAAAACCTGTGTGCATGGATGATTCTGAAATTGTTCTTCTGGACTTGGGGGTCGGGAAAGGTTTGAAATGTGGCAAAAAGCACTTAATGTCCCTGTTATCACACTATAATTTGTAGTATGTTCTCTGAACCTCCTTTTTTTTTTTAATAGGATAAAGTGCGTACAGAAAGCTATCGTGACTTCATATATCACAATTCCCACATCTTTAGAGATAAGGTAAGTGGGTTAGCTTTAAAGCTGTAAATGTTCTTGCAGTATGAGATTCTCTTAGGTAATAGACACTCTCTTGGATTGGATTCTTTCTAGACTTGGGGGAATCATTCCTTGACAGGTTTGTGATTCAATATACTTGGGGTTCTCTTACTTGAAGAGCATTATTCAGCTGCCGGAGGGTGCAGAACACTGATAACAGAAATGCTGACCAGCGTTGTCATTGTTCTGTGTGCTGTCTTGAAGTGTTCATTAATTACGATGACATGGTTTTGTTAAGCCTTTTTTGTCTGCTGTTTTTAAGTGGCATCTGAAATATGTATGCCTGCATTTATTTACAGTATTTCAAGTGCATTTCTAATCTGTATCTCACATGATAAAAGCCTAATGGAGATCCCTGTAGAATTAGCTTTTGAGGGATCATATCTGTTGTTGCTTTCTGAATGATACCCATATAAAGTATAGACAGTAGACTGATTGCTACAGATTTCTTTCTTTGCTGTAGACTGTATTATCTTATGCCAGCAAGGATAAGGGTCTAGAAAGCAAGAAAGCTATAAATAAGTGGCTGCATCCAATAGACTGTCCCAGGCATTCACACATGCTGCTTTGCTTACATATGTGTAATTGGACTTGTGAACTTACTGCTAAGTCCTTGCTAATCTTTGAAAAAGGTCACAAAGTGCCAGTGTGCTGAATGTTACTTAGACAGTGCCATAAGATGGAAGCTCCCATAGTTAGATACAGGAGCTTTCTGCTCCCCAGAGACCCAGTTAAAACTTGTTTAATATATGTAGTAAATAAAATATGCTGAAGATGGGAGGGGCAGGTGAAAGAAAGGTTGATTGGTGAGTTGGAAGGAGAGAAGGAAGCAGGGACAGGGGAGAGGATATGAGGGCTGTCTGGAGGAGACATAGTGTGAGGAACTGGGTACAAGGAAGATGAAGTGACACCCACAAGTCCTTGTGGGTTCCCTGCTTGTTATATTGTATTGGAGAAATTTAAGCAATGAAACTACTAAAGAGTGAAGATTAACTCCAAACCTTTGACCAGTTTTCTCAGATTGTGTGTAAACATCTCCTGAAGGAATGTTTGGCATTAGTTATGTTTTTAAAATAGAATTATGGAAACAAATGGACTTATTTCCTATATATTAAAGATTGTCTTAGTTGTAGACATCTGTTCTCAAGCTTTGCCCATTGGCCTCTCACTTGTGTGTATCTTAAAATTGTGGCTACCTTTAGCATGATTTGTGTATTGTTGCTTTAATCTAATCAGAAATAATGTCTAGTTTGATAGAAACCACATATAAAGAGGCAGCATAAGTAGCATGTTTTGTTTTTTGAACATTCTTAAAGACATCAAACTTCTTGTAACTAAGCATTTCATCTTAGACTTTTGGATTGAAAAACAGTTCCCTTTTACTGCTATCTAAAGCTTTTCCATAGGTGCCATGGAGCATGATTCTTTAATATCTGAGATATGCAGAATATAATTTTGATAGCAGGACACTGTGGGTCACTTCTGCTCTAATGCAGGATGGCCTGTGCTTAAAATTTAAGGCACATGTTGTTCAACAATAACATTTAAGAATGGTTCAAGAAACCAGACTTTCTGGTCAAATGGGGTTTAAAACCCCAGGTCATTAAAATTTATATCCATAATTATTGCATACATTGACGTCTAAAAGTGCCATTTGAGAATGGCTTATAATTGAATGTTTATTGACTTCATTTATACCTGCCCTTTGTTCCCAGTGGGAACCCAAAGAGGTTTACATTGTTATCTTCTCTATTTTATCCTCACAGAACAACTCTAGTGGAGTGAGATCTATATAGTCCAACACCCGAACCATTACACTTCTTACATTGTGCTGTATCTTGTACACCTTCCTTGCTCATAAGTTACAAAAGAAAGAAGTGTATTTGCATTTTTAATCTGATTGTTGTAAACCATGAATGCTGTGAGCATTTAGCAATACTTTAGTTAGGTGCCTTGCTTCCAGTTCGTTTACTGACTACTTCCACGGTAGTCTTTCCAGTGAGGACATGCATTTTCTGATCATAGAATCATAGAGTTGGAAGCGACCACCAGGGTCATCTAGTCCAACCCCCTGCACAATGCAGGAATTTCACAACTACCTCCCCCCCCACACCCCCAGTGACCCCTAATCCATGCCCAGAAGATGGCCAAGGTGCCCTCCCTCTCATGAACTGCCTAAGTTCATAGAATCAGCATTGCTGACAGATGGCCATCTAGCCTCTGCTTAAAAACCTCCAGGGAAGGAGCACTTACCACCTCCTGAGGAAGCCTCTTCCACTGAGGAACCGCTCTAACTGTTTAATGATGTAACACTTCACTGTTGCCAGCTTTGGAAAATACTGACAGATATGGACCAGTGCCACCAGCAGTCTATTGTACTGGCTGCCCCCTCCCCAATTTCATTTTACACTGGTGCTCACCTTCAGATGTCATGACAAGTACAGAGCTTGATTCAAGGCATCCAGAACTTGGAAACCTCCATTCATGATTTATATGGAATGTGAAAAAAGGTGGGCAAGGAGCAAAGTAGGCAAGCAAGCTTTGTCAACCTGCCCATCACAGTCCAACCTCTGTTTAACGCTGATACTCAGGGCTGAAAGACCCAGGCCTTAAATAAAGATCCAACCCCTTATACTGGATGAAGATTTCATTAGGCTCAAAAGGGCATAGAGAAAAGCCTCACTGTGGTAACACTTAGATGCATCTAGAGTTCACAGCTTTTGGTGGGGCATTATAGATAACAAGAGGAACATCTGGAAGTTCATAAACACTGCTAAGATCACAACAAGCTTAGGTCGACCTTGTAGAAAGTGACCGGGAGTTACCTAATGACGTTAAGGTGACCAAAATACATATCTTGTTAGAAAGTGGTCCTCCTTCATGGATGGCTTGAGCTAGAGGAGGGGGGCACCAATTTGTGTGATCACATAAATATTTTTTTTCCTTTCACCCCTAGGCAGACTATGTTTACAGGGTGGTTTGCCATAGCTTTAATGTTAATGTGTGCCCAAATGTTAAGAGATTTCATGAGGTTAATAGATGATTGAATGTCATTTCAGGCTTCTCAGCCAGTGCCTCCCTTTATTCTCCCCAAAGTCAAATCTTTGAGAAGCAAAATAATCAACCTTAACTGACAGATGGTCAGGTGGAATGGGCTGCTTTGTCTTTTGCATGTTGATTTTATCAAGATAGGCGTTTCATTCTTATGTTACGATAAATGATGTAGAAGAATTTCCTGGAGACTCTCAAAATACCTCTGATGGGAACATCTATAAAACATCAGAAAGAGCTAAAAACAGATATACATAGCAAGAAAATATATGGACTCCCATTTGTACAGTTATAGTGGAGTGGGTAAAGCAGTATATTCCCTGAAAGATAAACTTGCCAAAACAGAATACTGTAGTTGCTATGCCAAACCAAGATGGTTAGATAATAGCAGTTTGTTTTTGTGGCTTCTGTGCAGTCCCAGGCAAGCCACGGAGAAGATTAGAAAGCTTTTGGAAGAGTAGGCTCCCTTGGAGCGCTGCCCTCTCCCCGTCTGTGACCAAGCCTTAACGGCTTTTCCCGCCCAGGGGTCACATGACCGGGGGGTGGAGAGCACTCTTCCCTCAGTTCTCATTCTGCCGCCGCGGAGAGAACAGCGATTTAGAAGTTTTCCCTGCTGTTGCCTGAGGTAAAAGATTTTAAACTTTTTTCCTCTTACCGCTTTGGGATAGACTTTTTTTCGGAAGAGTGATATTCTTCTTTATGGACATGGCGCTTTTCAAAAAATGCCGTTCTTGCGGCATGAAGATGGCCTCGTCTGATGAACACCACGACAGTCTCCTTTTCTTAGGAGAGGGCCATATTGTAGCCTCCTGTAGACCCTGCTCTTTATTCACTGACAAGTGCCACCGGGATCGCGCCAAAAAACTTAAGGCGGCCTTGTATGAGAAGGCTTTCCGCCCCGATAGTGGGAAGTTTTCTGAGGTCCCTTCAACATCAAAGAGACCTAAGGAGATACCTAGGGAATCTAGGGCTTCGTCTGAACCGCCTGCGAAGAAGCACAAGAAGAGAAAACATCTCTCTTCCCCCAAGACGAAGCGAGCGGGTTCTACAGGGGAGGCCGGGGCACGTTCAGCGCCGACTGCGTCGACCTCGACTGGCCCACTGTCGACTCCGATCTCAACGTCGAAGGAGACGCGGAGGGATGCAGCCTCACAATCACCGCCAACGACGGCGGGTTCGTCGCCTAGACATAGAGCGCCATCCAGGAGAGGCTCCAAATCTCCCAGAAACAGATCGGAGTCTCCCCGAGCTGTGTATCCCAGTGAGCTGGGCCATAGCCCTCACAAACGCCTGCAGTGTGCGTCAGCACCTGCCTTAAGGTGTCCTCGCACCCTTCGCCACTGGGGTTGGAGGTCGATTTGTCGTCTTCGGAAGAAGACGTCGTAGAGGTACCAGAGATCCTGGCTTCGGATCCAGAGGACCTGTCCGACAGAGAGGTCCACCGCATGGAGCGTCACCTCCACTTCCAAGACTGGAGTCTGTGGGGTTTCTGCCCTCCGCCACGGTACCCGCCGTTCCCTTATGGAGGCCATCCCTATGCATATGGTGACTATCGATGTCATGTCAACGTCGACTATTATCGACGTCATGTCGACGGCGACTACCTTCAGTCCGGAGGAGCATCTGGCCAGTCGGGCTTGAGACCGAGAGCTTCTCCACCGCTGCCCGACGTCGATCTTCAGTGCTGCCGAGAGGACCAGACCAAACCTAGGCCTGATTTGGGAAGGGAAGACCCCATCCCGTCGACGTCGAGAGCGGCCGACTCCAGAGAGACTCGAGCTTTGACGTCTACAGCCATGCAAGTCCTTGACGATGAGGATGTCGGCGACGAAGCAGATCGTGCTTCAGAACAGGGTTCAGAGGACACCTCTCCCCTCCCCAGAGGATACGGTGGGGGACCCCACCCCCATATCCCCTACCGAGGACTTAAAGGTCTTTTCGGAGCTCTTGCTCCGTATGGCCAATGCTTTGGGTTTAATGACTATACAGTCTGACCCCAGACCCTCTGACCCCATTATGGGGGTGCTTTATAGCCCTGATGCGGGGCCGGCTAAATTGCCTATGGTTCAAGGGATAAAAGAAGTGGCTATGGCTTCATGGCACAAGACTGCCTCGGTGAGAGCCTCCATTAAAAAGATCGAAAATTTATATAAAATTGATGAGGAAGAATGCCAGTTCCTCTATAAACATCCGCCACCCAACTCGATTATCACTGAGGTTTTGGCTGCCAAATATAAATCTGGTTCCCACTCTGCCCCCCTAGATAAGGAGGGGCGTAAACTCGATGGTCTGTGGCACAAACTTTATTCCTCTGCTGCTTTAGGCATTCGTATTGCCAATTTTAGTGCCCTCATGGGCCGGTACCAAATGTCCCTATGGGACAGGGTATCTGAAGTCCTAGACTCGCTGCCTTGAGGACAAGAGGGCTGTTCTGAAGTCCATCCAATTAGAGGGCCAATAACTAGGCAAAAACCAAATAGCTACCTCTAGACATGTGGCAGACTGCTCAGGTAGGTCCATCGCCTTGAGCGTGGTCCTCAGACGCCATTCCTGGTTGAGGGCATCCTCTCTCACACCAGATGTTAGAGCCCGCATTGAAGATATGCCGTTTGACGCCAAAGCTCTTTTCTGCGAACAAACGGATGAGGTATTACACAACCTAAGAAAACAAAAGGCGACTGCTAAGTCCCTAGGTGTCACCCACCAGTCTGGCCCCACATATAAGCCTCGATCATATAACAAACAGCCTCAGACCTACTACCCGGCCAAGTTCAACAGAACTCAGTCCTGGGGCTATCAGCAGCCCCAATCTCAACCCCGTTACCAACCCAATCCCCAACAGGGAAAAAGGTACACCCCTAGGGGAAAGGGCAGAAAAGGGAGTTATTTCCCCCAGGACCAAACGAATAAAAAAGGTTCGGCATGACTGACCGTTGGTTCTACTGTTGCCATGTTTGGTGAACGCCTCTGTCATTTTTCAGTAAATGGTTACAAATTTCTCATGACTCCTGGATATTGAGTATAGTACAAAATGGTTATTTCATTGAATTTCTCTCTGTCCCTGTGTATAGGCCTCATACCCAGCATTTAGATACGGAGGTTGTCCAACAGGAACTGCTGGACGAAGTACATTCTCTTTTACAAAAGGGGGCAATTCAAACTGTCCCGCCCACTGAGGTTCCCAATGGTTTCTACTCCTGGTACTTCTTGATTGATAAGAAGGGAGGCGGAAAGAGGCCCATCTTGGACCTGAGGGCACTGAACAAATTCATAAGGGTTAGGAAATTCAGAATGCTCTCTTTACCACAGATCTTACCCCTACTTTCAGGACCCCTGTGGTTCGCCTTTTTAGACCTCAAAGATGCATACTTCCACGTCGCCATTCATGAGGAGTGTAGAAAATATTTGCGTTTTTGGTGTGCAGGAATTGCTTATGAATATACTGTGTTACCTTTTGGGTTGTCTTCAGCTCCACGTGTGTTCACCAAGGTTATGGCTGAAGTGGTAGGCTACCTAGCATTGCAGGGATGTTGCATTTTCCCGTACCTTGATGACTGGCTGCTAGTGGCCAGTTCCCACCAGGAATTAACACAGTCTGTAGCCAAAACTGCCTCTACCCTTACAGAACTGGGGTTGGTGATCAATCTCCAAAAGTCACGCCTAGTCTCTGTGAGGACTATAGACTTCATAGGTGCTGTCCTGCAGACTGAGCCACATGCCGCTTTTCTACCTTTGCCCAGGATTAGATCCATCCAGAAAATGGTTAGATTCTTTACACTTCAGAGGTTTCAGAAGGCTGTCACAATACAGAAGCTACTGGGATTAATGTCTTCAACCATGGCCGTGGTTCCCTTTGCAAGGCTCCGCATGAGGCCCCTGCAAAATTGGTTCTTAAGATCCTTTAGGATGAATGTTGACCCTCAGGGTAAGAGACTATCTATCCCCAGAGTGATCGTCAGATCCCTTAAATGGTGCTCAGACGAATGCAACCTGTGTAAAGGGGTGAGTTTCAGGTCAACACACATGATGTGCAACTTTTTACTGACGCCTCCCTTGGGGGATGGGGAGCGCATACAGGGTCCCTGACAGCTAAGGGATGTTGGGTGCCTCGAGAAGCAACCTTGCACACTAACATTCTAGAAATGAGGGCAATTAGATACAGCCTTCTCTCTTTTTCAGAATTCCTCTCACACAAAGCTGTCCTCATCGCTACGGACAACACTGCTGCCAAGTTCTACCTAAACAAACAGGGTGGAACCAATTCACTAGCTTTATGCCAAGAGGCTACCCTCATATGGGAATGGGCAATAGAGCATGGAGTTTCCCTCTCAGCCATTCATGTAGCAGGGTGCTCCAATATCACAGCGGACGCCCTAAGCAGGGATACCTACAAAGACCACGAGTGGTCTATCCCCTTCTCTTCAACCTATTTTCCTAGAGTGGTGCTGGCCAGAGGTAGACCTTTTCGCCTCAGCAGAGAACACGAGGTGTCGACTATTCTGCTCAAGGGCAGCAACAGAAGCCGGTTCCCTGGGGGATGCTTTTCAGATCCCCTGGATAGGAAGGTTACTGTACACTTTCCCACCAATCCCCCTGATCCACAGAGTAATAGAGAAGGCGCTTCAAGACAGGGCACACATGATCTTGATAACTCCTTTTTGGCCAAAGAGACCATGGTTTGCCACCCTCTGGGGCATGTCACAACACAGGTACATGGAGCTTCCAAACTCCCCCTACCTGCTGCAGAGGGGTCCAGTACTGCATCACAACCTCGCATCACTCCACCTTGTAGCTTGGAGGATCATGGGGTGACCGCGTGGTCGGATAGTGTAGCCCACATTCTCCTTTCTTCCCGCAAGCCTTCCACTAATTCTTCGTTAAAGTGTCACCTGGCAGCTATCTCCGCTTACCACGGTGGTGTGGATTCTGCTTCTTCAAATTATGTAAAAAATTCCTTAAGGGACTGGACAATGTATTCCCTCAGGTTCAGGCTCCAATTCACCAGTGGAGTCTTTCCCTGATCCTTTCCCACCTTACTTCAAAGCCCTTTGAGCCTATGGCTTCAGGCGACCTTCCACTAGTGTCCTACAAGACGGCGTTCTTGGTAGCTATCACATTGGCTAGGAGAGTCGGTGATCTCAGGGCCCTGAGAGAGGATTCTCCCTTCACTAAGTTTTTTCCTAATAGGGTAGTCCTTTGGCCAAGTTTGTCTTACCTTCCTAAGGTGGTGTCAAAATTCCACCTTTCTCAGGACATCACATTACCTGTGTTTTTTCCCAACCCAGACTCCAGCTGAGAGACAACTCCATTCACTAGATGTACGCAGAGCACTGCTTTTTTACTTACAAAGAACAAAACCCTTTAGACGGGATAATAACCTGTTTATTTGTTTTAGCGGCCCAAACAAAGGGAAGGTAGTCTCCACTCAGACCCTTTCACGGTGGGTTGCTTCTGCCATCAGATTGGCATACCAATCAGCAGGGGTAGAGTGCCCGCTTCGCCTGCATGCACGCTCCACTAGGGCCCAAGCGGCATCAGTGGCTTTCAGCTCGATAGGTGACATCGCGGAGATCTGCAAAGCTGCGACGTGGTCCACGCCAATGACTTTCATCCAACACTATGCCGTGGACATCGATTCAAGAGCCGACGCAGCTGTGGGGAAAGCAATGTTGAACATGTTGTTTCGTTGACCATCACACACCCACCTCCACAGTAAGTGAGCTTGCAATTCTCCCATGTGGGACGGCACAGAAGCCACGAAAACGAAAAACAGTGTTGCTTACCTGTAACTGTTGTTCGTTGAGTGGTCTTCTGTGCAGGCACACATCCCTCCCTCCTTCCCCGCTGTGGGCTGGCACCGTAAAAGAGTGTGCTCCCCGTGGCGGCGATAGGAGAACTGAGGGAAGAGTGCTCCCCACCCCCCGGTGATGTGACCCCTGGGCAGGAAAAGCAGTTAAGGCTTGGTCACAGACGGGGGGAGGGGAGTGCTCCAAGTGAGCCTACTCTTCCAAAAGCTTTCTAATCTTCTCCGTGGTTGGCCTGCGCCGTCCCATGTGTGCCTGCACAGAAAACCACTCAACGAACAACAGTTACAGGTAAGCAACACTGTTTATTTTTCAGTGTTCCTATAAGTTGACACAAGTATACCGTGGTAAACTATTTCTTACATAACCAAGCCAATGCTATTCTCTGAATTTTTTGGTGAGGTTTTTTAAAATTCTCATCACATTTTTCTGTGACAAGTTGCTGCTTGTAACACAGCAGCGGTGAAATGAAAATTGCTGAAGGATCTATAATTGGAGGGGGGGGAGTGACAGGCCTTTAATTACAGACCCATAAATGGCACCACTAGAATGCAATCAGAGCATTCCATCAGGCTTGGCAGCTTGAGTAATTGTCTTATACTTGAACCCTTGCGTGTTCAATTATCTCACCATCTCCCCCCCCCCATATTTTCCTTTTTTCATACCTGATGGCCATGCTTGTATACAAATAAGAAAATATAGCTGTTGCAAATGAATGCCTTCTCACATTAACACTAATTCAGGAGGTGTCAACAAATTCAGTTTGGAGGGTCACATGTTGAATATCATAGGGTTCAAGGGATACATTGTATAATGGAGAAGCAAGTCGTTCTTGTTAATCAGATGACCCCTGTGTCTTTTTCCATGCTTTAATAATGAAGAGATGAAAAGAAGACTTCAGAAGCACCAAAGCTACGTGCTCAGTCTTGATTTATCTCAAGGGTTTTGAATCCTTGAATTATGTGGTCAGATGAAAACCTCAAGAAGAATCTTCTGCATGCAGCCCATGAAGTGTATGCGTGCTTTTGCCCACCCTTCCGTCAAAGTTAAAATTACTGCATTCAAGTGTTTGTTATTATTTCAAATTACTGCATTCAATTTTTTTATTATTATTTCAGTGGAACCTCAGTGTAATCTTATGTAGATTTAATCCAGTCTGACCATATTTGCATGAGTAGTTTCTTTAGCATATGTTGCTGGTTGTGGTATCAGCAGAGCCAAACTTCCTAGTAATAATGACTTTTTGCTTTTTTTTGCTAGATTGTCTTAGACGTTGGCTGTGGAACTGGAATCCTGTCCATGTTTGCTGCGAAAGCAGGTGCAAAGAAAGTCATAGGAGTGGACCAGTCTGAAATTATTTATCAGGCCATGGACATTATTAGGTAGGAACAATTCTTCTGAATTAGTTATTTTTAGTAATAACCTGTGCTCGTAGCCATATTAAGATCGACGATTGCACATACCACAAGGGGTTAGGAGAAACTGGCATGTGAGAAGGAAAGGTGCACCCAGTGTTTAAAGCTTGGCTCAATCACATGCCTACTTATACACTTCAATTCTAAACCCACGTGAGCTACTGTAACATCTGCTTCTTTTCAGCTCTCAAAATGCAGTGCTGTTCACCACTCTCCTATAAGTAATGACGACTAAGTTTGTCTTTTCTTGGTCCTTTTGCATCTCAGCTACTAGGGTGCATTTTTACACACACATACAGAGAATTGAAATGGTTCTTTATCTAAACAATAATATAATAGTGTAAACCCGGTATATTTCTGTTGAATGTGACCTGATACTGTAATGTCCACATATAACGTGAAAAGTCTTGGGGAACAAGGAACAGTGTTCCTGCAGCTTATCACTCTGCTTTCTGCCGTTGTGCTTTCTTGCTTTGAGAAAAGGGCCCAATATGAGCAGTAATGATACGGTTCTGTTCACCTTTCCTGAAATAAGTCTATGATGGGCTGAAAACGATGTTTTCTTTTAAGGCAGTGCTTTTCCATAGCAGTTGGTGGACCTAACTCCACATTATCGTTAATGACAGACTTGAAGAACATAACCTTGCCATATACCAGATCTGAGAGAGGGTAATAGATTTTGCAAGACTCTCTTACTGTGTTATTGCTACAGTTTCATTTCAGTATGCTTTAGGAATTTAACATACAGCAGAGTTTCTTGTCTAAAATGTTTTTTATTTATAAGACAACTTTGATTTTATTCTTATGGTCATTGGTTGTGCATTTTTACGTTGCCGCTTGATCTTTGGCATGCTGTGTTGACATAAGGCTGGAAGAAAGTCATGGCTCTTGTGGGAGGGCTTTGGGTTGTTCTCTCTGACACTAGAGCCAGAATCTAGCCCTTTTGTTGGTCAGTGCTGTTGAACAAGTGGTTTGTTTGGGCCTTGAACAGCTGTGGGAGGGAATGATACAGGGCTGGGAAATTGCTTTACAAGGCATCTCACTTGGGAAGAGTATTCTTGGTTGGATAGGCTTTGCATGGCAGAGGTGGCGGTTATCTGGATCTGTCTGTTCTGCTTATGCAAACTTATGATGCCATTTCTTTAGAACAAATAATTTCTATTGGTTTGAGCTGTGCCACTTTAACAAACCTTTGCTACCAAAAGGTATGCATTGGAAGACACACAGTTTTCTTTACCTATTGAGATCCCATTCTGATGATTCCATCTGCGGTTCCTTGATTTGTCCCTTTTGGAATACATAAGCAGTGCTAATTGACCTTACCCGTCTCACTGGAGGCAAACACTGTTACATAGTTTAACTTGCGTCATCAGCAAAGTCCTTATTTAAAATCACTGCAGAGTCATGAGGAACAGATCAGTTAATTGAACTTGAGAATCTCGAGTGGACCCTTTCAGCGGGGAATAGCAGGCAAAATTAGCACTCAAGTTCAAAGTCTGTCACAAGGATCTGTTTGGGTCGGTGTGGAGATGCTGCAGCAGTTAAACCTCAGAGCTCCTTTTCATATTTGTAGCCCGTGCAGACTTTAGGGGGCTTTAAAGGCATTTTAAGCAAACAAGCTGGGTATGTTACTAGTTGTAAGGTATGAGGCAGGCAAAATATCCCCTCAACATTTTAAGCTGCACACAGCTGAAAAAAGAAACCCAAACGTCTGTGTCATTGGGGTCCATTTTTCTGTTCAGAATTGGAGATCAGGGCCTTTGATTTCCCCCCCCCCCATATAATATGTGTGCAGTACTTTTATGGTGGAACAGCACCTCATTCAGATGCCTGGGGTACTATGGTACAGCTGTACCATTACAAAACTGTCATTTGGATTTATTTATTTTTAATCCCTTCAATAAAAGTACGAGAAGTCCTTTCCACGCTTGGAAACCGAGAGAGCGATGAAAACACCTGTCTGCGTAACAGTTTTGGATTTGTTTGATTTGCATGCCACACTAGGGGCAAAGGGGGATTAAAGAGAACTAATCTTGTGACAGTGATGAATGATCTCTTGGAATACACAGGGAACAATTGCTGTAAGGTTACATCTGCTGACTGTATAACTATTTCATTTGTCTCTAATTCTCATTCAAACCATTTGTAACAGCCTTGTTATACTTTGCTGCTCCTGACAACAGAATAGATGTCACTTTAACCTATTTGGAGCGTATAGAGTGATCCTGAAGTTTGGTTATTGATCAGTGGCAGATCAGTTGCTGGTGTCAAAATGCTGAGTGCCTCCAGTGTCACATTTTAGTACCAAGGATGTTCTTTTTTTAACATGCATAGGGAAGAATATGATATTCATTGGGTTTATAGGTTAAGAGGCAATGCAGCATGGAGTTTGAATGCACTTAAAAAGCACAATTTCTCTCTCCTATGCATAGTTTTATTGGCCAGTTTCTTAAAAGTCCTCACTGAGACATTTTCATGGTGCTCAACATGTCTGTAGTGGAATTTTTTGACTAGCCTTTTTCATCCTATGGTCATTTTTTTTTACTAGCTCTAGCCAAGTCACTATATTATAAAGGCACTGAGTCATAAAAGAAGGAAAAGAGATAAAGAGCAAAGGTTCATATTTATCCTCCTTCTTTTTTAAAACTTCAGCTGTCCGACCCCAATATAAAATCAGTTCTTCACACATCCATGTACCTCGGTGAGTTAGAGCTGGACCAGTCCCAGATGACATCACACATCAGAGCTGAGTTACTCAGCCCTGCCTAGTAACAGACTTAGTACCACTGACACTGAGATTCTCAGGAAGATAGGTTGGCTAGAAAAAATACTGCTAGTTTCTCAAGTGGAGTTTGGGTGATATAACATGTACAAAATTGTCAAACAGGGTAAGCTTGATACTGCCACAATAAGACAGAACAAGAAAAGCACATTCAAAACTTTTTCTCTTTGGTTATCCATAGCTCATATAACCATTTCCTAAGCTTCCATTTATTGCTCTTTCATGGGTTAGAGATTATTAGGGTGGCACATCCAGTTATTGTGCAAAACCTGCTTTGCCCTATACCAGGAGGTGGCTGCCTTGATATGTTGAGCCATTCATTTCTTCCATACAGTCAAAAACCTTTTATTTCTGAAGTCCTTTCTTCCTTGAACTTGAAAATGATTCCTGTGGTTCTCCAGTAGGAAGCTGCTGATCCATCCATCTCTGGTGATGTTCTGCTGTGTTAATTGGAAATAGTCATAGAATCATAGAGTTGGAAGGTACCACCAGGGTCATCTAGTCCAACCCCCTGCATAGTGCAGGAAATTCACAACTACTTCCTCCCCACCCCCACACACACCCTCAGTGACCCCTACTCCATGCCCAGAAGATGAGGGGGGGGGAACCCTCCAGGATCCCCGGCCAATCTGGCCTGGAGGAAAATTGCTTCCTGATTTAAATTACCCTGGGCATGTAAGAAAGGGCCACAAGAGCCAAACACAGATGCAGCACTTCCTGCCCTCCCTCTCATGATCTGCCTAACTTCGCAGAATCAGCATTGCTGTCAGATGGCCAACTAGCCCCTGCTTAAAAACCTCCAAAAAAGGAGAGCCCACTACCATCACCACCTGTTCAGGGCATTTCATTCAGTGGTGTCTTCAGACAATGACACCATGCCCAGGGAAATGCACTGTGAGTAAATAAATGAGCCTTTACTCACAAATACTTGTTTAATGTGACTACTGTTATGGTGCTAGCAACATTTGATGCAGAATGGGACATTCTGGCAATACTTACGTGATCTCTCATGTTAAATATGAGCAGGCTGGTTCATAAAATTTTTCACCCATACCTTGCCTTCACCTAGCTATCAGTTATCCAAGTTATTAAATATTTAATGAGATTACTGGGTTGGGTTGAAAGTCAGATGTAGAGAGATTGCAGGAGTAACGAAAGTTGAAGAAAGGGTAGAGATACCAATTGCAGTGGAGAAATAAATTGCTGTGGTGTGAATAATTACTCTGTCCTCTCTAGCATTAGCTGTCATGATAATGGCATATGAAAGGAAGATTGATATAGTGTGCCTCAGAGAAAGTAAATGCCATTAAAACTTGATTTCAGATTTACCCTCTAAATAAAAATGCAGTTTATTTAGAAAACGAGATACCTGGATATCTTTGGAACAAAAGTAGTGCTATAGTTTTGTGCCTGAACCAGCAGATGTTATTATCAGTTGAAGCAAAATGAAAGAGATGACTTTATCATACAATGATTGTATTATCTGTAGGGAACATTTGTTGGTAATTTTTCAATTTTATTTATCAAAAATAATTTATCATTTTGGTTATTACCATTTTTGTTGCAGCTGAATATTCTTGCAGCATTTAAATAAACCATGTGCTACTAAATTTTACAGGAGTAGCAGTAAGAAAATTAGGAAGATGCGATTAAACAGCATGAAAATAGAAGGGCTTTTCCCTAGGTTTTGAATACCTTAATTGTTGGGATTAAGTTAATATTTTAAGACTAAAAATTGGAAGGCTCTCAATAAACTTCCTCATTTTTGTTTTCCTCTCCAAGCACTTTATTCCATTTGTCCCTCATCTTACAGCTTCAAGCATTAAGTGAAGGGAAACTATTGTTTAGTTGCCTAACTACCCATAGCATTAAAAATACACTTGTTAGGGCAGAGTGATCTTGATCTGCAACATCTGAGTAAATTTTAAGGCCATCTGTTCAATTTGCAGGCCTGTCTTTGGTGCTGTGCAAAACCATAATCCAGGAAGAAGACTAAATGTAATGAGCAGTTCTTATAGGCACAGATTTGATTATTTTTTGCTTTTGTGGTTGCCACTTACACAATAAGCTTAGGATTTCTAGTACATATTGCCTCTTGAAAACAACTATGCAACTTATGTTAGATACATAAATACACTATACTTTTTTTCTAGAGAAACATTAATGTATTTCATTTACATTCCACCTTTCTACCCAGTGGGGGCCCAAAGCAGCTTATATCATTCTCCTTTCCCTCAGTTTATCATTGCAACAATCCTATCAGGTAGTTCGGGCTGAGTGTGTGTGCCAGGCCCAGTGTCATCGAACAAGCTTCCATGGCAGACTGGGGATTCAAACCAGGGTCTCCCAGATTTTAGTCTGACACTCTAACCACTATACTACACTGGCAGCACAATCCTGTAAATCTATTGAAGCTGCCATAACTTGTACCACAAAAAACCGAAGCAGTATCATAAACCACAGGTACATAATATGGCAGCACTGTGTACTTGTGCCATTAAGATTATTTCTGTGTACATGTTTAGATCAGTGGCTCTGTTCTGGTGCCATAGAAAATGTGTTTAAAATGCTGTAGGCTTGAAATTTTGAGGTTCAAGTTACATGGTATTCAAGCTATTGTATACATTGGCTGCCATTTTGTTTTATTGGCACTCATGCTTTCTTCCTTTGCAAGACCCCCTTCTGCTGACAGAAGACACTCTTGCATTTATATGAGCTGTGGCTTGCCTTAGTGAAAGAGACCTTGTGTCTGATAAATGTTCAGGCACTGACAGTATAAATATTAGGATCCCACCCACCCATAATAACTATTGACCATTTATCTCTTTACCATATGTTCTTTAAGGTAAAGAGAACATTGGAATAATTTCTTTCTTCTTTTAAAAATAAACTCGGGGCTCCCACTCCAGTGCATGAGGAACCAAATTTCTAAGTTAGTGTATCGGGGTTGATTCCCCTAGGACCGGTGAAAATTGTTCACTTCACAGGCTTTTGTGTGTGTGTGTGTGTGTGTGTGTGTGCTTTCAAACGTGTTGCAACTAATTAGCATTTTACAGATAGGAGCATCAGGCTGAGAACGTGCAACTTGCTCAAGGCAGCAAAGACCAGTTTGTACCAGAAGTCTTCCCATGCAAGTCCAACCCTCTAGTGAGCCCATGACGCTGGGTATCCTCTTTGAAGGGGAAAGGGGGCAGGCACAGAGTTACCATTCAGACAATTTGGATTCATATAGGCCAGCTATGGCAGGACTAATAATCCTTTTCTGAGCATCTTACTAACATACACAGCAGAAAAATGCATTTTTTTCTAGAAAGATAGCTGTAGTGGTATTTCAATACAATCTCTATGCTAATATGAAATGTTACACTAAGGTCAGTATAAAGGTAAAGGTAGTCCCCTGTGCAAGCACCGAGTCGCTACTGACACATGGGGTGACATCACATCATAATGTTTACTAGACAGACTATGTTTACGGCGTGGTTTGCTAATGCCTTCCCCAGTCATCTACGCTTTACCCCAGCAAGCTGATTGGAAGGATAGAAGGCTGAGTCAACCTTGAGCTGGCTACCTGAACCCGACTTCCATTGGTATCGAACTCAGGTCGTGAGCAGAGCTTAGACTGCAGTACTGCAGTTTACCACTCTGCGCCACGAGCCTCTTACAGTGTCAATATAGTAAATCCATATTATATAGTATATAACCAGATATCGCCATTTTTCTTTGCAGGCTCAACGGACTTGAAAATACAATTTCTTTAATCAAAGGAAGAATTGAAGAAGTTGATTTGCCTGCTGAAAAAGTCGATGTTATAATTTCTGAGTGGATGGTAAGGTCACCAATATGTTATGTACTAATAAAGATGCACTTAATTTTATGAAAGTATAATACTTAATCTGCAATTTAATGATCTATGTAATAACAGGCTCAAATTATTGACTTGCCTTGTTATAGAATTTCTTTAGTATTGTGCATGGATACGTTGGGAAAGGATTCTGGAATTCAGATTTGGGCTGCAGAAATTAGTTACTAATGCCAAACAAGCATAAGAGATGATCTGTCAGAAACAGAGGCCCATCGAAGTTCATGTTCTGACATTTCCAGTTAGTAGATAAAGAATCCAATTCTCAATGAGTTTTTCATGGATAGCACCAAACAATAATTGTGCTATTAATTCTTAGTTACTAGGAAGTGTTTATCCCAGAGGTGTCTTTTATGCTTCACACATGTTAAAAGTAGGGAAAGTGGGAAAGCCTTCAGATGTCTCAGTGTTGTCCAGTCTAGTTGTATCAGACTGCCTTGTCAGCCAGACTTTATTCCAGCCGCGAAAAGCCATAGTGACAAGACAACAATTTCATCAAAGTGATAACAAGAACATTCCATGCATTTTCATAGAAGGGCCTGTCAGCAAAAGCAATGTTTCAGAAAGCTGCTGGCTCTTCTGAAAAATCATCAGAAGTGACAAACTGTAACCAGAAAGTTAGAGTTTTTTCCATTTGAGATGACAGGTTACTGGGTTGGTTTAAAGTTCTTTATAATTTTCTTGGGGCTTCCTGATTTGGAAATGCAGCAAGTTGTACATTTTGGCAACTCAGAGCAGTATTACCGGTTTTGTTTGAGAAAGGAGAAAATTGAATATAACTATATTCTATAGCTGCCCCAGCACCTTCCACCTTTTTATCACGAGTAATTGGGAAATAGTTTGGCTTCTTTAATGTTATTACCGTATGCACTGTTGAGATCCTTCATAGAGATAAGTGTTCTTGAAAACACAGAAGTGCTGTCAGACCATACATTTAGGTAAAATAATTTTTCCAGTGTGGCAAGCTAGCCAAGTTAGCTTGCAATGCTCTTTTTCATTGGCGAACACAGAATGGAGGTGTAGTGGTTAAGAGCAGTGGACTCTAATCTGGAGAACCAGGTTTGATTTCCCACTCCTCCACATGAGCGGTGGACTCTAATTTGCTGATCTGGGTTTGTTTCCCCACTCCTACACATGAAGTCTGCTGGGTGACCTTGGTCTAGTCACAGCTCTCTTAGAGCTCTCTCAGCCCCACCTAGCTCACAAGGTGTCTGTTGTGGGAAGGGGAAGAGAAGGTGATTGTAAGCTGCTTTGAGACTCCTTAAAGGTACAGAAACGGGGTATAAAAGCCAACTATTCTTTCTTGGAAGGAAGGGCCGTGGCTCAGTGGTAGAGCCTCTGCTTGGCATGCAGAAGGTCCCAGGTTCAAGCCCTGGCATCTCCAGTTAAAGGGACTGGGCAAGTAGGTGATGTGAAAGACCTCTGCCTAAGACCCTGGAGAGCCACTGCCAGTCTGAGTAGACAAAACTTACTTTGATGGACCAAGGGTCTGATTCAGTATAAGGCAGCTTCATGGGTTCATATTATCATAAAATGTACATCATTTTAGAATTATTTTCTTTATGAAATAAAGCTGTCAACCATCTGCTTTCTTCTTCAGATTTAGTAGAATAAATGAGTAGTTTCTCATTAGTGAATTCTTTTCCTATTTCTTCGATGGCTATTAGCCATGTGATGATAAATAGTGCAGACTGGAACCCTTCCTCATACTATGCATGAATGATGGGAGTCTAATAAAAACATACATGGCCTATTTTTAAAAAGCTAAATATATCTGGCCTATTTTATATATCTAATAGAGATTACCTGTTATAGCTTGAGAAGTAAAGCTGATTTTTCACAGAGAAGTATTATTAGACTAGGATTTACATCTGTATACTAACCATTTGATTTCTGTATTCCTGCTTGTTTGTTTTACTTAAGTATATCAGTTGTACAAACTGTACCTGAATATAAATGTTTAACCTTTCTGGCCTCCTGGCAGGTACCATATACCTTAGACATAACTGCAGGATGGAATGTGAGATGTCAAGACATTGTTATTTATCTGGAGATGTAAAAATTCTAGAAATTTTGAAGCCATGGGAATATAGTCCCCCCTCTCCCCCCAAAAACCAGAAATTTTGATAAAATACTTACTATCCTATCAAACCTAAAGAAATTTTACTGCTTTAACTACATGAAATGCATAATTTATAACTTAGCCTATCAAATTGCAGTATTTTATATATTTATAGAATGTAAAAGTTATAAACACCTTAGTTTTCTACAAGCACAACTGCAAATATGCCCAGTGCTTGAGAGAAAACTGCAAACTGATGCACACTATGCTACCTTAGTACGTGTATCTTAGTTCCAGCTAGATGATGTCTTCTTGCTTCTCTAGCTACTGGTTAGACAAAGCTCAGTTCTCAGTGAAACTTTCCGAGTTTTCCTCCTAGGCTTTGGTGCAGTTTCTGCCCCATCTCCTTCTGATCTTTTTCCCCTTCCAGCAAGATAGGGCAATAAGCTCCTTGTTACCTAGACTGTGGGTATATATGTCAGTGGTTTAAGGGAGAGGTGAAACGGTCAATCATAAGGGAAAAGTCAGGACAACAGAAAGCATGCGACAGTTTGGAAGCAATGAAAGCCCTGCATGCTCCCCTCATGAAGATTAGGTTTCCTTGTAGGTGTAGAAATGCATCTTGGATTTAAAAGTTGTATGTCTACAACATGCTCACATTATCTTGAAAAGCATTTCACGCATTCTAAAAGAGAAAATATTTCACAGGAGTCCCCCCCCCCCCAATACTCCTCAAAGTTTCCAGTTTTACCATCAGGATTTTTTTTAAAGGCCTTTGCGGGGGGTGGGTGGGAGGGGACTCCCCCCTCCATTTTTCTAGTTTTTCCCTTGGCCTTCACATTTCTGTTTATATCTTGATGTTGGATCTTTTTTTTTCTAAGAAACTACAACATGCATCAATTCGACAACCAACTAATATATGAAAATATGCAATGTTTCGAGTACATGCTAAATCTAAAAAAGGACGACATAAGAAGGAATATGGCGATTTTCAGGATTTAATATAGTAGAGCTTCTCTTCTTACTGTGAGCGTTACAGTCATGTGACAGGAAGAAGGATATGAAATAAATAGTGCTACCAGTTATGATCTAGTGGTAGTAGTTCCAAAGGTATTAGTTGTGCAATGAAGTATGAACTACTGTCCCATTTAGAAGATGGTAAAAGCACACCTGTAGAGAGTGAGTGTGTGTGCGCGAACATGCACTGGTTAAAAATTGAGAAACGTGCCCCAGATATTACATTGTTGAAAAGATGTACTATAGAGTTAGGTGAGCAGGCTTTGTGAACAAGGCTGTTTTATATGCGAACAGAATTGTGCTTCTGTTCCCTCGAGGTACGGAATTTTAAGAGGTAATGATGTTTTACAGTAATTAGAGTAATTCTACATACAGTAGTTAACTGAAATGAGAGCGGCTGTGCAGTATGCTGGTTTTTCCAGAATACTCATTTTATCTGTAGAAGGAGATAATTTGGTGTATACTTTTGGGAAGAGGCTTTTTAGCATGATTTTACTTTACATTTTTATTCTTTATACTATCCTACAAGGATAAATAAGTGTCGATCTCAGAACAAGTGGAATGCTGCCTTAGAATCCCTGGGTGAAATGTTTTCCTTCCAAATTATGTTCTAATTTCACTGTTCAAATATATAGTCCTAGTTTTTAGAAGTGGAAAATACTGATTTCAGAAACATTTTTTTTCTGTCTTGTATAATCCCTAGCAAACCTGTTTTAAAAGCTGTCATATGAATATAGGGTTGGCTTCGGTAGAAACTCTTGTGGATGGATTTGGAGGAAACAGATCATTCCCCACCTTCTCTTTTTTTCCAGGTAGCCTCTGCTGTTTGTCCTGCAAATCCTCTGTGAGGGTTGGATGAACCTCTCAAACAAAGTGCACCACAAAATGGGGGGCACTGCAGTGAAGAGGTGGAGTTGAGTGTTGCTGCCTTCTCCATTGAAATAAATCGCCAGTGGAAGGAGGTGACTTTTTCTGATTTGGTCCTCACAGCTGCAGAGCCCCATATTGTGGTGCATTGTGAGGCTCTACCAAACTTCACAGCAGGCTGCAAGGGAAGATTAAGAAGATACCCAGGGAGAAGAGATGCTGCCCCTGAAAATCAGGGGACTTAGAAACTATTGAGCACGCCCTCCTGAACTGCAATTTTTACACATTACCCCGTTCTAAGTTTATTGAGCCCCTCTTATTGAGAATGGGACCTGACAGGGCAGGAGAAAACATTGAGTTGCTCCTACAAGGGGATAATCCTTCAATCACTTTACAGGTTGCGAAATTTTGCTCGGCAGCAATGAAAATTCGACGCCATAGAACAGTCTCTTAGCCCAATTGGCAGAAGTGTCTCGGTTGTTATTTCTTTTTTTTAAAGTGTTATAAGACTCGGACTGTAATTCTTTCTTTGTAAGAATATTTTAGTCCATGTTTCTGGTTTTATCTGGCTAAGGGCTGTAAATAAACTATCTATCTAAATTGCCAGTGGAAGGAGGTGACTTTTTCTGATTTGGTCCTCACAGCTGCAGAGCCCCATACTGTGGTGCGTTGTGAGGCTTTACCAAACTTCACAGCAGGCTGCAAGGGAAGATGGGAAAAGATCCAATGTGCCAGCACCTTCTATGAGCTTTTTAGGTGGATCCCTCCCTTAGGCTTTAGGTGCCAATTCATAGCCAGACTTTTCTGACTAGCTGCTACAGAACTTTCAGATTGCTTTTAAAAAAGCACAGAGGAGATTACTAAAAGAAGTTGCTGCCTGTATGCCCATGCTATTTCTTCCCCCACACCCAAGTCTCCCTTTAAGCAGTTCATCTAGAGTTGACTGAAGGGAAGTTGCATAACAGATATGGACTGAGTAACCTGATGGAATGGAAGGTGAAACTTGTAGAAGCAGATAGAAGGCTGTCTGAAGAACCTCACGATGCTTTAGGAAGGGGCTGTATGGGGAACGGAGGCCGTGCTGAGTGAAAGCCCCTTGTTCTTGGTCAGCTATGGCAGGAAGGAAGTAGACAAGAAGGTTTGGGGGCCGGGGCTATACATGCTTGGAAACCAAGGGAAGATAAGGTTGCTGTTCTTTTAAATGTGGTGTGGAAGGGAAATTTGTCACTTTATGGCTTCTGCTATCCTAACATTGTGACAACACAGGCCTTCCAAGGGCATATGGGACTGTATTCACACTGTGATACATAAACTGCTAATTCTTAGGGTGTAGCCATCTGGTATAATTAGTGTGAAACAATGAGTGTAAGTACAGTTGTACTTCAGTTTCTTGTAAATGGGAGTAGCATTTTGTTCATCAGCTAGAGCCGCTCAGTGATGGTTAATTTTATGACTCTTTTCTGATATCTGCCTACTTGCGTGCCACAGACACAGCCAGGATTTTTCTTAACTATCATGGAAGTGCAAAATATGCTGGTATAAAAGGCAAAGCCAGGTACTCCTACAAGACCTTGTTATAATTTCCCTCCTTAGTTCCTCTGGTAGTGAACATGTCGTTTCAATGTCTTGGCTTCTTGGCTAGCCAGAGTCATTAATATTCTGTTCACAATTCTGTGTGGCGTGGATCTCTTTGCTGTAATTAATTCTGAAGGTTCTAATGCAATCTTCTGGGGGGGGGGGAAATCTGAACCTTGTCAGTGTGGAAGCAGGAGCATCCCAGAGCATCACAGGAGAAATGTCAGGTATAATTCTCTTTCCAGATGGCACCCCTACAGGTGAGGCAGTAGCCTGTGAAATTACATTCTGAATTACACTCGAGATAAGCACCACGCATAGAGGAAAGCATTCAGAAATTGGTAATAAATGACTTGATTGAAAATGAGGGACATTTCCAACGTAACTTACAGGGATGTGATATTGCATGAGAGAATGGAGATCTAAGGAAAGCCTGAAGAACCAAAGTGGGAAAGGTCTGAGGGAGGACAGTGATATCTATTATACTGTGGGATAATTTTGTTTGTGGCCTGCCTTTTTGTTTACTGGAGCCTTCTGTGTCTCTCAACATAAAATCATAAAGTAATGTCCTAAGAAATTATTTACACATCTATCAATCACTATAAAATTAATGAAATTATCCTCCCTGCACCTGGGAGGTAAATGGAGAGGATATCAGGTATGTGACAATTTGCAGAATGTAAATCAGCACTGAGTGTTGTGACATAATATCACTTGGATGCATTTGGGTCTTGTCTCAGAAATTATAATCTGCAAACATTCCCCTCTGATGGACTATGATTAAAGTCTGAAAAAAAAAGGATACTATGGGGCCCATTCTCATGATTTCAGTATACTTTCTTTGTTAGGAAAGAGTATAGCAGTCACGATAGGAAAATGCCCCCTTAAAATCCCATGGTGAGCACAACAGAAAGCCCGAGGGCCTCTACTGAACCAAAGCATATACTTTATACTGAACAAGCAGCTGCAGACATTACGTTTGGGACACAGCAGCTATTTCCTCCTGACTGTCTTGGATCCATTCAAGAATGGCTGCAGAAGGATTTCTGGGAAGCATAGGAAGAGGAAATGATCACAGCATGGATATCAGGAAGGAGTTTGCCACAGCCCCCAGTTTTTATTTTAATTGTAGCCGCTGGTGCTTGAAGCTGTGACAACGAAAATGAATGCAGTCTGTCTATCACGCCATCAGAGGAGTGATAGGCAGCCAAAATTAGGATCTTATGGACACCTTAAAGACACATTTGTTGTGGAATAGACTGTCATGAGGCAGAAGCAATTACTTCGAGAAGTGTATGCTATAATAAATTGGTCAGTGTGACAGGCTCTTTCTGCCAACTGAGGGGAGCCACACAGCCTCTTATGATTATGGGAAACCAGGTTTGTTTTGAACTGTAAACTTTCCGCTCAGTTACAAGATGTTAGTGTAGCAAGTGTAAAGGGTTTGGGTCACTGCTGTGAAATAAGTTTTGTATTGAACCTGAAGAGTACATACATCACTGAAGTAGGTTTAGTAAAACATCAAAAAAGATTTGCTATGGGGTGAATTCTCTTTAATACTTGGGGTTACAAACAGGCTTTCACTGACTAGCCACCAGGCTGGATCCTTTCACACATACACATAGGATTCCACCCCGCCAGCCTGCCCTTTCCCAAGTGTCACACGAAATGGTGCGAGGTCTGCTCATCACCAGCAACAGGCCTCCCAACTGGATACTCTGTCCTCTACCAGAGGTAGAGTTAAACCACTCTGCCATGCTTCCAGGCAGAGCTACCCTTCAAACGTCTGCTCTCGTGCTGAGGTAGACCCAAAAACGGACTGTTGGCTGTGCTTCCTTCCAATATTCCAATGCCCTCAGAATGGTGATTGGATCCTGGAGCTGCACTCACATAGGCTTGGGTCTGAAACAGCTGAGTGGTTGTTTTTCCTCTCGGGTAGGATGGCCTCCTGTCCATCGCAGTGAGTCATCAAGATATTGCAAGACTCTTTGTGATTTCATTATTTGTGTGTGTGTGAGCATGAGAGGTAGACAAAGAGTTCCACATCACCTCTTGGGGCAAGAATATAAGAACTTTTGTCCTACTGGGTCACACTACAGGTCCATTCTCTTTCAATAATCTTCCAGTAGTGGCCGGCCATATGGTGAAGAAGGGCATGCGTGTCAAGGGCTTGTTATCAGGTGGTACATATTTTCCATGTTTAGCCATTATGAATGATAGGTAATAAACCTGTCTTCCATAAGAGCTTACCGAGGGTTGATCTCTTTCTGCCGGGCCTGTAGGGTGAAGTTTAGAAAAGCTCATGTTTTGATTTCACTGGTGGATGGTAGGTTTGTTCAGCTATGGCCATGGGAGAAAAGAACATCTTCCATTTATAAGTCTTCTGTAAGCATACTGGTAGTTTTCTGCCAGAAAAAGAGACAGTATCCGTTGGGCAAGATGACGTTCTGTGGACTGAAAACTGAAAGCACCAATCTCAGCAGCTCCTTATTGTTTCTGCATTCCTGCCCATGCAAATTGATGGAAGTGTGTGCAGAGGCAGTAATCAATCTCCAGATGATTTTCCCAGTCTCAAAAATAATATAATTTCAAACTTTACAGCATTTCTCTGAAAAAAACAAAGTATAAATATGTTTGTTGCACTGAACAGAGCGCGTCACAATTTTGCTGCCCACCATGATTAAATGTGAACGCTTATGAATAACGTGTAGAATCAAGGATAAAAGTACAGTAATTTGAAGATACAACTTGCCTGCTTGGGCCCTGAAGCCATCATGTGGTATGTGCTGCCCCCTATAACTATCAGCAGATGCCTTCATATTATCTTCTGCTGCCAGATACTAGCATTAGGGCAGGATGTGTATGCACCTGCCATCTTGAGGGTGCAACAGAGATAATTCCAAACCTCTACTACTTTTCTTGCAAAGACAGAAGGACTCTCGGTAGATTCTCTCCTACCCTACGCAACACAGACACTTGCTAACAGGAAGTGATGTTTTAGAATAGTTCACTAGCTACATCATGCAAATGGTAAAAAAAAAGTTGTAGGTTGTGAAAATGAGGCCCTCAATCACTTGACAGACAAATGCTAGACTAGTAAGGAGAAGTGGTATGTTTTGACATAAAGATACAGGAAAGGATAAAGTACTAAGAGAAAGGATAAAGAGGTCTTGTAGAGACCTATATGATGGTTATATGTTAGCATACCCATATATTATAGCTAACTCTTGCTGAAATACTTTGTTACAGAAGAATTTTATTACCAATGAATTATGTAAGGATAAGATAATTTTGAAGCCAATTGCTATGTTACAGCAGCTAACAGGAGTAACAAAAGGAACTACTAGAGGTGACTTATGTAGGCAAGTAGAGAACCGCGCTCGCTTGTTCGTCCTTGCAAACTTTATGCTGCAAAACATTCTAAAACACAGCTTGTAAAATCTGTATATGGTTATAGAGGAATTTCTTTAATACGCCGTTTTGTCTTCCGTTATATAGGGATATTTCCTCCTTTTCGAGTCAATGCTGGATTCTGTGATTTATGCAAGGAACAAGTACCTGGCAAAAGGTGGTTCAGGTTAGTCTATAATTCTGTTTTAATAAACCATCTTTGGGGAAGCAAAAGATTTAGACTCTGCTATGCATGACTAAGAAAGTTCTTACCCGAGATGAAAAATGTTTCCATTAGTGGGAGCTTCAAGGCATTCATTTTATAGTACGGGTAATACAAAACCATTGATGGGATATTTTGGCCTTAAACAAAATAGAGTTTTTAAAGAATACTTTGACTTTACAAAAACTAAAGTGTAATCCTTGAAAGTTTATAAAGTTTGTCGTTGTTGTTGTTGCAAAATGTGGTAAGGCTTTCATCATGAGACATTGCCTTAGGAACACTTCATAAAAAGACTGATTTAACTTGACAGTAATCTGATTTTATGAGTTTATTAATATACTGCCAGCACAATCCTACACTATTCAAAGTTCTGGAGATGGAACATAGGAATTTAACAAGGATTGAATCAAAGGACTTCACTGTTTTGTCAATCCACATACCAGCCCCATATAAACTTTGTGCAGCCACCTTGGCGTTGGAACAGTTTGATGGCTGCTGGGATATAGTGAGCCCCAGATGAATAAAAGAAATGACAAATAATATTTGTTGCCATTATAACCTGTCTTTTAACATGAGCTGCTTGCACTGGCCAAGTTAATCTCTGGGCAAACCAAGCCCTTAGCGGGGATAACCCTCTGAGCCAAACTGGGACATCACTTGAAACTTGGCCTTGGTTGAAGGCTTTTTCTCTTAAAGTTAAAATTATTCACTCTGATACCCAAGATGGCTACCTCGGGTTGATTAGAGAGGATTCTTATGTTTCCCATTGGGATAAACCTGTAGAGCAATGACTTCAGCTCAATCTTTCCTTGGACTCCATTCAGTCACCAAGACAGGAAGCTATGAGCGTGATTAAGATTATTTAGGTATGATTACAACAGCACACTGTAGAGCATGACATGTTTGTTCTACTCAATTTGTCGGTATTCTTCAATCTGGCCAGCTTGTTGAGTACTGTTCATATTTGACTGTTCCTCGGTATAGGTGTGCCATTGTGTTGGTGTGCATAAATGCCTTGCCATTTTGAGTTTCGCAAAGGAGGTATCTTAAGAGACCTTACTCTGATAGAGTATACGACTGCTGTGCAGATAGTGTAGGCACTCTGTATCACACGACTTTTGAATGTTCCCATTTTTCTGAGATTAGAAGTCTTTTAATTTTTCCTTTGCTCCAAAGCATGGAGACATTATCTCTTTTGTTAGAAGATAATAGCAGACATATCACTCTTTCAGTTGTAAAACTTTATGTGAATGTGATTGATTTTTGCAGTTTAAAAGTGGTCAAATGTTGTGTACTTTAGTAATCTGTTTAAAACTAATAAATTAAGAAGTAGTATGAGGTAGAAAGAGAGATTATAATTTGTTGTAGTGTACTCAGGGAAGGGGGGCACAGGCAGCTGTATGTGTGGGTATATGCACTGTGCCTATTTGGGGTTTTTAACTTCTAGATTGGTGCATTTAGTTTGTGTTCCACCTTGAATATTGAACAGTGGACTATACATTAATCAGTAAATACATATATTTTTTAGAATTTTCATGTTATTACTAAATCACCTCTTGCTATACTAATTGTGCATACTACCTACATGTTACAGTCCAAAAGGCTTTTCACTATTTCCTTGTAGATTTTTTCTTAAGAAAATAGTGTAGATGTTAAGGCCAAGAAATGGTATGGAATGTCAATTGTTGGTCAGAATACACAATTACGATCCTCCCGCTAGATTATACTCACCACTCTCAGAAAATCTTATTTCAGTGGTCTGAAACCTTGTCGATTGCATTCAGTTTCTTAGAATATATCTATAAGGTATATTTCATCTCCATCTCTTATCTTTGGGTGAAATACACTTTCAGAAGCAAATTCATTTATCCTTTTTTTGCATTGGCTACTTTGCAGTGTTTTATTTTAAATACATACAGTGGTGCCAGTAGGCAAGCGTTTGTGTTGTGCTCATATTGTCACTCTTAACTCTGTCTTATATTTTAGATCTAGGATTAAAGCACAGAGCTGAGCTCCCGACTTATGAAGTAATTGTGCAGAATAGACTCTTCAGGCTTTAGCACCATGGACTATAAGAACAGGGCCAAGGATTCTGTCCTTTCAAGTTGCCCATAACTTGCAATGCATCTGGATGGTTTGTTTCCTGATAGGGAGTTTGCTTCCAGTTAGAAAATGAATGTGTCCAACCAAGACTCTTCCCTAGAGAATTTGCACTCTTTCTTCCTGTTTACAGAATTAGATTGTTGAACTTTTGGTTTTTTATTAATGGAAGATGGTGAGTCATCTGTGCTTACTGATCCACTTACTGAGTGTGTGCGTAGCTACACAGCTTAATTTAAAGTGGTGCTTACACAGGGAAAATGCAGGTCGTAGTCAAATCAGGCTGCAGCATTTAAAGCACTCTGGGAGAGCTGATCTTAGCCCAACCTTAATGTTATATGCCTATGGAATATTACCACACCTTGTTTTATTGTAAATATGTTGCATGTCTATAGCATTAGTAATTTAGAGGTATTAATTGCTATATTGTTAAAACGCTCAGGAACATATTTGCTGGGGGCGGGACTTGCCATTCTGTTGTTGAAAGCTTTTAGTTTTAATACAGGTTGGGAGTCATAATTTAAACTGCCAAGAGGAACACAGCTGGCACAACAAGTCGAATGATAACGAAATGGAAACATTTTCTACAGCTTGCTTCCTTTTTCTCTTGGGGCAAGTTTAGAGTCTTGCGAAGCTAGCAGGGAACACTTCTTGCTCTGGTTCTAAATAGTACAGCTGTGCAATCTCAGGTTTTCAATCTTGCTGCCGCACACTAAGCCAGCAGTGCCAAGAACACAGCACATGAATTATTTGTCTAGAACTGGTGAGCAACTGGTTGCCAAATGATCAAATCTGGCCCCCTACAGTGGTGCCATAGGCATTTCCCATGCCCATGTCTCTGCAAGTGACAATGTGGCTGCAAAAGAGAAGAACTGTGGTGAGGGGGAAGATACTGCATACCAAAATCACTTTGCACTGTCACAAATGACTCCGGTGTCTATTCTCACTTGGTGTGAAACACATGGCTGATCACCTGTGCTTGCTTTCTCTTTTCTTCATTTCATTTTCAACTGATCCAATCAAGAAAGGAAAAAAATAGTCTGATTACTTCTCCACAAGCATTTACAGCCATTTAAGGTTGGGTTTACTTAACTTAAGAGCCCCGTGGCCAGAGTGATAAGCTGCAGTACTGCAGTCAAAAGCTCTGCTCAAGACCTGAGTTCGATCCCAACGGAAGTTGATTTCAGGTAGCCGGCTCAAGGTTGACTCAGCCTTCCATCCTTCCGAGGTCGGTAAAATGAGTACCCAGCTTGCTGGGGGTAAAGGGAAGATGACTGGGGAAGGCACTGGCAAACCACCCCGTAAACAAAGTCTGCCTAGAAAACGTCGGGATGTGACGTCACCCCATGGGTCAGGAATGACCCGGTGCTTGCACAGGGGACCTTTACCTTTTACTTAACTTTTATTTTGGTTTATATTTTGTCTTTCCTTAATATAACAACCTATGGTGGCTTGTATCTCAGCAGTATAGGATTATCATATAATTCAACATTAAAAAAAAACCAAATTCCACAAATGACTCAGTCTCAATAAAAGACATATACAACAGGTTTCCCAAATTGGTGTACACGTGTCAAGGCAGTAATATGCAGAGGCATCCCCCACTCCCTGCACAGACCAAACACATGTGCTTTTGGATGCTTAAGCACTTGGGACCGTGTTGCCTATGTATATTGATTGAGGTGGGGATTCATATCAACACTCAGGAGAAATAAGGGGTGAGAGAATCTTCAACAAAAGGGTTTTTTGTTTACTTACAGAAAAATCGAAGCAATATAGTAAGTAAATCGAAAATACCAAAGAAATGCAGTATGGTAAAATCAAAACAACACAAAACCTTTAACTGGAATGGCTGCCTACCTACAGACAATAAACCTTTAAGGGAAAACTAGACACGCAAGCCCGACCAAGGGGAAGGGTGGGGGGGTGTCTGCAGCAGTGAAGAAGCAGTGGTGGGAGTTGAAATTGACTGGGGAAGGCAGAAGGATTGGTGTCAGGCTAGCGGAGCAGAGGTTTGGGATCCAGACAACGGACTAACCATGAGGCTTGGATAACAGGTTGTTTCCAAAGCAGCTACAAAAATTGGGGCTGAGAGGTGACTTATATCCTTTTATATGGGATTTGGAGGGGAAAGGGTGTCTTTGCATTGAAATGTAAGAATAATAAAAATGTAATCTTTCTTTTGGGGGGGGTGCAAGCATGTAAAACCTTTGTCTCTATCGTGGAGAGGAAAGTTTTCTCTTGTATTTGGAGTGTCAAAAATGTTCCTGTGGGGAGATTTGGAAGTCAGATATATTTACATCTGTGGGCTGGGCATTTGTCATGCTTGGGGTAGAGCTGGAATCTTCCTGTCTGGGTATTTAGATAGGAAAGAGATTGCTGGGGTCAGCCTGTTGCTTATTATTTTAGAAATCTAAAACAGTAGAAATTATGATCAGGATAGCTGAGAGGTAGCTCGGGTCCTTGGGAGGAAGTGGACCTTGATTGAATCCCTGTTAGGGCGGACTTACACATATGACTACAGAGGAGTGGCCCTGCATTTCTTTCCTTTTTGGCATGAATCACTACTTCTTGATATGACCTTAATTTTTTCTTGCCTTCCTACAAATCCACCACATGCGATAGAATGTTGCATCTGAATTATGACATTTCCAGCATTTCCCATTAAAGTCTTTATTAGCCTTTGCTATGTCTTTAGGCGTTACCGTATATACTCGAGTATAAGCCGAGTTTTTCAGCCCAAAAAAAGGGCTGAAAAAAGCCAACTCGGCTTATACTCGGGTCAATACGGTAGGGTAGGGGAGGGGGGAGGAGGGAGGAGGGAGGAGGAAAACCTACCATTGCCGCCATCCTTCGCTGCCGGCCCACTCGCGTTCCCGCGGCCTGGGAGCGGCCAGCGGGGCCTGCCTGCTCCCAGGCAGGCCTCGCCGCCGCCCCCGCCGCCTCCCCGCTCGCCTTCCCGCGGCCAGCGGGGCCTGCCTGGAAGCAGGCAGGCCTCGCCGCCGCCCCCGCCCCCCCCGCCCCCCCCCCCGCCCGCCCGCTCTCCTGGGAGCGGCCAGCGGGGCCTGCCTGCTCCCAGGCAGGCCTCGCCGCCGCCCCCGCCGCCGCCTCCCCGCTCGCCTTCCTGCGGCCTCGCCCCCGCCCCCCCGCCCCCCGCCCCCCCCGCCGCCGGCCCGCTCTCCTGGGAGCGGCCAGCGGGGCCTGCCTGCTCCCAGGCAGGCCTCGCCGCCGCCCCCGCCCCCCCCCGCCGCCCCCCCCCCACCGCCGGCCCGCTCTCCTGGGAGCGGCCAGCGGGGCCTGCCTGCTCCCAGGCAGGCCTCGCCGCCGCCCCCGCCCCCCCCCCCCCCGCCGCCGGCCCGCTCTCCTGGGAGCGGCCAGCGGGGCCTGCCTGCCGCCCCCGCCCCCCCCGCCGCCCCCCCCCGCCGCCGGCCCGCTCTCCTGGGAGCGGCCAGCGGGGCCTGCCTGCTCCCAGGCAGGCCTCACCGCCGCCCCCCGCCGCCTCCCCGCTCGCCTTCCCGCGGCCTGGGAGCGGCCAGCGGGGCCTGCCTGGGAGCAGGCAGGCCTCGCCCCCCCCGCCCCCCCCCGCCCCCCCTTGCCGCCGGCCCGCTCGCCTGGGAGCGGCCTGCGGGGCCTGCCTGCTCCCAGGCAGGCCTCGCCGCCTCCCCCGCCGCCTCCCCGCTCACCTTCCTGCGGCCTGGGAGCGGCCAGCGGGGCCTGCCTGGGAGCAGGCAGGCCTCGTCGCCGCCCCCCGCCGCCGCCGGGCCCGCGAGGGTTCCTCCGGCCAGCAGGGGCCTCCTGCAGGTCCAGCAAGGCCGCGCCGCCATCCCCGCCGGGCCCGCGAGGGTTCTTCGGGCCGGCAGCGGCCTCCTGCAGGGCCGGGAAGGCTGCGCCGCTGCTTCCTGCCGCCGCTTCTCATGGTGAGTAGGGGGTTCAGGGGCTCTTCCCCCTCCCCCCCTTGAATGGCACTGGGGTCGGGGTGGGTTGGGGTGGGTTGGGAGGTCCCGGGAGGCCGGTGGGAGGGCGACCTGGGGCAGGGGCAAGATCTTCCCTGCGCTCTAAAATGGCGGCCGCCATTTTAGAGCGCAGCTTTACCAGAAAAGGGAATTTCTTATTGACCCTCGGCTTATATGCGGGTCAATAAGAAATTCCCTTTTCTGGCCTCAAGTTTGGGGGGGTCGGCTTATACTCGGGTCGGCTTATACCCGAGTATATACGGTATGTACCATCTAAAAAACATTTTGTATCAATTCTCTCAACATTTGGCACTCCCGTGAACCTAATTTCTTTAATCTATAATTTCTCCCACTGACTCATATTTATACTTCCTCCAAAGTTTAGCATCCATTTTTTCACATAGTATTTTACTTGCTCGGTTTCAGTTTCATATTGTAATAACAGTCTGTAAATTTTCCCTAAATATCTTGTCTCCAGTAATTAACCATCCATAAGTCGTCTTCTCTTTTAAACATCCCCCTTCTTTTGTTATCTGTTGAAATAACAGATTATTGAAGCCATTTGATGAAATAATAGCCACTGAATATCCTTCATCTTCGATTGTTTGCCAAGTTTTATTGGGTAGCCAGTAGAGTGGCTGCAGAATGGAAGCGCTGTGCATGCTCTTCCTAGCTCCTGACAGTAACCAAGCTGTAGCGTTCTGTCCCGACTGGAGTCTCTGAGCTGACTTCAAGAGCAAGCCCACATGGAATGCACTACAATTGTCTAGTCTCTATGTTACTGTGGCATGGATCCAGGTGGCTATGGACTTCCATTTCTCTCCCTCTTACCTCCCCCTGGAACATCCCTTACCCTTCCTCCATGGCAATTTCTACTCTCTTTTTTTCTCCTGCCTTTTTATCTTTCCACTGCTCTTTGCCATTACAGGGAGCATGGTGCTGTATGGTGTGAAAGGAAGAGGGGCATGAATCGGTTCTCATGGTGTCCTCCAGCATCAGGCTGTTCTTGTCCCTACCATTGTTTGTATTCTTTTTTTTTTCCTTTTAGCTGGTGGGTTACAATCATCACTGGTGTGTTGATGAGTAGTTTTATGAACACAGTAAGCACATCATTAAATTTTGTAGATCTGTAGCATTTTGAATGCTGGAAACTCACCGACATGGCCCTGTGGTCTTTCCTATAAAGCAATTATAGAATGAAGTATTTTAGTCTATTAGGAAGCTGTAGGAGTTTTAATTCCACGTGACCCAGTCATGGTCTCATTTATTTAAATAATTTTGATACTCACTTCCAGGTCTACCTTAACATGTTATGTGCTTTCAAGTACAATGGCTAAATTTAATGTGACCATGTCTGAGACCTTACAGCTGTTAATGTTACAGCTTGAATGTAATTTTTAAACCCATAATTAAGAAAAAAACTGTTCTATAATTTCTTGGTATTAAGGATTGTCAAACACTACAGTGACCTGAAAGCCCTGAGCTAGGTTTAATTCATAACTGTTCTTTCCTGTGTAAGAGATTTTTGTCAAGCGGGTTAAGGTTTTTACCCAACTTATTTTATTGACTGTGTTTGTGGTATTATATGTTCATTTGTAGTTATGCATAATACGGTGGGAGTTTGCATAATTTTTATATCAACATGTCTAGTTCTCAACATGTCCCCATCTGTGGTTACATGAATTCATGGATCAGAGAGGAGGGAAACTGAGAGAAGGAAGACTTTTCTCCAAACTTGAGGGACCCTCGAAGATTGCAGAAAAATAGGAAGTTTTTTAAAGGGAGGGGGTTAAATTATCCCCAGTGTGTGTGTGTGGGAGAAGGAGGGGAGGCACTGCCACCTGAGCCAGGGAGCAAGAGGTGGTGGTGATGCTGCAGGTGGGTGGAGGAGGGGGAGAGCAAGAGCAGCTGTCCCCTCCCACTGCCTGCAGAGTTTGGGGGCACACAGGTGGGCAGAACAGCAGTGTGGGCAATGGGGCGGGTGAGCAGAATGTGGAGAGGATCAGGTGAGTGAGATTCTCCTTTTCCCATAGCTTTGTCTCACCCCTTCCTGCTGCTGGTAAAGAGGAACAAGAGCCTGAGGTGGTGCTGTGACCAAGCAGACAGCCAAGTGAGTGAAGGGGGAGGAGGATAGGATCCCCCATGAGTCTTGCAAGTCCCCACTTGTAGGCAACTATAATGTGGCAGATTTGGTTACAAAATGTCCGTGTTTGGGATGAAAGCCCAGTGAATGAATAGTGAACTGAGGTTTGTAGAAACCTTTCTGATAAAGCCATTTATCCCTCGAAGGTTCAACATGTTTATCTTAGGGATTGACATAAACTGGAGTGGGGGTCTGCAGTAATGGAGGGAAAATCGGTAGTAGTGATAGTCGGTTGGATCCTGCCAGCATTTCTTCTGGAACAAAAGTGGGGGAGGGCCTGCTTTTGATGCTCAAAAGGCTGTGCTGGTGATCATGGGACCCATTTGATCAACCTTCCTGCTTGTGCCAGCAGAAAAGTTAATAGAATCCTACCCAATACCTTTTTTGAGAGGCTTAGCACAACCCCATAATGTAGAACATAATTCTAAATGGGTGGCTACAATGGAGAACTAATTTAGAAATGCAGAACTGATAAATGGCTTTCATAAGGGCCAGAAACTGAAATATGGCCGAAATGCAGCAGTCGCTGTAAGAGAGTAGAGTCAATGGGGAGACAGCAGTGGGGTGAAAAGCAGTGATAGGGTTATAAATATTACCTTCCTTTTCCCAATAGAATACAGTGTTAACAGCACCACTAGCTTGATTGTCCAGTTCATTTAGCAGGGTTTTAAAGAGAACATTTGTGCCTTTGGGCATTTAACTGATGCTCTCCAGCTAGCTAGTTTGGGAGGTTAATGGATACCTCGTGAATGGTTTCCTGTGTTTCTCTATAAATCAGCCAGCAGGTGGGGTTCACACTGCAGAAGCCCTCAATTGCACATGCAGTCTACTTTTGCATTATGTGAAGCAACAGAACGGATGATGCTGTCAAACATCAGTGAGATAAAAATATACTACATTAACACTGGGGTGGAACTTCTTCAAGATTTGGGCTAGAGGTCCAGTAACCCCCTTGCCTGTGGGGAGAATGGAGATTTATAGTGGAAGTGCTTCGATACAGTACAAGGTGTTTAAATCCATGGATTTTTCTACCACAAATATGTGTACATAATGTAATTAAACAGAATGTGCTGGTGTTTTGCTTTTCATCAGTTCCTGTTTATTTTCATATCTAGTATTTTCTGCAAAATAACTACAAAATAGAAGTGGGAGGGAATTAAGTATCCGTGAAATATGCATGCATTTAAGGTATGTGATCTTTTCTTTTTGATTGCAATGCCTGTGGCTTAAATGTACAGCTCATTTAGCAGGATTTTAAATGGGATACTAACCCCTTCAGGACTTTGTACCTGGTGAACTGTTGACAACTAGTTTGGAAGAAAGTATCTTCTTTGATTTCAGCCTGCCTGAGAAGCATTAAGCTTTTCAGTTCGTTTTTGTATTTTGCTCGCTTGTGAGATTCCCAACTAGTAGTGAAATATTAACTTGTAAATTAAAAAGGAGGCCTTGATGAGCATTGAGCATGCTCTTTGTCTTCTAGGTCCTGCAGAATGTTGAGAGGCAGTTGAATGTTAGTTGTGTGTGTGAGAGAGAGAAAAAGAGAACAATGACTCCTAACCACTTTCTGAGGAGACAGATTTTGGAATTGTTGAAGCTCTTTTTCCAGAAAAATCGGTGCTCAGAAGAAATTACTCCCCTCATTCTTGGTTTTCCTTCTTTTTGCTGCAGACGTACTGTTCTGGAAGTTCCCTGAATTTACGGGGTCTCAGGAGACTGCAGTAGGAGATGGAAGGTGGCAAGTTCTCTTTTGCAAAACTGCTCAGTTTGAAAAAGGGTTGAATCCAACCCATTGAGGTAGTTGGAACTTGATGCTTTCTGTGCAGTCATGTGTTCGGCACAGTGTGGACTAGCAGTTGCTGTGATCCCGTAGCGTGCTTCAACTTTTGCAAAATCTGTGACATGTGATAAACTATGGCCTGAGAAAGGAGGCTCCTGTTCCCAAAATAAAATTGCTGTATGAGAGAGTGCTTGCTTGACGTTCATTCACAACCACGTCTGCTACCTCATTAGAACAGACTTACCCTCTTAATGTTCTTACATTTGTGAGGCATTGCTTAAGGGATAAAAGATTTCCCATCCTACTTTGCTCTCTGTATGAGCTGTTATTAGTGACAAATGATTCTGGGGCAGTGAATCGAGAAGGACACAGATGACAAACCCATGAATTTGTAAAGCGGGCTGCTGCGAGATGTGTCTGATCAGCATTTAGTATCACCTATGATGAGGAATAATTTAATCAGATAAAAGCTGAATGACAGGATATGAGAAATGAAAATTAAAAGATTCTCACATAAACTGTCCAATCACCAAAGTATATGTCCAAACCCTTTCCCATGAACTGTGGTCATCACAAAAGTAAAGAAAGTAGTTTCAGTACTTGTTGAGTTGGGTCTGTTCCAACAGAGAGAAAAAAGATTGCACAATGTAATACTTCAACAAGCATACAAACGGCAACCCTATTCAGAAAACCACAAGTTCAGCAGAGAGTTGTATATGCACTGCTGAGGTTGCGTTAGCTATCAAGTGCAAGATAAGGTGGGGAAAGGGGACAACTGTGGTGGTAGAGAATTCATTCTGAAGGCTGTGGTAGAGCCTGTTTGCGATGCTGTGAAAGTTATACTGAATGCTGAGAACAGAGTCTGTTACCTCCTTGTAGCTGACTTCTGGGGATTTGATAAACTTTTTCTGCATACAGAAACCTAAATGCAGGATCAAAGATTGGGTGAGTAGTTCTAAAATTAGCACAGCTGAGTGGAATGTATCATGCTACTACAGGAGCCCCGTGGCGCAGAGTGTTAAGCTGCAGTACTGCAGTCAAAAGCTCTGCTCAAGACCTGAGTTCGATCCCAACGGAAGTTGGTTTCAGTTAGCCGGCTCAAGGTTGACTCAGCCTTCCATCCTTCCGAGGTCGGTGAAATGAGTACCCAGCTTGCTGGGGGTAAAGGGAAGATGACTGGGGAAGGCACTGGCAAACCACCCCACAAACAAAGTCTGCCTAGAAAACGTCGGGATGTGACGTCACCCCATGGGTCAGGAATGACCCGGTGCTTGCACAGGGGACCTTTACCTTTACCTTTTACTTACTACAGCATTTTAAGACTGGTTATTTCCCACAATTTCAATTCTTAATATAAAGTTTAATACACTGCAGTTGGAAATAAGAAAGAAACCCATTCTGCTTGGTAGCTGACTTTAAAAGTAAAGTGTCTATATCACTTATATAAAATAAGGCTAACTACTATCCTGTTCAGCTGAGAGTAAGATGCCATTGAAAGTATGGGAATTTTTGAATAATTGTATAGCAAGTACTTTGAATTTACAGAGGAAGAATTGGAAACAGTATATCAGAAATTGGGAACCCACAAAGAGTTGTGGGAACTACTTCACTTTCACCTGTATCCCTTCCCTACACTGTAGCCTCTTTCTATCCTCCTGGCAGTCTCCATATTCTCTTCCTTATGCTTAAACCTATGCTGTGTAGAATCCCATGGTCAGAAATACTTAAGAAGGGAGTTCAAGAAGGGTGGGAGTTTCCTAAAAATGAAATATTGGAGGAGCAGTTACAAACCATTCCTATGAGAAGGAAAAATGGGAGGAGCCTAAAGAGGCCAGGGTGGCTCCATAAACAGCTTTTTAAAGATTTGAGAAATAAAAAAGGCTTATTAGGGAGTGGAAGGAGGGCCTTATAACCAAAGATGAATATAAACAAAAAACTAGTGCTTGTACGGGGAGTGTTGGGAAATCCAAAGCTCAGTATGAGCACCCTTAAAGGTACAGGCATATTGGCATGTTCTATGAATGAAAAGAGCCTTTTTGCTTCACTTCCCAAAGCAAAGTTGCAAGAAGCAGGTCTGAAATGTGGGTTGGTTTCTGTCTCAAGCATGGGCACCCCATCTCCAGGGCTGCCTTGTTACCGCTAATGTAGAAGGCTGGCTTTCACACTTAGTGGTAGAGCGGGTCTGGGAGGTGTACCCATCCCCTCCCGCACCTGCATCAGCCCTTCCCAGGTAGACTTCAAGGTGCTCCATCTGCAGAAGACCCCAGCCGCAGGGTGGCCGGCATCAGAGGAGGGCGCTTGAAGTGGTGAAACGCCTTCCGTTTCCGTACCTGCCACTTGTGCCAGGGCTTGGAGTGGCATGTGCACGGGGTTTGAAAGGGTACCTCTCTTCCCCATCACCTGTGCCACCGCCAGCCAGGCCTGGGAAGCACCTTGCTTCTCAGACCTGTCTTGCCGCTGTCAGAGTGCAGGGCAGGTGCCAACAGCACCCGTGTGCTTGCTTCCTGCTGCCCATGAAGCATATTGCTTTCCATATTGCTGCTGAGGTGGAAGGCCAGCTCCAGCACGGAATGTGGAATAAGATTGCCAAGAGTGGGATAAAACTTGGGGAGGTGGGGGGAAGGGGTGTTCCGTGGAACCACTGGAAGTTGGGCCTGTTCGTGTTTATGGTTCAGTTTAATTGGCAGCCAATAGAAAATAAGCTGCCATCTCAAGCTTTCCCTCAATGGGGAGCAGCAGCGTTGCCTGGGATAGCAACTGGGAGAGTGAGAAACTTGTGAAACCAACATTCCTTCAGGGCAAGCTAGCACTAAATGTCATTTGTGAATTAAATTCTGGATTCACAATCCACCGTTGTTAAAATAAACTATGGTTTTGTAATATGTCTGTGCCAATGAAATATTGGGGCAGGTGCACACAGAATCGTAGAGTTGGAAGGGGCCATACAGGCCATCTTGTCCAACCCCCTGCTCAATGCAGGATCAGCCTAGAGCATCATCCAGCCACTGCTTAAAGACTGCCAGTGAGGGAGAGCTCATCACCTCCCTAGGCAGCCAATTCCATTGCTGAACAGCTCTTACTGTTAAAATAAAATCCTAATATCCAGCTGGTACTTTTGCGCCTGTAACTTAAACCTATTAGTGTGAGCCCTATCCTCTGCTGCCAACAGAAACAGCTCCCTTACCCACCTCTATGTGGCAGCCCTTCAAGTACTTAAAGAGGGCAATCATGCCCCCCCTCAACCTCTTCTTCTCCAGACTGAACATTCCCAAGTCCCTCAGCCTTTTCTCATAGGGATTGGTCTCCAGGCCCCTGATCATACTTGCTACTCTCCTCTGCACCTGGTCCATTCTGTCCACATCCTTTTTAAAGTGAGGCCTCTAGAACTGCACACAGAACTCCAGGTGTGGCCTGACCAATGCGATGGACAGTGGAACACACACACTGCTACCCAGAAGTGTATCATCCATCCAGTATGCATGTTTCTCATTTTTGTTACCCAGATGTAGAACTCTGCATTTATCCTTGTTGAATTGCATCTTGTTCACATCCACCCTCTTTTCCAGTGTGTTCAGATCTCGTTGAATTCTATCTTTTGGTGTGTTCACTGCTCTTCCTAATCTGGTGTCATCTGCAAATTTAATGAGTAGTCCCTCCATATCCTCATCCAGATAATTTATAAAAATATTGAAAAGTACTGGGCCCAGAACCAAGCCCTGTGGCACCCCACTGGACACCTCGCTCCAATCAGATGAAATGCCATTGACAACCGCTCTTTGGGTGTGGTTCTCCAGCCAGTTCCCTATACACCAACTGTCCTAGAGTCTGCTCTGCAGTCCTCCAGTTTACCCATCAGAACATCATGGGGAACCCTGTCAAAAGCTTTACTGAAATCCAGGTAAACAACATTGACGCCACTCCCTCGATCCAGTAAGCTCATCACATCCAGTTGCTTGTCTTTGGAAACTAACTTTCAGTTTCCTATCTGGTTTTAAAGGCTGACTATCCAGAGAACAATGGAATGGAAGATTAATGAAACCTGTTCTAATTCAGGCTTTCATGCACAAAACAGCACCTCTTCTGTTAACATGATGGCTAAATAAATGAGGCCTATCAAAAATATGGATATGGTAAACAGGTGGTGTGCATCTGTTAGTGTCGGTATCCCCCTGCGTTTGGCATGGTTTAAGCATTTTTCATTATTAGGAGGCTTATAATCTGAGTCAGTCATCACACAATTATTCTCCTCGGCTAACCCTCAGCAGCAGTTTGTTGCTGCTTCACAGATTTTTATCTGAAGTGCTGGTTACTTCATAGCACACTGCTTCTAGAAAGACATGCATGATTTGGAAAGTTTATCTTCCCTCACTCAGGAGCATTGCTGGTGATCCAGGAGCAAGTCTAGAATGGCAGGAAATAAGAGCTCTTCATAATTCAGTCTTGTTTGCCCTCACAAGAATTGGCAAAGATAAAGTTCTCTTATATGTTTTGGAGTAGTTACAAATTACCATAACACCACATGCTAGTATGTGACAACTGACATGTCTGTAGAAGTCAGCTAACTGGCCTCAGCGTCTGTTGGGGATCATCACTTTTCCGATGTGTTATCCTGCTTGTAGTTTTCTTTGTAGAACCAGTTATTGACTCATGAGTTACCTGCGTCAGCATTTGGCTTCTCTTCAACGGTATGTTCCGTCCTACAGACATCATTGTTCTTCTGTTTTTGCAGTATATCCTGACATCTGTTCCATAAGCCTGGTGGCTATAGGTGACCTCAATAAACATGCAGACAGGCTAGCTTTCTGGGATGATGTGTATGGCTTCAACATGTCCTGTATGAAGAAGGCGGTAGTTCCTGAAGCTGTTGTGGATGTGTTGGATTCAAGTACCCTTCTGTCTGAAGGTTGTGTCATCAAGGTAATGTTTTGAAAGAAATTCATCATTGGTTGTTCCATTTACAAGCCTGTGAAAACTTAACTGTTGAAAGGTTAAATACTAAGCACCCTGTGTTTGAATCTATAATGACATTGCTGGGTCTTTAATGTTTTTGAACTTGGACCTATCAACTGTCTGCATGTTACAGCATTTCCATAAATGTTTTTCTCTCCCTCTTCTTCCCCCAACAACAACAACAAAATCACAGAAGCAGCAGAAGAATAGGGAGTCATAATGGCTGCCTTTCCACGCCTGCTCCATATCTGTTGTGTCAATCTAGGGCACATTTCATAACCCAGGAATCTATGGATCTTTCAGTGTCAGTTTGTTTTTCAGTTTCTTACTCTCATCTCTGCCCCAAGTAGAAGGATTTCTACAAACAGAAGGGGAGTGATGATTTTTGCCTGTGCGCCCCCTCCTGCCGCAGACCACTTTGACTTCCTAGCTGTCCCAAGGGTCCCCTTTCCTCCAGGAGGAGCATTTTGGAGGGCATTTTGGACCTCAGTGTAGAGGGGAAGTCCCATTCCACAGATAGAAATCCCTTCCATCCTTGGAAATCTCTGGTGGATCCAAGCCTGTGTGTGCATCTCAGGAAGGCTTATATTAATTTTTTTCTCTTTGTTTTGTCTCTTTTTTTTCCCTTTCTTGGGGGGGGGGGTAGGTCAGGGTGGAAGTAGAGTCAGGACACCTATTTATATAGTAATTTGCAGTGTGAAGATATATGCATTCAGTGAGAGAGGTTATCATTCCATTTCTGAGGTGAAGCTTGAATCCATGTAGTACTCTTTTATGTGGATAAAGATAGGCTGCGTTTCAGTCTTGTAAGAGAAGAGTACTTTTTAACAAATTAAAATGGTAGTTGCAGTATTTTGTTCAACAATTCCTCCAAGTATTGTAAAGCCCAAACCTTGTATCTCTGGAAACATAAAAAGCCAACATCACCCATGGCTTTGAAACAAATGAGAAGCATGTCTGTTAGGGTTATAGCTATTGTGATATACTGTAGTTGCTTTGTAACCCACTGGCACACAGCAATCTTTGAGAGAAGATGCTTGTGTGGTATTGGTAGATAAAGCTTCTGACGAATGTTTAAATATTGAACATATTTCTTTTTCCTATGCATCTTGCGGTAAAATTAATGAGTTGACCAAGAACGTCATTATAAGTAAACATCCAAAATCAATAACTGCTATGTAAAATGGATCATTTTAAAATATCTAGGAAATTCTAAAAATGTACCTAGTTAATCATATTGTGACTTAAGAGTATATGTTTACTTCTGAATCTGATGTTCATTAATGTGAGTAATGTCTGTGTCATGCTGCATGCAACTTTAAGAAAATCTGACAGTTTGTAAATGAGATTGAGCTGTGTATTTTCAAAGAAGTTTCATATCCACAGTTGGAGCGGTTTCTGATAGATAGTAGCAAAGTTATTGGCTGATACTGATCCAACTGTAACCCTCACCAAGGCAAAAATTTTATCTATGGCTTTTAATGATACTTCCTTCTAACTGTATATTCTGGATTTTGTATTTCTGTATGTTTGGTTATCTCTGTATTACCGAGCTTATTGAATTTGTTTTGCTCATTACCTGTGGTCCGTGAGCATAAAGGAGGAAATAAAGGAAATTAGCGGTTTCTGATCATTGGTATACATTCAGTTTACAGTCGCATCGTTGTTTTATTGGCGATAGCAAAGTGGATAATCTAGTCTTTTAGGTAGGGTACTGAAATACCTAAAATATGCCCAACAGATGTCTGTACAACCTTTTCTTGGGAATGTTCCAGGAAGATTCCCAAATGGGCAGCTTTCTCAGGTCTTAAGCTATTCTTACACTTCCAGTCTTTAATGGAGTTCTGCTTTCCTGTATCAGTGAAATAATTGTTTCATATCCTGTTAGGTGGGGTATTCCTTATCATTATAAACTCTCTTATTATAAACTCAACACATTTTGCTTTCCCACCCACCTTTCTTTTGCCTAAGCTAACAAACCTAGTCACCTCATTGTGTGCGTTTGTGTTCTAGACACATCATAGCTCCCTTCCTTCGAACTTATTAACATTTAACAAATGAGTTGCTCTAAACCAGACAGATCCAGAGGACAGCTTGCCCGTGCTGAGCCTGGTGGTGCCATATCCTTGGGCACTGGTAAATACAGCTTTAATTGTTGGGCCTGTATGTCACAGCATCACATTAACTCATGTTCAGTTTATCACTATAATTACTGTGTATGTTGCCAGTGGCTTTTATGTAAATAAAAAATGGGGTTACAGTAGAAACATGCATAGATATGTTGCATACTTTCTAAAGTTAATAGTATGATTGTGGCACTTAGTCGCTTACAATTGTGAGAGTTTAAGAACTGCCATGTGCAGTCTGCTGTGCCCTGACCTGGATAGTCCAGGGTATGCCAATCTCACCACACCTTGGAAGCTAAGCAGGGTCAGCCCTGGTCAGTATTTGGATGGGAGACCAAGGAATACCAGGATTGATACACAGAGGCAGGCAATGGCAAACCACCTCTGAACGTCTCTTGCCTAGAAAACCATAAGTGGGCTGCGACTTAACAGCAAAACAAAACAAAACAAATGCTCAGCAGTAGCCATAGCAAATCACATCTTCCTGATGAGTGTGTTGTCTATTGCTCTCATTTACAAATGTGTGAATGCATCCACATGTTATATATTTAAGCATACACTTAAAAATATAAGGTGCGCACCCAAAATGTAATGTATGAAGCTCCCACTATTGTGGTTGACAGAGCAGGTTTCTGCAGGAAGGGTAAAGAAACAAGGGGCAGAGTGTATTGCCACTCAGTGAGATACAAAGACAAGGTAGAACATTTCATTTGCTCACAACTGAAAGAGAGAATGGAGGGCAGATAGTTGTCTTGAGTAATACCTGGCCAGGACTGACAGTTTTATCACATGTTTATCCTTTCCGCCAAAAGTGTTTGGTGCCGGGTACAATGTTCTTCCTTCTCCATTTCAATCCTGTGAAGTAGGTTGGGCTGAGAGAATATGATCAGCACTACAACTAGGACCAGTGCCACTTTAGACAACTGGGACCATTTCCGCTTTGGCTGCATGGGTCTAGGAGACCTTTGGCTGCATGGGTCTAGGAGATGTAGGCTATGTCCTCACTATGCATCCCACATCGCCAGCAGCCAGGAGCAACTAAGCAATGCCAGCTGTGTGGGTCCATGCTATTGTACCTATCACTTCCCATGTCTCCAGGGCTAGAATGGTTAGAAAACTGAAGTCAGCTTAATCAGAGAACCTGTACCAGAAATATTTACTTGTGCTTAGCAGCTAGTAGGCTGAGCCTCTCTGTCCCTTTCTGAGAGAATGTTTGTCCAAGGGGCAAAGAATCAGATGAAATAGATGTGTGACAGATCCTCTGTCTCTTTTTTATTGCCATTGCAAGGAGGTAGACCTAGAGCCTCATCTGTTAGCTTATCATGTTCCTTTTGGACTTACAACTCACCTGCAAGAGTGACCCACTTGTGGGTTCCGACCTGCAGTTTGCAGAACACTGGCTTAATTGTGTGATATATCTTGAAGCTGCTTCATACAATGATAAATGTTCTCCTGAGATCAGGTGTCTCTTCTATCATGCTCCTTTATTTTTACTATCCCTGCCTCCATACTCCTTTTGCCCATGAGCTGTCATCCTTGAAGATGCCACCTTTATCCTAGGGATTGCTAGTTGCTCATTCTTTGTATCCTGACACTTTCAGGAGCATTGGCTCCTGAAGTAAAATGTTTAAGTAAAGTCTGCAATGTAGCAGTCATTAAATCAGTCTTTCTCTAAATTCTGTTTCATGTTTGTATCCATTTTTGTATTTGAAATTCACTTCAAATGTGCTCTTTCTTGTAGTGGATAGACTGCCATGTTGTATCGGTTGCAGAACTGGAATTTACATCCGAATTCACCTTGACAGTTATGAAGACTTCACTTTGTACGGTAAAGATTTCTGTTTGAATATTTTAGATTGCATTACCTTGCTGCTATGTCAGAAAGATGAGTAAGGATATGTACCATTACCTCTATCTAGATGCAGGAATCATAGAATTGAAGGGACCACCAGGGTCATCAAGTCCAACCCCCTGCACTATGCAGGAAATTCACAACCACCTCCCCCTCACACCTAGTGACCAGAAGATGGCCAAGATGCCCTCCCTCTCATCATCTGCCTAAGGTCACAGAATCAGCATTGCTGACAGATGGCCATCTAACCTCTTCTTAAAAACCTCCAGGGAAGGAGAGCTTACCACCTCCTTCTAACTCCTCCTTTAGAACTAACTAAGCAGTTAGTTCTAAAATCTGTCAGTAGCCCCCAACAGAAGAAGACAGCCATGACTTTCTGGCACCTAATATGATTCTTGAATGTGCATAAAAACAGAAGTACCAATTAGACGGTATATTTCTTTAATGCCATATCTTTAATGCAGCCTAAAAATGTCATTAGCTCAGGAACATAAGGTGAATCCTACTGGATCAGTCCAGTGGTCCATTTAGTTCAGTATCCTGCTTCACACAGTGGCCAACCAGTTACTCTGGGGGGCCGACTATAGGTCAAGACCAAGGACTTCCCCTGATGTTGCCTCCTGCCACTGGTATTCAGAGGTTTACTGCCTCTGAATGTGAATGTTTCCTTTAGTAGTCACTGATAGACATATCCTCCATATATCTGTCTAATCCTTTTTTTAAAGTCTATGCCTGGGGCCATAATTACAACTTCTGGCAGCTAATCTCACATTTTAATCACTTGTTAAGTGAAGAAGTATTTTTTATCTACTGCCCATCAACTTCATTGGATGTTCTTGAGTTCTAGTATTCTAAGAGAGGAGGAGGAAGAGTTGGTTTTTATACCTGCTTTTCTCTACCATTAAGGAGTCTCAAAACAGTTTACAATCACCTTCCCTTCCCCTAACAGACACCTTGTGAGGTAGGTGGGGCTGAGAGAGTTCTCAGAGAACTGTGACTAGCCCAAGGTGACCCAGCAGGTTTCAAGTGTAGGAGTGGGGAAACAAGCCTGGTTCACCAGATTAGAGTCTGCTGCTCATGTGGAAGAGTGGGGAATCAATCCTGGTTTTCCAGATTAGAGCCTGCCGCTTTTAACTACTGTGCCAGATTTAATCTATTCACTCTCTCTACCCCATGCATGATTTTATAAACCTCTGTCATGTCCCTGTAGACAATCTCTTTTCTAAACTGAAAAGTCCCAGACTCTTCAACCTGTCCTCATAGGAAAGGTGTTTCAATACCTTAATCATCATGGTCACTGCTGTCTATATTTTTTCCAACTCAACAATGTCCTTTGTAAGATGCAGTGACCAGAACTGCACGCAGTACTCCAGATGACGACACACCATAGATCTATACAAGGGCATTATAATATTGGTCATTTTGTTTTCAAAACTTTTTCTAATAATTCCCAGCCCAGAGCTTGCCTTTTTCACTGCTGTGGCACAGTGGGATGACATTTGCATTGAACTATCCACTACAACCCCAAGCTTTCTTTCCTTCTCAGCCATGGCAAGTTCAGACTCCATTAGCATATACTTGAATTTGGGATTTTTTTGTTCTGGTCTGCATCACATTACACTTTCCTACATCGAACTTCATTTGCCTCATTGCTACCTAGTCATTATTACCTAGTGGAGAACATCCTGGATTTCTCTCGGTTTTTACCATCCTGAATAATTTTGCAGATGTGCCCTCTGCTTACCCTCAGTTCCAGATAATTTATGAACAAGTTAAATAACAATCCTTGTGGGACCCAGTGCTCACTTTTCTCCATTGTGGGAACAGTCCATTTATTCTTGTTCTCTCCTTCCAGTTTAATCAGTTTTTAATTCATAAGAGGATAATCCTGCCCCTTTACTTTTGTCAAGTTGCACATAGTTTCTGTTTTGGGAGAAGACAGGAGTTCAGAAGTTTCACCTTCTCCCTATCATCCATTATTGTTCCACTATATATCAGGCCTATTGTTTCTTTCCTTTTCCTCTGTATTTAAAGTGGGAGGGAAAGTTTTTGTTCTTAGCATCCCTTGCCAGCCTCTGTTCGTGTTGAATTTAACTTTCCTGACACCATCCCTGCATCTGTGGGCTATTTGTCTGTAGACATCTCTAGTGACCTGCCTCTCCTTGCATGTCTTACACATGTCCTTTCTGAGTTACAGCTTGACATGTGGCTTCTTTTGCACCTTCACTGTGTCTTTTTAAAAATATATCTCCCTTTTTTGGCACTGGTATTCTTTGAGATTGTTAGTTTAACTCCTTTTTTCCAGACAGTCCCACCCATCTTGAACTTTTTTTTTTTACTTGATAGATTATCTGTCCATGAAATACCTGCCTAACATGTCCCTGTTTATTAAAAAATCAAGGTTTTTGTTTGTTACCTTTTAACTTTGCATAAGATTAAGAATTCCAGCATTATTGAGAAAAATTATATGGTAGCGCTTCAAAGATCTGCTTGAGGCAGCTCACAGAATAAACCAATACAATAAAATCATTTAAAAGTATAAAATTATAACTAACAAGCAAGCTAGAGCATAAAAAGCATAGATGTGCATAAAACAGTCTTCATTGGTCACTTCCCCCAAAGTTCCTGCTGCTATCGCCTCGTTGCCCTACTGGTTAGGATCAAGTTGGTGATAGCTGATTCTCTTTCAGAAGGTGGGAGGAGGAATACAAGAAACTGTCAGCAAGGCAATAACTTTTTGAACATTCTGTGATCATCAGAGTTTGTCCCTCAAAAAGTATCAGGACAACTGAAGTTATTACTGATCTTTGCTTTCTTGAAAAATCTGTAATCTACTCTCTGTAGTTGTCTCTGCCCCTGCAACCTGAATGTACTCTGGCCTTTGTCAGTTGCTTTTTCAGTGTTGCCTCTTGCAGCAGTACCAGAAGCCTGCCTGAAAATATAATGATCACATACCTCACTCTGAGAATCTGTGGTCTGGGTAAACAAAGTTCAGTTTTCAAGTAGAGGCCACTCGGCAAGCTTTAAGATTAAGTCTTGCTGGTACTATAGTTGCTGGTACTCATGGTGATCATCCCATTAAATTTCTCCTTTTAAAAAAATCTATTTCATGTTTCTATCCTTTTGTTAAAGGCTTTGGTATTCTAACTACGGGGGTTACTGCACTTTGTATTCCCAGCGATGTATTAAGAGTTTGAAAATGTTATAAAAAACATCGCTTTAAAAGGGTTTTTGGATACCACAGCTTATAAATGGTTGGAAGACGTCTTCACAGCTAAAGGGGCCAAACAAAGTGCGAACAGTGTTTTTTATAACGTTTTCAAACTCTTAATACATTGCTGGGAATACAAGTGCGGTAACCTCCCATATCTCACACCTTAGCTCCTTTGGTCCCTCACAGGTGTGGGGGATACGCATTCTCCTTTTGCTTTTTCTGGTGGTTGCCATCTGAGTCCCCTTTGCTATCCATGAATCCTACTTCTTTAAACCTGGTCCGTCAGCAAAACAGTTTACATACATTTAGTGTTTTGCGTAGTACATTGTATAGTTTGTATAAACTTGGTGTATGGGTTTCACTTTCATTCTGTAGCCGAAAGGGTATGTTGTTGCTTTGTATATATCTTTGTATTCTGCAGTCACAGATTAAGCTATGTAGGTGAAATGTTGGTTTGGAAGCTATCAGTTTTAGTTTGGGTTTTGTTTTTGTTTCTTTGTTGCTCCCAAAGACAACAGCAAAACTTTGTTAAGTATTACCTATTTCATCATGTAGGATTATTGACATTTTACGACCAGGATTTCCACTTCTTTTATGATGGAGTGTGGTGGTTTAGGTAGAGGCTGACAGTCCATCCATCACTTCAGGCTGCCTAACCTTGCAGCAAATGAACAATAAAGTCCATTATTTGTATTTAGGATTTTGGAGATGGTTTAAAGGTCTGCGGCTGGACACAATGCCCTCCTCCCCTCATATTCTATATCTAGATTTTGGCTTGGCTTCAGCTGCTGCAAGAAATGCTTATTTAATGCTCAAAAATCTTCTCAGTTTTTGCTTTTGAAACCTAGAGTGGCTTTTCCCCACCTTGGCCGAAAACGTATGGTCTGTATAGCCTCCTTTATTCCCTGTTTCAGCCAGGATTTAGCCAGGATCAAACACATGCGTTTTTGCCGAATGTGCGTTCAATCCTGTCTGAATCCTGGCTGAAACAGGGAATAAAGGAGGCTAAAGCGACCGTGCGTTTTCGCCCCTTGGTTAGAAGCTCAGCTCTTTTACTTGTTTAAGCAGGTTTAGTTTTTTTTCTTTAAATACATTTTGTATTTTAATCATTCTATGTGGTAAATCAGCTGCTTTCCATCGTTGATGCTAACTATTGATGCTGGGGCTGAAAAGGAAGCTGTGCCTTGCTTGGCTGGCTGAGATGCAGGGAACCATGTTTAATTTTTGCTTACTCTTTAACTGTGCAAAATGTAAGCATCCCATGGTAAACTGCACACTGCCAATCCTAATGTTATAAGCAGCGTGTAACTTGGTCATGCTCTTAGAAGGGTCAGCCAGAATGACACTTTCACAGGAGGAACTCGGGCTTCTGTGAAATATGTTACACATGAACTCATTTAACTCAAAATGTATTGTAGGATACATAGTCTGATCCTGGAATAGTCTACCACACTGAATTCCTTTTTTCAGTACAGAACTGAGGCATTCTAGCTCACTAGTATAATTGTTTCCACCCTTTCTCTTTAGAGGAGTTAATCCATTTGAATCTTGATTTAAAAAAAAAAAAAAACAGGTCCAGACGAAATAAGCATACCTTTCTATATAGTCCTACAGTTGCTCTAGCTGTGTTCATGCTAGCAGAATTTGCAGCTGCATTATGAGTAAAAAAAAATCATAGTAGAGAAATAATATAGATACAATAGATAATAAGATAATATAGGAGAAGGTCAGAATGAGGTTATATTGATTTTTTAAATGGTAATACAGAGTAGTTTTAAAAATAACCATAGCTTTTGATCAGCTTTCTATAAAAGGAAATGTTCTGTTTTCACTTCTGTTAAGAATAAAAAACTTTTTCATTTCTTTCTTTTAAAAAGGGAGGCAATTACAGTAGGTTAGATATCATGCAAACGGCTTCTCTTCTAGGATTACTTAAACACTTGAAGTCCAGAGCTGGGAAGAATCCAGAAAAGTGTTTTTTTTCACATGATCTGGACACTATACTTATATTGATGTAGCCCAAGATCGCACTTGCCTTTTTAGCTACCGCATCACACTGCTGACTCATGTTCAGTGTTTGGTCTGCTAAGACCCCAAGATCCTTTTCGCACACGCTACTGCTAAGACAAGTCTCCCTCATCCTATAATTATGCATTTGATTTTTCCTACCTAAATTCAGAACTTTACATTTATCTTTGTTGAAGTGCATTTTATTAGTTTTAGCCCAATTCTCCAACCTGTCAAGATCATCCTGTAACCTGGCTCTGTCGTCTACCGTATTTGCTACCCTCCCAATTTAGTATCATCTGCAAATTTAATAAGCATCCCCTCTATTCCTTCATCCAAATCATTTATAAAGATGTTGAACAACACATGGCCCAGGACAGATCCCTGAGGCACTCCACTAGTCACTTCTCTCCAAGTGGATGAGGAACCATTAACAAGCACTCTTTGGATACAATCTATCAACCAGTTACAGATCCACCTAATAGTAATAGGATCTAAACCACATTTTCTCAATTTTCAACAAGAATATTATGTGGAACTTTATCAAAAGCCTTACTGAAATCAAGATAAACTATGTCTACAGCATTTCCCTGATCCAGCAAGGTAATAACTTTCTCATAAAAGGAGATAAGATTAGTCTGACGTACCTTGTTCTTGAGAAACCCATGCTGGCTCTTAGTAATCAGATCCATCCATTCTAAATGCTCAGGGACTGACTGTTTGATGATTTGTTCAAAAACTATTCCTGGTATAGAAGTCAAGCTGATAGGTCGGTAGTTACCCGGATCCTCCTTTTCCCCCTTCTTGAAGATGGGGACAACATTTGCCCGCCTCCAGTCTTCTGGCACCTCACGTTTTTTCCAAAAATTCTCAAAAATAATGGACAGAGGCTCAGAAATGACAACTGCAAGTTCTTTGAGTACCCTTGGATGCAATTCATCTGCCCCTGAGGACTTTGTTTCATTTAAAGAAACTGGGTATTTGTGCACTACCACAATGCCAATCCTAGATGTACTCAACTGCCAAGCTGTCAGCTAAGCTATTGGACTGTCTGGGCATGTGTAGGGCAGAGGAGGAGGAGGAGAAGAACTGGTGTATTAAATTTGCAGTAGAATCAAAACAGATCCCTTGATGGAAACCATCTCTAGGTGTTGGCAGAATGTCAAGGGGGCAGGGCTTATGGGGAAGCTGTAGTGCATAATTAGTGCTGTAAGAGGGGGGGGGGAGATCTGGCACTGGATGTTGAACAAGCCAGTTGAGTAGAAGCAAGGTTGGATCATTCCCGTCATTTCTTCTGGACCTCCATCCACCCTTTAGAATGCTCCATGTCAATTCAACTTCCCATCATCCCTGAAACTGATTTTATTTAATGTCGGATAACAGCCACCATCCAAGATTTAATGCTGGATGGGCAACCTGGAGTGCATCACAGAGTTCTGATTGGAAGAGACAGCTGAGCTAGTTAATTGTGGGCTGAGTGCTGTCTAAGCACAGGGACATAGGACATAAAACTGGTGTGGCCAGGGCTCTTGAATGAGCAGTCTTGCAGCTCGAGAGGGCTCTTGAACTCTGCTTGATCCTGAAACTGCAATGTATGCAGCTGCTCTATACTGAGTCAGGCCATCGATCTATCGGGTTCAGTATTGTGTCTGACCTGCAGTGACTCTCCAGGGTCACATCACCTGCTACTTGATCCTTGTAATGGGAGATGGCAGGGGTTGAACCTGGCACCTTCTGCATGCCAGATGATCTGCTACTCAGCCACAGTCCCTCCCCAAGATATCCTGTTGTTGGCAGTGGCACAGAGCATATTTTTTCAGCTGAGGTCCTGCTTCAAATTCTACTCCATGTGTAGGAGAAGGTTGACTTCTATAAGTTCTTTTTAAAATGTTGTAGTATTAGCTAGGAGCTCTGTATGAATACGAGGTCATATATAAATACTTTAAATATGCAGTGTGTTGCATTTAGCCAAATATAAAGCAGTTTTGAAACTGCTGTATCTGTGTTCCAGAGTCATGTAAAGACTTGATGGTAGTGGCTTGTTAGACGTGGTTAGCTTTTGGGGTGACATTCAGATGTCACAATAAGGTATGGTTTGTTTAAACCACACTTTTTCATATGAACCAGTTGTATTTGTATTTATTTATTTATGTTATTTATAGTCTGCCTTTCTCACTTGGACACAAGGTGGATTGCACAGAACGAGTCAATACAATCAACAGGATGGTAAATTCAGTGAACAATACAATAGGAATTGGGGTTCTAGAACCAACCAGAAGCCTAAAAACAGAACTGAAGCAAAGCATAAGTTTTAATATGACACGTTAAATGATACAAAAATTACATGGTAGGATCCTAGTTTCAGCAAATTACACACAGTAGTGTAGACCACAGTCCCTACTAGTTTATCCAAGTAGCTTTGTGAAATATTTTGTACAGTATTGCCTGTGTGGGAAAGCCCTCTTAAATAATTCAATTTTGCATCGTTTGCAGAAAGCCTCGTCAGTTAGGGCATTTCTTCATGTGGGGGGCACAATGGAGAAGGCACTTGTACGGCAGTTGTTAGTTTTGCCCATTTGCGTTTTGGCACCTGCAGAAGACCTTGCTCTGATGAGCGAAGCTATCATGACGGGGCATGGGGGGAGAGGCAGTCTCACAGATATGAGGGTCCAAGGCCACGAAGGGCTTTGTATGTGATAACTTACACCTTAAATTGAGCCCGATAACTGATGGGCAGCCAGTGAAGTGCCTGCAAACCTATATAATATATCAGACTTTTTTTTTCCCTTCTAGTTTGCTGTTACTCCTGTTCCACTTCCGAGCAGAATCTGTGGATGCGATCCTAAACTCCTTGTATTGCCAGGCTGTTGATGAAGTCCTCTGCCTATGTAGCCCAGTTGCTATTGGGTTAACTGCAGTAAGTGTGAGGGAACTGGCAGTAGGAAAGCCCAGGTCAAGCTAATCCTCCTTCTGGGAGTTGGACTAGACGACCCTGGTGGCCCCTTCCAATTCTATGATTCACCTCTGGTCTTGGCTAAGAATCATCATGTTTTCTCCCTCTTCAATTCCAGCTCCTTCCCTGAATTCCTACACTTTTTAAACCGAAGCAAAATTATTTTTGCTTCACCTTTCCTTCTCCCTAATCATCAGGTGATTTTGGCCTTTGTGTCCAGCTACTTCAGTGCATCCCCTAAACTATACTCTGAAATAACATTGATCTTGTTCTTCCCTCCTGCAAGTGTGTGACTGGCCCAAGATCACCCAGCAAGCCTCCATGGAAGAGAGGATTTGAACATGGGTTTCCCAGGTCTGACACTATAACCACTACACCATGCCAGCTTTTCTATTTAGGTATTATTAATTGATATAACACACATGAAGCTGCCTTATACTGAATCAGACCCTTGGTTCAGCAAAGTCAGTATTGTCTACTCAGACCGGCAGTGTCTCTCCAGGGTCTCAGGTAGAGGTCTTTCACATCACCTACTTGCCTAGTCCCTTTACTGGAGATGCCGGGGATTGAACCTGGGACCTGTGCATGCCAAGCAGATGCTCTACAAACTGAGCCACAGTTTTATTATATGACAGGCAGTTGCAGCTACTCTGCCCTGAGCCCTGGCTTGGTGGGGGAGGGCAGTATAGAAATTCAGTAAATAAATAAAATAAGCTCCTCTTGCCATTTCTCTGCCTTTTAAATTTCCCCTCTGGAGAGGCTGGAGAAGGTTGTAATAGGGAATTGCAATCATGCAGACTGGAGAGGGAGAACTATTTATTTCAAGCACAGTAGCACTGACTAAGCCGGTTTCAGTAATACATCGCATAGAATGTTCTGGTTTTGAGATGGTGGGTAGCTTTGTACATTAAGTGTAGGCAAGAAAATTTTCTTTAGAAAAGAGGACCGTTCATGAAGCTCAAGATTCTGAATTGTTTCCATTTAAGAAATATCAGTTTAAAATTGAAGCCGTATTTCTGTTACAAGAGCATAGCAGTTCTCTTTCTCTTCCTTTCTGCCACATGGCTTACAAGCATTTCATCTCCATGGTTGGATAAACTCCATCAAAAGCACATTATCCTCCTACTTCCGTGGCCAGCTGCCTAATTGTATCTGCCTTTGCTGCATGCTGTTGTAACATGATACTGACTCAGAACAAAAAATGATAAATTGCTCCCCGCAGCTGATAGTGATGATGGTAACTTTTAATTTCCTTTCTCCTAAGTGAATTGGTCAGATTGCCTTTAGCTGTTTACACAGGGGGTTGTATCAATCAGTGAGGGTTTGCAAATATGGACAGAGGTGTTTTCTTTTATAAAGAAGCGGCTCAGGTATATAAGAGCTATGCACCTCCACACCTACGCTTCAGTCTTTCAACAAAATAAATCTGAAACATGTTTGTTAAAAGTGAGGATGCTTATGTTACCAGTGAAAATTTTATGGGTTTTTTTTTGTAATTTTAACTAAAAATGTTTCCCTGTGTGTAAGTAGAACAAACAAGTATTTCATAAAGATAAGGCTAACTCATTTGACTTGAGCAAGAATATCCTTGCTTTTCCTCCCTGATCTTGTGCTCACAGCAACATTCAGGTCCTATGTACTTGTTTCCTGTAAGAGAATCAAAAGGATTTTTTGACTGAGGCAACTAGGCCAGCTTCTGTTTCAACATTGGCTTGGTCTGTGAATTGATTTCACACTTCTGTTATATAGGCTTAATGACCGTATTTGCGGCTCCAGTGCTTCTCGTCCCCCCCCCCCCCATAGCTGGCAGTGTGCTCTGAATATTTACTTCTCTTTATCCTGTTCGCTCCACCTTTTGCCTGCCACCTTCGCAATTCACGGCCCTACCTGGTCACTCAGCAAACACACACTTCTATCTGCTTGTGAGATGTGAAGAGCAGCAAGCAGAATTATGACTCTACTGCAGTAATTTCCTAATATGAAGCGTCCTCTCAAAGCGCATGTCAGGCCAGAGCTGCAGGTTATATATAGCTAATCCAGTTGTGTTCCCTTTCAATTTCCTAGAGGAGGCTGTTCAGAGAGTAGTGCTTCAATGACTAGCTGAGATGCGGGAGTCAATCATGATTACTTCTCTGGGGACGAGAGATCTGCTGTCAAAGATAAAGTGATAAGGTAGAGAGAAATAGAGGTGAAGTAAGCAAAATCACTTCTGTGTTAAACAAAAATGAAAAACCCTTACAGTTACTATTAGTGGCAAATCTATTAAACAATCCATTGTAGAATAAAACCCCAGTATGTTTTGCATCCATTTAGTTTCTGCTGAATCTGTTAAATTGACCCTGACCATGTTTTTAGTGAGACTAGATAGCATGTCCTCTTAATTTATAGCATATTTTATTTATTTGGAAGCTCATCTCCCCTGGAATGCAGAGCTTAAAGCAGATTATAAAGTTAAAACAGAAAGGAGAAAATAAAATATTGATATAAAGACCTTATAAAATGGATGCTCTGTGTTAGCCTTGCCCTCCAGTAGAGAAACCAAAACAGTTGTGTCATCTCACTTTGCCATGTCGGAATGATAAAAGTTGTAATATTGTGGGAGCAGGAACCAGAAGTTGTTCTCAATTTTGGCATATGGATATGGTCAGTCAGTCATTTATTGGTATGGCACATAGCCAGATATATACAAAAAAAATTACTCAGCATTTGTTACTCCCATCAACATTAAAACCTGAAATTCCAAGTATAAAATACACTGGGGACTACATAAAATCCTAAGAGGACACTACCATGTACATAGATAATAAGACAGGTAATCCCAACAATTTTCACCTAATTTTGGACATGGCAGCACGAAATTTAGCAGTGACAACTGAAACTCTTGGGTTTTCATCTGAGAGCAGCTTCCTTGCCCTTTCGGATTTATCTGAGAGCCTATATTAATCCAATTTGTCACGAATCTCTTCATAGTAAGGGCAGTGGATGAGAATATGTAATATGGTTTCTACATCCCCTAAATCCACACTGGCATAATCTCTCTGAAATGGGGATATAGATATGAGCATAAATGCAGAATATAACGTATAGTAAAGAATCAGCTACTTTCCCCATAAACAGGCTTGAAGCCAGATTGGGGAAAAGTCAAGGGCAGATGTGTGTGATTCACATAAATGGAGTTCTTTGATACCACATGCTCAGTTTTTTATGTAGTAAGCAAGTTAGAAATAAGCCTTTCTCAGCAAGACCCTTACACGATCTTATTATATCTTAGAGGTCAGAACAGGGAAAAGCCCAAGCTACATGTGGTAGCTTCACAACAACCAGAATTCTGTCCACATTGTACCATAATGAAACTGTCCAAAGAAAAGGAACTACAGTGCTATAGACCCCTCTATTATATAATCTCCAAAGCAACCCAGAGTATCTCATAGTGTTAGCAAAGAACTAAGCAAAAAATTCATAGCTAATAGCCAAATTGCTAGCATTCTGGGACTCAGACCTTGGGGTCATCAGCTACCATACCCGAAATAATTGTGCTTGGTGTAATTAAGCTGATAACGGCCAATATTGCTGCCTGCTAGAAATGTGAAGAACGGGGCGGGGGTGGGGCGGGGAATCAGGATTATTTTTCCTGAGGACTTTTCCCGTATTTTGAATAAAAGAATTGGAAATTCTGTGGGGCACTGAAAACTCGTATGAAATATATCCGGATTAAGTGATGTTTTTAAAGTCAAGATTCTATGCAAAATGGGTAGCAAGAAGATTTCTACATAAGGCCACATACATAATTAGAGAATGATTGTATGTACTTCAGACATGTACACTGTAGGGGTGTGTGGCACCGAAAAAACCCTGAAAAATACCAGTATTTTCCGAGGGGGGTATACCAAAGTGCAACAATTAAAGGGAGCCGAAAAATGCCGCTTTAGCTCTGACACCATTAAAAAAAAGGGGGAGGAACCCCCTCTCCCCCTTACTTACCTGCTGGCTGGGTCTGCGCAGACCCAGCCAGCAGGTAAGGGAGGAGGAGAGGGGAGGCTGGCATTTTTCGGGTTCAGTTTTAATAAATCCAAAACATTTTGAATATCCAGGAAAAGCCAATATTGTGGTTGGGCTTTTTTCGATTTTTCCCCCCGAAAATTTCCAGGTCTATTAAACTCAAATCCGAAAAATACCGGGGGGAAATGGTGCACAGCCCTAGTACACTGCTTTCAAGGGTATGATTCGGTGTGACTAAGGTTGTCCACATTTAGTAGGTTATAGTATCTTTAATACGTTTTGTTCGATTCAAAATACTAAATCCACCCATTCCCTTTTTCATGGGGAGGGGCCATGACTCAGTGGTAGAGCATCTGCTTGGCATGCAGAAGGTCCCAGGTTCAGTCCCCGGCAACTCCAGTTAAAGGGACTGGGCAAGTAGGTGATGTGAAAGACCTCTGCCTGAGACCCTGGAGGGTCTGAGTAGACAATACTGTCTGCCTGAGACCCTGCCGGTCTGAGTAGACAATACGGACTCTGATGGACCAAGGGTCTGATTCAGTATAAGGCAGCTTTATGTGTGTAAAACAACCTGGGACAAACACATGGTTGTCCTAGGAGCCACAAAATTGTGTTTATAGCCTGTTGAGTAGGACTCGGTATTAATATTGAAATTCTGGGGGTTTCTACCAATACACCACATCTGCCAACTAACAGGGTACTTTCCAGTAAGTTAAGTGGATAAAAGTTTGTTTTGTTTTTAGCAAATCAATCTGTGTTTACAGCTAATAATTTGGGATATAAAAAATGTGTTTACTGTCATTAACTAGGATGGCTAGAACACTCAGAGCTAAAACTGCATAGCTTTCTAATTTTTTTCTCATACAAAATTACCTGGATCTGTCATCCTTTAGACTGCTGGTATATTTTTAGAAATAGCTTCTACACTTCCTATTTTGTTCATTTGTTCAGGTGAGATTAGCCAGTGAAGAAGCTAAAGTAGTGTATGTATTGTGGAGTCTCATATGGTTATTTAGACTTGAATTGTGACAATATGTATTGAAGCTCCAGTTACAAGAGAAGAAATACAAGAAGCAATACTGAGACAAAAAACGGATAAAACACCTGGACCAGATGGAATTACTGCACTATTTTATAGAATGTTCAGTGACAATCTAGTTGGCTTTTTTGGTTTACTCTATAATGCAATTTTGGACGAGGGAATATCCCCGGAGACTTGGTCACATGCATTTATATCATTGATACCTAAAGAAGGAAGGGATCCAGAAAAAACATCTAATTACAGACCTATATCGCTGTTAAATGTGGATTACAAAATTTTTGCTTCGGTTTTGGCATGTAGGATAAAACAATTTATTAAGGATCTTATACACGAAGACCAAGCAGGCTTTATACCAGGTAGGCAAATAAAAGACAATGTAAGAATTTTACTAGACTCATTGGAATACTATGATCAGAACATCCAACAAACTGCGCCCTTGTATTTTTAGATGCAGAAAAAGCCTTTGATATGGTCTCTTGGAATTTTTTAAAACAGATTTTGGATAAATTGAATTTTGGAGATCGTTTTCAGAAAGGTATATCGGCTATCTATACCTCCCAACAGGCGAAAATTTTGGTTAATGAATCAATGTCAGATAATTGCCAAATTACGAAAGGAACTAGACAGGGATGTCCCCTGTCTCCACTTTTATTTTTGTTGGTGTTGGAACCGCTATGTGTGAAACTAAGAAGTATGGAGGACATCCGCGGATTAAGAATTAAAAAACATGAATTCAAGTTGAGAGCATTCGCGGATGACCTCCTGTTAATTTTGGAGAATCCAACACAGTCAATGAACATACTTCGGGAGACTTTGGACGATTTTGGGAAAATATCAGGCTTTAAAGTGAATCAAGAAAAAACAAAGATAATATTTAAAAATTTACCGGAAATACAGCAACAGGAATTTATATCATATACTGGTTGGGAGAAAGCCAACAAAGTTAAATACCTGGGAATCTGGATTACTGCAAAGAATAAAGATCTGATAATTAACAATTACCTCAAGTTATGGGGTAAGATTAAAACTGATATGATTATATGGTCAAATAAAAAATTGTCATTAATGGGACGTATTTCAACGATTCAAATGAATGTTCTACCAAGGATGCTCTTTTTATTCCAAAATTTGCCAATAATATCACATACTAAATACTTTGATACCTGGAGGAAAGACATTTCAAATTTCATCTGGCAAGGGAAAAAACCAAGGACTGCTTATAAATATTTAGTGGATCTAAAAACTAGAGGAGGTTTAGCACTACCTAACCTTCAACTTTACGCTGAAGCGGTAGCTTTAGTATGGATAAAAGACTGGATGGACTTGTCAAATACACGTTTGCTAGACTTGGAAGGTTATAATAACTTAAGCGGATGGCATGGCTACTTGTGGTATGATAAAATTAAATTACAAGCAACATTCCGTAATCATATAATCAGGTCCTCTTTATTTCGTATTTGGATGAGATATAAACATATTTTGGAACCAGAAACACCAATGTGGATATCGCCTCAAGAAATGTTAACATTGCGCCCACTTAGACCAGACAAATTTATCACCTATCAAGATTTAATTAAATGGGATGGAAAGAAATGCTCACTAAAAGACTTTCAACTTCTTAAGGACGATTTACAATGGCTTCAATACTATCAAATTAAATCAGTTTTTGTACAAGATGTCAAAAAAGGATTTTCTAAAGAAAAATCTTCCTTTCAAAGGATTCTATTAGATAATAATACAAAACTGATTTCTAAAATGTATAATCTCCTTTTAACATTATATTGTGAGCAGGACACGATCAAACCAACTATGATCGATTGGGCTCAAAATGTGGGACATGATATTGTCTTAAATAAATGGGAACGACTATGGTCTAAAGATCTAAAAGGAATAAAAGCACAGTCAGTGCGAGAAAACATTTATAAAATGATGTATAGATGGTATTTAACACCTAAGAAGATTGCAAAGATTTACAAAACAATGTCCCCTATCTGTTGGAAATGTAACAAAGAAATTGGTTCCTTTTATCATATGTGGTGGACCTGTGATAAAGCTAAAGACTTTTGGGACATGATCTACAATGAATTGAGACTAATATTACAAAAAAATATACCCAAAACACCAGAAATGATGTTACTGAGTATGATTCCAGACGACTTATTAACACAAAGAACCTTCTTGATTTATGCCACAACAGCTGCGATACTGCTTTATGCAGCATAATGGAAAGGGATCGAAACTCCCGAGAAAAAAGACTGGATTGTTAAAATGTTTGAAGTGGCAGAAATGGCAAAACTCACAGCTATTTTAAATGAAGAAAGTGAGGCTCGGTTTTTGGGGGAATGGGAGGCGTGGATGCATTATTGTGAATATGAGTTAAAATTGGGAAAAATGGTAGAATATTTTCTAATCTGATCCAGAGGATTTCTTTGTCTTTTTTATAATGAATAAGTATAATTATATTTACTAACAGATTATGGTTTTCTTTTTGTTAAATGATATTGATAGAGCATCAAGATTAGATTAACTACGACGGGATGAATTTTTTATTAAGAGGCAGATGGAGGTGAGGGGAAGTCACAGATTTTCCATTTTCTTTTTTTATTACTATATGTTATGGAATTATAACAACTTTAAGTTGGAATTGAAATTTTATATTGTTATAGATGTTGTTTATTGCAATGGAAAATTTATAGTATAAAACCTAATAAAATTTATACAAGAATTGTGACAATATGTGTGTGAGGGCAAAATGGGGGGGACCCAAAAGGAAGTCAGTATACTCCAAGTTCAGGGGAGGTCTCTAGATGTTTTTCATGGGCCATCCTCCTTCCCCATTTCTTTATTATCTTGCGGAGGTGGTGAGTTCCCCCACCCCTTTCTAGTATCTGCTGTTACTATTATTATTCTTACAACTACATGGTTTAGCCATTTGGTTCTGATAATTGTTAGGGCAACTGGAAAGCAGTTTAGGGAGTTGTAGCAGAAAAAAGATTGTGGATGGGGAAGAGTTAATTACTCTCCTGCTGTTTCTCTTTTCCAAATTGTCCACACCTAAATTTGCTGTTCTGTTGGGAGAATTGCATTTGGAGTTGGTTACATACACACATGCAATGAACCCTGTGAATATAGAAGTGATTCTATAGAATGCAATTTCTTCCTAAAGGTTTAGTTGTCTACTAGGTAAAGTAAATTACTTGTCAATGAGTTGTGGAGTTGTTGCATTCTTGCAATAGGTTTCTTGGGTCCTTAAACAGATACACCTCCTCTGTGTACTGGTTTGTTTAGTGATAGAATTGTGTGACATTAGAATGGCAAGTGGTTGTGTTCATTTAATTGAGTGTCCTGTTTGAAGAAACTGTCACTGTGATGCTAATGTTTGGATTATGATCAGAAATGTTTTTGTTGCTTAAAACATATGAAGGTGTCCTGTTGGAAAAAAATTCACACATATCATCTTCCACATACATTGTCTTTCACAAATAATCCCTCACACATAGACCTCTACAGAGAACTCAATACAAAGAATGTGGTCCATTTCATAAAGCTGATTTATGTGACATGAACAAACTGCCGAAAGAAGAGAATGTCACTTACATCTGACAGACCTGTCTGGGGATAGCTTTTGGGAGCAGTGACTTGGTGTCACTTTGCCCACTGCATTGATTTGAGACAATATTTTGGTGCCTTGACACACACTGATTGGGGGGTGGGGGCAACGGCTTCCTTCCTCTCCCACACACAGAGGATAACCAGTATAAAATCACTTAGTACTAGTTAGGTGTGTCTTTTATATAGATACACATCTTGGGATTCCTGAATTAAGTTTGATTGTATTAACTCTTATTTAGTTATATCAGATTCAACTTTTTACAAGATTTGCAACATGAGATATAAGCATTTTTATTTAAATTTCTGTGCATTGAGGGTAGAATATGTATACACATGGTCTTCTAAAGTGACCAACCAAACGAACGCACATAGCATATTGTGAGAAAACCGTTTCTTCTTTATTTCTGTAGAATTTTCATTTTCTTGAATTCTCAGTAATATAAAGGCCGCAGTCTTAAGACCACTTTCCTGGGAGTAAGCCCCATTGGATAAAATGGGGCTTACTTCCCAGCAGACCTGCTTAGGTTTGCTCTGTCAAAGATCTTACCTTTCCCACTTCAGAAGCTATCAGAGATAATTTCCATAATATTAAACGAAATGGCAGATCCAAACCTTAATTGAATAAAGATGCCTGTCTTAAATCTGAATGGAAGTTCACCCTTTCTAGGTTTACAGCAGCCTGAACATACAATATTCTTTCCCTTAAATACTAAATCTTTTATATAGATACATATTTCTTCATTTGGCTTTGGGGATGTCTTTGACCAGTAGTTCTGAAGATCAGTTTTCACATGGCCTTTTATTTTACTTTATTTTATTGTTTCAGGCAATTGCTGGATATTTTGATATATATTTTGAGAAGAATTGCAACCAGAAAGTAAGTACGTAAAAGACTGCATATTTAAAATTCATTGTAAATTATTTTGGTTTTGTGTGTGTGTCAGCTTTTTGCCTTAAGGTAGTTGAGAGAGAGCCTTTTTACTGCTGCAAGCATTTAATGTGTGTAACAGATTTTTGTGTAACAGATTAAATAGCGTGATATGAAGTCTTGTATTTCATCAGATTTCTGAACTCTGTCAATGCAGGTCTTGTTCTCCACTAGTCCTTGCAGTGCCGGAACACATTGGAAACAAACACTATTTTACCTGGAGAATCCGATTCATGTGGAAAAAGGTATAATATTTTTCTAACCTTATCATAAAAAGAATCTCCACAACTCCAGATACTCCTTGATAAAGCTAAGTACATGGAATATTCTGGTTACAACAAAACATAATATATTAATTCTCCTACCTCTCTGTCAAAAAACGTAGCATCTGTGAATGTTCCTGCTTTAGTGTTGGTCTGCATATTCAGTAAATACAGTTCGATAGACTCCTGCAAGGATTATGCTACTTCAGGTTTCAGATGCAGTTATATTTGAATGCTCCTCCCTATTTTTTAAAAAAACAACCCTTACTACACAGAGACAAGTAAGACATCAGGGAACTGGCTAGGCTAGAACATTTCTTCCTGATGTGTTGGTTTTCTGCATATAGGGAACTTTGCATGGGAAGCATTCAAAACTCAACCCATTATCTAGCCTGCAGTCAGAGAAGGTACATCCTGGAAAGGACTCTTGTGCTTTTTATTCCCTCAATATATAGTCTTTCCTACTCTGTTATCATGAGCCCCATGGCGCAGAATGGTAATCTGCAGTACTGCAGTCCAAGCTGTGCTCACAACCTGAGTTCGACCCTGACGGAAGTTGGTTTCAGGTAGCTGGCTCAAGATTGACTCAGCCTTCCATCCTTCCAAGGTTGGTAAAATGAGTACCCAGCTTGCTGGGGGTAAAGGGAAGATGACTGGGGAAGGCACTGGCAAACCACCCCGTAAACAAAAGTCTGCCTTGTAAACTTTGGGATGTGACGTCACCCCATGGGTCAGGAATGACCCGGTGCTTACACAGGGGACCTTTACCTTTTTCTTTTACTCTCTTATCAAGCCCACTATCTTGTCTATAATTGTGGATACAGTCTCTCAGGTTCTGTACATTTATTACTATTTATTAATTGTTTAAAACAGCTATACGCAGCCTCAGCTTCTTCAAAAATCTGCTTCAGGTGGCTCACAACATAAAAATTAAAGTCATAACACAAAAAATTATGAACAATAACAGCAGTTAACACATTTGGGCAGGCATTCAGGACTCTTTTTACCAAAAATTAAAACTTCCAAGAGAGGTATGGATTTGAAACTACTTGAATTAGTGACATTAAGGCTGCTAACCTGTTTCAGATGTGACATTGGTAGCTTGCTCTAAATTAATAAATGTACAGTGAAATCTTTAAATGTTCAGTGACACTTGTCAGAGAAAACACTTAACATTATAAAAATTAATTGTGTACTGAGCAAGATTTAACCTGCGAGCACTCCTGTAAGAGCTCTGTTTGCTATTCTGCAGTGCCTTTAAGAGCAGTCTCAAACTTCTGGATATGTAACCCACGAGTTCATGATCTTTCTAGATTAGCGGTCACAGCGATTCTGGTTCTCACTGTATTTGTTTCCATTGCTTACAAAAAACCTACATGATGTCATTTCCATCAGTCTTTTTCTTAGCATCCCCTTGAGGCTAATGGGTTGGATCCCAACAAACATGTCTGTGCATGTAAGGGGAGGCAGTTTTTGCCAATTACTCTCCCTTCCTGTGGCAGCCTTTCAACTCCCCCTACTGTTGTTTGTGGCAATCCTCATCCACCTGTATTGTGGAATCCAGGCCTAATTTTGATGTGGTAGTACGATGAAAGTTCAGTAACCTTGAGCTGGGCGAAGATAACCCCAACAGAGGAAGCCTTCCTGAAAAAAATGGATATGATGCTGGTTTATAAAGGTATGCATAGTGTAGCTAGATAGAGACAAGTCCTCGCAAAATTCTAAAATTCAGGGCACTTAATAAAATTAATGGGGCAGTAGAGTCATGATAGTCAAAACAAAACTTTTCCACACAATATATACTTAACTTGCTGTCATGGAATGTTCTGATGGCCAGAAGCTTTAAAGGGCTTTAAGAGGGGATGAGCCTTCATAGAGGATAGGTCCATGGATGACTGTGAGCCCAGATGGTTGAATGGAATCTCTGTGTTTGGAGACAGGTATACCTCTGAATGCAAGATGTTATGAGGCAGCAGCAGCAAAGAGAATCCTTTGAACCCTGCAATGGTTCTTCCAGGGTATCTGGTCAACCGTTGTATGAAACAGGGTGCTGAGCCACCAGGATTCATGTTCTCACGTTTGCTTGAATAGTTTAGTCCCTTGCTTTTCCAGATGCCTTCAGTCATTCCATACTAAATCTAGTTCCTGTTCTGTCTTCCACTTGTGCCACAGTGAGTCTTTTTAAGCCCAGAGTATTAGATAACCATACTGGGGTCTCTAATAAGAAGGGATTTTTAAATGGAAGACTAACAGTGCATTCCTGAGAGGAATGCCTATGCCACTGTTTGAAGGCAATGCTGCTGTGCTGCCTCCAAACAAAGTTTCGGCCGAAACCTCCTCGCGGTGCCAAAAATCTGTGCAACCTATGAGGGTTGCACAGGAGATATGCCACCTAAAAGGGAGATATGCCACCTGAAAGGTGGCTTATCTTGGCCAAAAATAAAGGGGACATTCCCGGCCCAAAAGAGCTGTGGAGGCTGCCTAATGGCGGCTCCTCCCCCATCCTGGCACCAGAACGCCCAGGGAATGCCTCCCGGGACACCGCCATGGCCTTTTACGGCATTGGGAAACCACTGGAAGCCCCGTCGGCATCCTGGGATGGTGCTGCCATGGCAGCTCCCAGGGACCGGCATCCGGGGCTTAGCGCCGGCGTTGGGGCCACTAACGGCAGTGTAAGTAGCCCGGACACCGGCGCTGGGGCCCCAGATGCTGGCGCAGCTCATTCCTGTGCATTTCTGGCCTCCTAAGGAATGTGCTGTTAAGTACCTGTTAATTTAATCAAACACGCAATAACAGCACATATTTTTGCACTATAGAATTTCAGACTATGCAGGGGATCACATGTTCAAATTTTTGTTATATAAGAAATACTAGCTTCAGTGAGCCAAAAATATTAGAGGAGGAATTTCTCTGATTTGCTAGCTTCTAGGTATCAGGGTTTTTTTTACTATGGAGAGGCATTCAAGCATGCAATTTATTGCCTGTAGTTTGAGAGAAGGTATTAATCCCAGGAAGAGAATATTGAGTTGGCTGTGAAAATGCAACAAAATCCAATTTGGGATGTTTTCCCATCACAGCTATCATTTAATCTAGTGTGTGTTTTTTAAAAAAAATATCCCACCACTCCTTGACAGAATGTTTGTAGCTTTTCTGTTTCATTGCATCTTCAGGTCCTTGGGCCATTAGAAAATAATAGCATTAATGGGGGAATTATCAGGTGTCTAAGTTGCCATTGGAATACAGGAGAGGTACAATTTGGTTTGCATGAAGAAGGGTACCTTTGGATCAACCAGTGATATCAGAACAATACTGGCTTATTTTTAGTTTTATCAGAACAATGTTAAACAACCAGATTTCCCAAATATAGCATTTCCTGCATAAAGCCTTTGTTCTTAAAATGTAGTCCTGAAAACATTTTTATTAAAACTGTATTAACTCTCTGATCTGGTAAAGCTTTAACTTCCATTTTTTTTCTACATATGATACCAATTGTCATTCAACTATGAGAATTCAAAAATTGCCCTAAAAGGGCAATTGCAGGGTTATTTGGTACTGCAGTGAGAGTTCTATAATTACAGTCACAGATAACTTATGAGTAAATCCTGTTGAACTCAGTTATGATATGAAACATATTTTGCAAAGATTCATCTAAGTATACACAGACACACAGTCACTCTTCTGTATGAGTGATATTACAGAAATTGACAACAGTGCAGACTAAGATAAAACAGAATGCTGTCACTATGCTCCATTTGTTCATAATACGCTGTTGCATTACTAAATGATGGAGGAAGGAGCCATCTAATATTTTATAGACAAGAAAAACTGTATTCATTTTGAAGGGCATTTTTTGGAGGTAAATTCTTGACTGGCATAGATATGCCCTTATACAGTCAGCTCTTGAATAAGGAATGGTTTTCTTTTCATGCAAGAATGGTCTTGAGCTCTAAACTTGTAGGGCAAATTTGAAGTATCTTATCTCCCCCCAGCTCTTAAATGTTTTACCAGAATAGAAAAGGATGGGCTAGAGAATCTTTAGCATACCAAGTAGATTCAAATGTCACCCATTTAGTAAATAAATCTTAACTCCTCTAGAAATCTTTAGAAAGAACTTTTTAAAAAAGCATGAAATTGATGCACAAAATCCGTACGCAAACAAAGTTCATTAGCAATAAAACAGCACATGGTCTCATTTTATGTTCCCTCTAATGCCTTGCAGTAAAATAAAATGTTTATTTTCCACAGTGTCTTAAAAGGCTATACACAGCAAGGAAACAAAAAAAGGGAACAGTACCCACCAAAACTTAAAACCAATGCTGGTCTTGCTATTTCATAGTTGACAGTTTACTCTCCATATAGGGTAAAATAGGTGTACTCAATTATGTACAATTTATCAAATATATATATTTGAGAAGTTATTTTGTCATAAATATAACAATGGAGTATGTATTCCCGTATTAGTCAAAAGTAATGAACACATGAAGCTGCCTTATACTGAATCGGACCATTGGTCCATCAAAGTCAGTATTGTCTACTCAGACCAGCGGCAGCTCTCCAGGGTCTCAGGCTGAGATCTTTCACATCTACTCGCCTGCTCCCTTTAACTGGAGATGCCAGGGATTGAACCTGGGACCTTCTGCACGCCAAGCAGATGCTGTATCACTGAGCCATAGCTTTGACATTCTTCACAGCTTATGTTATGAAGTAGTTGGTTTTTAACTTGAAGTCTGGAAGCAGAAAGTAGAAGCATTAAAAGATATTATGATGCAGATGGCCATGTCTGGAAATAGTATACGTATAATAATGGGGATGGGGCCGTGCTTATTATATGGCTTGCGCATCAAGGACCTCCTAACCAATAACCTTGCAACTGAATGTCTGAGCAGTATACAAAGGTGTGTTGCAGTAATCTAATCTGGATGTTTTCAGGCACTGATAACTAAAATGAGCTGCCTGAACATATGAATTTCACATATACCAAACCAGGTCTATCTAACTCAGTACGATCTATTCTGACTAGAGGCTCTCCAGGCAACGAAAGACCTGCCGCTTGAGGTCATTTAACAGGCAATACCAGGGACTGAATCTGGCATCTGTTGAATTCAAAGCATGTGCTGTACCACTGGCCATGGCCTCCCTCCACTTCTGCCCAGGAGACTGCACGTACTGCACCAACCTGAGTTGGTAGGATGCATTTCATGCAACTGATGCCACCTGGATCCAAAGGAAAGGATGGATCCAGCCCCCTAACAAATTCCTGAATGCCACAGAACAGATTTCGTGGAGCCAAGCAACAATATCTCAGCACCACCTTCCAGAATCTTTCAACCAGAGAGGAATGGAAATACCAGAGCATGGTGTCTCCCACCTGCAATAGATGGTCAATAGTATCAAAAACGGATGAGAAATCCAGAAGAAGAAGAGTTGGTTTTTATATGCTAACTTTCTCTACCTTTTAAGGAGAATCAAACCAGCTTACATTCTCCTTACCTTCCTCTCCTCCCCACAACAGACAGCTTGTGAGGTAGGTGGGGCTGAGAGAGTTCTGAGAACTGTGACTGGCCCAAAGTCACCCAGCTGGCTTCATGTGGAGGAATGGGGGAACCAACCTGGCTCATCAGATTAGAGTTTGCTGCTCATGTGGAGGAGTGGGGAGAAACCCGGTTCTCCAGATCAGAGTCCACTGCTCTTAACCACTACACCACGCTGGCTCTCAAGAATTCATCCTCTCTCCCCGCCCCCCCCATCAGATCGGATATGTCACAGCATAGGTCATCACGGAAGGCAACCAAAGCTGTTTTGGTGCTGAATTCAAACGAAGCCAGATTGAAATGGGTCCACATAGTATGCGGTTTCTGATATATGAGGTGATAGTCATATTACCTGTTGATGACTGAAGGCACAGGACTTCACTCAATCAGCCTGAGCCTGAACTTATATGTATAACTTATTTTATCTTACGAAATAGGAGAATCTATTAAGCCAGCATAGTGTAATGGTTAGAGTGTCACACTCAGGTTGAAATCCACACTTCCATGGAAGCTTGCTGGGTGATCCCGGGACGGTCACATATTCTCCCCCTAACCAACCTCACAGGGTTGTTGTGAGGATAAAACAGAGGAGAGGAGAAGGGTGTAAGTTGCTTTGGATCCCTGTCTGGGAGAAAGGCATGGCATATATGAAATAAAGGTAAGTAATGTTAGTATTAACAGCCTTAGCTGGAATAGCTGTCAATACAATGCCGACTCTGCCCTCCTGGCTTCTCTGGGAAACAGTGGAACTCAAAAGAGACTTTCTGCTTTGATTTCCTCAAATAACCTTTTTTACCTTGAGGCTAAGCACCATTGTTATCTTTTTGATTCTGCTCTGGTCTGAGTCAGAATGTCAAGTCACAGTCCACAAAAGATCAGACAACTACCATTTTGTAATTTTTTCAGTGATTGAGTTTGAACATGGTTTTTTCTTTTGCTAGTTAACTCAGAATTATTTCTGCACCAGCTCATACACACTTTCACTAAGAACCTCTCAATGCTGCCATCCCTGGTCTTGCTGCTCCATGTTGTAGCTTTACCCCACCCTCCCTTGGCTTCCACAGTGTTTGAAAAGCACTGTATCCAATGATGCCTACTCAATACAGAAGCAGAATTCCTCTAAATCTACAGAAGCAGAATTCCTCAACTGTCTTTCCCCTCCTTTTTGATTCGGGTTCCACTGAGGTTGCAACCTGGGCCAGTCAGAGGGGCGGCCCATTTGGCCTGGGCCTCAAATCTGGACACTTGTCCTGGGCCATGTGAACCTCTGAGAGGGCCTGTGTGTGATCATGCTCACATATTTTCACTTCTCCGTTCTATTGTGATTATAATTTTGGATAATTGCTGTTGGTGCTGTTTTTATTCTGTTCTGTTCTAGGTATGGTTACCCTGGTACCATATAAGCCGTGTTCCTTATTGTTCCTCTAGCAACTTAAATTCATTTTTTTCCAGCCTTCTCCCCTTAGAAGGAGCCCGGTGGGGCAGAGTGGTACGCTGCAGTACTGCAGTCCAAGCTCTGCTCACGACCGGAGTTCGATCCCGACGGAAGTCGGTTTCAGGTAGCCGGCTCAAGGTCTACTCAGCCTTCCGAGCCTCCGAGGTCGGTAAAATGAGAACCCAGCTTTCTGGGGGTAAAGGGAAGATGACTGGGGAAGGCACTGGCAAAACCACCCCGTAAACAAAGTCTGCCTAGAAAACGTCAGGATGTGACATCACCCCATGGGTCAGGAATGACCTGGTGCTTGCACAGGGGACCTTTACATTTACCTTTTACCTCCCCTTAGATGTCCCCATAGACATCTATGAGATATAAGAGGCTCAGCAGTAAACAAGCTTAGTGTGCTCAGCCATAGAGAACTGCCATTTAGAAGAACTGCTAATGTATAACCACACCCTTCTGTCCTCCATGAAACCAGCCTACTCATTGTATGCCTCTGCTGTAGTTTTTCATACTTGTCAAAACAAATTCAGCATACTCTAAAGGATAGCAGTACCGCGGCAGAATGAAAATGCATTTTGTCTTGATCAAGCTCTGGCCTGACTTGGACCTTGCTTGCATCTTATTGAGCTCAGGTGAGGCAGCACAGTTTAACAAAGGTCCTCTGCAGTGTACAGAGCAGGAGAGTGTTGATAGCGCATCAGTCATTTCATATCTACGTGGCATTGATTAATTGGCTGGAGCCTCCCCTCTGTTATGATTACACGGCCATTGCTTGCGTTGGCTGCAGAAACGATTCTTCACAAAAGAAGATTTAATGTGGCCTGCTGGGGCAAAGGAAGAGCAAAGATCTTCCTCATCACAGTGAATTAAACTGATTGTCTGCATTGCTTAATGCAATTAACTTGGGTATAAATAACTGAAGGCTGTCCTTAATGGGAACTGTAGTAGATTGTTACAGAAATGTTGTTTTTCTTAGAGCTTGCCTCAAGGTATGCTTCACTAGGGTTGTTTAAATAGCAACTTTAATTCATTTTCATGCAATTAAACCAAGACAATGTTTCCTGATAAAATAACAATAAAATCACCTAGGGGGAGAATTATAGCTCCTACAGTTAAATCAACTTGCCCATATGTTTAGGATTATGAAAACAATTTCTTTGAGCTATGCCAAACCATTTGAATTTGGTCTTCTATGCTATCAAATATGAATAAATTTCTGTGGTGCCCAGATGTATATTTGACATATTTTAAATAAATGTGCATGCTCCTATAAGGTTTTCTATTTTTAAAAAAGACTAGCATGTTGGAAGACATACATAGAAAATGTGCATTTGTGAATATACCTACCTGTTCTCAGTTGATGCTGCGTTTGGGGGAAGGGGGTTGGATTTTTGAATAAAATTTTAAAACATTGAGGTCTCAGTCCTACACTAATGCACCATAACTACCAAGTTTCATCCCATCAGTTCAGTGGTCCCCAGGCGAGCACATGCACCTCTCTGCTGCCTGTGCATATGGGTTTTCCTTATGTTTATGGGTATATCGTTTAGCCAATTGACCAGGTAGACTGATCTTTTTAAAATGAGTTTAAAAGGAGCCATCGATTATGGAGCAGATTTTTTAAAAAGAAGAACATACTTTAATACAAGTGGTTAGAAGATTCCATCATAGATGCCTCTTGTAACTTTTATTTGTTTCAATGTTTTTATGTGTGTGTATCATCTAAAATAGAATGCTTTCCTTCAGAACTGTGTTGCACATTTAATTTTTAAAAATCATATGATTTCTATAAGCTGTGATAGCCCTGATTATGCTTCTTACCCTTTTCCAATATCATTGCATAGCACACTAGCCTGCAGAGAGATAGCATTCAGTATTTATACCATTGTTGAATTTGCGGCTTTTGATTTTCAACAAAGGAACTAATGGTGTTCCATACAGCCAATAAGGTCACACAATATGTCCCTGAATATATAAAGATCCCAACAGCCATTAGAGCATCTGGCAAACATGATAGTACTGAAATGAAGTGTTTTCACTATTTATGTATTTAATTACTTACTTCATTTATAGGCCTTCTTGCTGGCTGTGAGATGCCATAGAAAATTGGCTGTGAAAATGCAATAGAAAAGTGGTTGAATCGTAAGGGTTTTTTCATTCTTGCTGCCTCTTTCTCAAGCAGGTCTCCAAAATTAAGAAACGGTTGCAGAACTTTGCTGCTGCCATGGTGTTCTAGCGCATGAGAGAGTCATGTGTCTCAACAAGTACAGCAGGCTCTTCTAAAGCTATTGTATATGTACATTTTTAGGATAGGTCAGACAACAGAAAGGCAATTATTAAATTCAAACCACAGTTTATTTAGGCTCCAGCATATTGTTCCAATTTGAAGAAGAGTTGGTTTTTATATGCAACTTTCTCTACCACTTAAGGGAGACTCAAACCGGCTTACAATCACCTTCCCTTCCCCTCCCCACAACAGATACCCTGTGAGGTAGGTGGGGCCGAGAGTGCTCTTAATAGAGCTGTAACTTCCCCAAGGTCACCCAGCTGGCTTTGTGTGTAGGAGTGGGGAAACAATTCCAGTTCACCAGATTAGCCCCCACCACTTGTGGAGGACCGGTAAATCAAACCCGGTTCTCCAGATCAGAGTCCACCGCTCCAAACCACCACACCACACTGGCTCTGTGTATTGTTCTGTGTATTTGCCTGATTGTTTTTGAAAAATGTGATATTTAGGACAGTGGTGTTTTTTTAACTTATCTAATACCACTTTCTGGATTCTTTAACCACAGTAAATCAAACCCGGTTCTCCAGATCAGAGTCCACCGCTCCAAACCACCGTTCTTAACCACTACACCACGCTGGCTCTGTGTATTTGTCCTATTACACTGGTTATTATATGTCTCATTCTACAGATTGCATTGATTTATGATGTGTAATCTGCCTTGAGTCTTGGTGAGAAAGGTGGACTATATAAATAAACATGTCTTCCTCATCTAGGCATAGGCTTTCTGTAAATCTTCTGCACTCTGCTACAAATAAGTGTAGTTCTGCCTTCAAAATTAGTAGTAGAATTTTTTTCTAATTTTTGATAGCACCTTTCTTCCCATCCTATAAACAGATGAAGCCATTTAGGACCTTTAATGATATGTGGAAGGGAAATGGTGATAATTTTGCCCACTACTGAAACAAACTTCTCTCTGGGGTGGAATAGAAACAGATACTTAATAGCACATTAAATGCACCTCAAAGGTTTTGGACAAACAGAGGAATGTATTGGAAAAACCAAGATGGTTTTGAGTAAGCAGAATGTTAAGTCACTAAAACATAGCCAAGAAACTAGCAAAGGGCTGGGAAACCTGATCAAGAACATTTAAAAACTTGCCTTATAAATTTAGGTGCATTTCTCCTTGTTTCATGCAGTTCTTCATAAACTTCCTTTCAGAAGCTATACTTGCTCATCCTAGGATATTAGCCAAACAAGTGGATTTACCTGTGTTATTGGTGGAGGTCATGTATGTATTTTCGTTTTCTCAACAGCTTTCCTGTAGTTCACAGCACTAACACATTTAGGATACACTTTGATTAGCTAATTCGAGTAATATTAAGCATGTGTACAACTGATGATAAAAAAAAGTTAGAGGAGGGTGATCAGAAGCCAATCCAGTTTGTACTTTAAAAAAAAAAGTCATAGTCAGCAAGAGATGGTGCATTTACTTTGCCTACGACATGGCTTTTCTGCCAGTCAGTTCAACCCTCACTTTTCCCCATAGCTAATGGTAAGCTCCATTGGTTGCCAAATAAAATATAAAAAGCACTGAAGTTGCATTCAGTGGATGCCATAAAACTGTGTGCACTCAGCACTATGGCTGAGTCAGGGGCAGACTGGGAGGAAAAAAGGCCCTGACCCCCTCCAAGTGAGGGAGAAGAAATCTGCCAACCTGCTACCCCCACTCTGCATGGCATGCCCAGGCATCTCAGTGCGTCATTCAGTGTGCCTGGAAAGGTGAGTCTGGACCTGTCCTGTCCTTTGCCAGGTGAGCAAACACAAGCCAGGCACAACTCCCACCAGACCGATTGAGATCAGGCCCCATCCTTTGCCGCTCTCGGTGAGCAAGCGAAGCATTATGCATCTCTGACTGGGCAACATTGGGCCAGGCTCATCCAGCTGTTCTAGGTGGGGGTTGGCTGGGCTCGGCCTGTTCTTCACTGGGAGAGACTGGGCCAGACATGTCCCTTACCAGGCAGGGTGAACACGCCCAGGCCAGATGTATCCCTTGCTGGGCAGGATGAGGCCAAGTGTGTCTTTTACTGGACATGGTAAGGCTAGCCAAGCCAGTCCTTCACTAAACCTGGCGAGACAAAGCTGGACCAGGCTTCAGGCCAGGCATGGCAACAAGGTGCCTGATCACAGCAGCAGCGATGATTGCAGCTATCTCTTGCTTGGACTGGGAAGGCCCTGGTGGGGGAGCTACTCCAGGGGGCCCCAGCAGAAGGGTGGCTGTCAGCTTACCACGTCTTTTCCCAATAGAGAGAGCCAGCATGGTGCAGTGGTTAAGAGCAGTGAACTCTAATCTGGAGGATCAGGTTTGATTCCCCACTCCTTCACATGAAGCCTGGTGGGTGTCCTTGGACTAGTCATAGTTCTCTCAACTCTCTCAGCCCCATCTACCTCACAAGGTGTCTGTTGTGGGGAAGGGACAAATACATGAAGCTGCCTTATACTGAATCAGACCCTTGGTCCATCAAAGTCAGTATTGTCTACTCAGAATGGCAGCGGCTCTCCAGAGTCTCAGGCAGGGGTCTATCACATTACCAACCTGCCTGGTCCCTTTATCTGGAAGTGCCGGGGATTGAACCTGGGACATTCTGCATGCCAAGCAGATGCTCTACCACTGAGCTACGGCCCCTCCCCAAGGGAAGGTGATTGTAAGCCGCTTTGAGACTCCTTAAAGGTAGAGAGAAGCAGGGTATAAAAACCCTTCTTGTTCTTAATAGCCAGTCAGCTCTTGTTCTGTGTGCATGTATGCAAAACAAATCATGGGTGAGTTCTGTTTTCCTTGGGAAGTGATGGAACTGGTTTTTAATTTTGTGATTAGAAAGAAGGATTGCTCAGCAAGTCAATATCTGGGATGACTCCCCCTCCCCCATTTATTGCTTAAGAGACAGAAAAACCTGACCAGCAGAAATTCCTCCCCTCATGGTCATGTATGTTGTGTACTTTTTGAACATTGTAGCAGTTGTTCAATAAATGCAAGTCTAACTCCATTGTATTTTTGTATGTCATTATTTGTAATTTGATAGTTTCTGCATTTGTTCTTGGTTTTTATAGGCGAAGAACTGAAAGGAAAGATAACTCTCTGCAAAAACAGAAAAGATCCGCGTTCACTCATAATAACTCTTTCAGTTAAAGACATGAAACAGACATATAGTCTTCAGTGAAGATAATTCAACAACCAGACTTTCAGAGAGAGAGAGAGACCTTTAAAACCTGCCTCATGTTTTCAGATACTTGCATCTGAATAAAGATTGTGATTATTTGTTACAAATTCAAGTGGTTTTTTCTGGAAATGATAGCATTAGTTGTGTTTTTGGAGAAAACTAATAATTTTGTTTTGAACATTTCATACAACAAGAGAAGAAATACCAGTAGGTAGATAAATCTCTGATGAAACTTCAGCGTTAACTAACGAGTCCCATTTTGTGCTTAAAGACCCCTGCCTCTTGTGTATAAGAAACATTCAACTAATATTGCTAGATACCAAGACCATGGTCACACAGCCCGGATAACCTACAAGAACCGATGAATATTGCTAGAGCTTTCAACGTTTTCCTCATCTTCCTGTGCCAGGGGGTTTGAGTCTCCGCATTGAACCACACACGTAGCATTTCGCTGAAGAGCCTCACTGGAGTTAGATAAGACTGCAAAATGGCTTGAAGTAGGTACGTTATACGCGAGGTTATTAGCAGGAGCAAAGTAGTCTCCAGTCCTGCTTTGTTTAGACACTGGAGGGGAGATTGGATCACCCAGCTTACGCATACGTTTGCAGACTCCCATCTTTTTGCACACCTATTTTACACCTTTTTTAAAAAACCTACACAGAGATTCTGGCTTCAGTGCTCTGTTTGATGCAGCCAAACTCTTGTCAGTTGCCGATGCCTTTACGAAGCCTAGTTTGGGGAATTTGATGAATTCACACTGGTAAATGCCTCCAATATAATAAAGGACTAAATCAAAACAGCTCAGAATACAGTGGCAGATATAAATTTTGCTAGGCACTGGCACAGACGACTGGATGCAGCTGTCAACAAGTTCTCTTCCCCTAATTACAGGAGACCTTGGCAAGAGGCTTAGCGATAACAGCAGCAGCTATGGATCCCACACAATTGTAAACAGGCTGAGTACATAAAACAGCAACTTACAATGAATTAGACTGCCTTCTTTCTCCTTGTAGACAGGAAACTTCCCACGGAGTCACCGCAGTGAGTGTTAGATGTTTTTCGGGATAGAGCTCCATGTATTAGGTCCGCCTTCCTCATCACCATCTTGCCTCCCCCACCACTTAATTACATCTGCAGCCTTTTATAGTTTTAAGTATTTAGGGACACTGTCAGTCTAGAGAAAAAGCAAATGAGAGCATAAAGGCTATGAATCATTAAAGGGATTCACTAATTCTAGTGAGACTTGGCCTGGCTTTAGTTGTGTAAAACTTCATTACTTCCTCCAGTATATTACTATAAGAAGTATTTCCATACAGAAGAATTCATGGGATGATCTGCCCTTCCACAAAAGTTACTCCAGGAGCAGAGGGGTGCAGGATGGAGGGCTGCTGTGGAATTCTCATTGGCATAAGTTTTGCTCCATTCATGGACAGCTCATGGAAGAAGATGAGTTGGTTTTTATATGCTGACTTTCTCTCCCTTTTAAGGAGAATCAAACTGGTTTACAATCTCTTCCCACAACAGACACCTTGTGAGGTAGGTGGGGCTGAGAGAGTTCGGAGAGTACTGTGACTGGCCCAAGAGTGGGGAAACCAACCTGGTTCACCGGATTAGTCCGCCGCTCACGTGGAGGAGTGGGGAATGAAACCCGGTTCTCCAGATTAGAGTCCACCGCTCTTAACCACTACACCACACTGGCTCTCCTCTGGAAGAGGGGAGGAGGAGGAGAACTGCAAATTTTCTCTTGAGCTTCAGCCCCCAGGCTGTCTCTCATTCAAGGCTATTCAAGGATCCATCCAATCAACTTTTTCCGTTAACAGTTAATTAGACTAAACCCATTGTCTTTTTAATTATCGTATCATTGGGTCATAGTGAAGTCCGAAGATGAATCTTGTCTGTTGTTTCATCTTCTCTGCGATTGCTTTGCATTTGTTATATCCAGCACCAAATCTTAATACCCATTCAGGTTTTGACATCACCTTATGAAGTCTTCAAAGTAAAATACTTGTACTGCTTCAACTGCTTCATGCATCTCTGTGAAATGTGCCGAAGGTGCCTTTAACAATGTGAGCAAGAATGATCCCCAGTCTTATTATGAAGGAAATGCTCTGAGCGACTTGTTTCTTCAAGCATTCAGTGTATCCAGTAGTACACCCAAATGTTTTAAATTCTCATGTATAAATCGAGGAAGAGGAGGTCCCTGTGTAGAATAGTCTTCTGGAGGAAAATAATCATATCTAAAGCAGGCTCTACACAGCATTCTCTATTGTGAAGCATTAACAGCAGATGTGTCACAATGGAGGAAGGGAGATTTAAATAGCCTATAAAATTGATGCTAGCTGGGACTTCTGTCCTCCATTTTTTTCCCATGTATGGTGGGGGAGAGAGAGAGAGGATGGATTTTTTATTCATTCGAGTGGGAAAACAGTATAAATTTTCTGAAATAAAACAATTCCTGGTAGTATCATGCGTTTACTACTAAAGTGCTGATATGGTATGGTTAGGCAGGGGTCCCTAACCTTTTGGAGCCTGTGAGCAGGTTTGGGATTTTGACACCGGGTGGTGGGCACAACTACAAAGTGGCTGCCTCAGTAAGCAAAGCCAACCACAGCCTGTCAGAGAGTGAAGTCATGCGTAACTCTTAACAGTAGCTCTTCAACGTTTTAGGCAGCAGCTCTGTTGAACAGAACGCCTTTTAAAATATTGTTTAAAATATTGTCTTGCAAATACACAGCTTACCTTCAAGAATGCAGTAAAGATCTTTGTTGTTTGGCAGTGGCTGCCAAAACAACTGGGAAAAAAGTCTGCAGAGTCAATACGAAGCCTTGCTGCACAAAAGACTGTACCCACTTTGCACTCCTAAGGGCAGGAATAGCACTGTGGAGGAAATGGGGGAGGTAATGAATACAATAATACAGTGAAATTGGTTGACAAAGGCCACAACTTTATTGATTTCAGCAGATGGAACATTGGCGAAGCATAGGGCATGGATCCAGGCATTGGGCAAGCACCTTGTTGGCAGATGGATCCCCAACTTGGTGATGGGCGTGAACCAGAGTGGCAAACCAGTGGTTCCACTTGGGCGTAGAACTCTAAGTGGTACCTTCGCCACCTGGGAGTGGAGCCACATGATAGCCCCTGAGCTGGGCCTCCACAGTAGGACTCAACCCCAACACCCTTTATGGGGGTCCCTAAAAGGAGACGGCAGGCACATAGGCACAGCCTCCCCCTAAGTTTATCTGGCCCAGTGCCAAAAACAACCTAATGCTGTGACAAGAACAGCAAACAAAACCTTAAACGTAGGTTGGGGGGTCTGCTGTGCTTGCATGTGAGGCAAGGGCGCATGACTAGGGAAAGGGGCCCTAAGTAGGGAAGGGGTGGTAGCGACGCAGGTGGGCTTGCGTCATGCTTCCACCCCTGCCCACAAGATGCAGCCCACCCTCCAGTGGCAGCAATTGGCTGTCTGTAAGAGGCAGGCAGATCATCCCCAGCCAGTGTGCGAACAGGGCAGAAGCAGCCGGGGATACACATGCAGCTGCTTTGGCTCCATTTTGCACGGCGCTGTGCCTATGGCTGCAAATGTGGCTATTGGTGAGTCCGCAGCAACGTTTTTCTAAAAACACTTGGTGGGAGCTGTGGTGCCAACGTCTGCCCCTCAGTTAGAATGCAGGAATGGGCCTGGGGAGACTCAAGTTAAAATCGTTGCTTGCTGTGAAAGTCGCTGTATGACCTTTGCCCATTCCAGTGGGGTAGTGTGTTAGTCTAATGTGGCAAAACAGAACCGAAGTTCAGTGGCACTGTAAAAACTAACGTTTATTCCAGTTCGAGCTTTAGTGAGACAGAAAATTAGAGATGGGGAGGGGGGGAAAGGGAGGATTTGAGCTGCTATGTGGGGACTTGAACCATTTGGGTAGTTTTAACAGTTGATGGGCTGGACCAGAAGCTTCTGGCCCCTTTCACATGCAGTGAACATAAAACTGCAATAAAATAGAGTAAATAAACTAAGGAACCATCTATAGAAGTTATTAGAAAAGGTCTTCTTAGGTTATTAGAAATTATAATGAGTGAGGAATCCAAGTCTCTGTGTAAGTCAGCACAACAGATGTTTGGTTTCTTGATGAGTTCTGATTCAGCACTTTTGTGTTGTATGTTCCATTTGAGGTTTTTCTGTAGATTTTCAGATCTGCAACAGTATGTCGAAGAAGTTTAAAATGTTCACAGACTGGTTTCTTACTATTGCTGTTTCTTACGTTCACTAATGTCTCTCACATAGGGACAGGAAGAATGGATAGCAACTGTAAGGTGTATTTTCCATACTGATATCTGCTCCCCTTATTTTTCAGCTCTTCTGTGAATAAAGACAATTGTTCTTTGTAATAGATCTAATATGTGCTAATATTTAAAGGGAAAATTCAAAATTATTAATCACATTATTAAATCGTTTATTAATGGTGCAAAGCCACGTAGGCTATTAGTGCTAAGAGGTTTGTCATTAGCTGGTGTAACTACAGTTTTTGCAGATTGTTTATATAACTATTGCTTTTAACTAATTATGCCTTTTAAAGGCAATTTTAAATAGGGGTTAATTTGACAAATCCATCCATTGGTTAATGACTTGAATAGTCAATGAAGATGTAATATTTGGTCTGTATTTAAATCTGTCATCTAGTAAACATCAAGCACTTTCTTGGGCTCACTCATATTTATTAATGTTTAAAAGTGTTGTCTTGGAATGTGCAAATATTCCACTATTTTCTCAATGATAGAATTCCCAAGTCTTATTACAACTGCCTCTAAATCATTGTCATCAATATATCTAATTCTCAATGAGCCTAATCTGTGGATATTTAAATCCAGAGACTGAAGCCATGAACAGAGAAGACATCTTTCTACAATCTGAGAAAAGCCCCAGGTTTGCAGAAAAATTGGAATTAATAAAAATACATTGTGGAGTTAAAACCCCAAAATAATAGAAGCCGCACCTGTAGCTTTAAGAAACAAATGCCCTCTGTGGCTGTTATTAGGCAACACTACAATATTGCAGTGGGAAGGGGCTTTGTTTTTTCTAGGACAGTTTTGGCCTTTGAGGGAGGACTCTTCAGGGGCTGGTCCAGCAGAAACCACTATGCAGCTTAATACCAAGGGAGTTCCATGACTCATCCAGGTGCAGCTGCTCACACCAGCCATCACATGAAAGCCAATGTTGTCTACTGTTTAGGGTGGGTTCTAGGATACCCAGGTTCAAATCTCCACTCTGCCATGAAGCTTTCTGGGAGACCTTAGGCCAATCAAACACTCTCAGCCTAACATACCTCACAGGGTTGTTGTGAAGATAAAATAATGTTGTAAGCTGCTTTGTGTGTGGATTGTGGAGAAATGTGGGGTATAAATGTCGTAAATAAGTAACAGCTGAAGATGGGGCAGATAAAAGGTACATTGGTTGGTGAGTGGGAACAAAGCAGGGAAAGATAAGGATATGGGGGCTGCCAGGAGCAGGGAGAGAGGAAATAGTGTGGGGAAAGGGATACGGGGAAACTGATGTGTCCATCACAAGTCTTTGTGGGTTCCCCACCATACAACTGGCCCTGTGATTGGCACTGCACACCTTACTTTTCCCAGGGAGAGGCTGCCAGGGGTAGTGAAGGAGGCAAAACAGAAGGGGGGGGGAACAGATAAAGGCAGGTTGGCTGGTGGGTGAGAAGGAAGCATGAGAGGGGGAGAGGTTATGGGGCTTTCAAGGAAGGGAAAGAGGAAATAATGGGGAGGGGGAAATTGGATGCTCCTCGCAAGTCCTTTTGAGTCCTCTGCTTGTTATAAACATGGCCCTACAATGCAGGCTGAAAAATCCAGAAAATGGGGCCATGTACAAAGAGGTGTTGTATGATTTCAGACTGCATCAGCTATAAAATGGAGCCTAGCTTAGGCAAACCTAGGAGGGAACCAGAGCCATTAATATGATGACCACTCTGGGCCTTTTATCGAGGAATGAGCAGCCTGCTGAGGCCTTAATAGATTCTGGTCTTCATGCACAGACTTTTTTTTTCTGTTACCTTTCTATTTATACTATGGCATGCTGCTCTGGTTTTAATGTGATGCAGAGTCTGTGATCCAAGAAAAAACCTTTAGTTTTAAAATAGACAACACAGTAAAGAGTGAAAGAATGCAGAAGGACATCACAAGCTGTTCTATTCAGAAGCTGTATTTTCCTGATGTAGTTTTTCCTAAAGAGTCATACAGGCACATCAATGTGTAGGACAATGTCACAACTGTATAGAACGCATTTATGAATTTCCTTTTCAGGAAAAATTTAAAAGTTGACTTTTTAGCAATAAATACCAAAGAATACAAAATGGAAGTTGTGTTCATATATAAAAAGCTTTAAATCTGTTCAGCTGGTTTGCTCTTCAGATTCTAACTCAGAATGGGATCAGTTTAGGATCATACTTCCTACTTGTTTCCTACTCCCCTAACTCTGGATAGAAGCTAGTGGGTGATAGAGGGAGGAGTAGGAAAAGTTTATGAGTAACAGTGCAATCCTGAAGGGGGCAGTTGCTCCGTGGTTGGGGACAGCTCAGCCATGGTGCAGCTGAGCCGCCACCTGTGCCGTGGCCAGCAAGCTGAAAATGAATGCTCCCCCAACACTCATGGAACTGCTATATGCAGTTCCACAGGCTGCACCACCATTTTTGCTAGTGTAAGTTAGCGCTGGCAAAAGTGGGCATTCCCAGGGCAAAGGGCCCAGGGCAAAGGGGGAACACCCCCTTTTGGGCCAGCGCGAGCTCCTGTGCTAGAGGTGTGCTGCCACCCTGACTGTGCCAGCACCAATGGGTGGTGCTTCTGCGCATCTCCCTGGCGTAAACAGCCTTTTGCCAGCGTAAATGCCCCTTTAGCCAGTGCAAGTGGCATTTACACTGTTGCAGGGGTCACACCACCTCCTCAACATTTCGGCCCTCCTCTTAGGATTGCACTTCAGAAAGGGTTCAATCCCAGTGGGGGAAAATTAGTATCTCAATCAATCCTTTGATCACATGTGGATTTAGTAAGGCAAAAATGTACTTAAAGAAGTAATAAGCTGCTTATTTTGGTGACCCCCTTCAAGGAACTCCTGTGCTCAGAAAGCAATTCTGATGATGCTGTACTACAATGAACATGTTTGAGAGCTGTTTGGTAAGGTGATGCTGTGAAAGTTTCTTTGGGTTCTGCTAATACTTTCAAGCACCTTTTTCTACAGAAAGAAGCTAGTACCTCTAGCAGGTCATGAAACCAGCCATGGACCTAAATGCTAGTACTATTGTAATAAGTACTATGGAATGAGCACACCGTAGCTTTGGATTTTCACTGCTGCTGGTGCAGTGGGTAAGCAAAGCCAAACACTAGCCTCTTAATGGACCCAATCGCAAATTAAAGAGGAATAAAAGTTACTCAACAAGTTAATTTGATTTTCCACTTGGGTACAACTCAAACTCCCATGGAAATGTGTATAATGTAGTTGAAGGAGCTCCAGAGAAATGGGGTTGGCACACCCAGATATTTGTAAAACAAGCAAAAATGTCTGTGGTATCGTGGAGTCAACACTGTTCAAATGTTAGTGCCTACGTACACACTTTTAAGGTTTTATGCTACATTGTAAGCCCGTTTACACAGTTTTCTGTTTTTGAAAGTTTTATTTTAATCCACATTGTTCTTGAAACCAGCCTAGCAAAAAGCCCACCAAATTGTGGGAATGTTCATTGTCTGTAGTAAGGCCTGGCTTTCCAGGAAGAACCTTGAGTTTTCAGAAAGGGCAGAGGGGAGAGGATTAGGTTTGTTGCTGCTGTCAAAATAGCCCCAACCTCTGACTAGAGAGGGCCTTTGTCTTAACGCTGTTCCAAGAAAAACTGGGCATTTGGGAGACTCTGTCCCAGGGTAAGGTCTCAGGCTTTGTAAACCTATCTGAGATGACTCTTCTGTCTATGTTGGAGATTTGATTTCAGAGTAAAAGGGAGGCAGGCTTTTAAACTTACAGATATCTGGGACATTATTATATAAGATTCTGTGTGGCAGTTTAATTATCACTAGGAACAAGGATTTGGACATAACCCACTTGACAATGCAATGTTCTATCCCGGTTGTTGAAAAACCCAGTCAACAAATTTAATTGCATATACAGTGAAGTTTCTATTAAACCTGCTAATGAATTGTGCAAAGAACTCATAATGAGTGAGGTAAGTGGGAATCCAAGGGGGAATCTCTTAATAGAATTGACCTGTGTCACATCACTGGATATTCTTGACCTACTGCCCGCTCAGCTGGAAAATTGGATTGGGGGAAGGCATGGTAGAACTCTGTTATTCAGAAGCTGTGGCGAAACTACCTTTCCATCAGTGCATGAATCAACTTCTACATTAGGAAGAGATGTAGATGCTGCATTAGGGTTGCCAACATCCAGGTACTAGCTGAAGATCTCCCGCTATTACAACTGATCTCCAGCCGATAGAGATCAGCTCACCTGGAGAAAATGGCCGCTTTGGCAATTGGACTCTATGGCATTGAAATCCCTCCCCTCCCCAAGCCCTCCCTCCTCAGGCTGTGCCCCAAAAATCTCCCATCAGTTGCAAAGAGAGACCTGGCAACCCTATGCTGCATGTTCTCTCTCCTGTTAGAAGCTACCACTATGAGATAGATAGATAGATAGATAGATAGATAGATAGATAGATAGATAGATAGATAGATAGATTATTGATGATCGATAGATAGATAAATCAAATAAATAAAAACTAGGACAATCAGAGCTCCTGATTTTCCAGTGTGGCCATGAGCCCTTGGCTTCATTATATTCTGAGGTAAACTGCCTTGAAATGAACATGGCATGCTACAATTCAATGGATGTGGATAATGTGCCACTGACTTTGAATGCTATCAAACTATTTCTTGTAAGAGGCCTACGAAAATGTGCTTGTACTGTAGTTCTAACCCAGAAAGGATAACAGCATTTCTGCAATTTGGTCATATGTTCTGCAGATGGGAATGGAGGCCCAACATGGTTCCAGGAAAGTTAATCCTGCTCCCCAGCATGTCGTGGGATTGAGCTGAGATGTCAAAGTTTAGTTAATAACGCTTGCTGTTGTGGAGATCAGGCAAAGAGAGTTGACTAGAATACGACAAACGACCAATGCCCAGTCTTCCGCTTTATTTCTTTCATTGAGGATGACTACATAAAGTCTGTGCCACTGAGAACAGAGCTTGGATCTTAAGCCTTTCTATCCCAGTGGAGAAGCACACAGAGAGAGTCGGAGGGCGAAAACGCATGGTCGCTTTAGCCTCCTTTATTCCCTGTTTCAGCCAGAATCGAACGCATGCGTTTTGCCGAACGTGTGTTCGATCCTGGCTGAATCCCGGCTGAAACAGGGAATAAAGGAGGCTAAAGCGACCATGCGTTTTCGCCTTCAGTCTAATCTACCTCCCAGGGTTGTTGTGAGAACAAATAAAGGGCAAGCACCAGATGCTAGGGCTGTTGAATTAAAAAAAATTCGGTATAGTTCGGATTCGGCCGAATTCAGCCCGTTTAGATTTGGGATATGCTGAAGTCCGAACTCCCCCACTTCGGATCCGTTCAATTCGGCTGGAATTCAAAGTTCGGAAAAAAATTCGGCCGAATAAAGCCATTAAAAACACAATTGCGCCTTTCCGCGGCTCTGGGGGGGCATTTTTGGGGTTAGAGGTCCCAAACTTTCGGCAGAGCTTCAAAGGACGTTTATTGAAAGACTCCCCAAGTTTTGTAAAGATTGGGTCAGGGGGGGGCTGAGATATGGGCCCTGAAAGGGGTCCCCCCACCCTTAATGTGCATCTCTCAGCAGAGCTTGCTGCCCACGCACAAAGCTCCCAGCCCCGACAACAGCTGAGAAATTTGCAAAGCAACTGCAAAACAACACAACCTTGTTAAATAACACCTTTGCAACACACAACTGAAATCTCCCCCCTCAAACCAGGGAGCGAGAGACTCGAGGGGGAACACACACCCCAGGCAGAACTGACGAAAGCCCCCTTTGGCTTCCCCCCCACCCACAGAAACTGCTCCCTCCCCACACACACACAGACTCTGCTTTCCCCCACACACACACACATACACAGGAGAAAAATTATAGATTAAATCCCCCAAAGGGGTCTTACTGTGGCTGTCTTCTGTTCCATCAAGAGGGGCTGAAGAGGACTTGTAATCCAAGATGATTTCAATTAGGCACGGGAGGTTTTGCTCTGGAGAAGATGCACAGGATCGGCTGATCCATTCATCCCAATAGGGAAAAGGGGAAAGGGGAAAGCCCATATCTCAGGACCCCCTGACCCAATGTTCACAAAACTTGGGGGTATCTTAAGAACACTGGTCTGAAACTCCACTCAAAGTTTGGGATCTGCACCCCCAAAAATGTGCCCCCTGCAGCCATGGAAAGAGAAAAGGGGGGGAGGCGATATTTCTGCCCCCACTGAACCCATCTTTACAAAACTTGGGTAGTATCTTAAGAATAATTGTCTGAAGCTATGCTAAAAGTTTGGGGGCTATATCCCCAAAAAAGCGCCCCCTGCAGCCACATAAATGGAAAAGGGGGGAGGGAAAAGGGGGAGAGCCCATATCTCGAGACCCCCTGACCCAATGTTTACAAAACTTGGGGGGTATCTTAAGAACACTGGTCTGAAACTCCGCTCAAAGTTTGGGGTCTGTACCCCCAAAAATGCGCCCCCTGCAGCCATGGAAAGAAAAAGGGGGAGCCCATATCTCGGGACCCCCTGACCCAATGTTTACAAAACTTAGGGGTACCTTAAGAAGCTTCATCTGAAGCTCCAGTGAAAGTTTTGTGTCTGTACCCCAAAAAATACGCCCCCTGCAGCCACAGAAAGGAGCGAATGTGCACAAGCACCCCCCCCACACACACACACACGAGGATTTCGCTCTCTCTCTCTCTCTCCCTGGCCGGGCCGCACATCAGCTGATTCCTCCAGTACTCAATCCTGACTGATTGGCCAGAAGAAGACCCAGCTTGGCCACCGATTGGCCGGGGGAGGAGAATGCTGCTTACTGACGGTTATGCTGCTTACTGACAGCCCCGAATTTGCTGAATTTATTCGCGAACTCCCGAACTCGCTGAATTCGGGGCCCCCGGTTGCCCGCCAGTTTTGAGTTCGGTTCCTCCCGAACTAAAAACCACCGAATCAGGGGAAATTCGGCTGATTTTCAGTTTGGGCCGAACCGAATCAACAGCCCTACCAGATGCATTACCTGAGCTCCCTGGAGAAATGGATAGATAGAACAACATGTGCCTATTGCCTCTCCAGGTTTTCAGAGAAACTTTTGTAACATTTACCACAAACAATATTTTAATGCGCTTAGTTTAATAGCTATTTTTAATCACCATTTTTAGACACTAGTAGGCCTGTTCACTTTTCTAAACGGGTTAAAACGGGGTTCTTGATACATGAACAATAGGGACTTTTCTGTGGATATCAATGATCTCTTAATGTATTTCTCCATCATTACCATCTTGTGAACCATCCATCCTTTGGGAATCTGCCAGTATATTAAGCATGATGTCAGACGGACTTATCTGAATGGCCCAGGAGTAGAAGAATGGGAGATAAAGAAGATAAACCATGATTGGCTATGCATTGCAGATATTATGGAGGAGAAATGTTCTTTCTTGCCAGTTCTATAAAATTTGCATTTTTGGAAGGGTGAATAATTTAATGCAGTTTTCCAGAGTGTTTTGCAATGGGTTGCTAGCAGCTTCTATGTTTTAAGAAGACACCTTGTGCTCTATGCTGTAACTGTTTATGCTCAGATGTATGGAAATTAGCATAACTAAAGAGAGGTTCAAATGTATGACAGCATCACTTGATTTTTCTTCATCGGGGAATTTCTGAAACAAACAAAAAGCAACATAAAATATGGTATAAAAGACATAAAGAGCAATGTAATAACATTTTCTTTTCTGCTTTTAACTGTCACAATCCCTTATACACTCCTCAGCCAGAAACCGCAGGGGCACTTCGAGTGTCCAGCTATTTACTGAGAAACAGAAAAAAGAGTGTGCTACCCTCCGGAGATGTGCCCAACTGTGTTCATTGTATAAACTCAAGAACAGTGCTATCACTGTGTGCTCATTTCTTCTAAAATCATACCATTATAATGAGAGAAAACAAACAAAAGAGACCTTTACAGAATACAAGAAGCGCCACAAATCATTCGCCCTCCCCTCAGTTGAATCCCCTTCTGCATGGAACCATTTTATTCTTGTCTGCTCCTTTTGTGTACTGCACATTCAGGAATAAAGGTTGTCATTGTAAAATACAGCGGCTCTCACTTTATTGTGTGATGAAACATACTTTGAAGCAATTCGGCTGAAAAATGCTCCTCAAGAAGACTGAACACATATTACTTTGCAATGGGGTTGTTCTCAGGACGTTTCCGTGGCAGATACCGGCTGTCGCTTGTGGAGGTATAGCTTGTATCATTGTGGCTTGCCTGGCATGATAGGGAGACTGGGGGGGGGGGGACACTTCCAGGCTTGCATACTATTGCTCTATGAATTAGAGAGGTTCATTTATTTCCAAACTGAAGGGGAAAAAACCCCCAAAAGAGTCCATTTGCTATGTTCATTAGAATAGTTTAAACTAGAAGGAATAACAAAAAATGAAGACATTCCCTTAGGTTCATTCATTTTGTTCCTTTCCTTGATGCCTCAGTTAGAGAGTTTGAGCAGAATTCAGAGGAAGAGGAGAAGAGTCAGAAGATAATGGAACTGACACTAACACTTCTTGTACTGTCACAAAAAGAACCTGAGGTTAGCAGAAAATGCAAAGGGAATTATAGTAGCAGGCCTTTCCTTCCACAGTGTCTTCTGCATCTCAAACATGTAGTGTTAAAAGTGGTTTGTAAGAGTCTTCTTAACGCTTTATAGGTGGTGGCTCTTTCTCACCAGCAGCCCGGATGCTGTACCTACATTCAACGTGGCAGATGTGCAGAGAATCAGGGCCAGATTTAGGTGTGATGAGTCCCTAAGCTATTGAAGGTAATGGGGCCCTTTATATGTCCAGCTGTTCTTTGTCAACAACAAATTGTCACTGTCTTTTGTGTTGAATATATGCTATATGTTAATTTATGGACCTAATAGGTATCTAAAGCCATTTGCACATAACAAAATATGTATTTTATCAAAGTAATTGTTGTAGAAATGAGCAAACCAGTGATATTTTAGGGAGCAGGCTAGCAGACGGGGCCCAATACTTACATCATAGGAGCCTACACAACACAAAACACTGTTGCTGTATGTAGGTTTTATTTTATTTGTTTTTATCTTATATTTTGAAAATGTACATCCAGTTTTTTTTTCCTTTAAATTTTTTTGGGGCCCCCAAGAGAGTGGGGCCCTAAGCTATAGCTTGTTTAGCTTATACGTAAATCCGGCACTGCAGAAAATGAATAAGAGACCCCATATTGTACCCTTGGTTCCCTGGGGGTTCCACATGCTAGCCTGGCCCATTCTGTCCTGCTGCTTTTCCCCCCATAATGGTGCCAATGCAAGCAATAGCCCAACGTATACCTCTGCATGTCTTATTACCTGATTCCTCGTTACCATATCGTTAAAAATATAGAAGCTATGTGAAGAGTGTATTATTTTACGTAGCCAAGGTAAGTTCTTGGAGGCAGTGGTAGTTAGTAACTGGTGGGATCATGATAGCCTTGTCACTAATGTCCAAACATCATCAGGATGCTTCTGTTTTTCTCCCACCAGATTGTTTTTGAACTTGCAGCCTCCATTATGACTATTATTAAGGACTTCCCTGAAAGATTCCATGTCCTTCTGGACCTTGTCGTTTAACTACATGGACAGATTCCTGAATGTGTCAGATTTCAGCACATACTTTTAGGGTTCAAGCAACTTCTGCTTAAATAGATTTAAGCAAATGGAGACAGGAACACAAAAGAGGTACACAAGTTTGCTTTAACAACCTTGCCTGATGAATTAAAACAAGCTGTCTTGGAGAAGCCATCACCACAAGCAATTACTGCCCTAAAGATTTACCAGACTGTTCATTATCAGGAAATAATTTGAACCGGGAAGAGAGAGGTAATTTTATCAAAGGTAACAATTTCACTGTCAACAGGACTGGACTTTTTATTAATTAGACTGACACGTGATACATTTTTTCAGGGTTGTAGGATGAATCTCACCAAGCAGACCTGCCAGAAGCCACCACTGGTTTCCAGACAAAGATTCCTGGTTGATTACTCATCACACCACTCAGCTCGAACCTCAAAAATCTTCCAGGATCACCTAGGTCATTGAAGTTATCCTCCTTAGCTATGGTTGCCAACCTCCAGGTGGCAGCTGGAGATCTGCTATTACAACTGAGCTCCAGCCGATAGAGATCGGTTCCCCTAGAGAAAATGGCCATGTTGGCAACTGGACTCTATGGCATTGAAGCCCCTCCCCTCTCCAAACCCTTCCATCCTCAGGCTCCACCCCCAAAATCTCCAGGTATTTCCCATCCCAGAGCTGGCAATCCTATCCTTAGTCCCCCCCCCCTCCAAATCCTTCACAACATCTGACAAGTCCTTAGGAAGTTAATAGGGTTATTTTGCAAAAAGAGGCAACCAAATTTGGACCGTCTGTCTCCTTGCTTAAAAGCAGTTTATGTAAAATAATGTTCCCTCAAATGTCATACTACTATGTGGGGGAGGAGGGAGAAGAAGAAATTCATGCCCCATCTTACTGACGCCAGCAGCCTGAACACTTCATTGCTTTGGAAGACTTTTGCTCTTGATCTCAGTGGCCCTGTGATTGGTGGTTGCTGCAGCTTTCCCTAGCCCTGAGGAACAGTTCTTTGATCCCTTTGCTACCAGGACAACTGGTCAGAGGAGAGCATTAAAGGTACTTCAGAGCCATAATTTGGTAGATTGACCTGCTGAATATGTCAAATAATAAGCAGGCTCTGCTGACGTGATATTTTTTCTACATAGAACTTCCTGGATCTTCTATAGACTTTGTTGAATGCTAGTGATCTACTTCTATCCTGTCCCTCCTCCAAGGGATTCAGGGCAGCAAATATAGTTCTCCCCACTTATATTTTGTTTTTACTGCAACCCTGTGGGAATAAAATGGAGATGGGGGAGAACAATATATGCTGCCCTGAATTCCTGAGAGGAAGGTTTGACTGGGTTAGAGTAGCCCATGGCAGAGGGTAGATATGAAACCTGGGTTTCCCAGTTGCTAGTTCAACACTTGGACCCCTACATCTGTATCACCTACCATTTTTATCTGTATTTCTTTTAAAACTTACCTTGCTTTTAAAATCACTGGAGGTGATGTCAAAACAATTAAACAAACAGTGTGTATATAAGATAAAATCAAAGCACCAAACAGAAGAAATGTGAATAACTCACCCAAGCTTGGCAGCCTAGGTAAAATTTTGCTAATCTTCTAAAATTATACATAGAGATTGCATAGTGGACCTCTATTGTGGATGGCATTCCATATCCAACTCCACTACTCCTGTCCCACTTACCAAAACACTTGTACTTTTTGGCCTATTCTATACCCTTTAGCCTCACCATTTACCTACAAACCCTCTACCTAAATTTAGTCCTCATCTTGCCTTGGGCCCTGATCATTCCTTGTCCCGTCACTGTCAACCATCTCTGTGGTATACAATCTCCAATTCTCTATTCATTGTTGGGTTCTTTCTCTGGGTTATTTTATTTACTTGATTTATACCCCACTGTTCTCCCCAGTGGGGTCCTGAATTGGCTTATGACATTCTCCTCTACTCCATTTTGTCCTTATGACACTACGAAGGAGGTGAGGCTGAGAGGGTATATGACTGGCCCAAGGTCACCCAGCAAGCTTCCATGGCAGAATGGGAATGTGAATTTTGGTCTCCCAGATCCTAGTCTGACACTCTAGCTACCACACCATGCCGGCTGGTTAAAGATCCAGTTCTTTGTTCATGTAGTTTCAAACTTGCAACCACCCAATCCCAATATCATAAAAGTTGGGTGGGGAAGACCCATCCACTGGGCCGTGGTGGCAACATATTTGCAGTATTTGACCTTGAGTTGCAGCTTTGTACGATAGTACCACATGGAAGTGGTTCCTGTGTGGCTGATGATTGTGTGAACACATGAACACATGAAGCTGCCTTATACTGAATCAGACCCTTGGACTATCAAAGTCAGTATTGTCTACTCAGACCAGGAGCAGCTCTCCAGGGTCTCAGGTAGGAGTATTTCACATTACCTACTTGCCTAGTCCCTTTAACTGGAGATGCCGGGGATTGGACCTGGGACCTTCTGCATGCCAAGCAGATGCTCTACCACTGAGCCACAGCCCCTCACCTGAAGGCAATTTCTGTAGGGTTGTCAATGAGAACACAAAGAACGCATAATGTATGCAATCTTCTGATATGTTTCTGTTTCTCTAGCTCTGGCTCAGTCTCTGAAATTGTGAACAAATCCATCTATCCAGGCACAAATATTTATATCTATATCTGCTTATATTGTTTATGCAGGTAAAGGCTAATCACAAATGTATGCAAAGTTGCTTTTTAACCATTTTATCCTAATTTTCAGTCCCAAATAAAATCCCATGGTATCAGACAGCAAAAGAAACATAAAAATGCATTAAAGCAATACATTTTAAACCTGCCAGCAATATGAAACCACTAATAAAACAGCAGCAGTGGGAACTCAAAATTAATTTAATCCCTGTCTACTCCCCACCCACCCTGGCCGCCCCAGCTTTTAAGTGCCTGGGTGATAACCCAATTATGAGTGTTATCATACGGCATGCAATAAAATGCAAAACTTCAGAGGCCACTTGACATTGTTCCTCAACATAAGAATTAAAATTGGGCTGATGCTTCATTTACAAGCATGTGGAAATGAGAAAAATACAGAGGCTGTTACTGCACTTGTATTCCCAGCGATGTATTAAGAGTTTGAAAACATTATAAAAAATACTGTTCACACTTTGTTTGGCCCCTTTAGCTGTGAAGACGTCTTCCAACCATTTATAAGCCATGCTATCCAAAAACCCTTTTAAAGCGATGGGGGTTACTGCACTTTGAATTCCAAGCGACGTATTAAGAGTTTGAAAATGTTGTAAAAAACATTGCTTTAAAAGGGGTTTTGGATACCACGGCTTATAAATGGTTGGAAGACATCTTCACAGCTAAAGGGGCCAAACAAAGTGCGAACAGTATTTTCTATAACGTTTTCAAACTCTTAATACATCGCTGGGAATACATAGAAAGTGCGAGCAGTATTTTTTATAACGTTTTCAAACTCTTAATACATTGCTGGGAATACAGAGTGCGGTAATCCCCAAAGTCTCGAAAAGAGCAGAAGAATGACAAAGGGATGCATCACCTTCAGCAAAGACTGCTTTATCTGCACATGCTGGATGGTTTTGTTCTGCAGTAAAAAGGAGCTGCTGAAATCCAAGAAACAGTCTTGCATGACTGATTGCGTCCATTTGACTTGCTCTGGACTAGTCTCATTATTTCCCTTTGCATAATCGGGATTGTAAAACAAGTCAGTCATTTTAAAGATACAAGCGAAGAGGGAAGACTGCGCCGGTGCCTCTGCTCATCTTACAATAATTCAAGTGGGTTTTTGTTTAAAGCTGCTTTGGCTGAGATGAGTCCCAAAAATATTCCACTCAACTGAGAGAAACAGAAACATGGTATTCTCTTTTTTAAAAAAAATATTTTTATTGGTTTTCCTTATTAAATAAGGGTAGAGGGAAAAAAGAAAAAGGGAAAGAGGAACCCGTTGGCTAAACAATAGTTAACATTAAAAGACAAAAACAAAACAAATACATAGTTCTACCCCCTTGTAGGTTCAATATTACAGTCATTTATTAATAAAGTAGATCTGATCGTCAACTTAACTTTCTTATGACTTATGAGATTTTATTATTATTTTTTAGTTTTAATATATTCATAAAAGGAATTCCATTTGTCTTTATTTGCTTTATGAGTGTCTTTTTGTAGTGTTTCTGTAAGGTGCGCCATTGTTATATATTCGTAAGCTTTATCAATCAAAGTTTCGATTTTTGGTATTTTATCTGTTTTCCAAAGTGATGCTAATACTGTTCTTGCTGCTGTGATTAAGTATTTTAATATGATCTGTTGGTCTTTGCTGCTTTCGTCTGGCGTTTTACTCAGGAGAAAAGAAACGTGGTATTCTCATCCATCTAACACATCCCCTTGTGGCTGGGGTAGGCAACATTAGAATCATCTAATGGCCCTTCTGATAACATGGCAGGTGTCTGTCCTGGACATTGCCCAGAGCACTAGAGGGATACGGTAGCCCCTGACACTGGAATTGCTACACTCGGGTTGCCAACCTCCAGGTACTGGCTGGAGATCTCCTGCTATTACAACTGATCTCCAGCCAATAGAGATCAGTTCACCCAGAGAAAATGGTCACTTTGGCAATTGGACTCTGTGGCATTGAAGTCCCTCCCCTCCCAAGTCCCGCCCTCCTCAGGCTCCAGCCCAAAAACCTCCCACCAATGGCGAAGAAGGACCTGGCAACCCTACATACCACACTGGCTTGTGTGATTGGCCATAGGCATGACCAAATCCTAGCCACAACTATGGATGTAGCATTTGTCAAGATTACAATATTGTCAAGATTGTAAAGTTGTGGCCCATTTAAAATTTCCAACGCAACTAAAGCTGCATGGTCATGTTGGCAGGCTGGGCAGAGAATTTCTACTAATTCAGCACCCTGAAACACTCTGAAACTACCCTTGCTCCCCCCAAAATGAAGTTTCAGGAAGCCCTAATTTGCAGGAATCGCAGAGGAAACTGGCCCCACTAGAACCAGCAGCAGGCGGTTTTAGGTATTTGTTAAAATATTTATACCCCACCTTTGTCCACCTAAGGGGACCATTGTGGCTTACAGAAACAGAATTCCCAACTTGCATCCTGAGCACCATGGACAGAGAACAGACCTTTCCCACCTCTCACTGCAGTCTATTGTGCTTCTCAAAATGCAGCTCCTGGAGGTCAGTGAGTCCCTGGGAACAGCAGCACGGGGTGCAAGGTCAGGATCTGCAGTGGGATCTGAAGTCAGAGTGGTGAGTCAGTGCAAATCAGAGTGGGGAGTCAGGCACATGCTACAGCCAGCGTGGTGTAGTGGTTAAGAGCGGTGGTTTGGAGCGGTGGCGTCTGATCTGGAGAACCAGGTTTGATTCCCCACTCCTCCACATGAGGGTGGAGGCTAATCTGGTGAACTAGATTTGTTTCCCCACTCCTACACACAAAGCCAGCTGGGTGACCTTGGGCTAGTCACAGCTCTCTCCGCCCCACCTACCTCACTGGGTGTCTTTTGTGGGGAGGGGAAGACGATTGTAAGCCAGTTTGATTCTGCCTTAAGTGGTAGAGAAAGTCGGCATATAAAAACCAACTCTTTTCTTCTTCTTCTTCACACACACAAAGCTGCCTTGTACTGGTCCATATATCAACTTATTGTTAAAACCATACAGTGTCTACCTATTAGGCTCCAAATTTTTGTATTAATCTTTAAAGCCCTAAATGGTCTGAGACCACTGTATCTTCGGGACCATCTCTCCCAATATACCCCTCCAAGAGTGTTACGCTCCACTGGAACAAACCTTCTGGAGATCCCTGGCTCTAAACCATCTGGCTATCCTCAACCAGAGCCAAGGTGTTTTTCGGCCCTGGCTTCAACCTGGTCTAATGGGACCTGGGCTCTGTGGGATCTAAATCAGTTCCACAGGGCCTGTAAAACAGAGCTGTTCTGCCAGGATTATGGTTGAGGGCAGCGATGGGAACATAATCTGGGACTTCTCAGTTTAGAAAAATAAAGGCAACTAAGGGGGGGGGACCATGATAGAGATGTATAAGATTATGCATGGGGTGGAGAAAGTGAATTTGGGTTCCCGCAATGAAGCTGATGGGGGAAAGGTTCAAAACAGACAAAAGGAAATACTTCTTTACCCAACTGGTAATTAAACTCTGTTTTAAATTAAAGCATATTTGTAATGCACATACTTGAGATCATCTTTTTTATATAAAGATGTGTTGTTACTGTGTGTGTGTGTAAAGTGCCGTCAAGTCGCAGCCAACTTATGGCCCCTTTTTGGGGTTTTCATGGCAAGAGACTAACAGAGGTGGTTTGCCAGTGCCTTCCTCTGCACAGCAACCCTGGTATTCCTTGGTGGTCTCCCATCCAAATACTAACCAGGGCTGACCCTGCTTAGCTTCTGAGATCTGACGAGATCAGGCTAGCCTGGGCCATCCAGGTCAGGGCTGTGTTGTTACTAGTACACATTTATTATACATTCCATTATTTCAATAAAAGAGAACATAGGGAAACTCAAGGGGGCTTAAATGTGTATTAACAATGGCCTACTGGGTTTCATGGCATGAATTAATCTATTCTGTCAATGAATACTAAATCTGGGACCAAGACACTATTTAGCCCTTTTGTTATTTCCTCTCCTCAAAAAAGGGCTATTTATATACAAATACATTAGAAATCAGCCCTACAATCCAGAATAGAGTGCCACAATTAGAAAGCAGATGTACTGCTTTACTGTGCCAGCACTGAATATATCTTGCAAGCAAGTCAGCTAAACCATAGACTAGGGGGAAGGACATGTGTATTTTCCTGCACCAAATATCTCGCAGCAGCTGGTCAGTTCTTTCCCAGACATCCCTCATTTCCCAACCCTTCCATCTTCTGGTTCAGTTTTACATTTTGAAACTTCCTTTCCAGTTCTCCATGTTCAAGGGGTCTGGGGCTCCCCCTCACCCTCCGCCACCTCTTTTATTTATTTGCTTATCTGTGAGGATGTGGCATAGAATGGGATACTGAGGGGGGGGAGGGGAGAAACGAGCTGATCCAGGACAAGATCAATTACTATTTTTCATCTTTGACAAAGTAATTAAGGCTGTAGTGACTTGTTAATTCAGTCTGAATGGCTGCTGCGGTGATAGATGCAGATTTACAATCAGTTCTGCTTCAGTGCAGGGAAACGATTATCACTGCAAACAGGAGACCAGAGAGTGGGGAAATCGCTCCAGGAGGACGTGTTTCCTTTTTTAAAGAAACTGCAGACACGGCTACAGACTAGGAAGAAAAAGGTGCATATCAAGAGTTCAGGAAAGGCAAATAATAAATACCCATATTATCTCTCTCATTGATTCACTTACAGACAGGGTGTTGATGGGGATGTATGTGTGCAAATGATTGCTGTGCACATGGTTCCCATAACTGAATCCCTGCTGCTATTATACTGGCTTTTCCAGGGCTGAATCGGGGCCGTGGATGCTTTACCAAACAGATCATCTACCCTATCCATTGGGGCAGAATATCCCCTATAACAGAGTTTATCCTCTATATCATCTAACTACCAAGTATCGGATTGGTATACTGTGGGCTAACTTTGCTAGTATCTCCAGAAGGCTATGCTGGCAATCACAAGACTTATATGGACAAAAAGCCGTACAGGATAGGGAAAATCAAATATATTATATCTCAGAATTTTTGACATTAAATTGGGATAAAAGGCATATTTCCACCTAGTGTATATACACTTCATGTATAATTGAACAGTAGATACAATATTATTGAAGCATTATTGTAATCCCTTATTTCCCCCTTACCCTTTTTCTTTTATGTTTTTTTCCCTTTATTCTTTTGAAAATAATTTTTTTTTTAAAAAAGCCATGCGGGATTGGGACTTCCATAAGGAGAGGAATCAGATGATTGCCCAACTTCTTTCTTATGCCGTTGGAAAAGGAGGTAGTAAGATAGATACGCTAATGTATGGGATGTGTCTTAGTTAATCTGCTCAGAGGAAGAATGAATTGGTGATTTAATTTGGGGAGAATGCAGGCTGAGCAATGAAAGGGTATTTGCTTGAGCTTCAAAACACATGTAGGCCGTATCTGTATCACAGACTTAAATAGCTTTAATTTTCATGTTTTACCCCAAAGAAAACCAGGTTTCATATTTTGGTAAAAATGAGGTCATAATTTGGTGAGGATGCCAAAAATGTACAGTGGAGCACCCAGGCTTGTGTTCATTGAGCTACACCTAAGCATTTCTATATGTAAAATCTACTCAACTCATTGTTTTCTTCCTACTGTAGGAAGTCTGGATAACTGCTGCTATTCTGATCATATGGAGAAGACCAGAGTAGTCTACAGAAGGTCAGAGGAGGAGTGTGGGTTGAGATGAGATTCCAAATTTCATGTCCCTGGTCAAAATCTGGGAATTGTTTTTAAAATAGTCATTATATTTATGCCTTTCTCTTTTATACCCCCCACTCCACGATTATTTTCTATCCAAGCTCCTGAGCAAGCCAACAACACTGCTTCAGCAGTGTTGTAGCATCCAATGCTCACAGACTTTTTGCCATCAAGTCACATCTGATTTATGGCGATGAGCATGGTGTAGTGGATAAGAGCAGCGGACTCTAATCTGAAGAACTTGGTTTCATTCCCCACTCCTCCACTGTAATCTGGAGAACTGGGTTCGATTCCCCACTCCTCCACATCAAGCCTGCTGGGGGACCTTGGGCCCGTCACAGTTCTCTCAGAACTCTCTCAGCCCCACCTAACCTCACAAAATTCCTGCTGTGGGGGGTGGGGAGGGAAGGCGATTATAAGCCACCTTGAGACTCCTTACAGTACAGAAAAGTGGGGTATAAAAACCAACTCTTCTTCACTGGGTTTTCAAGGCAAGAGACATACAGAGATGGTTTGCTGTTGTCTGCTTCCACATCTTGACCCTGGTGTTCCTTGGTGATCTGCCATCCAAATACTGACCAGTGTCGACCTTGCTTAGGTTCCGAAATCTGAAAAAATTGGGATAGCCTGGGCTATCCAGGTCAGGATCATAGACTATTCATGGAACTTAAATTTTGATCCTGCAACCAAGGCCTAGCAGTGCCCAGCACCGGCTTCGAGAGTCATTCAGCTTCCAACGCCTGTTACATTCTCTGCAGAATGGGACTCTCTCCACACCATGATGCAGTCTGTCCTGCAGACAGGAAAGTCACAAAAGCAGCTTAACAACTGCAAATCAGGGCCCTGGCAGGCACATGTTTCTCTCCTAGCAGGGAGCTGCTGCTCCTGAACATCAGCTTCTGGTGCTCTGGCTTCTAGAGAAGGGGGAAGCGCCTGCAGCTATTGCTGCAGAACTGCTGGGGTAAATTGTGAGGGGTAAGCGGGGGGGGGGGGAGGATTTTGTTACCAGCAAAAAAAAGGGGGGGTTCCACAGGGCACAAAAGGCCTCGGTTCTCATGCTGCGGCTTTCTTTGGATTTTGGCTCTCTTAGGCAAGCAGTTCTTAGCGGCAGGAGGAGGGCATGCGGTCCCTCCATTGCAAGTTGGCACAGGGATGCCGTCCAGGGAACACAGCCCAAATCTCAAGGGTTAGAACAGGCGACGATTAATACTTCAGGCTGGGGATTTTGTGTGCCAATGGACAGGGGCAGCTTTTTCTTCCATTGTCCTTGCTGCTGTGGTAAGAGAGGGAAGATCCCACATCAGTGTGGTGTAGTGGTTAAGAGCGGTGGCTTGGAGCAGCGGACTCTGATCTAGAGAGCAGGGTTTGATTCCCCTCTCCTCCACATGAGCAGCGGAGGCTAATCTGGTGAACTGGGGCCATTTATGCATGGGCGGTTTTGCCCTGGATTTGCTGCTCTCTAGATGCACATTTCCCCCATCCAAATCCTTAAAACTCAAAAATAACCCCCCATGTAGAGTTATGAGAATTCGGATGGGGAAAATGTGCATCTAGAGAGAGGCAAATCGAAGGCAAAACTGCCCATGCATAAATGGATTCGTTTCCCAGCTCCTACACACAAAGCCAGCTGGGTGACCTTGGGCTAGTCACAGCTCTGTTAGAGCTCTCTGAGCCCCACCTACCTCACAGGGTGTCTGATATAAGGAAGGTGATTGTAAGCCGGTTTGAGTCTCCCTTAAGTGGAAAAGAAAGTCGGAATATAAAAACTCTTCTTCTTCTTCTTCTTCTTCTTCGCCAGGGCTTCTAGGAAAGGGCGAGTCCCGGCGTGAGTCTTGCCCTGTTTCCAAGCCATTTCCAGGGCACTTTTCTCTCCTTTCCCTTCACGCCCCCTCGGCTGGGGTCGTGCCGGCGGCGACGCCTCGATCCGTCCGAGGGGGAAACTAAAAAAAGCTCCGGGTTGGCTTTTACGCGCCGGGATGGACGCTCCGCGCTGGCCCCGCGCCCGGCGCCTTCCGCACCGCACCGATGCGGCGCCCCCCCCCCCCGCCGCCCGGAGCCGACGCTCCCGCCGCTGCAAGCCCCTCGCCCGCCAGCCGGAGCACCTCGGGAGCCGGCGGCTCGGCGCACGCCTGGCCCAGCGCCTGGCTCTTTCTTGCGGCGCCTTTGGCTTTGGAGCTGGGGGCTCGGATGACGCCGGTCGGAGCCCCCCCCCTCTGCCCCGCGCTCGCCCGCCCTTCTTGCCCTCAAAAGGAAAAAGGGTTTGAATAAAAAGGGGAGGGGTAGAGCCGACGAAAGAGGGCGAAGGCGGCGGAAGAGGTCCCTTCCCTTCCCTTCAGGTGCTGTGGAGCACAGGCAGGACGATGCTGCTGCAGTCGTCTTGTTTGGGGGCTTCCCGGTTTTGCCTTGGATTTGCCACGCTCTAAAAATGCACATCGTCCCCATCCGAATTCTCAGAACTCTGCATGGGGGGCTTATTGCTGAGTTTTGAGAATTTGGGCTGGGGAAAATGTGCATCTAGAGAGCGGCAAATCCAAGGCAAAACCCAAGCTAGGGCCATTTATTCATGGAAGGTTTTTGCATTGGATTCGCCACTCTCTAGAAGCCCATTTCCCCCATCCGAATTCTCAAAACTCTGCATGGGGGCTTATTGTTGAGTTTTGAGAATTTGGATGGCGTATAGAGAGTGGCAAATCCAAGGCAAAATCTCCCATGCATAAATGGCCACATGCACAGAGTGTGAACAGGCTACTCGACTTGATGGGCCTTGGTCTAATCCAGCATGGCTTTTCTTAAATTCTTATTTCCCTTCCTAAAGCCCTTGCGAAACTTGGCTATGTAGGATACCGTTTCAGCTTAAAAAGATGACTGAGCTGGAGTCCCAGAGCCGCTTTCATCAATCTGGTGCAAGTAGGCAGGCACCCTTGGGGGTTGGCTCACCCCCCAGGCTCATCTGTCCCTGGTTCGGGAAAGGAGCTGCCCGTTCCCATTTGGCCGGACGCAGGTCCCGCCTGAACATGCCACGTTTGTTTTTTTTGTTTTTTGCAATGGCTACGTCTTTCCATCAACATTTATGATGCTTCACCACCCTGCCTTGCGACGGCTTTCGAAGGGACCCCGGACAAGCAGGCGGAGAAGCTCTTTGCGGAAGAGAGGAGGAGGAGGCGAAGCGGCGGGGCCGAGAGCGCAACTCTTGCTCCGGCGAGTGACGCAGAGAGGTCTAAAATAAGAACACGCTCCGCGGCGATGAAAATGACCCTTTCCGCTCGCAGCGGGAGATCACGAGTTCCCATTTCTCCTTGCTTAAGAACATACACTTTATTGGGTCCTTGGGTTCACTTTCAAGGAAAGGGGCGACCTGATTCTGCAGAAAGAAACCAACTGGACTCTTGAAAAGCTCTCTAGTAGGCGTGCGCGTGTTTGAAGCGCCCTCAAGTCATGCGCCATTGATGCACGGGAGGTTTTGCCTTGGATTGGCCGCTCTCCAGATGCACATTTCCCCCATCTGAATCCTCAAAACTTGGCCTGGGGGTTTATTTTTGAGTTTTGAGAATTAGGATGGGGGAAAATGTGCATCTACAGAGCGGCAAATCCAAGGCAAAACCTCCCATGCATAATAATGGTGTACGGAAAACGTAGAACGCCTTAGTCGGTTGCGCTACCAAAATGCTTACTGGTATATTTTTCACGGGAATCAAATGGGCAGAATGCTGAAAACGCTTCTTTGGACAGTTGTGGAAGGATTTCTACGCTATATGCCTCCCTGAAGCGAGTTACGTCCTGACCTGGATAGCCCAGGCTAGCCTGATCTCGTCAGAAGCTAAGCAGGGTCGACCCGGGCAAGTAGAAGAAGACTTTCTCTACCACTTAAGGGAGACTCAAACCGGCTTACAATCACTTTCCCTTCCCCTCCCCACAACAGACACCCTGTGAGATAGGTGTGGCTGAGAGAGTGTGACTAACCCAAGGTCACCCAGCTGGCTTCATGTAGAGGAGTGGAAAAACAAATCCAGTTCACCAGATTAGACTCCACCACTCATGTGGAGGAGTGGGGAATCAAACTCGGTTCTCCAGATCAGACTCCACCACTCCAAACTACCGCTCTTAACTACTACACCACGCTGGCTCCACCACCACTACACCACGCTGGGACACCATCAAGAAATACGCCATGTTGGGACACCATCAAGAAATACCAGGGTCGCTATGGCGAGGAAAGCAATGGCAAATCACCTCTGTTAGTCTCGCCTTGAAAACCCTACTTGGTTGCCATACATTGACGACACTTTACGTGCACAAAAGCGAGTTACATCCTTCTGAATCATCTGAAGTCAGTGGGCGTAGAAAGGTGTCACTTTGCTTAGGATAAGCACTGCAAGTCAACAAACCCAAGCCTGTTTTTCCCCTTTACAAGCCAATCAAGCTCAGCCTACACAGAAGAATCATTTCAGATTGATGGCATGGGTTTTTTTCATGGGGGCCCTCTACTTCAAGGCATTATTGTGAGATCTTGAGAGCGGAAACCGAGGTGAGCGGACACCCCCCACTCTACAGTGGGACAAATATCAGTGCATCATATGGCTACACTTACAGTGCATCCCTAAACAGGTAGTCAGTGGGACTTAGTCCCTAGTAAGTGTGTCAAAGATGGCAGTCTTTCCCACTTCTAAATCCCCCTGATTTAAAAAGTAGAAGAGGGAGGGGCTGTGGCTAAGTGGTAGAGCATCTGCTTGGCATGCAGAAGGTCCCAGGTTCAATCATGCCTGAGACCCTGGAGAGTCGCTGCCGGTCTGAGTAGACAATACTGACTTTGATGGACCAAGGGTCTGATTCAGTATAAAACAACTTTATGTTTTTTTAATATATTTATTAGCTGTAGCTGCGTTGTCCCATTTGATTAAAAAAAAACAACCAAGGAAAGGACAGTAACATTTAAAAGCAGGGCATTCTCTGTTGTGGCCCCCACCTTGTGGAATGGCCTGCCTGAGGAGGTCGGGAAGTCTCCCACGCTTCTGTCATTCCACAAACTGTGTAAAACAATAGGACATTTCTATAAAGGGAATATAACAATGGAATGGTATGGGAAGACACCTTTATAAAGGCAAGAAGTGGACTGTACCACTGTGTTTAGGGCCTATTATCTGTTTTGCTGCATTACCTTGTTCTTAGTGCATTGTTTTCTACTGACGAAATATCATTTTTCTGCAGTGTTAGACATATGTCTAATACTTTATGCTTTGTTTAAAACTTCTGTAATCCTAATCCTATTACATTGCTGATCAGATGTCTCATCCTACTGATCACATTGATTTACGCTATGTAATCTGCCAGAAGTCACACGGGGAAAGATGGACAATGAACAAACAAGCAAACAAAATTATTTGGATTTATCACCAGACCCAGGTGGGTTTTTATATTTTTCCATATGTGATACAATAAACTAGGACGTATATGTAAGATATATTTTAATTCATATTTCTTTTAAAATATACCTTTCTGAACCCATTGACTTCAATGGGCATAGAAGCCTGTAACCACTCTTCCATGGAAGCTGGCTGGCTGACCTTGGGCTTAAAACCCAGCTTAAAACCTAGCTCACAGGGTTGTTGTGAGGATAAAATGGAGGAGAGAAATGTTGGAAATCTCTTTGGGTCCCTATTGGCGATAAAAGTAAGGTGTAAATGAACAGGCGGGAGATGCTAGAAGCCCACTTTTAAATAAAGTTTGCAAATTGATTGCATTTCTTACTTCGGGATTTAAAACCAACCTATGCCAAAAGACAGTATGCCTCATAGTTTGATATCCCAAAATTGTCTCGAGAGTGGGTGCAATTCCAACCAGAGATACCGGAGCTGTGATAATGTAGGTAGAAATTGCGGAGCTCCCACCTTGAACTCTGGTGAGAAACGCCTACCGCAGAGAACAAATTTTCCAACAGGCTGGAGGTTGCTGGAAATGTGCGAATGTCTTCAGCTGAAATCCATGCTATACACCTGAAGGGCATCGAATGAGACCGGAAACCGTTTCTATATCTAATGGACAGGTGAGCATGTTGCAAATGTGTACACGTAGTATTCAAAAGTGGAATAATACATAAAAAGGCACGGTTTCGCCAGAATCAATTACTTGCAGGGAGGAAGCTAAACCTTAATGGAAGCTTGGCTGTTTCCCCATTGAAACCCCATAAAATGATTAACTTTGCTACGACCGTACCCAATCGGCATGTAAAAAACACACAAAAAAAACCCCTCTTCTTTGTCTTCCACGTGCATTAAGCAGTTATATATCAAATCTTACATCGTTTGCTTGAAAGGATGTTGCGTTATTTTGAATGAGACATTTCCTTATCGGGGTATTTAGAAAGAATGCCAGTTTGTGCCCTGTCCTGTCCGGGAAGTCCTCAAAAGATATAGTTTCCCTCTGGTTTCTTCTATTCCCTATCTAAGTCTTTACGTATCTCAAATACAGAGGAGACAATGAAAGAGCGCTTGTTATTTACTGAAAAGTTGAGGTTTGCCTTCTCTTAAACAGCTACGAAAGATTTCCATTTTGAGCAAAGTTGGTATTCATTCGTGCCTGATACCAAATTTTAAAACCCATCACGTGTATTGCACAGGCAAGCCTGCCTGTTAAAGGGACAAGGTAGGGGTGGCCGGGAAGATCCTTCTACTGGCCCTCTTCATTTGATAATCAGACAGGCTTAAATCTGATGTGCAGGGGGGGGGGAAGTATTTCTCCCTCCACCCAACAGCACTGAAGATGACCTCGGTAGAGAAGACCAACAGTTTCAGGCCGACAATGGTTCGTTTCCTCTGCGTTCCGTTTAGGCTACAGAAGCGGGAAAGGGGAGGGAGGGGGGTCCTTCCCCTCCCCTTTCTTGAAAACCGTAATCCAAAAATGCCGTCGACTGCAGGTGAAAAGCAGGAAGGCGGTGGAGGGGGTGACGGTGCGCATCCCTTTAAAAAAAAAAACTCGCAAGACGTGGGGGAATATTCAGCTGCGCGCTTTGGGCAGGTGCTCGCTGCAAACGAGCGTCAAGCGTCGCTGCGGTAAGGGAGGGGGCAGGAGGGGGGCGGGGAAGCCTCCTCTCCCTCCTGCTCGTATTATTCGGCGCAATAGGACGTGTTCCTCCCATGTTCTTTTCCAAATAGCCAACAAGAAAGTTCTGCTCTCGCTGGGCTTGGTTTAGTAAGCAGGCACTCCTTCTCTCCCCCCACCCCCCATGAGTCACACCGAACACGCAACCCCAACCGCTCGCCTGAGTGACAGCTAGCCGGCGCTCTGGCTTCTTCTTGTCCCTTTAAAGTCCGACTCCAAGGGTAATGATTTATCAGGCTCTTATTATCAAGAAAATGTCACGCGAAGGGCACCTTGCTATGCATTGACGCAAACCCGCTCTTTCCCACGGAGGTATAGAAAGCTTGGCTCTCGCCTGAGCAAAACCCAGTCTACCCGTTTTTGCCTGTACTGCTGTTTTTACCTCTAGCGGGTCCATCTGATGCTATTTGACATGGTAAGTGGCTTTGCTTTTCTGTTTCTTTAGAGGAGGGTCGTGTGTGTGTGTGTTTTGGGGTGGGGGATCGTCCCTTACTGGTTATTAAATGGGCTTGTCTCCTAGTCCCTGCTGAAATTGAAGGAATCCGCAATGAAACGGAGGAACATGTTTTAGGCATAAAGCAACGAGGGAGGGGAGGGAAGGCGAAGTGAACTGTCCAGGGTCCTGAAAGCCTACATTCCGCTGCAGGCGTTGCTTCCCCTTAATATTACTGCCAGTGGAACCGAGCAGGAACGTATTTCGGAGCAAGGGTGAACCCTCTTATCTATTGCATTTACTAATTATGTGGGTTTACCCAATTTTAGATTCTAAAAGGCTAATGTGTAGAAGAATGGTTCTTTTCCCTTTGAAGTGCAGCAAAAGCATTTCTACAAGCAATTCTGTACCTATACCATACCAATCCCTTTTTTATTGCAAAAATAGATTTGAGTGGATTAGGATATACAAATTTAAATAAATTAGATAAAGAAGTTAGATTAATCGAGATCAAGCTTGCTAAGGCTGCAGTTCTTAGTAAACTTTAAACCCCGTCACACAAAGCACACATTTAGGATTGGTCTGTAAGAATACAGGATCCAGCATTTGTTATACCGAAGAGTATCTCTAGTAACGCTTCTTTGCAGACTTCCCCCACCCTTTCGTCAAAATTATTGGAGACATCAGAATCAATATTCCTGGCTGAGTGATACCTCGCTAGCTCCTATGAGGGCAGATTTCCCTCTCCCCCTCCCTCCCCTAAAGCCAGCGTGCCTTGCTGAATGACAGAAAGGAAATGGGGCGTAAAATTAAAGAATCTTTCTACAATGGTGCTAAGGGGGAAGGGAGCATCCCCCAGCCGTGATGTGAAAATCAAGAAGGTTTGCCAACCGAGGGCTGGAAGGGAATATTGTACCTAATGTAAAAAAATGCAGATCTGCGGGCGCGGATGCTGTTCGAGCTTACTGTACTTTTCCTAGCTTGCGACGCGTTAAGCTTGACTGACACAGGAGCGGTCCTGATCGAGTCTGCGGCAAAGCCTCCCTTAAGCAGGGCAACCTTTGATTGTGTTAAAGGTTATTTACGCTTGGTAATTCGCAGCGCGTTCCAGGCTGAATTTTAGTTTTTCACGGTGAACCGTCGTTCAGGAAGCGACTGCGAAGCCGGCACATACCCACTTCGCATTTCTTAAGAGCCCCTTTAAGTGACCTTTTGTGTTTGCTCCGCCCCTGCCGCGAAGAATCCCCTCAAGGCAGCATGCAAAATCACAGCGCTTTAGCTATGCAGCAGGCGATTGCTAATGGCTATGCAAACAAGGAGCAGGCGAGTGTGTGTGTGTGTGTGTCTGGGGGTGGAATTTCTCCTTTTGCATAGGGACGTGAATAGTCATTTTAAAGGTCGCATTAAAAAAAAAGAGCTTTGAGCGAACTTCAAAACTGACCCTGCATAAATGGCCTTAGGGACGGCTCCCTTGTTCCACGGCAAACCCCCGCCCCCAGCTCCTCTCTTCTTAAACGCGACTTTCCTCTTGTAGGATTATGCCGGTCAGAAGGAGATGAGCAGGCAACTGGTCAACAGCCCGGCCGAGGCGGCGGCGGCCGGCGGGCCCCTGGACAGCGCGGGGATGATCCGGAACAGCCCGGAACGCGAGCAGCCGCCGCACCTGCCTTCCCAAGTCCCGTCCCAGCTCGCCAAGGTGGCCACGGCCCTTTCCGGCGACAGCCAGGCCGGGCCGCCCGGTGGAGCCGCGCTGAACGACCCCGAGAGGACCAAAGTTGGGATCTGCAAACTCACCCCCGCCCCGGGCAAAGACGCCATCGAGCCTTTCCCTCTCAAGAACGCCCCCAGCGTGGCGCCGGCCAACCTCGCCCCTTGCAAAATCCCCCCCTTGCAAAGCACGGACGGGGAAGCCCACCAGAGTCTTGGTAAGAGCACCCTGGAGCAAAACGATGCCAAGGGCGGCTGGGTGCCCCTGAGCCAGAGCACCGTAGTCTTGGGCACAGACGGCAACACTTCTGTTCTGCCTGGCAGCCTCGGAGAGGTAAGTTCTCCTCCTCCCCCTAGAACTGCTCTCGCTTTCGGACCGGGTCGCGCACAAGCGCTCTGCGTTCAGACGAGACCGATGAAGCTGACCACACACAATGGTGTCCCAGGCCAAGCCTTTGAACACATGAAGCTGCCCTATACTGAATCACACCACTGAGGTCCATCAAAGTCAGTATTGTCTACTCAGACCAGCAGTGGATCTCCAGGGTCTTTCACATCCCCTCCTTTAACTGGAGATGCCAGGGATTGAACCTGGGACCTTTTGCATGCCAAGCAGAGGCTTGACCACTGAGCCACAGTCCTTTTAGTTCAGGTTTAAGGACTGCTAACCCGAGGTCCTGAATGCAGACCCCTCCCCCCTCTCTGGGACTGCCCCAAAGCAATTGGACCCAACCGGGGGGGGGGGCTGTGGCTCAGTGGTAGAGCATCTGCTTGGCATGGAGAAGATCCCAGGTTCAATCCCCGGCATCTCCAGTTAAAGGGACTAGGCAGGTAGGTGATGTGAAAGACCTCGGCCTCCTGAGACCCTGGAGAGCCGCTGCCGGTCTGAGTAGACAATACTGGCTTTGATGGACCAAGGCAGCTTCATGTGTTCATGGAATAGCACAGCGAAGGCTGAAAATGCTTTGCTCGGACAGGGCGTTTAATAAAAGGGCAAGATAATCAATAGATTATACTGCACCGATCTACCTTTCCTTCCTAGGATCTAAGAAGAAAACGGAGGGGAGGAGAGATTTCCTCCAGTGGATGATAACAGGTCATCATCCAGCAACTTCGGTCTGTTAGGAAAGATGCAGTATTACAGTGCATTCCTAAGGCGAGTTACTCCAGTCTAAGCCCAATGGGCTTAGACTGCAGTAACTCTCCTTAGGAATGCACCGTTAGTCTTAAACTTTTCCTGGTGACTTCACGGCAGGGCTCTCTCTCCCTGCAGTAAGCCCATTCAGCACAGGGGGATTTATTCAAGTGTAAGCATTCTTAGGACCACTTGTGCCCTCTTGTTACGTACAACCCCCCTCCCCCCCACATTCGACTGAACTTCATGGAAAGGAGGGAGATGTTTAGTGTGTTTGATGAAGAATCATAGAAAACCGTAAATTGTAAAACTGAGATTTAATGCTCACCACAGGGCCCTGTTTTGTTTACGTGATACTCTAATCGCACGTGCGTGAGAGGACCCTATAGCTCAAAAGTTACTTTCAGAAGTGCGTGTTCAGCCTTCCCAACTTCACTCTCCCTTCTTGGCATTGAACGCCCCTGGATATTCTTTATGGGAGGACTGGAACAGGAGGAACCCTCTGGGAACACTCTTGCCAGCCGACCGAAGGGGAGTGCAATAATAATAATAAAAAACCCCAACCAACAAAAACCATCCAAGCAAAGAGCGGACTCTGCCAGGCCCTCTCCCCAAAGCCCCACCAGGCCGGGCCCTGCGATCAATCACTCCAGCTCAGACAGTTCAATCGTTGCTCGGGGTCAGTGAGCGAGAGCCCCGGCACTGCGCCGTGATGTGGAAATGGGGCTCCGGTGGTGGAAGGCGCACCTGAGGCCCTGGCAGAACAGCGGCCTCTCCCAGGAATAGCCGGCAGAGGCAAAGGCAGTCACCACTACTCAGAGAGTCAGGGGCCATTGATGCACGGGAGGTTTTGCCTGGGATTTGCCCCTCTCTAGATGCGCATTTTCCCCATCCAAATGCTCAAAACTTAAAAATAAGTCCCCATGCAGAGTTTTGAGAATTCGGATGGGGGAAATGTACACCTAGAGAGGGGCAAATCCAAGGCAAAACCTCCCGTACATAAATGAACAGGGATAGACGCAGTCCCCAAGCCATCTCCGGAGCAGAGAAGAAGCAATATCGGGGCTTTAGCGAGGCGACTCCGACTGCCTCGCTAAAGCCCTGATATTGCTTCTCCTCTGCTCCGGAGTAAATGGAGACAAGGAGGACTGAACCTCCAGCCACAGGCGGAGATCAGTATTTATAGATGGCCCCTAGCACATTTCCCCCCTCTTGTCTGGAAGTCTGGAAAGGTTTCTTAATCCAACGCCAAGCTATAGTCTATTCTACATTCTAATGTATATTTTACGTTGGAGTTACAGGCCGATTTAAGCTTCAAGAGAACATTCGCCGTTGTTGTTTTTGAAAAGGTGTTAGCTTTCCTCCGAGGATGGGTGTATCTAGAACCCAACCCACTAAGATTTAAGATGTTTCAAAGTGCGAGTTGATTGATTGAGCTCAATTGGTTTTAAAAATCTATGGTCCAACTGAATGAGTTACAGAAAAAGCGACCTTAGAAGGATTATTTTGATTCTTATTTTCCTTCATTCATTTCTTCATTTATGATAGAAACACCTCCCATCTCCCCCTCCTTCAAATCAGACACAACTGAAAGTCTGTCTGACAGCTAGATATACTCCATCCGTGCACCGATCTTCAGAGGGTTTCAGTGCCAGGATTTTGCTTTGAGAACCCCTAACAGTTATTGCAGGAAGATCACGAAGTTCTTGCAAGGATTGCTCCGGGCGGCGGGCTGACCCCCTAGGAAGAAAAGCCGCCCCAAAGGCGAGATGGGGCAGCGAGTGGAGAGATTCGGCTCTTCCCTTTTTCCAGGCTGCGCCTTTGCAGGAATTCGGCAGGACTGGGGTGAAAAAGTCTTAAGAGTTTCTCAGATTTTTATTTGGCCAAACGATGGATTCAGTCCTAAAGGCACTTTCCTGGGAGTTAGCCCCACTGAATAACGTGGTTCTTAGTTTGGATTTCTCTCTGTGATCATTACTCAGTATGCCGGCGATCATCAGTGCTGGAAACCTGCCTCTCTTGGCACGTTTTTACTGAAATTAGGTAGATACAATTATGGTTATGGGATTTAGGGTAACAAGATTTTTAGACCATTTATGCATGGGAGGTTTTGCCTTGGATTTGCTGCTCTCTAGATGCACATTTTCCCCATACAAATTCTTAAAACTCACAAATAAGCGCCAATGTAGAGTTTTAAGAATTCGGATGGGGAAAATATGCATCTATAGAGAGGCAAATTCAAGGCAAAACCTTCCATGCATAAATGCCCTTAGTCTCCCGGGTATTTGCAAAGTTGTTCTTTTGTCTTCGGATGGTCCTACTGAGCACAGTTACCTCTTCCAAGAGAGCGGCGCTAAAGGGAGAATTTGCCACGTGGGAACTGATGAGCAATGTGGGATCTGGGATGGCAGATAGCCATGTGAACATGCTTGAAAGCAACCGGAGTAATTATGGCAATAACTCGAAGCCATTTATTAATTAATCGTTCACAGCCCTTCGAAGGGAATGGGATTACATGAAAAGTCCCTTGACACCATTTGGCTTTACCTCCGCGGGATTATTATGTTTTGCCCTTTCCAAGTTTGAAGCGACAGAGGGCGTGTTGTTCCCGCTTGGGTTTAAATGCTGTAAATGCCAATGTTTTTCGTCCGGTTTTTCTTCCGGAGGCACACCCGGCGCACTGGACACCAGGAAAAGACAGTCTGAAAACCGCTTTTAGTGTCCGGTGCAGAAAACTAGTTTTTGTAATCCAACACAAAGGCTTGCCTAAATATCACCTAAATATGGTCAGTTGTATTAGGATTAAAGTGTGTCTGGATAGCGCCCAGTTGATCCGGGGAGGAAGTTCACACGCGCTCGTTTTGTTACCCATTGAGTCCTAAAGCGTTAAGGGAAGTATGTGCATGAATTGGTCTTAATTTGTATCGGACGCCTTAAATTCGTGATCATGCCACAATAAACCTGCAGCCTTTAAGATTCTATAGGTCCAGATCTCTCTCTCTGTCTCTCCACTGCAGTAGATTTTACTGCGCTATTCTTACGTTGGCCACAGCTTCTCTGTGGATTTTTTGGGTAGCTATTTTCGTCTGCTAGTAGCCAGATATTTGAGCTCTGAGACTGAAGTTTGCCAGCCATGGCTATTTTCAGGTCAACGTGATGCATATGTGTGCGTGTGTGTTTTTTTGTCTCCCTGCATCAGGATGACGATGAAGGGGATGAAAATAAAGCCCGGGGCAACTGGTCTAGCAAGCTGGACTTCATCCTCTCCATGGTGGGTTATGCAGTAGGGCTGGGCAATGTCTGGAGGTTCCCGTACCTGGCCTTTAAGAATGGGGGAGGTATGGATTTTCCTCTCTTTTTTACATCCTGCAGCTCCGCGAGGGCTAGACTCGAGGCCTTGATCCACAAGCCAGTCGAAACGAAGGGCTTGGCTTGAATTCCAATCGCTCCGTTTGGCGTAACTGGCTTCTGGATCGACTACCCGCCTGCAAATTGGGGGGTGGGTGTGAAGGGAGGGAGCGTGGTGGAGCTGGGGGACGGGGGGAAGGGAAATTGCGCAGAATGTAGGCAGTCCTAAAAGGGAAAGGGAACACCGCAAGCACGTCCGTTCTTGGATTTCAAGCTGGTTGTCAGTCGACCGTTCAAAGCATTGCGTAACAATCTTATCTAATCCGATTGATGGAGAGTAGACAAAGGGTGGGTGAGTGGGGGTGGGTGGGTGGGGGTCCTCCCTCGGTTTCTGCTTTTGGGGCGAAGCGATCCCAGGCTTCGTTAGAGAGTGGGAAGGGTGGGCAGGGGCTGTGGCTCAGTGGCAGAGCATCTGCTTGGCATGCCGAAGGTCCCAGGTTCAATCCCCGGCATCTCCAATTAAAAGGGCTAGTCACGTAGGTGATGTGAAAGACCTCTCTGCCTGAGAGCCTGGAGAGCTGCTGCCGGTCTGAGCAGACAATACTGACTTTGATGGACCAGGGGTCTCATTCAGTATGAGGCAGCTTCATGTGTTCATGCCACGGTAGTTATTCTGGGTTTAAGGCGGCGGAGAACAACCATGCCGTGTTGTAAAGATTAGATGCATTTGATTTGAATTATGGCACTGCTAAGAATGACCTTGGTAGAAATAAAAGTTAAAGGCCTTTGTAAACATAACACCCAAACCTGCAGTAACTAGCCGCTTTTCTTTTAATGCCTCACCAACCAGTACTCTATGCTTACTTGGAAGTAAGCCTCACTCTAAAGAATGGGATTCCCTTTCGAATGCGGTTGCTTAGTTCGGGCCATACGATTTCTAATGCAACAATCTAATAGCAGTAGAAAAGAGCAGGAGTCCAGTAGCACCGTAAAGACTAACAAATAATTCTGGAAGGGTATGAGCTTTTGTGAGCCACAGCTCCCTTCTTCAGACTGTTCCAACGTGTTTCAGTAGAGCTCACCTCGAAATAAGAGAAGGGCAGTCTGATGCTGTAATTATTTCGAAAGGAAAAAAGTGCGAAAGGATGGCTTCAAGGAGAGCAGATTTCTGCTTTCTAAAATCCTTTGGGAAAGTGTTTTTTATTGGAACGAGCTGGTTCTCATGCTGCGCCTTAGTGGCTAGGAGCTCCTAAGGGACAAAGGCAGGCGTTGGGAGGCTGCCAGTCTGAATGGGGAGAGGAAACGGCTTGCTTAATCCTGCCCTCTGCGGCCATCTGCCCGCTCAAGAGCGCCCTCCCCAGGTCGCTTCCCCCCTTCCGAGTAAAAATGCACACGGTCGGAATGCCAGTTTACAAACACGAAGGTTGATATAATGAAATAAAATATTTAGCTGGACAGGTAATCCATTAACGTTAGACCAGTTCCGATTCAATATATTTGTACTTCTTTATTTGTAAATAAGCCTAATGGAAAATTGTTTTCGAATTAGTCTTCATAAGCAGAGGGAAATCTATATAAAGGACTGGACTCTTAAAAATTCTATTTCTGATATGAAAGCATTTTAACAAGTTTTTTTTTTGTGTGTGTGTTTAATTTTACGAAGACAGAACAAAAATACAGGAAGGCTTGTTCCAAATAACCAGATAATTTCATTCAAATACCTTGTTTAATGTTATCCCCCTTTGTGTTTCAAGTATAAAACTGCAAAACATAACAGTCTGGCTAAAGACCTTTCTTTCCAAATCCTATATTTATTGTAAATACCTCAGGAAGTATTTCTCTTTCATTATTAAAGAAAGCTTATTTTTCTTTTCTGATATTTGGATATTGCCAGGAAGCCACCGTCCCAGTCTACACTCCATTTAAAACATATTCTAGTTATTTATTTGTATGCATCTTTGGGTGTGAAGCACTAGAAAATAACGGTTTGTCCCATATATAACCCCATTCAAATTTAATACATGCATCAACTTTATAGTTTTTAGGGGGCAAATGTCTAAAAATACTTTAGAATGTATGAATAAGTGTTAAAGTCTGTGTGTGTGTGTTAAGTGCCGTCAAGTCGCTTCCGACTCATGGCGACCCTATGAATGAAAGTCCTCCAAAATGTCCTATCTTTGACAGCCTTGCTCAGATCTTGCAAATTGAAGGCTGTGGCTTCCTTTATTGAGTCAATCCATCTCTTGTTGGGTCTTCCTCTTTTCCTGCTGCCCTCAACTTTTCCTATCATGACGGTCTTTTCCAGTGACTCTTGTCGTCAGAGTTAAAGTCTACCTGAAACAAAAAAACTAAAATATTTTCAAGTAAACCTTTTGTTTATCTCAAAAACTCCAGGGAGGCTTGGTAGTAATTACTGCAGAACATGAGGTGTAAAAAGGAGTTGATTCCCCTACAAGCTTGCCCAGGGTGGCTTCCGGGCGTTGTTAAAAAGGTATATGGAATCCATCCCGTTTCCCACATCTGCCGCTGTGGAGCTTGGCTAGGTCGCTGCTGAATTCGGTGCAGAGGCTGCCATCTCATGGATTGTGGGTGGCAGAGAGTGCCGCCGAGGCGATTTAGGGCGACCCGGTAGGGATTTCAAGGCAAGAGACGACAGAAGTGGTTTGCCATCGCCTGACTCTGCGTAGCAACCTTGGACTTCCCTCCAGGTACTAACCAAGGCCGACCCTATCTTGCTTCCTGGATTTGTTAAGATCCGGCTAGCCTGGGCCTTCCAGGTCAGGGCCACGGCCATTTGCTTGGGAGAAAATCCCAATGAGTTGACTCCCACTCCATGGGGTTCGACAGACTCCTGGGCACTTTCACACATGCCGAATAATGCACTTTTCAATCCACTTCCAATGCACTTTGCAGCTGGATTTTACTGAAACAGCAAGATCCACTTGCAAACGATAATTAAAGTGCATTGAAACGGCATTATTCAGCATGTGTGAAAGTGCTCCTGGTGCACTCCCAAAATGGTCCCATTGGATTAGGCGGAGATGAACCCCCCCCCCCCACTCGAGGGCGCATTGGGTTACAGTCCCAGCAAGGGAGTCCCAGGCAGCTGTTCGCTGCCGAGTCGACGTCCCCACTCCGTTCGCTGCTAAAGGGCGTGGAGGAGCCATCGCTCCGGGCTTCTCTCGCCTTTGGCTTCAAAGCGTGGCTCCGAGGGCGATTTGCATGTGAATCAGGCCCGGCGTGGCTGAGTCCGCCCTAGAGTGGCTCCATTGGGCGAGCTGCCGCCTCGCCCCCCCCCCCCGAGCTATCGCCACACCCCAGCCGCGATTGGATTAGCTCGATAAAGCCAAAGAATTACATCCATAGGCTCTTTTGGGGAAGCGGCCCTGGTCAAATAATAAAACGCTCGAAAATTGTAGCCACTTATGCCTGGGAGGTTTTGCCTTGGATTTGCCGCTCTCTAGATGGACATTTTCCCCATCCGGATTCTCAAAACTCAACAATAAGCCCCCCGCCCCATGCAGAGTTTTGAGAATTCGGATGGGGAAAATGTGCAGCTAGAGAGCAGCAAACCCAAGGCAAAACCTCCCAGGCATAAATGGCCCTTAAGATCCAGCTGCTCCCCCCCACCCCATTTCGCCTCAGAGGGACGTGCTTTTCCTTTGGCCGCCCTCCAGGAGGTTGGGAGACGTAGTTGTAGGTGATGATGAGCGAAACGATTGTCCTAATTGAATTAGCTTCGCCACCTGCTGCAAGGCCATTCTGGTTCTGGACAGCCTGCCTTGTCTGACACTTTTTGGAAGCAAATCCAAAACATACCCGAAGGCCGCTGTTGGCTGGCCTAAACAAGGCCTAAACAAGGCGCTTCTCATGGTGGCCGCTAGGGCGGGGGAAGAGCCCCACGAGCCTGAGCAGAAGAGCCGCCTAGGCTTGTTTACTCAGAAGTAAGTGTAGTGGCATCCAGTGGGGCATACTCCCGTGGGAGATGGCCCCTTTCACTGGAAGTCAACCCCACTTAATTACAGAGCGGGATGCACTGGGAATAAGCCCTATCCAATGCCATTGTATTCCCTATTATAGAATCATAGAGTTGGAAGGGAACACCAGGGTCATCAAGTCCAACCCCCTGCACAATGCAGGAAATTCACAACTACCTCCCCCCACCACACCTAGTGACCAGAAGATGGCCAAGATGCCCTCCCTCTCATCATCTACCTAAGGTCACAGAATCAGCCTAAGGTCACAGAATCATACACAGAATCATCTTCCTAAGGTCACAGAATCATACATTACTATGTATGGGTGTGAAAGTTTGACGTTGAAGAAAGCTGGCAGGAAGAAAGTAGACTCCTTTGAAATGTGGTGTTGGAGGAGAGTGTTACGGATACCCTGGTCTGCCAAAAAAATCAAACCAGTGGGTTATAGATCAAATCAAGCCTGAACTGACCCTAGAAGCTAAAATGACTAAACTGAAGCTATTGTATTTTGGTCACATTATGAGAAGACAAGATTCATTGGAAAAGACAATAATGCTAGGAAAAGTTGAGGGCAGCAGGAAAAGAGGAAGACCCAACAAGAGATGGATTGACTCAATAAAGGAAACCACAGCCCTCAATTTGCAAGATCTGAGCAAGGCTGTCAAAGATAGGACATTTTGGAGGATTTTGATTCATAGGGTCACCATGAGTCAGAAGTGACTTGATGGCACTTAACACACACAATATAAACATCCTGAAAAAAAATCATCTGCTGTACATGTGCGTAGGGTATCCTATGTCAAAGTTGTATTCCTGAACCAGTTTACTTGGAATGAAATCAGATTGAAATAGGGAAGGCTCATCATAGATGAGGATGGTTGGGAAGCAGCCTGGAAAACGTTTCTGCCTTGGTAGTAATAATCACAGGTTTTATGGTGCATGAAAACGCCATCTGTCAATCTGACCAATGTTCAAACCTTTTTCGCAGGAGGGTCCCCTGCCTTCTGTCAATAAAGCATATCTACTAAAGAGGAAAGCTTTCCTAATGCTGAAAGGTGTCATGTTTTGTGACGTTCTTAGGGTTGCAAAAAAAGAAGCAGCGGGGATACTAACAAGGGAAAAGGTGAGGGCTCAGTCCTGTCTCCTACTTTGTCACTGAGGTCTGTCCTCTTCTCTTCCATTAGGTGCATTTCTTATCCCCTATTTGACAATGTTGGCTCTGGCTGGGGTTCCGATCTTCTTCCTAGAAGTTTCTCTGGGGCAGTTTGCTAGTCAGGGACCTGTGTCGGTTTGGAAAGCCATCCCTGCCTTACAAGGTGAGCTAAGCAAGAGCCAGCCGTGTCCCCCTGGGCGTTTTGAAGAAGCTCAGGTTTGTTCAGCTTAAACAAGAGAGATCTCTCCGGGGTGTCACTGTTTCTAGAACGTGGCTGATGTGCTGCAGTCTGACTTTGACCTTGAGATAACCTTAGGTTGACTGATGGAGTAGCAATGCAGCACTTCCCCTGCTTTCGTAAATCTTGCCTGCATTTCCCAGCAGGAGCGCATGCCATTGTGCGATGACTTTTATTGCATCTCATGCATGTAATGTGGTAATGATACTTGCATTTGCTGCTGAATAACTCAGGAATACCATACGGCACATTCATTATCCACCTTCCTTGTAGAAGTTGTGTTTAGGGGGTGTTATTTCAGATGAACAAGATGCACACCAAGAGGCAAAGGTACCCTTGGATATAGGCACACTTAAACTGCAACAAAGCAGTGTATTTTAAGAGTGTTTGTGGTGCTTTTTATCTTGCATATAAATAAATGTTCTTCGGAGGACTAATCACATCAAATGAGATGAGTAACTGCTCACTAAATGACAACGATGGATTGATTTAGTGTTTAACCAAATTAAAATACGTGTGCTGCTCATTGTACACTTATTTGGGATTAAGACCTTATGATTTTAATTGAGTAGTGGATAGGATTGGGCTGTATAACCTAGTGAGTCTATGCAAGGTGAATGAAAACAGGTTTATAAGATTTAAAAATTATATAAAGAGCTATTCATGACATTTTTCAGATTGTTATATATTTTAGCAGCTAAATGGAATCTGGCATCTAATTTTCTCTGTTTTCTTTTTTTCCCCAGGCTGTGGCATTGCTATGCTGATTATCTCTGTCCTAATAGCCATATATTATAATATTATATTGTGCTACACACTTTTCTACCTTTTTGCATCCTTTGTACGTGTGTTGCCTTGGGCTTCCTGTAACAATCCATGGAACACGCCGGATTGTAGAGATAAAAACAAACTTTTGCTAGGTAAGACATCAGAGCATGCTTTCCCTTTATGTCCTTGATGTTTTCTTTTAAGGTCTGATGGCCGTGGGTTTGTACCTTTGGATAGGTCAGTGAGGTTCTGCCTCAAAATGACTAATTATAGCTCCCTATAGATCTGCTATGACAAACATTTTCATTTTTTCCTTATTATCACAATTGCATTGAAACTTAAGTGTAACAGATTTAGATCTGACAGTGAAAATGATTTTTGCAACACCATCCACCTTTCACATTTATTTCCCAAGCATGGGATTGAGCCCAATACAAGGAACAATTATCCTCATACCAGCCTTCCAGTGCTTCACAATTAGAGATTGGGCACATCATATACTGGTACCAAAGACTCATACATGCCAACCTGCAGCTTTTCTGAAGATGACTCTCATAGATTCAGTTCCTGTTCTAGATCAAATTCCTTTCCTCCTGAAATGAATTTCTGTCTGTGAGATTTAATGAATGCTTCTTCCACTTCCACAGCTGATGATATAGAGATTACTAATCTTGGTGGGAAATATAAATGAAAAGCCCATGGCACCTTAACAAGGAACAAAATTTATTCCAGCATAAGCTTTCTTGAGACTGAGCTCCCTTCAGACACACGAACTGTCTGGGGGCAGTCCCTCCTCCCCTGCACTTAACAGACTACCCTTGGCTGGTTGAGAGGGAGTCACTGTGAAGCCCCTGGCCCCTGACGGCTGCCTAGTGTAGCTCTGGGCCTTCTAGAGCTGGCAGAGATGTAGGAAGAGCCAGGAAAGCCAACTGATGGGCCCATAAGGAAGTTGCTGGCCGAACAGTGGCTCTTTAATGGACCTCAGCCCACTGAACTATTGTGTCTTCACCCTGTTTTCTGGATGGTGGCTGCCAATAAGGCTGCTTGTAGGTAACATTTTTATCTAGGCCCAGGTGAAGATAGCAAACGCCGTGAAAGCCACACAGGATCTACTATTATAAGCAATTTTTTCCTAGATACAGAAGACATCATACAGTACAGAACTCAATGGTCATTTATGCATAGGAGTTTTACCTGGGGTTAGTTGCTGGCTGAACCCACACTTTTCTGTTGGGAGTCTATGCACCAGCAGTCTCCAAGCTCAAATCAGGAAGTATTTGAATCCCCGCCCCTTGAAATGCTGCTTCGTAATTGGCTGTAGTGAGAGAAAAGTTCCCTTCCCACCCCTCAAACCCAATTGCTGCATAAAAAAGCATTTTAAGAACAAAAAAAAATGGAGCAATCTGAAAAGAAGGGGGGGGGGATCCAAGCCTGGGTTTTAAAAAGCCTTTCGTCTGCTCAGAAAGAGCTCCCAGGAAGCAGGAAGTATTTGAATCCTTGCCTCTGGACATGCCACTTTGTAATTGGCTGTGAGAAAAACTAAGCTTGTGTGTCCCAAACTTTGCCTTATGCATGGAGATTTCACCTGGGCTGAGCTCAGGGGAGAGGGAAGAATCGGGTTAACGGAGGAATGGGAAGGTTCGGGATTTGTAGTGCTGGTCATCTCTAATGGAGGAAAAACTCATGCATAACTCCAAAGAACAACCCAGATAGACAGAGGGTGTGTCTCTCTGTGTGTGTGAATGTGAGTAAAAGTACCCATGCATAAACGACAAATAAGTACTAACCTTCATGATAAATTGACAGGTATTTGCAGGGTCTTTAAAATGACATTTCTATGTTTCTGCCACTTCTCAACAAAATGTGGCATACAATGAAACAAAAGGAAATTATTATAATTTAAATAATTTAAAAACCATTAGCTAAATAAAGGCTGAACAATAAAAACAGCAATCACTTGTGAATTTGAACAATGGAAATTTGGAATCAGCAGGACAGTTTAAGGGTGCCCAAATCTTTAGGAATCTTCCATCAAGATAGTCTGGGAAGCAAATGTATTGAGGGTTGTGTTGTGTATTAATACCAGTAGTTTATTCCATTGTTGATGCTTAGACGTTTGTCACATTAGGGAGACAGTAAGCTGTTGCTGGGCAGACTAGAGCCCTATAGACTGAAAGGGAAGAAAGCAGAGGGGAAGGGGAAAAGAAGGATGGGAGAGGGACTGTAAGAAGAACAGGAGAATAAAACCTTTTATTAAGACTCTTGCTTTGTGTCCTTGCCTGTATTAAGCTACAAAAGGATGCCAGTCTGCTTTTTAGGTTATAATTTCCTTTTATTGTACGTGTGTGTGTGCGTGCATATGCTAAGAATCCATAAGCCATTTATGACAGTTTGTTTCAGATGTACAGCAACCGTTGCTGATGCCCTGCACGGCACCAACTGGCTAGCGTGTTTAATTAGTTTCTTGTACTTTTGTCTATAAATTGTGAATATCAACTGCTTAAATTCACAGACTTTAACTTATCTGTCAGTTATTTGTTTGTCAAATTAGCTGACAAACAATTAACCTTGGAATAATTCAGTTGGAAACGGTTTAGTTGAATAAGTTATCCCTATGTTGGTTAGGAAGTCATCAATGAAACAGCCATTCAATTAGATTGTTTCTTGCTCTGTGGGATACATAATCATGGTTTCTGCCTCTCTGAAATGGTTCTGAGTGATCTGAAGAATGTTATAGATGGAAATTTTTTGCTAGTTGTGGCTTTTCTTATCACATGGTGCACTGAGGTAAGCTATACCTGGCAGAATTTTCTTCTTTCAGTCTAATTTCTTTTGGTCAAATAAGCTCTTAAAAGCATTGGACCAGACAAATCTGTATGGCCAATATCTGCTGACCATTTTGAGTCTCATGGTCCTTTGACTCCTATGGCATTCTGATCTCTCGTGTTCTGTGCTTATACCATAGCATAAATTGAATTGTTTATTTGTTTGATTGTGTGTGTGTGTGTGTAAAGTGCCTTCAAGTCGCAGCCGACTTATGGCGACCTCTTTTGGGGTTTTCATGGCAGGAGACTAACAGAGGTGGTTTGCCAGTGCCTTCCTCTGCACAGCAACCCTGGACTTCCTTGGTGGTCTCCCATCCAAATATTAACCAGGGCTGACCCTGCTTAGCTTCTGAGATCTGATGAGATCAGGCTAGCCTGGGCCATCCAGGTCAGGGCATTTGTTTAATTACCTATGACAATTTTAAATTAAAGATAAATTGAATTTGTTGAACCCTTTAAGTCTGATGATCTTTTCAAAAATAGAATTTAATGAAGCTCTAGATTCACATGTGTGGAAACAGGTTCCTTTAGAACCAGTAAAGTTGACCTCTAAATCTTTAGGACTACAGCATTATTACATAATAGAATGTAAGTCTTTTTGAGATGTTCGATTTTGGTCCTGCAACTGCACACAGTGTGAGCATATATATATATATATATATATATATAAATAATATATTCACTACTTTAATTACAACATAAACATCAATGTATAGACAAGTTACCAACTTTTTACATTCAATCAACCTGTCTTTGGTTATAAGTTCAGTTCACAGTGATCCTGAAATCAGAAAACACTATACCAAATAGTGTTTTCTGATTTCAGGATCACTGTGAACTGAACTTATAACCAAAGACAGGTTAATTGAATGTACGCAGTTGGTAACTTGTATATACATTGATGTTTATGTTGTAATTAAAGTAGTGAATATATTAGTAATTATCAGTGGCTGTGTACTGAGAATTATTTCCTTTTGGATTGCAAACCTCCAGGTTCTAGCTGGAAATCTCCTGCTATTACAACTGATCTCCAGCCAATAGAGATCAGTTCACCGGGAGAAAATGGCCACTTTGGCAATTTGACTCTATGGCATTGAAGTCCCTCCCCTCCCCAAACCCCACCCTCCTTAGGCTCCTCCCCAAAAATATCCCGCTGATGGCAAAGAGGGACTTGGCAACCTTACTTATCTGATGGTGTTGACAACTGAAAAATCTGTCCTGAATACAATGAGAAATAATTGATCGTGCTGCAGTTCAGGGTTGCCAAGGGCCTGCCCCTTTAGAAGTGGCTTAATGGGATGTTATTTACCAGGTGATGGTTAGCTTCATGCCATGAAAAGCTTAAATTGCTAATTTCCATACATCAAGCCCCTATTAAAAAGACAGGGCTCTTTTTTCCTCCAAACCTTTGGCAACCCTACTGCAATGTAATCCAACACATTTAAAAAATATATTATTTTGAAGGAATAATCGAGGTTTGGTCTAGACATGAGGTGATAATGAGGCAGCAGAGTACTGAGGTAGTAGAAATGTGAGGGGTGATGTTGTTCAAAGGTTCCCTGCCATAATAATTCTCTGTAAGGGGAAAACTGGCGCAGTGTGTGATGGGTTATGCTTTCACAATGATGTCCTAATTTTTATTTGCAAGGCATTTTTTTCATGGGGAACATTATTTATTATTTTTCATTTATATCCTGCTCTTCTCCTTAACTGGGACCCAAAGTGGCTCATCACATCGTTCCCCCCCCCAGCCTACCCCACAACAACAACCTTGTAGAGGAGGTTAGGCTGAGAGATTATGATAGGCCCAGGATCACCTGGTGAGTTTCTGTGGCAGAGCAGGGGTTTGAACTGGGTTGTTCCAGATCCTAGCCCAGCACTCAAACCACTTTGCCATGCCAGCATTAAAAATGTCACTCACCTCACCTGCAGTCTGAATCAGCGCATTGGTCCTGTGTAGCCCCTCAAGATTCCCTCACCTTATTCCGCATGTCTAGACCAGGACTGGGTCCATTAGGGTGGACTAGTGTGGCATGGGTAGTTGGGAAATATTGTTTGGGTTAGTTGTTAAAATGTTTTGAAAATTTTAATAACATTTAAGTAATAGAAAAATGATGATCTAATGTCAGTGGAGGGAGCCCCGTGGTGCAGAGTGGTAAGCTGCAGTACTGCAATCAAAGCTCTGCTCACAACCTGAGTTCAATCCCGACAGAAGTCGGTTTCAGGTAGCCAGCTTGAGGTTGACTCAGCCTTCCACCTTCCGAGGTCGGTAAAATGAGTACCCAGCTTTCTGGGGGTAAAGTGTAGATGACTGGGGAAGGCAATGGTAAACCACCCCATAAACATAGTCTGCCTAGTAAATGACATCACCCCATGGATGACCCTTTACCTTTTTTTAGCCTAATATAAGTGGATATGGTTCAATGAATTTTCATGCAGTACAGTCTCATTTTGTTGTTTAACAAAAAGAGTTTTCCCAATGTATTTTTTGTTAAATGTATTTTTTGACCATATTTTAAATAAATTAAAGTCTTATTGCATTTTTAAAATATTATTTCTCATGAAAAAGTAGCTTATCAGAGCTGATGCTATGGGTCATTAAGTTTTGCAATGGAGGGGGAGTTCAGTGAAATGTCTATGGGGAAGATCTGACCTCCTGCCAAGACTATCCATCACATTGCTCTCCTGCCTCTTATTTTCACCTCCTTTGTGAGCATTACATAAAAGTTCCTAGCTGACTATGATGCTGACATGCAAGTCTCAGCCATGTTTATTCAGAGATAAATCCCATTGATCACAGTGGGATGTATATCTAAGTAAACATGCTGGATTGCAGCTGTACAGTAGGTCTGGACATTTTTTTAAAAGTGGTGGAAGCAGAGAAGTATCTGTTCATATGTAGTTTCCAAAATAACATTTGAAGAAGAATGTGTGTAAGGCGATGTGCCAGCTGTTTCAACATGAGTTTGTGTACAAATATGTAGATGCATACACACACATTTCTTTTGGAATGTTACATTGTAAGGTCAGTAAAACAAAGCAAATCAAATGTGTGCATTTTCTCCACACTTCTTTAAATTACATCAAGCCACTGGCTTAAATCCTCAGGAGTTTTTCCATGGGCAACTCCCTCCTCTTGCAGCAGCTAGAATGCAGTTCCTGGGGTCATCCCCCTAAAACATCATTAGGTGGCATTTTGTACTTCAGTGGGAAGGAGGAAAAGAAAGTTGCACTCCATGGGCAGAAATCTTTCCCCTCAAAGGTAAACTCCAGTGAACCATAGAATCATAGAGTTGGAAGGTACCACCAGGGTCATCTAGTCCAACCCCCTGCACAATGCAAGAAATTCACAACTACCTCCCCCCCCACACCCTACACCCTCAGTGACCCCTACTCCATGCCCAGAAGATGGCCAAGATGCCCTCCCTCTCATGAACTGCCTAAGGTCATAGAATCAGTATTGCTGACAGATGGCCATCCAGCCTCTGCTTTAAAACCTCCAGGGAAGGAGCGCTTACCACCTCCCAAGCCATTCTCTCAGGTCCAGAGAACACATTACAGTTCTTATGGGAATGCTGCCTAAAATAACTTACTCATAGCAAGTGGTCCCAAACCAAATCCTAATATAATATATAGGAACTACTTTCTGTGTAAGTCTCCACCATCAAATTTTGAGCTTTCACGTACCCAGTGTACAGCTAGTGACTTTTGCACATGCTTTGGTTCTAATCTGATCAATTGTGAAGAACAGGAAAGTTAGATTAGTAATGGCCCTGCATAATTCTGCATTTCCTTTGTAGTAACAAGTTCTGCCAACTGTCCGCAGGGCACTGGGTTAAATATGCTGCTGTCTCCACTGTGAGGCTACCCAAAAGCTCTCCAATAGTGTAAAGCAGGCTTTGAGTAGCCTCCACAAACCATGTCACATGCATTGACTGCCATACTTCATTGGTGAATTCCAAACCTTCAGCTTAGCTGGTTATTCCTAGGTGCAAAAACAAATGAATAAATTCATGAGTGCCTAAAAAAGACTAATTTGGGGTATTTCTAGAAGCACAAAGTGAGCTGTATAAGATCTCTGGACAAAGCCTCAACTGTATCATGTCCAGCCAGTGTTTCTTTCAAGTGGCGCCCATAAGGAACAACATGTTCTCTGATTTTTGACAGGCTATGTCCAGATTCTGGATCCCCGCATATGTATTGCAGGAACATTCAGGCAACGGCAGAGCCGAAAACTTGTGCCAGTGAAATAAATTGACGTCTCAGTTTCTGTACTCTGTTTTCGGAGTTGTACACTACGGCCAAACATGCTTATTTCCTTTTGTGCTTCCTTGGAATTGTAGCCTTGTTAATGTTTTGATCTGCTTCAGTCATCATACATACCTGAAGGCTAGCAGGATTTGTTCATTGTTTTGGGTATACAATAAGCACAACCGGCTCATCTCTCCCCACCTCCCATGTTCCAAATGAATGATTTTACTTATTACTAATTTCCCATGTAAATGTAGTTTCATGCTAGCACCTTCCAGTTCAGTGTAGTCATTATTTTTCTGCCTATCTTTCAAGATTTGATGAATGGCGCTGCATGGGGAAGATCTGTTTGTCCTTTGCTGCAAAGGCTTGGGCTTTTGGGGGGTATGCTTGCGCCCTCTGCTGATTGGAAGGGCCTTGTGCAAGGAAATCCACAGCCCTCGAAAGCTAAGCTGTAAAAAATCTGCTGCAGTGCAGCAAAAGTGACCTTATGTGTGCCATCCTTCCTGTGATCTCTCGCATGCCACGATATGCCCTAAACAAGGCAAATCCATATTGTGCCATTGCATTATATTGTGCTATTGCACTATATTGTGCTATTGCAATATTGTACTATTTCACTATTCTAGTGCAGATTCCAGAACTTTCACTTTCCTATTAATACAATATCATTAGCCAGATATTTGATTGTGGTTTTTTTTAAATCAAGGAACTGTTCAATAATGCTTGCACTCAATTAAGGCTTCAGAGACTGTTACCATGAAGGAACTTGGAATATGATTTCCCGAATGCAAATATGATATTGTACGTACAGTCTTTGCATCAGCCTATTATAGTATTAGAAATCGAAACAAAATCTGATGATAAATATACTAGCAATGGGGTCTCACTTCATTGAAACTCCCCCCACCCCAAAAAAAAACAATTGAGGCTTTTGTAAGAGAAGTATGCTCAGTTGTGGAAAAGCGAATGTCTTTTTATTCGACTGCACTGAAAACTCAAACCCCAAATGTGGGAGAAAGCCTTCTAAAAAAACCCACAAATTTGAAGGTACTCCCGTTTGTGTTAAATCCAAGTTCTTCTCTTAGATGCACAGCCTACCCCATCACAGAATTAGACATGCTTCTTGTTAATTTCAATGCCTTAAGTATACTTAGTGCCTCAAAACTAGGATTACTATTAAAATAGGCTATTTATATGAACTGTTTATATATGAGCAATATTACTTTACATTGCCAATACAGGATGCCTACCACCCAGGTAATATTCAGGCAAACCAAAGTATGCAAAAGTAGGAAAGTAAGAAGACAGCGTACTACTACTCTCTCTGCTGGCTGACTTACGGTATAGCACCTTTTAGAGCAATATCTACATATCTTTCTGAATAGAAGGCTAGACAGGATACAATAGCAGTTACAAATGAGCTTAATAAAACAGGGATGTATGAAGTGCTGCTTTCACATCAGTGAAATCAAATTTTGTATTCCTTAGAGTCTGATAAACCATTATTATTTGTATGTACTGGCTTTATGACAAAATTGTGATAGTAAAGGATACAAAACTTATAGTTTCCAAGAGTGTGTAAGTGAGTTAGGAACCTGATGGTTCATTGTATTCCACTGATAAACATTTAGGGTTGGATTCAGTGACTCCGACAGTTGCAGGTGTTGCTGGATCCATAGGCTGCAGTCATGGGTAGATCCATATACTCAAAATGAAATACCACTGAGAGCCAGAGTTAACAGTGGTGGTTTGGAGTGGTGGACTCTGATCTGAAGAACCGGGCTTGATTCCCCAATCCTCCACATGAGCTGTGGAGGCTAATCTGGTGAACTGGATTTGTTTCCCCACTCCTACACATGAAGCCAGCTGGTGACCTTGGGCTAGTCACACTCTCTCAGCCACACCTACCTCACAGGGTGTCTGTTGTGGGGAGGGGAAGGGAAGGTGATAGTAAGGTGGTTTGATTCTTCCTTAAGTGGTAGCGAAAGTCGGCATATAAAAACCAACTCCTTCTCCTCCACTGTCTTTTGACAAGAGGTATACGTTCACATCTGTGGGCAACTCTTTTTACATTTGGGTACACCAGAGAAGTTCCGCCCAAGTCCCAATACAGAGATAATTGTATGGTTATATTGACACAGTCATCTAGCATTTGCCAATTAAAAAGTAAATGATAAAGCCCCTTCATGATGCTGGAGGGGGTTTCTGAAGACATATGGGCAAGGTTGGGTTGCATATCACTTTAAATCCAAGTGTGTTGCTTTAACTGAGTTGTAGAATCTCTTGTGTTACTCAAGTTCAGTTGAAGTTCTGACTTAGAAACACACAACAGTCCAAGGCAGATAACACTCTTCAGTAGAAATAAAAGCTGGAGTGATTAATGTTGGCAGGAAGATTGTATGTTTCAGATTAACATTTGATATGTGTTGACGTTTATTACATCCTTGAATGGAATATGCTACTGAGGCTTAGGTAGGTGTGTGTAAGATGCTTTTTATGTCCCAAGAGTCTTCGGAAAGGTTTTAGCCTGTTATTTATTGTTTGCATTTGTGTCTTGCCAGAGTCCTGCATCATTGGTGACCACCCCAAATTACAAATCAAGAACTCTACTTTCTGTATGAGTGCCTATCCAAACTTGACAATGGTAAACTACACCAGCCGTGTCAACAAAACGTTTGTCAGTGGCAGTGAAGAGTACTTCAAGTAAGATATTTTAAAAAGTGTATAATTAACCATTTGGGGAAAAAAATGAAGCTCCCTGTGTAACACATGCAATTAGCCCTTGAACAGAAAACAGTAATTTCGTTTTCTAAGAATGCTTTCCCCACAGTAATCATTTGTTGAGTATCTATGCCGCTTGCCCTTCCAATATTGACACTTCGCTTATGAGATGATAGCTGAGGACACATAGACAGATGCAATCTGATGGCCTCTTGAATGTGTGAGAGGATCTGGCTGCCTGAGAAATAATGCCCACCATTTGGCATTTCAGTGGTCTTGGCGGCTTGAGTGTGAACCCAGAGCCGGATACAGGCCCCATAGAGTCGTCCTTCAGTCTCAGTTCCCAATCCTTAAAAATAACTTCATACCTGGCCTAATAGACTTATGGTATCATAACATTAAAATATAGAATACAGTATAGAATTAGTGTGGTGTAACAGAGTGTACTTTGAGCATGGAGCTCTGGGTTTCTTTCTCAGTCATGAAGCACTGAACTACCTCGCTTTGTGCCTCATGAGGATAAAATGCGGAAGGAGCAAACCATGTTATATTTAGGTCAAGAGGTGAGAAGCTTCTGGAAAAATAAAGGAATACAAATCCATAGGTGGATCTAACTACTTCATAGGGATATTGTGTTATTGTGCAACAGCACTTATGTATTTTTTTAAGCCCTAAAAAAGTTCCCCCATGGCATGGCAGGGAAAATGGTTGCTGTGAGGGACCAAAGGAAGGAAAATGGCACTGATATGAGTGGGTGTGACAGACAGAGCCTTTTTCATATCCCTTTGTAACCTGGAGTCTGACAGAGAAAGCCAGCAATGGCCAACTAGGTCCCTTGGAAGCTTTGAAGGGAGGAGAGAAGCGGGGGGGGGGGGAAGGAGCCATTTAACTAAGGCTTAAATCAGATAGGGTTCAGAGGTTCCTTAGGCAGGTTGGAGGTCTTGCTCTGTCTCCAGTCCCTTCATGTGGAAGTGGACAGTTTAGTGCGGTGACCTAATATGGCAAGCACAGGTTTATGGCTCTTGTATGTATTCTTTCAGGGTTATTTGGAAAGTTCAGGGCAGGCAGACGGCTGTGGTTTAAAAAGACTTTAGTGACAAATCTAAACATTCAGAAAACCTGTGGGAAAAGTAACAGTTTTTATAATCCAAAGTAGTCTTTGGATAATCCAAAGTAGGCAGGCATTCCCTCTTTTTTTTTTTTTTTGAAAAATTTTATTGGTTTTTATAATATAAATTTTCCATGTTAACATACAACAATGAAACTAATGTGAAAAACTAAATCATAAGTAATGTTATAGTTATTTAAGTACTTAATAAAACAAAAAATAAAGGAAATTTTTTTGACTTCCCCATCACCTCCGTCTGCCTCTTAATAAAGTATTCTATCCCATCGTGATATGACCTGACCTTAATTATTCTTATATCTCAATTAAATTTCAATTACAATAATCTGTTGATATAATTAATTACAATTCTTTATGTTAATAGTGTCATCTAGATCAGATTAAAAGGTTCTCTTCCATTTTCCCCAGTCCTAATTCATATTCACAGTATTTCATCCAAGCCTCCCATTCCCCCATAAATCGTACATTGTCTTTTTGGTTTAAAGTAGCTGTAAGTTTTGCCATTTCCACCAGTTCAAACATTTTCATAATCCAGTCTTTTTTCTCAGGTGTATCTGCCCCTTTCCATTTTGCTGCATAAAGCAATCTTGCAGCTGTTTTCGCATAAATCAAAAAAATCCTTTTTATTAACAAGTCATCAGGTATCATACTTAATAGCATCATTTCTGGTGTTTTGGGTATTTTTTTTGTACTATTAATCTTAGTTCATTATAAATCATGTCCCAAAAATCTTTAGCTTTATCACAAGTCCACCACATATGATAAAAAGAACCAACTTCTTTATTACATTTCCATCATTTAGGGGATGTCACTTTGTAAATCCTTGCGATCTTCTTAGGTGTTAAATGCCATCTATACATCATTTTGTAGATATTTTCTCGAATTGACTGTGCATTCCTTTCAGGTCTTTCGACCATAGTCTTTCCCATTTATTTAAAACGATATCATGTCCCACAGTTTGAGCCCAATTGATCATTGTTGGTTTAATTGTTACCTGCTCACAATATATTGTTAAAAGAAGATTATACATCTTGGAAATCAGTTGGGTATTATTATCTAATAACATCCTGTGAAAAGGCGATTTTTCTTTAGAAAATCCATTTTTCATATCTTGTGCAAAGACTGATTTAATTTGATAATATTGAAGCCATTGTAGATCGTCTTTAAGTAACTGAAAGTCTTTTAGTGAGCATTTTTTCCCTTCCCAGGTTGTTAGCTCCTGATAAGTAACAAATTTATCCGGTCTGAGTGGGCGTAATGTCAGCATTTCCTGGGGTGATATCCACATCGGTGTTGCTGGTTCAAGAATATGTTTATATCTCATCCAAATACGAATTAAGGAGGACCTGATTATATGATTACTAAAGTAGGCAGGCATTCTCTCCACTCTGACACAGTGTACTTATTCAATAGAGAAACTGTATCTCCATGTCTCAGTCTCTCAATAAGTTATATGTGTATGATGCTGAGCATAAATTAACATATGAAGCCACCTTATACTGAATCAGACCACTGGTCCATCAAAGTCAGTATTGTCTATTCAGACTGGCAGCGGCTCTCCAGGATCTCAGGTAAAGGTCTTCCCCATCACTTGTTACCTGATCCCTTTTAAAAACTGCAGGTGCCAGGTATTGAGCCTGGGACCTTCTGCATGCAAAGCAGATGATCTACCACTGAGCCACAATCCTACCCCAAACCTGGTCCTTAACATCCACAGTTTATTTTCCCCTGACAATAAAATAAACCTTTTTCTTGTTGTGTTAAATTTCTGTTCTCTAATTCTGTGCTGTAATATAGCATTAATGCTTGCAGTCTGAAGTAGGACTGTTCATAAGTCGCTTGTTTGTGGGTTTCCTAGAGACACCTGGTTGTCCACTGTGTGAACAGACTGCTGGACTTGATAGGCCTTGGTGTGATCCAGTATGGCTTTTCTTATGTTCTTATGTTTATCAATGCATTTGTCTGGCTTTCTAAATTGGTGCTTAAAACAACAGCCTTGTGATGTAGGCCACTGTTTACTCCCATTTTATAGATGGGGAACTGTAGCTGAGATCAAAATAATGACTCGTTCAAGGACACATGGGTTGTCAGTGGTAGAAGTCTCTGAAATTAAACTCCAGTTGACAGTGCTCACTGTCATTTGCAGTGTTGGTTGAGTCCACAGCTCTCTGGAGACAATGGCAAATGTCCTGTTGAGTTTAATGATTGTATCCTATTTCAGAATGTCATGATATTAAAATATTGATCTTGAACTGAAATTCTCTTGAAGTGACTGCAAAAGCATACAGTGAGAGAAGGTAAGCTGTAACTACTTGTATTGGCTCTTACTCAGGTACTTTGCATTGAAGATTTCTGCAGGAATCGAATATCCTGGTGAAATCAGGTGGCCTTTGGTATTTACTCTCTTTCTGGCTTGGGTGATTGTCTATGCCTCCCTGGCTAAAGGAATCAAGTCATCAGGAAAAGTAAGTGGATATCTTTCTTTGCGATTTCCATAACCATGACTTGGGAATGATAGATTGTGCTGAATTCCTAAATACTGAACAACATCTTGAGAAATGAGATAGCCTTAAATGCTTCATGGAACCTGTCAGCTTGCATGGTGGCTGTAAAAAAAGTTAGTAAAATCAAACTTTTTCATTGCTATAAAATATTTGGTAAGTTGCCAAGGGTTCTGTGTGTGGGTCTCTCTTAGCATGCAATTTATATTCCCTCTGCTTTTATGATAAAGATCATTTAACTATGTTGCAAAAAATTAACAGATCAACAGAAATGGGGCCTACATAAAATATAGTTTGGATCCATCAATGTGCAAGTGGGAATGCAAACCTTGTGCAAAACCTGGTACTTACCTCCCTATATTTTATAGTGCCTTGCACAATGTTTGCAAAAAAAATGTTCAAGATATCCTTAACTTAGCACAAAGGGCTAGTATGAAGGTTGTTTTACATTTCCTCTTATATTAGGACTCTAGTGCATGTGGAAATCTTCTGGTGGATCCAAGCGTACAAATAGCAAATTTAGTGAAAACATTCACCCCACTGACAACAGTGCAAGAAAATGGCTGGCTGCCGCCCTGAAGAGTTGGAATGTTAACAAAACATTCTTTTAGTATCAATCATGTAGATGGAATTATTCTGTTTCTACAGGATGCCTTTTCTAATAATTCAGTTGAGGAACTACTCTGTTAAGCATTCAGCTCTTAAATTAACTATATATCCATTGACAACGCTGTGCCTCTTTAGAATGCCTGTCTTTTGTCTAGACCAGAACAGATTTGTGAGTTTCCCAGGGAGTTGAAGGTAGTATAAAGACAGGGGCATGGCTGTCCGTGTTTACACTCATTGTGATAGCTAAAGTTTGGAAACAAACAAATAAACCCTCAATTATAGACTGGAGAGAGAAACTATGGTTATATATGAGGATGGCCAGATTAACGGAATTTTTGCATGGAAATGATATGGAAGAATTTAAACAAACATGGTCTAAGGCCACCTCATATTGGGATAAGATGGCAAAAATGGACTTTATGAAGTTATTTAGTGAGATATAGAAAAAAAAAATATTTTAAGTAAAACTAACTTTTAGACAACTGATAAAAACAAACAAACTACCTGACACTTATTCGGAAGTCTGGTGATGGGTCACTTGTATTTCTTTCTTTCTTTTTTCTTGGGGTGGGGGAGAAAGGGTACTTTTGAATTATTAGATTGATGATTGTAACGAATATTGAAAATTGATGTTGTATAAATACCCTTTTACACTTTTTCCTTATTTTATTGATACTGTATTTTTTTTTCTTTTTACACTGTATGGTTTGTTAAAAATTCAATAAAAATTATATATATATATATAAAAAAGAAGGTAGTATAAAGACAGGGGCATGGCTGTCCGTGTTTACACTCATTCCATCACCATCTTTTCCCCCATAGGTTTTGCAGTTTTTTGATCTGTGCAAAAACCCGTTTAGCCTAGATGACAGTAGGCCGAAAGGAAAGGAGAGGTCAGCGCAAGATGCAAGGCGGCCTTTGTCACACCACATTCAATTTCAGTTCTCTTATTTTAAAAGCATTTGTCTGTCTTTAACCTTAGATCCCTTTAGCAACCATGCAGGCAACACCCACCTCCTTGGGAGGGTGTGTCTCCTGTATAGTTGTTAACCACAATGTAAAACCACATGAGTGGAAGACCACTGAGTTCCCGTATCATTGTGGGAGCCACCGCAGGAGCAGCTGCAACCACTATGGTAAGTGCATTTCCAGAGTGGGTTTTAGAGCACACTGTTTTGTATGAAATATTTAGCCTACATTTATTTTTAATCAGTTTCGTGGTCAAATACAGTAGTAGGAAGTGTGTCTGTATGTGTGTTAGGGTTGCCAGCTCCAGGTTGGGAAATACCTGGAGGTTTTTGGGGCAGAGCCTGAGGAGGGTGGGGTTTGGGGAGGGGAGGGACTTCAATGCCATAGAGTCAAATTGCCGAAGTGGCCATTTTCTCCAGGTGAACTGATCTCTATTGGCTGGAGATAAGTTGTAATAGCAGATTTTCAGCTAGTACCTGGAGGTTGGCAACTCTAATGCATGTGTATCATCCGTGGTGTCTCCTTTCACTTATGTATGAACTCTTTTTCTTCACATGAATTCATGAGCATGTCAGCATTTTTAAAAAATCTTATCCTCTGTAGGTAGCTCACATTCCCATGGGCCAGTATCACTGTCTGTGATGCTTTGCAGAAAACAAGGCAATATGTTTCCTATAGAACTAAGCTGAATGAGTAAATTCTTTGTCTTTGTGTGATCTCTTTAGGTGGTGTACTTTACGGCTACATTCCCTTATGTAGTACTCATCATCTTGCTAATCAGAGGTGTAACCCTGCCAGGAGCTGGGGCTGGAATCTGGTACTTCATCACACCTAAATGGGAGAAGCTAATTGATGCTATGGTGGGCTTATTATTCCAGTTATAACACTCTACTAGGGTGAATAACTCATACAGATTTATTATTTCCTGTATATTAAGAAAACACATGGAACTTTGCTGTGTTGTGCTGAACAATGCTATGTCAGCAGTAAAATCTCGCCTAGCTAAATTTATTGCATGAGAGTTTCATAAAGTTAATTTCATGCCTGCAACAGAAAAGCAGATCAAAAATGGCCCATGTGACAACCTGATAGCAAAGCATCAAGAAAGGCCATGCTCATATCATTCTTCTTTAAGGTATTACTTCATTGGCGTAGCACCCTGAATAGCCCAGTTTAGCCTGAGCTTGTCAGACGCTGGAAGCTAAGCAGGGTTGTCCACAGTCAGTAATTGGGTGGGAGACCACCATGGAAGACTGGAGGAAAGCAATGACAAACCACCTTTGCTTGTCTCTTGCCTGCAACATCCCGTGGATGGGGTCATCACGAGTCAATTGCAACTTGATGGCAAGTTGTTCTTCATTTGCTTTGGTAGTGAGCACTAACCTGGTTGGGATAGGACTGCAACATCGCTGTAAACATACTTTGTTGTCTGTTGGCCAAGTTTCCATTGTATCAGTGCTATATGTGAAAGGGAATGAATATTTTTGGTGCTGGAGAGCTGTGTGTGTGGAGTTCACAGCACCACTTGTAAGGTTGTATTGCAAATCCAATTAGAATACCTTGCTGAATCTGTCTATGCCAACATTTTGGTTCCCATAGAAGACAGTCAGATGTTTTTGGAAATTCTCATGCAGGACAAGGTGGTTCATTCCCAGAATCTCATACTCAAAGCTACACTGCCTCTGAATGTAAAAATTCCATGTGTTTCCATGGCTTAAGGGCGCTGATAGACTTATTTTCCATGGGTATAAATATCCCCATTGTTAAGACACCTTAACCAGAGGTCATAATTACAACTTGTGTGATGTGTTGTGTGAATAATTCCTTTTGTCAATCTTGAACTTTCATTGGATGACTGAGGAATACAATATAATTATTTAATGCACTTAAGTGTACATGGAGAAATCCTGTCCCAAGCATTTCAATTTACATTACAGAAACAGGAGAGGGGGGAGGGATTGAAATGAGCTATGGGAGTATTGCAGGGACAGTCAGATGATAGTGAGGGGCATATAAGGGGAGTTTAGAAAGATTTATGGAAAATGTAACTACAGGAACAGGTCTCAAGCAGCACCTTCAAGAAGAAAAGAAAAACAGCCTGAGAACAGAGGGATAAGGACAGAAAAAATGGCAGGAATAGTAGGGCTGCCAGCTCCACGTTAGAAAATACTTGGAGATTTTGAGGGTGGCACCTGGAAGGAATGGGGTTTGGGGAGGGAAGGGGAGAGTCCAACAATCAAATCAGCCATTTTCTCCAGGTGAACTGATCTCTGTCACCTGGAGATCAGTTGTAATAGCAGGAGATCTCCAGCTACCACCTGGAGGCTGGCAACCCTAAGGAACAGGGATAATCCAGTAAAAGTCCAGATGAAGCCCAAAGAGGACATTTCTCAACCTGGGCTCAGATCTTCATAATAATAATACTTGATCATCAGGCACTATTTATTAGTGGCCATAATATCCTGTTTTACTAACATCACGCAATGAGATTCATTAAGCATTTTGTGCAAAGTCTTTGACAGCACCATTGAGTTATAGTCTAGACCATTATTGATCTATTCCAACTTTCTAAAGTTGTTTGTTGAAGATTAATGCTAATTTTCTTTCCTGAACTGTTGTAGGTATGGAAAGATGCTGCCACTCAAATATTTTTCTCTTTATCTGCTGCCTGGGGTGGTCTGATTACTCTGTCTTCCTATAACAAATTCCATAATAACTGCTACAGGTAAGTGCCATGATTTTGATAAAGCCAGTGGCTTGGTAGTGCTTAAGTGGCAAAGTTCATTCATGAAATATCTGGAATCCATTTTGATCCTTACCAGTAGCCTGTTTGTTATGTTCATAATTTTGTCTCATAATTTAGGGCTACCAATGGTCCCAAATTATTCTAGATAATCAGGCTATGGAAAGAAGCAGATCTGACCCAATGGATTTAAATGAGTAATGGAAATAGAGTCTGTACGTTCAAAGCTATCGCTTAGTATAACCATTTCCAACAGTGAAGAGGGGAGATGGACTATTCTCACATGTGAGGGGGAAAATCTGTGCACATAAAAATTTAGCATGACAGGGCAATGGCTTAACTAGAACTTTTCTCCCTGACATGCTAGTATTCCACAGACATTGAGTTTTTAAAGTTATGTAGTAGCCAGGGCTGGTTCCGGGTTGTCATGGGTCCTGGGCAAAGAGTGCTCAGCCCCCCTCCCCTCTTATGCCCACCACCAGGACCCTCACATAGACCTCTCTTCCTGCCCCTACCCATGTACCCCCCAACCTACCAATGCATCATTATCTGCCTGCTCATGACCCCTCCCACATCCACCTCCTTGCCCTTTCCTCAATGGCACTGGGAGGGGTGTAAAGAGGGGAGTGCTGCTGCTGTGGCTCACTATCCATACACTTGTCCCCGGCAGAACTAGGCAGCCCAGGAAGCTAGGAGCACAGCAGGTGGAGTGCGTGCAAGCAAATGGGTGATGGAAGGGCACGTAAGCAGGTAGCAGAGGAGGTGTGTATGTGTGTGGGTGGGGGGCTGGAGGCAGTGGGCCCTTCCAGAAGCCCTGGGCCCTGGCAGATGCCCCACCTCATGGTACCATGGGTACTCTCATGGTACCATGGGTACTCTCATTTATAACATTAAATGGCCCATATCTGAGCCATATAATATATTTGAATCTGTAGGAAGAAGAAGAACAGTTGGTTTTTATATGTCGACTTTCTCTACCACTTAAGAAAGAATCAAACCGGCTTGCAGTCACCTTCCCCTCCCCTCCCCACAACAGACATCCTGTGAGGTAGGTGGGGCTGAGAGAGGTCTGTGACTAGCCCAAGGTCACCCAGCTGGCTTCATGTGTAGGAGTAGGGAAACCACCCCGGTTCACCAGATTAGCATCAGCCACTCATGTGGAGGAGTGGGGAAACCAACCCAGTTCTCCAGATTAGAGTCCACCGCTCCAAACCACTGCTCTTAACCACTACACCACACTGGGTCTCTGAATGTTCCATTGCTTAGCTAAACTGTGGCTGACTTGTAACTGTTAAAATTGGAAACATTTTCATCCAACAGCCGATTGTTAAAACACAGTCTCCTTCCGGTATGGAAACTATCCTCTGAGTTGGGTAGGACTCTTGGATTGGGTGCGCCCTACTTCCTCTTCAGTAATTAAAAAGAGGCCAGGTTGAAAAGCAATCGAGGGACTTGTCAGGGACCAGGGATAGCAACATGAAATACAGCATAAGTGTAAACTCTGCTGGAGAAAGCCTTGAGATTTAGAAGTAGGCCAGAATCCAGCTGTGCAGACAGTTCTGCATCAGCAAAGGTAACTTTCTGTTTCCACTGTCACTGTCGCTCTCAGTAGCAAGGTGATTATTCCTGTCCCTTCATTACCACCAAGCACAGATTAGGAAAAGCTCTAGGGTCTTAGCGACGGAACATTTGATTAAAGGTGGCAGATAACTTATTACGGTGCTGGGAAAGACGGTTTTATCGAGTGAGATGTTTGGCCTCTTTTTCCTCCCCTACCCACTTACCAAAAATATAGGCTTGTCCCAGATTTGTTTGCTGCTTCTACTGTTACAAGGAGAAACAAAAGCTACAGGTATACCCCAAAACCTAAAGCCCTGCAAACAGCTGATGCTCACAAGGGTAGTTACAGCTGGAACTTACTCTGATGTTTCGGCTGCAGTTGTTAGCAGTGCTCAAGTGACAATTTAATGTTCCACTGAAAAAGTATTACAGCAACAACAGCAAACAACGCCTTCATGTTTGTGTACATGTCACCTTCTTGGGGGAGGGGCTGTGGCTCAGTGGTAGAGCATCTGCTCGGCATGCAGAAGGTCCCAGGTTCCATCCCCGGCATCTCCAGTTGAAGGGACTAGGAGGGCAGGTGATGTGAAAGACCTCTGCCTGAGACCCTGGAGAGCCGCTGCCAGTCAGAGTAGACAATACTGACTTTGATGGACCAAGGGTCTGATTCAGTATAAGGCAGCTTCATATGTTCATGTGTTCACACACTGGAGGGATACTATTTATCACTTTTGTACCCCACCCTTCCTCCAAAAAGCTCAAGACATCCTAGTTTATCTTCATAATCCCAGGAGATAGAGGAGTGGTAAATCTCTTTCTCCTTCCATGTCTTTCATGTTTGAGCAGGGATTTTCTCCATGGTGTCTTCCTAATCCAAGTTTTATTACTGAATGAGAATCTGGGCCCAGGTCTCCCTGGTCTTAATCCAGCGCCCACGTGATACCAGCTTTATAGGACACGTACTCTATTTATAACTGTTTCTACTAGACTGGGAGCAAGCTTCTGAGGTACAGAGACCCCCTTGACAATTTTGTTCCATGGTTTCTTTACACACAAACAAGTACATTTCAACAATAAATATGGCTTTTTTTTCTTCACAGCTAGTTTGGCCTTCATACAGGGTTCCTTTTTTCCAGTGCAGGATTTCCTCTGAGGTTTTAGTGACATCACAACCAGTACAGGAAAATTAATTTTTAAGAACCTTAAAATAATTGCTGTTGCCATATACTTAGACAAGCAAGCTCTGATTCATTTCAAAGGAAAGACAGAAATTAGGGGCAGATCTTTAGGGGCAATTATTTTCAGTATACTTTTTTTTTTTTTTTTTAAAGGAGCACATTGTCTAGAACATTGGTTTTCAAACTTTTTGGTATGATGAGCTACTTAAAAACAGAACAAATAGAAATCAATTAAACTACAAAAGTCTGGGATCTACTTTCATGGGCTTCGTGTGGGTCAGGACCCATAGGATGGGGAACACTGGTCTAAGAGGCACCCCGTGCAGTCCTAAACAAAATCATACCATGGTAAATCCGTTTAGGAAACTGTAACTCCGCTTAGGAATACACTGACAACCATGTAAAAATCCTTTATTTTAACCTCATGATAAGTTTGTTATATAATACTCTGCTTATGCGATGTCTGGTTGTTCCCTTATGCAAGCCACTGATCAAGTCCTAAACTATGTGCCTTCAGCAACTCTGCAACATTAAGTACCATTCTCTGTGTCTAAAGAAAGTACAATATTTGATACTCTGTAGGGTTTGTAGTAAAAATGATTACAGAATCAATACACAAAACATTCATGTTCATACAGGTGTAAAAGACTCCTTTTGTGCTCTTCTCTAGTCCAGGGACTGCTATATTTGAAGTTCTTATGTTTTTTAAACCCCTGTCCCAGATAGTTCTACCATCTTTTGCTGAGGATTTTAAAGATAAGAGTGATGACACCTCTATAAAAATATCACTTTATTTCACAAATAACTCCCCCACCTTTATTTCTCTGAATAAGGCATTTTCTTTCTGTGTGCTTTTAAACAGATACTTGGCTTCACCTCGGTTGATTGAATTGCTGTTGTGGAGTAAGGCTACACACAATGCTGGAGATCTGTGATCAAATCTTCTGATTAAAAAAAATAATAGGAGCCAAGGAGAAAGGCAAATTGCACTACATTGGGGGAGCAAGTGTTATCCACCCCATAATTTTCCTGACTGAAATCATACATTCCCTGCTAAGATAATATTAACACTTAAAGGGACAGGTACATATATTCTTCCTTTTTTCCACAGTAAAGTACCCAGCTTGCTGGGGGTAAAGGGAAGATGACTGGGGAAGGCACTGGCAAAACCGCCCTGTAAACAAAGTCTGCCTAGTAAACATTGGGATGTGACGTCACCCCATGGGTCAGGAATGACACGGTGCTTGCACAGGGGACCTTTACTTTTTGAAGTTACTAGCAGCGGGCGTGTATATATTTGTAGGTGATTTCGACTCGGACAGCAGCACAGGTGAAACTGGTTAAATGGTCTCTTAAATAGTGCTCCCCCCCCCCCCCGAGCCAGCTCATACTAGATGGCTTTTGTGTTTAAAACACGTGAGATTCCGTTTTGGGAAATTCACTGTCAGCTGACAGAATTTGTCAAAAAGTGTCAGCTATGTTTTTCCCCCTATGCTGTTGCTTCTCCAGATACTTTATTTTTATAATGTATGCATATCCTCCAAAAAAACTGAAGGGCATCTTCCAATGTAGCAAGAGCAAGATACTCTCAATGAAATTCTTTAAAAATGTCTCATGTTATTTTGAACAAAACAGAAAAATAAACTCTTTAGAACACAAACAGCATACCAATAAAAAAGAAACAATCTTGAGCAGCACCCAGTACAGCAATTAAAATCCTATCCCTGACTCCCCAAAGCTTTCTATAATAATAAATGTCTTTGTAATCTTCTTAAAAACTGTAAGGAACTGGCATCTAAACATCTCTGGGGAATAAGTAAATAATGCTGCACTTAGGATTTGCTGACGTCTCATTAGATTAATAGTAATTAAAAATCTTTTTTTGTTGTTGGTCATGATCAATAGTGTTGTGGTCTCTGCTTGTATGTTGATTAAACCATTTCTTAGAGCTTTACTGCCCACAAAACCCAGATCTGACTTTACTACTTTCACTTCTCAGTACTTGTCCTATGAATACTGCTTTTGCTAATGGCACGAAAAAGTTCATTTTGCATTTGCATTGGGGCTGATTTAATTACACAAAAAAATAGGTCTCACTACGGCAAAACAGCAACATACATGGAATTATCTTTTTTCCTTTATAACAAGCCTATGAGGAAGGTTAGTTGAAAACAACTTATTTTAGATTTCTTTGTGGCTGGGGCCTAAATGCAAACCCACCAGATTTATGCATCTTGAATGTCAGCTTCTCACGTTATACTCGCCAGTGGCTTCTGAATTTCCAGCCAGGCAAACTGCCCACAGATATAATTGGAGTTTGTCTGTTTGTTTGTTTGTTCATTGGACTTATATCCCGCCCTCTATCCTGGCCAAGGACAGGCTCAGGGCAGTTTACAACCATTAAAATGTCATAAAACGCTGTAAAAATATATATACAGAAATACAATTCGGTACTGATTTAAAAACTGAACACTTCTAAGGCTAAAATCAAATAGGCACACAGGTTTTGGCACACAGGGCCACAACCAGCCTGGAGAGAGCAGTCAGTGCCCCCTATTTAAATGATCGAATGGAATATAAAGCAAGAGAAAGGGGAGGCCGGGAGGCCAGCTCTGATGGAAACAGTTGCTGCCCTCAACCATAGGCCTGGTGGAACATCTCGGTCTTAGAGGCCCTGCGGAACTGCGTTGGATCCCACAGGGTTTTGATCTCATCAGAAAGAGAGTTCCACCAGGCTGGGGGCCAGGACTGAAATAGTTCTGGCCCTGGTTGAGGACACATGGACACTTTTCGGGCCAGGGAGAACTAGTTAAGTTGGTATTTGTTGAGCATAATGCTCTCCTGGGGGTATATTAGGAGAGGTGGTCCCGAAGATACAATGGTCCCAGACCATTTAGGGCAGTGGTTGGCAAACTCATTAGTCAACAGAGCCAAATATCAACAGTACAACGATTGAGATTTCTTTTGAGAGCCAAATTTCTTAAACTTAAACTATATAGGTAGGTACACTGTTTATTAACTTAATAAACTTTAATTAAAGTTTTAAGTCTTAATCCAGAAGATTACGTCAGCATTATCATTATTTTTTAAAAATTACATATTTTGTTTTATTTCAAGGCGCTGTATTTTTTTGTTTTTGTGCAGAATGATAACTAAACTGTGAGACCAAAGATACATTATAGGAGTTCTTCAGCGTAATTACATCCTTGTAATACACTGCAGGGTATACTTTTCTCTTCTATATTATCATAATAACAGTGCCATTTTAATCAGTGACTGAACAGAAAACTTTAATTTTTTAATAAGTAACACAAGGCAAGTCTGATATGGATTCAGTTCTAAAACCATCGTGTAACAGCAGAAACAGACAAAAAACAGAGGATTTGCCGCTCTAGATGCACGTTTTCCCCACCCAAATTCTCAAAACAACAATAACCCTCCCTGCAGAGTTTTGAGAATTCGGATGGGGAAAACGTGCATCTGGAGAGCTACAAATCCCAGGCAAAGCCTCCCATGCAGAAATGGCCAGAGCAGCCAGCTTGCCCCGCTGCCGCCCTCAACCCTTTGGCCGGCAACGCGCAACTTGCACAAAGGTTCTGGGCTCTGGAATTGAAGGCAGCACGTCCACCCTTCACCCTCCTGGGGCGAGCAAGATGGGCTTTGCTTCTGCCCTTGCTCCCGCTCCAGACTCCACAGGAAACTCGGCTCTCCCTTCTGCACTTTTTGGCACCAGGCAGCCAAATTAATGGGATCCCTCCCCCGGCGCCTGGAACATCCCATCTGGGTGCCAGGCATGCCTCTCGCTCGCTCCCCCCCAGGCACGCAGCAGCTCCCAGGGTCACACCAACAGGGGGGGCAGAATGGCTCCCAATGCCCCCCTCCCGGGAGCCGATCTGCGCCCCACACTCTCCCCAAGGTGGGAGGAGGGAGCAATGTCAGAAAAGCAAAAGGGGGGCTCCCGCCCGCCCGCAATTCCTTACCTGTGAATGTCTCCACTCCCGCCGCCAGCCAAAGTCCAGCCAAAGTCAGCAGGCAACTTCCAACTTTCCCCATAGCCCCTCGCTCTCGAGAGGCGCCTCCCTCTGACCCTCCCGAGCGCCAAGGGGGAAGGCTGGGGCGGGCACCTCGGCTCCCTTCCGGGGCCCCTTCGCCTCCTCGAGGGGTGGGGGGACGGCTCAACTCCCTCCGCCAGCCAACTCCGGCCAGCCCTGTTGTGCAGCCCTGCCCATCGCCACCTCCTCCCCCCGGGCGAGCCCAAGGAGCGCACACCGCCATCTTGGTAAAGAACAACTCCGTGCCTCTCGCACCAGTCCCCGCACTGACTCGCGGTCCCCCCGGCAGGCGGGCGGGAGAGAGCAGGCAGGCAGGCAGCAGAAAGCCAGCCGCCAAGTCACGCCCAGCCACCTGACACTGCCGCCTCTCTCCCGCTAGAGGGTGAGCCGCTCGGAAAAAGAGGCTCGCCGCCAAAGCCACCCGCCTGGCACACAATGAGACTGCTGACGGACTGCGCGCCCGCATGTGGTCATTTGTGGCAGAGCCGCACTCAAGGGGCCAAAGAGCCGCATGCAGCTCGTGAGCTGCGGTTTGCCGACCACTGATTTAGGGCTTTAAAGGTTAAAACCAGCACCTTGAACCTGATCCGATGATCCAGCTGGAGCCAGTGCAGTTGTCGGAGCACTGGCTGGATATGTGCTTCCAGAGGGATCCCGCTAAGGACCCTCACTGCTGCATTCTGAACCAGCTGGAGTTTCTGCATCAGTCTCGAGGGCAGCCCTACATAGAGTGAGTTATAGTAATCTAGTCTGGAGGAGACCGTCGCATAGATCACTGTGGCTAGGTCGGGGCGGGAAAAGTATGGCACCAGCTGCCTAGCCTGGCAGAGATAGTAAAAGGCTGAATTGGCTGTAGCTGTGACTTGTGCCTCCATTTACAAGGAGGCATCCTGGATCGCACCCAGACTTTTGACAGCAGGAGCAGGGCTTAATAGCATGCCGTCAAGAGCCGGGAGCAGGCGTACCACATCTGGGCCAACCTGGCCAAGCCACAGGACCTCTGTCTTCGGTGGATTTAGCTTCAGTCAGCTCTGCTTTCAGTCGTCCTGGCCTGTGTGTCCAGGGCGACATCTGGCTGGCCACCCATTGACAGGTAAAGCTGGGTGTCATCAGCGTACAGATGACAAGCCCCAAACTCCAGACTAGCTAGGCGAGGGGGTGCATGTAGATGTTAAACAACATTGGGGAGTGGATCGTGCCTTGTGGGACCCCACACATCGAAGGGTGCCACGGCAATATTTTCTCTCCCAGTGCTACCCTCTGGCCCCAACCATGGAGGAAGGAGCGCAGCCATTGAAGGGCTATTCCCCAGATCCCAATGCCAGCGGTGGTCCAAAATACCATAATCCACCATGTCAAAGGCTGCTGAGAGATCTAATAAAATCAGCAGCCCCAACCCACCTCAATCCAGATGTATTATAATACAGGAAGTGCATATGATGCCTTCTGAAGAATGGGTGAGAAGCCAGGTGCCTGGGCAGGCAACTTGACAGCTGGGTGGGTGAGTGAGCAGGCAGGAAAATGGGTGAGTTGCTGTGTTTTGTTCTGCATGTTTATTCAGAGGGTAATGTCCAACAGAGTTCAATGGGGTCTACTCCCAAGTAAATGTGCATAGGGAGGTGCTATGAGTGAGTACAAGAGGCAATGAGTGAGAATGTAGTGCCTCCTTGACTCCAGAGGTGAGTCCCTTGGGTTGGTGCTGCTGCACCAAGGTTTTTTGGGAAGACTGCCATAGAAGATTGGGTGCCCATGACTATTCTCTGCACAGAGCCCACCAAAACCTGGAACCAGCCCTTGCAGATTTGCTTTCTGTGCTTTGTTTTAGACCATCTGTGTGTATCACTACATAAGTATGGGAACTTCTTCATTTTGTTTTGGTCCAATGCTGCTCTGGTCCCATCTGAATGGTAGATGAAGGGAACTCATGGGTGGGACAACTGACATATTTCTTTCATGCATGAATGTGGCCTAGAATAATGTGTGAACTATGCTATAGTTAGGGCTGTTGATTCGGTAAAAACCTAACTGAAAAAATACCAAAAAAATGCAAATTTGGTAAAATTCGGGTTCGGATTTACCGAGTCTGCAAAATCCGGGAGGTTGGCAAAGCCAAATTTACCATTCCTAAAAAGCCGGATAAAAAAAAACGTTTGCCCCGTGCCTCCATAGAGATACAATGTCTTGTATCTCTATGGAGGCACGGGGCGAACTTTCCCACCGTTTAAAGCCCGGCTTCTCCATTGAGATACATTGCAAAGATCACACTAAAGCATCTGAACACAGCCACTTTACCAATGCATTTCAATGGGGGAGACCCCTTCCAGACCCCATAACTCCGGGCTCCCTGACCCAATCTTTACCAAACCTGGGGGTTCTTGCAAGGAGAGTCCCTTATAGCTACCCTGAAAATTTGGGACCTCTACCTGCAAAATGCCCCCCCCCCCGGAGCCACGGAATGCAGTGAAAAGCCCCCATACAGTTTAATGGCCGAATTTTTTTGGGAAACCCGAATTTAAAGCTGAATTCCTACCTTTACCAGTATAAGAAATTCGGCATTCGGGTTTTCCTGGGGGGGGGGGGAATGGCCAATAAACCCAAATTTTACCAATTTTTTTTAAATCAACTGCCCTAGCTATAGTGGAAAACAACCAGGTAGCAATGATAAAGGGACCCCCTCCTCCCATATCTACAGTAAATAATTTGAGTTCATTTTCCTCTTCTTAACAGTGCAAACAAGCATACATGGTAAATATATTCTTTGCTATGGGGAAAATGAAAACCCCAGGGCCTATCAGGCAACTAGCTCTGGGTAAAATTCCTTCCCAGACCTGTTGATCGGCGACCTACTGCAGTTATAGCAAAGGAGGAGTAGCCACCCCAAAAAGAATCCCTGTGAGCATGGGGTGGGAGGGTGCATTGTTGAAGAAGAAGAGTTGGTTTTTATATGCCAACTTTCTCTACTCCTTAAGGAAGAATCAAACCGGCTTACAATCGCCTTCCCTTCCCCTCCTCTCAACAGACACCCTGTGAGGTAGGTGGGGCTGCGAGAGCTCTAAGAGAGCTGTGACTAGCCCAAGGTCACCCAGCTGGCTCCATGTGGACAAGTGGGGAAACCAACCCGGTTCACCAGATTAGCATCCACCGCTCAAGAGGAGGGGTGGGGAATCAAACCTGGTTCTCCAGAGTAGAGTCCACTGCTCCAAACCACCACTCTTAACCACTACACCACGCTGGTGAGTGCCAAGTACCTCTTCAGCCTCCTTCTTTCAATCTGAGCTACATACCAGAGACAAGCCTTCAGCGTGCCCCACCCATTCCATGATAGGCTGACCTCTGGAGTGGGCCACAGGAAGCCACTCTGGTTGGCAGCCAGTGCTGGGACCAATTACCCAGTCATCCTTGTTCCTCCTCCCTCACCCGGGCACAAATGATGCCCCAGCTCATAGCTTGAGCAATACTTATTCTCACCTACTTAAAGCAACTTCCTTATCCCACTCTGCAATCAGAAGGACCCAGATGATGCTAGAAGCTGAAGGTGAATAAGCAGCCAATAGCAGCCATGCTGGTGGTGGTGTTGAGAGTACTGAAATAAAGATGACATGTGCTATAAACACAGAGTACAACTGAAAGAGGCTTTGAACACATGGAGGTTCATTCACAGGCTGTTTGTATGAACTGAACTATCTCTTGAAACAATTCACTGCCAACTTCATGATTTGGGGAGGGTCATTTGATCATTGAGCTTTCAGGGATTGGTTAACCCTACAGGAATGTCTCACTTTGACAACTGTAGCCAAAATGAAATTGAAAGTTCCGCTTATTCAGCAGTGCACAAAACAATGATTGGTTTCATAAACAATAATTTGTCATTAATCACAATTATAGCAGTTAAACTGTCAGAAGGCCAAGAATGTAATGATTATGTATTGATTTTCTCTTCAGCTGTTGAGTGATTTCTTCCAGGTCATAATGTGGTCACTGAAAGAGGACTCATAGCCTTGCCATATTCTAAATTTATACAGTTTTCTCTTACTTAAAAATGTGCATGCCCACACATGCAAAAGTTCTCTTAGACATTACTTAATATATTTGTAATTCTTCCAGCAGTCAGTGATATTTAATGATTGGAACACGGGATCCCCATGTTACGAAATAAATCAGGCTAGTTTATCACACTGATCCACCTGTATATAATAAAGGATCTATTTATGTCCAAATGCTGAAAAGTGTTTTTGGTTTTCTCTTCAAATGTTGGCATGAAGTATTTCATTCTAAGGGTTCGTATATGAGCACAAAGAGGGTAGCCATATTGGTCTGCAGTAGAACAACGAGATTCAAGTCCAGTAGCACCTTAGAGACCAACAAGATTTTGGGGGTATAAATTTTCAAGAGTCAAAGCTCCCTTTGTCAGATCTGAAGAAGGGAGTTTTGACTCTCGAAAGCTTATACCCCCCAAAATCTTGTTGGTCTCTAAGTTGTTACTGGAATTGAATCTATATGAGCATGAGAAACTCCATTACTTGATTAGGTTCACCAAAGTAATTGGCTATATGAAGTATGGTGGTATCACAGCTTCCAGTGAGTTAATATCAATAGTTTAACACTTTTGGGTTCATTACATATAGTATGTATATTTTTTTCCATAATGTCTGCTGGTTTTAGGTACTTAAATAAATGATGACTGTTCCCACCTGCACTGTCGCATCTACCATGCACATTAAAACAATATGGCAAATATCTGTCTTCTTTTTTCCCTTTCAGGGATACCTTGATAGTAACTTGTACCAACAGTGCCACAAGTATATTTGCAGGCTTTGTCATTTTTTCGGTTATCGGCTTCATGGCAAATGAGCTCAAAGTAGATATTGAAGATGTTGCAGACCAAGGTAGGACAGTTTGTTTTGCTTGCAAATGTAGCTTATTAACAGAATGATCCTACCAGTGCATTCCTAAGGAGAGTTACTCCAGTCTAAGCCCATTCATTTCAATGGGCTTAGACTGGAGTAACTCTCCTTAGAAATGTACTGCAAGTGTGTTTACTCAAAAATGAGTCTCACTGGTTCCTTTACTTCCAAGTACATATGTTTAGGATTGCAGCCTGCTTGTGTAGCTGGACATTAGAAGCATGAATTATTATCTGAATGGCCTACATGTGAATATTCCTTGACTATAGAAGCATCCCCCTTTCATGTCAAGCACACCCACAAAAGTTGATCCTGGGCAATTCATATTGGGATTTACTGCCTGTTTTATACCAGTGTCCTTACAACATTCAGACTTGGCAGGGCATGGTCCTCAATCTCTAAGGAAAATATTGAGGTTGATTTATGTATTTGTTCCAGGTTCAAAGTTGAAACCATGTATTTCCCAACCAATAAACAGTCACGTAGTAATTAAACCTTTTATTATAGATTTGATTATACCAAATATTAAAAATATACACAGAACAACGACATAACTCATAGAAATCAATTATAATAAGCATACATCTTATTCCTATTCTACTGAAGTTGACTTTTAGAAAAGAAGGTTAATTCTCAAAGCTTCTTACCCAGTGCTTTGCCAAAAAAGGAGAAACCAGATTCCACTGATTTCCAGACCTGAGAGATTCAGAGGTTACAGGGTGTGGCCCGCTTATATAGCTATCATATAGGCCAACACATGACTGTATGAAATCTTCTGATTAGTGCTCTGCTCTCTAAAGGCATGATGTAAGACACCTCTGAACATCCCAAATAATAATGTCAAAAAAATCCTGAGCAGTGGTTTAAAGTTAAAATCTGCAACAGCTCTTTTTGAAGCAAGGTGTACTTATATCACTTTATAAAGTCACCATATGTATGCTAATTAGTAATAATAATAATAATGGGTTAGAAAGGTTTTACAAATATGTTTTGTTGAATTCAGAAGAAGGAATTAAACTGGCTGGAATGCTTAGGGATTCAGTAATACTGCTAATGACTATGCCACCTGATAGTTAAGGCCGTTTTATGGGATATACCCACAGAAATTTCCAACAAGGGTCAAAGAAGATATATCATAAGATATGAGTTATACCATATTTCTGCAGTTATACCAGATTTCTACCATGGTGTTGTTTGACCTAATAATTGGTCCAAAGCAATGGCAATAGGACCTCCTTAACTGAAAATGTAGTTGAATACCTACGTGTTAACATGGAGAAATTGCACAGCAGAGAGTGAAATAATTATTGTAGATTTAAAATAGAATATACCACTGCTTCTCAAGGTAAACAAGCCCTGCCATCCTAAGCACTGGGTTTATCAAGGTGCAACTCTATTTAGGATGGCACTGAAGAGCTGTATCCTCAGAGTCCATTACATGATGGGATGAACAGGTACGTTGCTAGCATCTAAAGGATGAAAGGGATGGTTGAATAGTCTCAACATAATTCTGCTTTTTTCTCCTACCATGCTGTCAGTTCATCTCTTGATGGACATTATTTTTGCCTGTCCAATGGAGATTAATATACAGGCCCACTATCTGGGGATATTTCCATTTTCTTCAATTAAAATATCCCCAAGGGTATGATGAATGTTACAAACTCATTATTTTGACTCCTTAATTTAATTACCAGATTCAAGAAACTAGTGCAAACAGCCATCTTATCTATAGCAGCCAAGACAAATTCTTTAATCAGGAGATGAAAGCACGCTCATGAATATACAAGGTCCCCTAAGCTTTCCAACCCAGAAAAACTGCCAGTTAACAGCAGGTTTTAAAAAGAGCTCCTTGCATCTCACCAGAGCAATAAAATGTCTTAAACCAGCCATACTTTTCACGTTGGTTAAGGATTTCCCAAATATTTTGTGAAGTACATACTGAAATTAACTGTCCTGTCATAGAAATGTACCAGCATTATAACATTACAGTGCGGGGCAAACATTGAATGGCCAAAAAAAAAAAAAGCATGATAAATACAAGAGTGAAAGGATCAGCTGCCACTCAAAGAAGCATGACCTACATTTGGAGACCAATTGAACAAAGTTGTGGCATAAGAAGACTAGTTGCTAGACCAGTGATTCTTATCAAGGATTCAAGGGGACCACTATGGTGTTGACCATGGTGCTTCCGGGTAGGGCTGTTGAAAAAAATATATTCGGTAAAATTCAGATTCGGCAAAATTTGGCCCGTTTTCATTCAGGAAATGCCAAAGTCCGAACTCCCCCTATTCGGATTCATGGAATTCGGCATGAAGTTCGGCGTTCCGGAATAAATTCGGCCGAATAAAGCCATTTAAAGCACATTAGCGGCTTTCTGTGGCTCCGGGGGGGGGCATTTTTGGAGGTAGAGGTCCCAAACTTTCAGGGTAGCTTGGAGGGACCCTACTTGCAAGAACCCCCACGTTTGGTGAAGATTGGGTCAGGGGGTCCCAGGTTATGGGGTCTGAAAGGGGTCCCCCCATCCGCCCATTGGAATGAATGTTAGCAGGCAATCCTTAATGTGCATCTAGAGAGCGGCAAATCCAAGGCAAAACCTCCCATTGTTTCTCATTGGCTATTTATGCATGGGAGGTTTTGCTTTGGATTTTCCACTTTCTAGTTGCACAATTCCCCCAGCCAAATTCTCAAAACTCTGCATGGGAGCTTATGGTTGAGTTTTGAGAATTTGGATGGGGAAAATATGCATCTAGAGAGCGACAAATCCAAAGCAAAACCTCCCGTGCATAAATGGCCTCTCCCCCCCACCCCAGGCCACACAGCAACCCAAGACCACGCACATGCACCCCCACGGGGATCTCTTTCTCTCACACACAGACACACTCTCTCTCCCCCCCGGGCTGCGCAGCAACCTGGGACCACGCACCCCCCTCACAGGGATCTCTCTCACATACAGACACACTCTCTCCCCCCCCCGGGCTGCGCAGCAACCTGGGACCAAGCACCCCCCTCACAGGGATCTCTCTCTCACACACACAGACACACTCTCTTACTCTCACCGGGCCACACAGTGGCCGGGCTCACGCACTCATCAGCGACTGATTGGCCAGAAGAAGACCCAGCTTGGCCGCTGGAGAATGCTGATTCAGGGTCGCCGAATTTGTACAAATTTATCCAGCGTCCGCCTGAACTCATCGAGTTCGGCTCGTTGTTTTCCCGCCTTTTTTGACTTCAGTTCTACCCGAACTAGAAACCGCTGAATCGGGGGAAATTCGGCTGTTTTTCAGTTCGGATGGAACCAAATCGACCGTCTTACTTCCGGGTGCCCACTTACTTCTTGAGTCTTGGGGATACAACCCATGTGGTCTTCAATGGTACGGAAACAAATAGGGAGTATTGGCTCACTGTTTGCCAGCTGACAGACAAGCTACACAGTGAGCTTATCCTTGGTTTGGCCATAGACATAAACTTGGAAATTATTCCATGTGACCATGCAGAGAGCAAGCTTTCCTCTTTCTTTGGAAGCAGTGGACTTTTCCATGTGGTTTGTTCTGTGTTGGTTCTGATCCTATACTGCTTTGGTTTATCCTCTGCTTTCCACATGCATTTTGGTGCCTTTAGTCTTCACTTCATTACTTTGTTGCTGTTGTTGTTTTCCCTGGTTTTTTTTTTTTTTTGCCATTTCTTTTGAGACCACTCTTACCCCGATCTTTTTCTGGGATCTGGTTTTCAGTTGGCTTTTTCCTTGTGCATAATGTTTGTGCCTGTTTTCTTTGTCCTGCTGACTACACTCACCTCCACCCCACTTTTTGATGATTGGGCTGTGGTGGCCAAACCATTCCCTCCCCACCAACCTGAAGATAAGTAGTTTTGATTTCTTTTTTTTAAAGGCCCTAAAATATCAATATATCACTAGAGCATTGTAATAATAGCCTAGCAGGTTCACTGAATTCCTAGCTTTCATTAAAAAAATTAAGTCTCTAGCCTTTCCCTCATGGAAATATGCCTTTTTCCTTATATCTCCATGAGGGAAGGGGCTACAGACTTAATTAAAAAAATGAAAGCTTGAAATTCAGAGAGCCCACTAAGACAATGCTGTAGTGATATGTGATATTTTAAGTTCATTTAAAAAAGGGAGAGATGACATCACTGATGATAACATCACCCTTCCTTGTAAAGACTCATTATTGAAGGCATGTGTAGAAGAAAATAAATGGACTCCCCAACTATGAAAATGCACAGGGAGGGCTGATGTGTGGAAGAGCCATGCCCAAACTGATTCCAATGCTTGTGGATGTTTGGCTTGAAACCTCTCAACGTTTTGCAGAGCCTCACAGTATTTGGTGATGGTCCCACTCCCCTCGTCATTCAACCATTTTGTGGTGGTGCCCATTGCTCTTTCCTAAAATTCCAAGAATGCCCACAGGCTCAACAAGGTTGAGGATCCTTTTCAACATCACACAGCAATCTCTAATCAGCAGTGCCCAAATTTGTCACCTTTAAGTTAGGAGGGAAGGAGCTAAAGAAGGCAGAACTTGTGCTCACCTAAAGAAGAAGAGTTGGTTTTTATATGCCTACTTCTTCTTCCTTTTAAGGAGAATAAAACTGGCTTACACTCTCCTTCCCTTCCTCTCCCCACAACTGACACTTTAGGTGGGGCTAAGAGAGTTCAAAGAGAACTGTGACTAGCCCAAGGTTACCCAGCTGACTTCATGTGGGGGGGGGGGGGGAAACCAACCTGGTTCATAAGATCAGAGTCCACTGCTCTTAACTACTACACCATGCTGGCTCTACAATCTACATAATACTACAATCTACATGATACTGCATTTCCCACTTGCCAGTTTGGTCATAACTTTTGGTTCCTTGATAATGCAATAATTTGCGTTATTGATTGAAATAACAACAATTCTCTCTTGTTTTGCCACTTCTAGGTCCTGGGATTGCCTTTGTGGTTTATCCTGAAGCCTTAACCCGGCTTCCTCTTTCACCGTTCTGGGCTATCATCTTCTTCTTGATGCTTCTAACACTTGGCTTGGACACCATGGTAAACTTGCCTTTTTCGTCTTGTTCTCCATTAAAGGACCAGATATCATATCTTGGATTAAAACTTTAGTCTAGAACCCTACTTAGACAGAAGGCTTTCAGACAAATAATATCTGTTTTGAGTTTGGCCTTAGTGTCCAATTTTAGCATCAGAGTCCCATATTGATGTTATCTTTCAAAATCAAGCTGCAGCAGGAGAAAACCAGTCAGGGATGAATCTGGTAGATTACTCTGCATTAATGTTTATGAAACACTTTGCAGCTGTTTTAGGAAACAATGTGGAATACACCTGGTTGACTTTGACATGATACACCTCTGGACCTGAGTTGCAGGACTTTTACATCTGGGTATAGATCAGTGTGTTTGGAAGCTATATTAAGAATCCATGGGATACAATTTAGCGTCAAAAAAAAAAAGTCCACAATTTTTTTCTTCTAAAACTTTTCATGCTGATTTCCTTAGCATCATATCCAGTGGCACTCTTTTTCTTTTTAATTGTGTTCTATATAATATGACCTCAGCTCTCTGGGTACCTTTCCCAAAAGATTACTTATCCTGTGAAGCCCTGACATGGCACATACCTTGTTTCTTCCTATTTTCTGCACATAATAATTTGTATGATGTGGAATAATCTTTAAAAGTGCAAGGCAGGCATGATTTGACATGTGGAAGACCTTGTCTTGGGTCATGATGGGTAACTGTATTAGTCTGTCACTAATAGTAGAAAAGAGTAGGAGTCCAGTTGCACCTTAAAGACTAACCAACAAAAGCTCATACCCTGCCAGAAATTTTGTTAGTCTTTAAGGTGCTACTGGTCTCCTACTCTTGTCTTAGGTTGGAAGAGTAAATCTGATGACCTTCATAGATTCTACAGAATGAAAGTAGTTGTAGCAACAATACTGAATATATTTTCCATCAAAATTTGAATGTTTGCATATGGTTTTTGATAGCTTATGTTTTGTCTTTTTGATGTCCCCCAGTTTGCCACTATTGAAACTATAGTGACATCAGTTGCTGATGAGTTTCCAAAGTACTTACGAACTCACAAGCCTCTGTTCACTCTCGTATGCTGCATTTGCTTTTTCATCATGGGCTTTCCTATGATCACTCAGGTAAAAGCACTGTTATCTGAACATTACCGTGTAAAAATGTGTATGTGTTATGTCCTGTGATTACCCTATGAAGTAAGGCTCAATCTTAACAAAAAAATTTAAAGAAAATGTGGAGGTCAAAATAATTTAAGTAGATTAAGGTATGAAAGTAGATACTGCAGAATTTGACAAGAAGGCAGATGAGTGCATTCTTGCACCAGATTAACATTTCCATACCAAATCACCTCCCTTAGAATATTACTTTTCAGACCATTATTCAGTTCAATTTTTAAACTTCTCTTCCGTTATAAATGCTGTAATCCCCTTATGCAGTATATCTCCCCGGTATACAAAATACAGATGCTCAACAAACATATGTACCCACAATGTTACTGAGGTGGAGCTTATATAGTTAACCAGTTCACCCAAGTTAGCTTGGAAATCTGCATCATCCTACGAAAGGGTAAGGAGAATATTGTATCAATTGTGAGGCAAAATGTGTGATAGATTATATGCATATGAGCTCTGATTCTGATATGAAGCTGGACTGTTGCAGAGTTCCAGTTCATTGAAATGGCTTATTTAGGGGGAGGGCCCCCCAAAATGACTTAAATCTAGTCCTGCTGCAACCTCTCAATAGGGTTCCTTTATTTAGACAGGTTTTGACATTTCTGTTAGTAATGATTTGTTTTAATTTCAGGGTGGGATGTACATGTTGCAGCTCGTGGACACTTATGCAGCATCTTACTCTCTCGTTATAATAGCCATCTTTGAACTTGTTGGAATTTCATACGTTTATGGTAAGCGAAAAGATGTATCCTGTGTACATCAAACAGTAGATGTGCAAATGATGAGTGATACGTAACATCCTGAATGTTAATTTGGTATGATCATGAACAGTTCATATGCATCTGATGTTGAGGCAGAGTTTTCAGCATTAGAGATGTGTTGGCCAGGAGCATGAGCATAACTATGAGTCCCCCTCTTATTTCTATGGGACTTGGATGTCACATGACATCCATCTCCTATATCAGGAAACAAACACTAGCCTCAGAACCCAAGTTTTCCCTATCTCCTGTAATTAGATGGAATGATATCGTTTATTGGACCCCCGGCATTTGAATTTTACAGGACTCTGCTTTATATAAGAATGCTCAGGCTGCAGCATTCAGACATAACTGAGGCAACCAATCAGTTTTAATAATTTAACTTTCACCATGATATAAGAATGTAAGAAAATAGTGAACTACTTTGTTAGTGTGTTCCATATAATTCTACCATCTGTTAAGGAGAATGTTCCCTGGAGTACTTGCTTGGATATTCCTCCGTATGGCTCTTAGTATAAGCAATCTCTTTGACCCATTGGCTACATCTGGGAGGCTGCTTATGTGCAGATGACAGTAGGATAGTATCCTCTTCCCACAAACTCCAGACACCCTGAATCAGAAATTGACAGAATGGGCAAGCAGAAAAAGAACAGAGGGGTGTTCAGTTTTCCTTCTTCTGACTCCTCAGATGTGCTTTGGAGCACAGGCAGGATAATGCTGCTGTAGTTGGCTTCCTAGAGGCTCCTGGTTGTAGGGCTGTTGGAAAAAAAATTCTGTAAAATTTGGATTTGGCAAAATTCGGCCCATTTTAATTCGGGAAATGCCGAAGTCTGAACTCCCCCGATTCGGATCCATGGAATTCAGCGCCAAGTTCCGAGTTCGGGGAAAAATTCGGCCGCATAAAGCCATTAAAAACACATTCGTGCCTTTCTGTGGCTCCGGGGGGGCATTTTTGGGGGTAGAGGTCCGAAACTTTCAGGGTAGCTTGAGGGGACCCTTCTTGCAAGAACACCCAGGGTTTGTGAAGATTGGATCAGGGGGTCCCGAGTTATGGGGCCTGGAAGGGGTTGCCCCCCCCAAATCGCCCACAGGAATAAAGCTACTTAAAGCACATTGGCGGCATTCCGTGGCTCCAGGGGGCATTTTTGGAGGGTAGCTACCTCCAAAAATGCCCCCCGGAGCTGTGAAAAGCCACGAATGTGCATACGCACCCCCCCCATGGGGATCTCTCTCACACACAGACACTCTCTCTTTCTCTCCCTGGGCCGTGCAGCAGCTTGGCTCACACACTCAACCATGACTGATTGGCCAGAAGAAGACCCAGCGAGAGAATGCTGCTAGTTGCTTACTAACTGACGGTTATGCTGCTGATTCGGAGCCCCCAAATTTGCCGAATTTATTCGGTAATTGCCCCGAACTCACGGAATTCGGCTCTTCATTTTCCCGCCTTTTAAAAATTTGGTTCCATCTGAATTGAAAACCCCCAAATCGGGGAATATTTGGCTGTTTTTCGGTTTGGACGAACCGAATCAACAGCCCTACCTGGTTGGCCGCTGTGTGAACAGACTGCTGTACATGATGAACCTTGGTCTGATCCAGCATCTTCTTATGTTCTTATGTCTTGCGCTTGGATTATCTGACCCAAGTTCAATGCATTTTTTCCTGCTTCCCCACAGCATCATGGTGCATGTACCACGTGTCCAGATAGAGAGAGGAAGTAGGAGGAGAAGGTTGCAGAGTTCTTTCTGAGCAGTGCTTCCAGTGAAGGGGATGGGACATGGAAAGAAGGAGGAAGGAGAGGTTTAAAGAAAGTTTCTGCTCTTAAAGAAAGGTTTAAAGAAAGTTTCTGCTCTTAAAGAAAGAGCAGAAAGTTTCATACATTGCCTGATCCTGCAGCTGGAGAAGTTCAAAAATAGCAGGTGGGGTGGTGGTGGAGGGGAGTCCAAGTAAAAAAGAAAAGAGGTTTCTGTTCAGCAGTTTGTGGTGGAAGGGCAGTCCTTGAGGATCAGATTGAACCTAATTTCTCCCTTGCTAGCATGATATTTTAATCCTATTTTTCTTTGGGCATTTTATATTGGGGCCAAATCTCATTTGGAACCTTTCTGTCATAGAGTCAAAGTTCGAGAGTTTTGTCTGTGATTGGTGAGTTTTGGGGTGCTCTCTAATTGGAAGGATATCAGAATTCTTGATCTGATTGGAGGAGAGTCAGAATCCTGTCAGTTATTGATTGGTTTGGAATTTTGTAAAGGTAAAGTGGAAGAGCCCTGTGGCGCAGAGTGGTAAGTTGTAGTACTGCAGTCCAAGCTCTGCTCACGACCTGAGTTCGATCCTGATGGAAGTTGGTTTCAGGTAGCTGGCTCAAGGTTGACTCAGCCTTCTATCCTTCCAAGGTCAGTAAAATGAATTGCTGGGGGTAAAGTGTAGATGACTGGGGAAGGCAATGGCAAACTACCCCATAAACATAGCCTGCCTAGTAAATGTTGTGATGTGATGTCACCCCATGGGTCAGTAATGACCCGGTGCTTGCACAGGGGGCTATTTTTACCTGAAGTGAAAGATGACCAAAATTGGTCATAAGGAAAGAGGGAGGAATGATGGGTGCCAGGTGAGGCAATGGAAAAGTTAGGATTATTGAATTTCCTGGGTTCACACTAATCAAGTTACCTGAGTGACAAGCCTAATTAAGAAAGGTTAGGAGATGGCTGATGGCCCTGGCTTTTCTTGCAATTAGGTTTCTAGGGAACCTAATTCCCTAGATTCCTGGATGGCCCAAGAAGGCAGGTTATTCTTCTGGAAACCTCAGTCAATAATCATGGCCTGAACTTTGATGAGCTCTCAGGAAGCCAAAGGATAAAGCTGTTGGCAGGGGAATGTCCAGGCCCCGAGAAGAACCTGACTACTTCATCATGCATTTAGTAGGCTGGTTGCCTGTAGCCTGGTTCTCGTTTCTCAAAACATTGAACATGAATTTTTTCCTGCAACCTCAGACAGCATATGGTCTGAGAAATCATAGAGGTGACCTAAAAACATGGCTCCTGACCCAGGGCTGCTTTTGGTGTTACAACTGATCTCGGTGAAGTATAGCTGTGGACTTGTGTTATTTGATCCTGCTGAGCTACAACGTTTGCAAACCACCCTCTGACCATCCCCAGTGGTAGAAATGCAGCAGAAAACCAGCTGGCAGTTATCTTCTGGCAATCTGCTATAGTAGCACTGGGAGCGAGACATCTGGGGCCCACTACTTCAGTCCTTAGATTGAGATTCCGGGTGCCATTTAAGAACAAGTGAGAGATCAAGTAAAAGAGACCATATCACATGGGACAGAGGAGACTGCATCCTCTAAAACACTCCTGGTATGTCAGTATACACTTCCTCATGATTAACGATTCACGTTGTTAAAAAAAAGGAATTAAAAGATGCTAGAAACCATTTGATGCACATATCCTGTTTCCATGGAAACTAACTGAAGCCGCATCCGCCCTCATCCAAAAAAAGATATCCCAACTAAATTCATTGCTGACTGATCTGTGAGTCAGAAGAGGGGAGGGCAGGGCAGCTTATAGATTTTGTCGGGGCACGGTTTCCCTGCCTGTGCCTTTTAACGATTGTGACGACTATATTCCAAATCGCAGCACCAGATGTTGTTTATGAAATGGGTGATTTCATACTGCTGTATGTCTCAAGAAGGAAGCATTAAAGTGTCAGGCATCTCTCTTTACATCTTCCAGTTTTTGAGTTACTGTAAATGAATTGAATACTCACTGGATATATTGCCAGGCATTTCAACTTTTGAGGCCTGCTTGTAAGATTTGTATTGCCCCTTTGTGCTATTTTACTGTAATAGAAACACATTACAGTCCTAGCTGGAAGTGGAAAGAATTCTCGTAAAACAGCATCCTTACAAGTGATGAGAAATTTGTGCTTAGAGAGAATACAAACTGGCTTCTCTTTCTGACTCTTACCCAGGATTCCTGGCATTCTCTCCAGGATGCGCTAACCATTTCAACCAGCGTTGCTAAGGGACAGTCAGGTATTCTGGAATTGAAAGTCATGAATCCACTTTCACCTCTACCTTTATTCATATGCTCAAGCGATGAATCAAAAGCTAGAGCAGTTGGATGTGAGTCAGGGGCTACTGACACTTTCATCCTGAGACAAAGGATAAAACAACATGTGACAGAGTTGCTGTTTCTGGTGGGTAGATTTCACCGTTGCATTAACTGACCAGAGGGAGTCAAGAAGGGTCATCGCAGTTAAGGAGACGCCACCATCTCCTGCATTTTCAAAAAACCTTAACCCATCCTTACCCTCGCTCCAGTCTCCTGAATGACACTAAACACACGCTTGATCTTTGTCTTCTCTCTCCAACCTGGATTCTGCCCTTTGCGCACCATTGAAACTAGTCTTGCTAAAATCACAGGTGACTGATAAATCTAAAGTTCTGTCCCTCGGGTGTTTGTGCGCAGCGCTCCCTTACTGTGCAAAGTGCCCTTTCTGTGGCATTCCCATCATCAAATCCCCCCCCCCCCCACACACATACAGTGCTCTAAGCATGTGCTACATGAGACCAGACCAATATAGTGGGCCTTGTGCCCTATTATCTAGCTGAGGTTTATAGAATGCTTTGAAGGGCTGCGGTTGGCTGCAGATTCAGTTGGCATCCTAAGGTTGTGCCAGTACTTGAGAGGCAGGGTGGGATACCCCCTAATGGTGCTCAGTTGTGAGCCAGTACAGAGGTTATACCAACACAGCACCGGCAGGGATTCTCCAGATATGCTGGTGCATTTCCAGGATATGCTAGCATTGAGTTTAGTCACGATTCTAAAGCTTTTTGAGATGGGATTTAGGATTGGACATTTTGTACTCTCCATCACATTACTTTTTAAGAATCTATCCCCAAATTTCCTAGGGATAGTTCCCCCCACCCACCCCACAGTGCTGGATTATTTTTACTGTTTAAAAGCACTTTCAGATTCCTTACCAAAAACTGTTTTGTAGCATGAAGCCACCACCTCTTGTATATCCCTCAGGAGCCCAGTTAAACAACACCTTTTCTCTTTTTTTATGACAGCTGTTTATATATGAAAGCTACTTTCATGTCCCCTTTCACTTTTTCTCTAAGCTAAACACACCTAGTTCTGTCAGCATTTCTTCATCCTGCATTGCAAGCAGCAAGCATTCCCTGTTTATTTCTAGGAAAAAAGTTTGCAAACATCTGAATCTGTATCCATAACATGTTATTCACACATAAACTCTAGTGCTGTTTAATATATCCAAAGCAGCCCGAAGACTTAAGAAGTCAGCAACCTTTGGTGGTTCTGAACCTACTGCTCCTCAGTTTCATTGTGATCAAAAATCATGAGGGAGCAAAAAAAAAAAATCTATAATCTCCTTTCATACATTCATAATTTAAAATCTGTATTGTGTTCCCCTCACATAGTCATTTTTTCTAGACTAAAAAGCTACAAAGCTATATGAAATTACAATTTTTTTGTCCCAGCACGCTTCACTTAGCACTCATTCATGCTGACTCTTCTTTGCCATTTCTTTTGTTTATTCTGCTAGTTTGAAGAGTTCTCCACAGTCAATTTCAAATTTTGCCGTCCATCCATAATTTGCTGTCATTTGTAAGTTTGTCACTTCACTGGTCCCCACTAATTCCATATCATTCATTAAAAATTTAAATGGCAGGTTTCCTAATGCAAATCCCTGAGGAAATCCCACTGCTGGCTTCAATTCACTGTGAAAACTGTCGATTTAATCCTACTCACTGCTTCCTGTATTTGAAGGCTTTGGTTACTGAAAAGTAAGAATGCTGTGGTTGCTTCCTATAGTATGTTAAAAAAAAAAAAAGGTAAAGGTCCCCTGTGCAAGCACTGGGTCATTCCTGACCCATGGGGTGACGTCACATCCCAATGTTTTCTAGGCAGACTTTGTTTACGGGGTGGTTTGCCAGTGCCTTCCCCAGTTATCTTCCCTTTACCCCCAGTAAGCTGAGTACTCATTGTGCTATTTTTGTCTGGCCACTGAGTGGCAGAAACACAGCAAAATCTATGCCAAATTTTGCAAAGGGTTCAATAAACATACAGAAAAATTATCTGAGATAACAGGCACCCCACACAAAGAAGATCTTGTTTACAGGGTTATTAATAACATGTATTCAAATGTATTAATTTGAGGCCATTTTATAAATCACAAGACTGAACTCATTTCAGTCTTTACTCCCGAGCTGTTACAATATATTCCTGTTATTTTTGCTGGTAATCATAAGGGCTAACATATGTGTCTCTAAAGGGAAGCTGGCATAACTGTGGCTTTGTTGACGGCAAACCATAAGAATAGTTCTAAAAGTTGTGACTGCAATACTAAGAATTGGAAATCTGGGGTTGTAAATATATTATTTTGAATAGAATTCTGCTCTTTTTATTTCTCCCATTTTCATGAGCTGAAATCCCAAATGTCCTTTTCTTTGTAAATAAATGTGTACCTCTCTTGCTTTTATAACTCAGCTACATTTTACCATCAGAAGGGGACACATGAGAACAAGCACTCTCCTTTAGCTTCCATTCTGTGATTTTTATAACTCCTTGTGACATTTCCTTTTACAAATATGGAGGTGTAGATTTGGAGCAGAAACTGCCCTATTGGTGGGGTAACAGTGAGAAAAACCCTATATTTTATTAGCAGCCAGTTCTCAAAACCTCCATGGATTTCTCTTGTCTTAGCTGGCCCCCATTGGGCAACTGCTTGGTTGCCACACTAACAACTTAAGAGTTTCTGGAAGGTCAATATTTGTGAGTAGAGATCTGCAATAAAAAAATAAAAAAGCAGACTGGTCTAAGACAAAAATGCCTCAGAAAATGTGATGGTTGTAAATCAATGCAACTCAGACAATGTTTACCCGCAATTTATATCACAATACAATACATTTTTGAGATCTTTTGTGTTTGGTGGCAGATGGTGGCAGAGACCTAAGTGTTGTGAGAGAAGCATTACCTTTCTTGGGAATGCAGCCAGTGCAGCAAGCCAAAAAAAGAAATAAAAATGATTTTATTTTTAAAACCCCATGGACCTCCCCATACAATTCCATGGGGCTGTACTACGATTTTGCAGGCATATCTCCATGCCTGCAAAATGACGCTTTTTGAGCCCGAAAGGGATTAGGAAGCTGCCTAAAGGCAGCTCTGCCCCCGGGAACACCCCCCTGGACCCTGGCGCGGTGAGATACGCCGGGAAAATGCCAGCAGTGCCTGATGACCGTGTTGCCACCAATGTCTGGGGGGCAGTATAAGTTGCCTTATACTGGCATCCGTGCCAGCTTGCATGGCTCAAGTGGCATTGATGCCGGCATGAGGGTCTCACCGGCTCCTGAGAGGATCCGCCCCCTCTTCAGGAATGGGCTGCCCGAGTGTTCAAATGGGCAGTTGAAGTTTTTCATGGCGTGGAAGTAAATAACATCACCAGATAAATAACATCCCATTAACTCTTTGTTAAAGAGATAAAAGAGTTTTCTCCAGACCAGTTGGCAGATCATTTGATAGAGTAATAGTCTGTAACATTCTGCTATGCTTGAATTAAGTATTGAGCGATCCTTTTGGAGCACAGCTATACTTCAGAGTTTTTAAAAGTTTAAAATCAGTTCACTCTTCATGGTCGTCCACCACAGCTTGTCCAAGGAATCCTGGACATTGTAGTTTCCTGATTAGAGCTGCAGGCCTCTCACATTGCAACAGTTTTCAGGGCTTCTGAAGATGAAGCCATGATATCAGTTTCTTCAGTAGAGTTGCACTTGCTAAAACTCTTTTGAGGAAAATCAATGCTCTAAAGATAGGAGTAAGGGCTTGACTTAACGGTATTCTTCTAAGTGACCAAGTATTTTTTTTTTTTTAGCTTCCTACATCTCAAAGCAGAATTTTGTTTTTTTTATTGGCCCACTTCTCTTTTTTAAAAAACCACATTAAAATGCAATGAAGTGGTATAGTCCAAGATAAAAAATCATCATTCATTCCTCTTGTGAAAACAATCTTGGAATGGGCAGCTGTACTGGCATTTTTGTCTTGCTTCTCTTTTTCTTCACATTCTAATTTTAGCTAGATGCATTTCTCAAACAATCACCTGTGCTGCACGTGAGCAACACCTTGCTGTGTGTACTTTGCTTTAAAAAATAATAATAAGCAAGATGCTATAGTGACAGCTTGTATGGTGAAATAAGTCTGTCCTTGGCTCTTGTTATACGTTCTGCTCACTGAGATTTTTAAATCAGAGCGGGGGGAAAGCCCTCTGCACTCCAGTCATCCTTTCCAAAGATCATTTCATTAGTGCTGCACTACAATTAGGGTTGCCAACTGCCAGGTAGTAGCAGGAGATCTCCTGCTAATACAACTGATCTCCAGCCGATAGAGATCAGATCACCTGGAGAAAAATGGCCACTTTGGCAATTGGACTCTATGCCATTGAAGTCCCTCCCCCCCAAACCCCGCCCTTCTCAGGCTCCACCCCCAAAATATCCCGCAGATGGTGAAGAGGGACCTGGCAACCCTAACTACATTCCTCTCAGTGACAGGCGTGCCTTCTGTGGGCAATGTATACTAATGTCCTTTCACTATTTTCTCAGATGAGGAATGAATGATTGGAAAGCACAATTAGGATTTTGCATTGCCAGTAATAATTTCCTGCACAATCCTCATTAGCTTTGTTTGGAAATGCAGCACTTCTGAGCCTGTGAATGTTGGAGGCGACTGTGTTTCAGCTGTAAAGTAAATTGCTTTCATCCATATTTTTCCCCCTGCTAGCACAATCAAAACCAGCTTTATTTTCATGCTTCCTTAAGGGCACAATGAATTTTCAGGTAGCTCCTTTCCGCAGAAATGGCCACAGGAGAAGAAATGTAAAATTGTGTTGTTGCTAATTTGTACTTATGTTTTATATTTTTCTTCAGCTTGAAGTACGAGCAGCTGTGTGCCAAGTGCTCAGGGCAGTTAGGCATAGACAGATGGATCCTGTCCCCCCCAAAGCTAGATGCTAATCCCATCACAAATGTTCCCTTTTCCTTATGCCTATAATTCCCTTGCAGTTAGCCAACACTCGTCCTATGAAGTACTCCCTGAAAACCAATCACATGACTCCTCATATAAATCCCGCTTAGCTTCACTCGCCCTTGCTCCTCCCAATATTACCTGTTTCCAAGGATGAAGGCAAACTCATTTTCTCACTGCCTCCCCTTGCTCTCCTAGTTTGATTTACTAGTGTATTTGTACTCCATGATGAGAAGAAGCATCCGTCAGATCTAGTGCAGTGGTTCCCAAACCGGGGGCTCGGGACCCCTGGCGGGCCCCACAAAGTTATTTCAAGGGGTCCGCAAAAACATATGTGCACTAAGAATTGTCATTTTGATCTTTTTGTCATTATGTATTTTCTCAAACAACAGATACTAATAGTGCAACTACTATTATGTAAGGGGGGGTGTCTGCAGAAATTGTTGGTGTTAGAAAGGGGTCCCCATACTCAAAAAGGTTGGGAACTACTGGTATAGAGGAAGGGCAAAGAAGAGCATGGAAGATTTAAGATTCCAGTGGTCCTAAAATGTCTAGTGTCAGAAATAATAATTGTCACATCTCTTTCCTGAGGAGCTTCTTAATCACTTTTATGACTCTTTTTACCACAATATATTTGTCAGTGTCTAAAGAAGTTCTCGGAAATAACTCTAAAGATTGCTTTCCGTCTCCCTCACAGCACTTCTGAATACAAAAGTGTACAACAGCCATTTTAAAATCAAGTGTGCATTCTGATCAATGTGGGTGTAATTTCCAAACATGGAAATTCAAGTACCGTGTTTAACACTAGTTATGATAATGCTGTAAAGTGCCTCATTGTTAACAAGGCAGCTGCTTTTCATACCAGCCTCATCACTGTGAGCTATGAAAGAGTAGTTTTTATTTTATTGAGGGACTGGGTGGGATGCAGGGATGTGATTTTAAGCACAATTAAATTACTAATTCTGTACAGATTAATGGTAGTTGAAATTCTCCAGCAGCTACTCAGGGCATATTCTTTTTATACCAGTTTAATGCCAGTTAACTGTTACCGTTTCCGCAAGAGAATTCTGGGAATTGTGGAAATGTTGAGACTTCCCTGTTAGAGATTCTTAGCCCCTTCTAAGAACATAAGGTTAGAATCTATGATGTATGGATATCTTTACAGCTCCATCGGATGAAGTAATTGCTCAGAAGTAATTTCCACGGGCTAGATTTCCTGTTCACCTTACAAAAGTCTAGTCTGGGAAAATCTGCACTTTCAAACTGTAAGCATCAAATGCCTCAAGCAGTTATTGCAGAGGAATGTATGTGAGCATTCCAAGTAAATTATTAAAGATATATGCATTATTTGAAGTTTCGTATCAGAATAGGGTTGCCAGGTCCCCCCTCACCACCAGTGGGGGATAGGGGAGTAGGGTTGCCACACCCAGGCTGGGAAACTCCTGGAGATTTGGGGGCGGAGCCTGGGAAGGACAGGGACCTCAAGGGGATACAATGCCATGGAGCCCACCTTTCAAAGCATCCATTTTCTCCAGAACTGATCTCTACTCCGAGGGATGCCCAGGTCACACCTGGAGGCTGGCATCCCTGTATCAGAAGCTAGACAGTCTGCTGAATAAACAGAAGAGTAAAGTTGACTTGACAGTGGCTTTACTCATGCAGTTTTAGTTTTCAGAAATATACAGTACCAGCTGAAGCAGGTCTGCTCAGACTCCTACGTAGGTTTATTCAATGCGGCTTACTCCCAGGAAAATGTCCTTAGGATGATACTGATATTTAGTCCTTTACCCCCATGGTGATCCTCACCATACAGAAAAAATGCATACGTGAAAGAATATACTATGGCTATTTTTGATATGCTTCTGTGTAGCACAATAGTGTATTTTTATAAGTGTGTAACATGTAGGTGTGCTATTCAGGGTCATCGTGGGACTTGCCTTCACACGTAGGGCATTAACGCATGGGCAGAATATTCCTGGTTCGCTCCTCTGTTATCCCACAATATTTTAATCCCACAATATTTAAGTCTGGATAATCAAACGCATGACGCCAGCCTATCCCACATTAAGTCTGAAACAAGTAGCTGCTGGAGGCTCCCCGTGCATTTGAACCAACCATATAATGTGGGATAGTTCGCAGTGCGGGATAGCAGGGGAGTGACATCGCCCAAGGATTGGCTGAGGGGTTATCCAATCAAAGGGCGATTCTCCCCCTTTTTTTCTTGGAACACCAGCGTTCCGGTATACCATCGTCTCAACCTGTTAAGCATTGATCTTCTCAGGCATAAAATGGCTTTTTGGAGTGGGGCAGTGGAATGCATACTAGAGTGAGGGAGGTGCGTTGGTGCTACTGAAAAAAAGATGTGGGTATTTTTTTGCTGAGATGTTAGAAAACCGGCAATCTGGTGAAGCTAGCATACCTCAGAAGTTTACAGGCATTGCAAACGAACTCACTAGTAGAAGCTGGTGTGGATGACAGGATGGATTGTGCTAGTCCCATGGGCTGTCATTCCAGTCCCAGAGCTCTGGGTTTAGAGATCTTACTGGAAAATCCATTCCACATTTTCTTTGCAACTCTGTTTGTGCTGTAATGTATTTCAATGGAGCTCATGCAAGGCAATTAGCAATCCAGGCTCCTTCAATAGGCTATGCATCCTCTCCCATTGTTTCTAATCGGCTAGCCTGTCATTCATTTTAGTGCATCCCGACTTCACCTCTTTGCTTCGTGGCCAGCCCAGAGGAGAGGGGAAGGAAAGCCTTGTACATTTTTCAGCGTGCCACTTCAGAGGCTCGCAACAGCACAGCAGATGGGAACGCGTTGATCAGATTGACGGACCATGTTTTGCTTCCACCCAAAGCTGGAAAGTTGTGCCTTTTCCTTCCGAGTGTAAATAAAGCTGTGTTGTGAGGGCGAGGCAACAAAACTGGCTGGGCTTATTCAAAACAGGACAAAATGGGCATTTTAATTAAAAAGACGGGACGGCCAGGAAATGTGACAAAAACCGGGTCAGCCTATACAAAAGGAAGGTAGGACAGGACTGTGCTTCAGCTGCCATTTGCCTTGGGGTGGGGGCTCAGTCCCCCCTCGCAAGTTCGGGGGGGGCTCGAGGGCTTGAGCCCCCCCCCCAAGTTTACGCCTATGTGAGGGAGACCAGTAAGGGGCGTGTCCTTGAACGAAAGGAGGTTAGTAACGGGCTAGTCATGTGATTACACGCACGTCGGCGTTCCAGTAATGTAGCGAAATTTAAAAAAGTAGCGGTTTAGCACTGAAAAGATCGCTAGAAAACCCGTTTTTTTTTGCCTTAATTCGCGACTAAGGTGGGTCCGATGCGCAGCACTTGGACGGTCGTGCGTGTGGACCACAGAGATTCGCTACTATTAAGGCACAAAAGCGAGACAAATTGGCCGTGCGTTAAGCCCCGTAGTCTCTCTGAATATTCAGCATTATGCAGAGACAAGAAACTCCACAACCCATGAATGAGACTGTTGTAATATTCTGAAGTAAATTCTGCAAGTACTTCCTTCAGCTTTAGCAGCATCACTGGCAGAGAGCCAGTTTGATATAATGGTTTGAGTGTCAAGACATAGCGATGTAAAATTTCTGGAAATTTTGAGGCCATGGGGAAAAAACAAGCAAACCACTTTTCCCTCCTGCTTTTTTCCCCTGGAAAAACAAGAAATTTGGGGGGAATTGAAATATATGCAATGCTTACTGTAATATCAAACCTAAACTAATTTTACTGCAAGGTGTAGCAGTGAAGCTGTTGGACCAGGACCTTGGAAGGTAAAGAGGTAAAGGTCCCCTGCACAAGCACCGGGTCATTCCTGACCCATGGGGTGACGTCACATCCCGACGTTTCCTAGGCAGACTTTGTTTGCGGGGTGGTTTGCCAGTGCCTTCCCCAGTCAACTTCCCTTTACCCCCAGCAAGCTGGGGACTCAGTTTACCGACCTCGAAAGGATGGAAAGCTGAGTCAACCTTGAGCCAGAAACCTGAAACCGACTTCTGTTGGGATCGAACTCAGGTCGTGAGTAGAGCTTTTGACTGCAGTACTGCAGCTTACCACTCTGCGCCATGGGGCAGGTTTACATCCCCACTCATGCCATGGAAGCTTGCTGGGTGAACTTGGGCCAGTCACAAACTTTTAGCCCTGACTCTGGTCAGTATTTGCATGGGAGACCAATGAATACCAGAGTTACTATGCAGAGGCTGGCAATGGCAAACCACCTCTGAATGTCTCTTGCCTTGAAAACCCAGTGGGGTCGCCATAAGTCAGCTCTGACTTCATGGCAAACTCCCCTCCCCATAAAATACATCATTTACAATTAGCATATACAATTACAATATTTTATGTATTTATGGAATTTAAAAGTTATACATGTCTTAGTTTTATACAAGCAAAATTGAAAATATACCCAATATACCCAATACTTGAGAGAAAACTGCAAGCTGATGCACCCAATGCTATCGTAGCACAGAGACCTTAATTTTTTCTATATGGTTAGAGAGAGCTAAGCGCTCAATGAAATGTTCAGTTTTCCTCTGAGGCTTTGATGCAGTTTCTGCCCCACCTCCTTTTGGTCTTTTTTCTCCTTCCTGCAAAGTAGGGCAGTTTTTACCCAACCTGTGGGTAAATGTGTCAAATTTGGTTTGAGGGAGAGGTGAAAAGGTCAGCCATGCCAGATCAAGAGCATGAAGCTATTGAGAAGCAATAGAAGTCCTGCATGCTCCCCTCATGAAGAGTAGGTATTCTTCAAGGGGCAGAAATGCTTCTTGGATTTAAGAGCTGTATATGTCTACAGCACGCCCACCTTGCTTTAAAAGCATTTCACTCATTCTACCAGAGAAAATATTTCATAGGAGTTTTTTTCAATACTCCCCAAAATGTCCAATCTTTCCATTAAAAAAACTGAAAAAAGTCCTAGGAAAAAAGGGAAACCCCCCCCCCCCAGCAACTTTCCTCTCCTGGGCCTTCACATCTCTAGTCAGTCTAGAACCAAGGTGACCTTGGTTCAAAACCTTACTCAGCCAAGTAGCTCAGCCAAGGAGCTTTGGCCAGTCACTCTCTCAGCCTAAGTTACCTCACAGGGTTTTTGTGAGGATGAAGGGAAAGGAACCTGTATGCTGCCTTGAGCCCTTTGGGAAAAGGACTGGTTTAAAACAAACAAACAAACAAACAAACAAAAAGCTCTTGTACTAGATAGTGTTGCATAACGTTTGTGCCAAATCTTTCTGTTATATTTTTTTAATTTCCTGTCATTCAAAGTTTAAGCCCTCCAGTTTAAGCTCCTGTTCTGTATCGTTTCTCACATACGGGTTTAGCCTGGGGTGTGAGTGACTAATATGATAAGGGTGCTTGTTATCAAGGCCCTACAAAGCTAAACATTAGGCACCAAACATAGCGCACCTAAGTCATTAGTGAAAGGGCTAGCAATGACCACAATACTAAAGCTCAAAGATAATTGCAACAAGCTTGTAAGTTTTTTCCCCCAGGGCTTTCCTTGGTGGTTCAATGTTGATACTTAGGATTTATTAGGGCAGAGTTAATAGGGGAACTTAATGTCTGGAGATAGTTCTGTGACAGCTGTTTCAGACACATGATGTTTCAGTTGTTTGAGTACTAACTGATAAATTTGACTGTGGGTGAAAACGCATGGTCGCTTTAGCCTCCTTTATTCCCTGTTTCAGCCAGGATTCAGCCAGGATCAAATGCATGCGTTTTGCCGAACGTGCATTCGATCCTGGCTAAATCCTAGCTGAAACAGGGAATAAAGGAAGCTAAAGCGACCATGTGTTTTCACGCTGTGTGTGTGTGTGTGTGTGTGTTGTGTGTGTGTGTGTGTGCGAGAGAGAGAGAGAGAGAGAGAGAGAGAGAGAGAGAGAGAGAGAGAGAGAGAGAGAGAGAGAGAGAGAGAACTGATCCATGAGCAGAAGGCATATAACTTCTGCCATATTGCTGCTGCTGGTTAATCCACATCATTAAAAACCCCATCCACATGCTACAGTCAACGCAACAGGGTGGAAAGGATTCTGTGTCCTTTGAATGGTAGGAGAATCCTGTTGTTGTTTTTTTCACAGAGGGAGGCTAAAAAGCCGAAATGCACATCACAGAGAAAAATCAGCCTTGATACCTCCTTTCCTGTCACTTCCACAGAAGCAGTGAAGTGACACATTTTATTTTGCATTGAGGTGGGATGGTTTTGTTCTTGGAGAGTGAATAATTAATAGCCCTGGCAGTGCTTCAGCATTGCGGGGCTTCCGCTAGAAAACATCTATTACTGAACAGAGGTGGTTTACTTAGTGGTAGAAAGGCGAGAGGAATGACAATGAGAAACCAAGGAAAAGAAATCACTCAGGCTAATTCTTACTCGGTGCAAAGTGGTGTTGCGCTGCTGCACACAACAAGCCTGACCCCCCCCCCCAAAAGTTGCTCCAGTATAATATTTGTCCCTTGATAAATCAGACTGACGGCAACTGCTGTATGCATAGAACTGGCTCAACAAACCAGATAATGTGGCCACTTTGTGAAGGCCTGGCAAACAGAAGAGTCAATGAACTGAAATAATGTGGGAATTAATGTCAGAGGAAACAATTCTGTTTAAACAATGCCCAGACGGTTTCACTTAATAATTTTTATTTGTATGCTGTTTAATGGTTTAACATATAATTTGATTCCTTGATAACAGAGGAAAATAAATGTTGGTATTAAGGTTCTTTTCCTAAGCGCTTTGCTCCTGTTCTCATCAGCACTGAAAGGAACCCAACTTTAATACTGAGGCCCAAGCCAGAATCCAGGAGATTTTTGCCTTGTAATATTGATTGGCTCATGGAGGGATTTCATTGAGAAACACCTAGGGTTGCCAGCTCCTGGTTGGGAAATAACTGGAGATTTTGGGGGCGGAGCCTGAGGAGGGTGGGGTTTGAAGAGGGGAGGGACTTCAATTAGAGTCTAATTGCCAAAGTGGCCATTTTCTCCAGGTGAACGGATAGTTGTAATAGCGGGAGATCTCCAGCCTCCGCGTGGAAGTTGGCAACCTTAGAAACACCAAATAATATTTTGGCTTCGGGGAAGGAAGCCAACAGAGGCAGAGCCCCTGGACAGCTGAGTAGAGGGTTCTAACAAGAGGTTTACTCTGCACAGAACCTCCTACAACCTGTTTTGGCTCTTGGTCCACAGTTACTAGCTTGAGTTAAATATCTGCATTAAAGTTGCAGTATGAAAATATAAAAGAATAAACAGGGGGGAAAAGACAGGATGCATTTGTAGTGTGTCAGTCGCTGTCAAGATCAGGTGGGACTCAGTCCAGTTAGCCCAGCCTACTTGGGCAAGAAGCTGAAATGGTTAGGCCTCAGGCAGGCAGTGAGGGTCATGGGCAAACAGGGTATCATGCCTGATAAGCAGTCAATAGGGCTGGAGGCGTGACTGAGGGTAGACAGAGGCCCCTTTCACATTGCCATTCTAAACTGGCTGTTGGCCCAATTCCAAGTAAAGCGACATTGGGACGGGGGTTACAGTGTATTTAAATCCATTTATGAGCGGTGACTGAAGTATTCTGGCCATTTCAAACCATGTCACTTTTTTGCGGCTTGTTTTTTTTTTTTTTTTTCATTTTGTGTGTGTGTGTGGAATATTCCAACTTTTGCACTATAGACCAATATCTCAATTCAGTGCTATATTGCCATCATTCATCTGAATGCTAGTAATATAGTGCTGAATAGTTATATTGATCTAGCGCTATTGCGCAAAAGTGAGAATGTTTTAAAAAAGCCAAAAAGAGTGCGCTGTAAAAAAAAAAAAAAGGCAGGAAAAAGTGGCACTTTCAGAAGTGCCTCCAACATTTCAAACACCAAACTGCACACTACAGTGATTCAGAAGGGCAAAGAAGACCTGAAAACAGAAGAAAGCCGTTTTTTTTTTTTAATCGGCTTAGCCCTGCTTTGTGAATGGGACACAACAAGCTGCTTTGTGTGTAAAAGTAAAAAAGCACACAAAACTATTAGCACCCGGGCACCTTTTGAAAGGGGCCCTAATGTTAAAATCCCATAAACAGGCAGTGTAAACCAAATACTCTCACATCAAGCAAGGTGTTAGGGCTGATGAGCCAAGTCAGAGGCATAGATAGCCTCCACCCTACCTGTTTTGCTCACTCAAAGTTCTAAACAGAGGTATACCTTTCTAAGCCCATTTTCTTCAGTTGGAAGGGTATAACTGTCTAGGATTGCTTTGTCAGTCACCCAGCTCTGCTGGGGTGACCTAAGACACAGTTCCCTGGGGAATGGGGCTGAGTCTCTTTTCGGGCTTCGACTTACCTGTGGCTGTTGGCGACTCAGGGAGGAAGGCACTAAGCCTTGGGATAGAAACTCCTGGAACCACATGGAAACAAAAACTGAGACACCTGAGAAATTCTCAAATTGAAAAAGAAAAAAATCCTAATAATTTACCGATGGGAAACTTATGAAACCACTTCCGCAACAACCCGCCACAAAAAGGTAGGTTAGAAGCATTAGCCTGATTTCTTTAATACTAATGCAAACACTAACAACTCATCTTTAACAGAGAGGTGTTTTAACAATATGGTTCAGATTTTTAAAGCTTTGTTTTCAAGAGAGCAACCCAGGAAATAATGCTGTTGTGCAACCTCTACTTGCTTAGGTGAAGCTTGCATAGACTTTCATCACAAGAAAAACAGTGCCTGGCTTTAAGGATTCAAGATAAAAATGGGAAAAATAAGTATATAGCACTGTATCTGTAATAATTAAAGTGGCATTCTTTGCATCCCAGGATGTTAAGAAAACAGCTTTCTGAAATATGCTTAGTAAGTATGTAAAATACCATTTTGGGAAGTAAATAATTTATTAGAATGGCTTTCCATATAATACTCTGCATTGTATCACATGAATAGAATATCTTTTAAGGAGTTAGACTGACAAGTCAGGAGTGTCTCTTCCCATAATTAGACACAAGGGAGATCGCTGTTGCTGTTTTGTAAGCTGCAGCCTGGTCTCTTTTGCATTTTTAAAACTTAATTTCCATGTGTTTATTTTACAGGCTTGCAAAGATTTTGCGAAGACATCGAGATGATGATTGGATTCCAGCCAAGCAAATTCTGGAGGGTCTGTTGGGCATTTGTGACCCCAACTATTTTAACAGTAAGGATTCAGGGAGTGGGGAGAGGAGGAGGGATGGGGGTCCTGGAGCATCTGCCTTTTCCCAGTGTTCTTCCTGCTAAGGATGCATTAGCAGCCACAGTAGCTGTTGAATAACACTAAAAACGGTAAAGGTAGTCCCCTGTGCAAGCACCAAGTAATTACTGACCCATGGGATAATGTCACAACCAACGTTTCCTAGGTAGACTATGTTTACGGGGTGGTTTGCCATTGCCTTCCCCAGTTGTCCACACTTAAACAACCTGAGCTTGAGCTTAGGTCCTCAGGAGAGCTTGTGCTTCATATTCAGATACTTGGCAAGACCCTAAATGAAATAAGGCCTTTGCTGTAGTGGTACTGGGGTTGCCAACCTCCAGGTGGTGGCTGGAGATCTCCTGCTATTACAACGGATCTCCAGACGATAGAGTTCTGTTCACCTGGAGAAAATGGCTGCTTTGGCAATTGGACTCTATGGCAGTGAAGTCCCTCCCTAAACCCCGCCCTCCTCAGGCTCTGCCCCAAAAACCTCCTGCCAGTGGTGAAGAGGGACCTGGCAACCCTAAGTGGCGAAGAGGGACCTGGTAACCCCAAGATTCTAGAATTTCCTTCCTTGTGAGGTTTCTTTGTGAGCCTTCCAATATTGGCTAAGCCAACTCGGTTTAGGCATGCTTTTGGAGTGAATTCTGATTTCTATAGTGTACTGCTGAATTGACCTCTTGGTGGCTTATTTATTTTGTTGTTGTTGTTTTTGGGATGTGTGTGATTTTTATCAACTTTTTAAAACATTCTGCTCATTTTAAAGCATTTTATTGATGTAATTCATGTTGCTGATTAATTATAACACTTTTGCAGTTGCAAGCCACTTTAAGGGTTCTGTAACCAAAAATTGGGGTAGAAGTTTTTTAACCAGTAAATAAATAAAACAAAATGTTTTATTTATCAGTGATAGCTTGGGAGTCTTTTCAGTATGAGAGGAATGCTGCCATCTTTCTTAGAAATTATACCATATTGAGAGTGGGTGGAGCAATCCAATGCCAAGGGCTCCTTTCTCCTGGAAACATTTCTCTCTTAATCAGGTTTTCTGAAGGTGAGCCGTTGCAGCAAACTGTTCTTGGCTAGCTTTCTTTTCCTGTGCACAACTTATGTATTTTAATATAAGCCATTAGATTCTTCCTACCAAAACAGTCCATGACAACCTAGATGCAGATACTTCCTATTGCCACTAGGTGTCAGCATATGTCTTGGCATTTTCTTTTCTTTTTAAAGAGGACCTTGAAAGAATTTGTGGTATTCTGAGCAGAAGGGGAGGGAAAGTGTATGTAATTTTTCAAGAGCAATCAAGATCAATGTATAAACTGCTGTCCAGTACTGCATCCATATTACCATTTTTGAAAAATATGGAACAACGTTATTAATTATATAAATACACAATCTTCCAGAGTTTTATTTTGCTGCAATTTTACTTAGCTGTGTTAAGGGGGGGATCTGTTGCATGTGTTTATTTTAAAACATTAGCAATTTTCAAATTCTAAAGTCAGAATAGAACAGCCATATGTTCACAATGCCTGGGATATTAATTCCTAAACAAGGCATACCCACATTTCTTTCTGAGCACGACCCTATGCTATTATATTTTCTTAGCATCTGTTATTGGCAGTGAGATAAAAGGGTCTTTCATCCCTCTCCCTCCCACCTTTTCAGCTGCCTGAAAATAGGGCAATTTTAACCCTTTATGATCAAGAGTTAGTATCTTTCTCTTTCCAGACTGAAGGTGTACAACCCTTGTTCTAAGATTCTACATGTAATAGCATTTTATCAGTCTAAGTATTGCTACTAAAGTGACCATTAGGGGCACAGTTCAAAGAGGGGAGCAGTCACACTCAGAAAGGCATACACAGATATTTCAGAGCAAATATGATTATTCCTCACAACATTTTTAAAGATCCATCTTTTTTAATACCCCTACAAGCAGCCTCTGAACTTTGCTGGAACCCCTGCTCTTCCCTTTCCCCCATCCACTGAAACAGAACACTTCTGCTGAAAGCTTTTATTGCGCAGAAGACATCAGGGGTGCAGTGAAAATAAAGCTCTTGGTTTAACTTCTGACTTGTTAAATAATGAAAGTCTGAAAAACTCTTCCTGCAAAATTTGAATAGATTCTGATCTTCCCTGTGGTAACAGATAACAAAGTGAAATTGTGGAAATTAAAGTATACTAAAAAAACTATAAATCCACCTCATATTTGTTATTAAATGTTTTACTCCAGCCTTCCCTCAAAGAGCTCATGGGAGCATACATAGACTTTGGGTTGCCAGCTCCAGGTTGGGGAATACCTGGAGATTTTTGGGGTGGAGCCTGAGGAGGGTGGGATTTTGGAGAAGGGAGGGACTTCAATGCCATAGAGTCCAATTGCCAAAGTGGCCATTTTCTCCAGGAGAACTGATCTCTCTCGGCTGGAGATCAGTTGTAGTAGCAGAAGATCTCCAGCCACCACCTGGAGATCTTCTGCTACCACCTGGAGGATGGCAAACCTACATAGACTGTTATCCTAACGGTGTTGTGAGGAAGGCTAAGTTAAGGTGGTGACTGGCACCAGCTCACTCCCTGAGCTTTCTGAATGAGCATGGATTTGTACCCAGGTATTCCTAGTCTCCAGCCCACAATACTAACACATTGGTGCTTGTTAAACAACCCTTTAGCTTATTATCCTGGGCCCTCAATAGAGCTGCCAGATCACACAGAAAGCCTGCCTGTCTCTTTAAAGGTTCTAGGGCAGCTACAGCACAGACAGTGACTGGGCTTTCTCCCCACCCAGGCCACCAATGCCTTTACCCTCCCCCTCCTTTATGCCCTGCTGCACAGTAGGGGTGCCAGGTCCCTCTTGTCAACCGGTGGGAGGTTTTAGGGGCGAAGCCTGAAAAGGGCAGGGCTTGGGGAGGAGAGGGACTTCAATGCCATGGAGTCCAATTGCCCAAACGGCCATTTTCTCCAGGCAAACTGATCTCTATCGGCTGGAGATCAGTTGTAATAGCGGGAGATCTCCAGCTAGTACCTGGAGGTTGGCAACCCTACAGGTCGGCCACCACTGTATCCATGCAGGGAGAGATGGGAAGCTTGACAGGCACTGCAGAGGACTCCTGGGAGCTTCTGGCACTCTGCCATTGACGGGTGCAAGAGAACAAATGAGTCAGCTTGGGATGGCTACTCCTCGTTTCTCTCTGTCTCTGTGATGCTGCCGGCCTGCCATCTGCCTGCCACCTACAATCTTCAGTAGCAACCAAGAAGTAGCACACGGCAGCTATTTTGAATTTTTCAGGCTGCAGTCACAGAAAATAGTTTCTACTGCTGGGGAAAGCTTCCTCTCCCCGCCCTTCAATCCCAGCAAGCTTTTTAAACAGGATAAAGAAAGAAAGAGAATAATTGAAAATAAATGGGCTAGAGAAAAAAAACCCGGCTTTCCTGCTCTTGTCCATAAATAGAAGAGGAAAATAGAAAAAAGCCCCCAAATCATCTGTACTCCCGCTACCCACATTGGTGATCCTAAATGAAGTGCAGCAGTTGTGTGTAGCCCCCCTCCCCTCATCCGACTGCCACTTTGAGGTCAGGAAGCAATTTTTCCTGCATGCCAGATTGGCCAGGGATCCTGGAGGAGTTTTATTTTGGCCATCTTTTGGGTCTGGTGTGGGGGGAGGCAGTTGTGAATTTCCTGCATTGTGCAGGGGGTTGTACTAGATGACCCTGGTGGTTCCTTCCAACTCTATGATCCTTTTTCTTTTAAATCAGCAAGTTTAGGGCGGGGTAGTGCTGGTGTTGGTAAGGCAGAGACTTCTCAATCCCTTTCCCTCCAGCATTTCCCCACTTGAAATCACCTTCTCAAGAACTTGAGATGTGTGTCATTTGTATGATGTCACAGCACAATATACGAGATTCTGGGTAACAGAATCCCTCCCCCCCATAGATTGCTGAAAACAATGTGTTGCATTCAGCAGAAACAGACAGGACATCTGCAGCTTTCTTGCTTGTTGTGGGCTCCATTAAAAAGAATATTTGATGTATTTGAATGGTTAGGATTACAGTTTAAATTGATCCACATCTTTTGCAATAAAGCTAGTCATTTTTTATATGGGCCTTTGTGGCAACACTGCTATAAATCTGCAGCGTGCAATTATTATATACATAGGCAGTTCACAGACTACTGAATTATGCTGAGACATAAGCAGATGCATTGCTCTTCATACAATAAGTGCAATAGACTAACGATAATTGCATTAAACAATACTGCCAACAGACTGTGTAATGCAACTTTTGATTATAAGAATAAGATCCTGGTATCCTCATGTACATCTAACCTGGTTTCATTGATTTCTGTGGAATTATGCTGGAGTTACAGCGATGCTACAGAGTTAGAAATTTGATAATTGACACAAACATTAATTGTTTTATTTGTATGGCTGTATGTTTTTATCAATATGCATGTATGAATACATATACTTTTATAGAAATCATGTTGCCGGCACACATGGGCATGATAATGTACACACAGCTAATATGTGTATGTCCACATGTGAGAGCCAGTGTGGTACAGTGGTTTGGAGTGGTGGACTCTGATCTGGAGAACCGGGTTTGACTCCCCACTCCTCCACATGAGCGGCAGAGGCTAATCTGGTGTACTGGATTTGTTTCCCCACTCCTACACATGAAGCCAGCTGGGTGACCTTGAGCTAGTCACACTGTCTCAGTCCCACCTACCTCACAGGGTGTCTGTTGTGGGGAGGGGAAGGGAAGGTGATTGTAAGCTGGTTTGATTCTCCCTTAAGTGGTAGAGAAAGTTGGCATATAAAAACCAACTCTTCTTCTTCTTTTACCAGTTCATCCTTTGCTTCAGCTTCTATCAGTGGGAACCGATGACTTATGGCACCTATCACTACCCAGGCTGGTCTATGATACTTGGATGGCTGATGTTGGGTTGTTCCGTCATCTGGATTCCAATTATGTTTGTGATAAAAATGCACATAGCTCCTGGCAAATTTATCGAGGTAAATCTTATTCTCCCTCTGTTTTTAACGTGTAAGATGCAGTTCCTGTGCTTTCTCCCAATTTCAGAAAAAGGGACCATGCTTAGCTTACAGCACACAACACCTTCAGGTTACAGAACAGGCATAGCTGAATTGTATGTTGCAACGGGATGTTGGGGAAGATGTCCTGACGGGCGGCGGTTGGGTTTGGTGCAGACAGCGCCTGAGAGGGAACTCTCACTTTCTGCTGCAGCGCCACTCCTGCCTGGGTGACAGGGGTAAGTAAAGACATGCTGCTGGTCCACATGGGAGGAGCCCACTCTGCAGCTCCTCCCCACTTCAAGGTTACCTTTAAGTGGCCTGAGCTCTCCCCATGTAGCCCAGGTCTTCTCCCCAGAGGGGAGGGGCTGTGGCTCAGTGGTAGAGCATCTGCTTGGCATGCAGAAGGTCCCAGGTTCAATCCCCGGCATATCCAGTTAAAGGGACTAGGCAGGTAGATAAAGGTAAAGGTCCCCCGTGCAAGCACCGGGTCATTCCTGACCCATGGAGTGACGCCACATCCCAACGTTTACTAGGCAGACTTTGTTTACGGGGTGGTTTGCCAGTGCCTTCCCCATTCATCTTCCCTTTACCCCCAGCAAGCTGGGTACTCAGGTAGGTGATGTGAAAGACCCCTGCCTGAGACCCTGGAGAGCCGCTGCCAGTCTGAGTAGACAATACTGATTTTGATGGACCAAGGGTCTGATTCAGTAGAAGGCAGCTTCATGTGTTCATGCGTTCTTAAGTTACCCCCTGGCATCATAGCAAAGAGCAGTATTGCAGTTGCTCCCGTGCCGCTGGGTATAATGTGAGACATTTGGTGTCATGGTGAATGTAAGAATTCAAGCCATAGGAAACTGTTCAGAGAGTGGAGTCAGGTCAAGGCAAAATTCCATTGACTGAGCCTTTTAAAAGGGCTTCTGCTTAAAGGCTTAAGAGTGATTGCATATGCATTCAGTGCACATCTGACCTCCACAGTCTACATGCCCTGCATGTCTACAGAGTTGGTGGGTACAAGTTCACAGACCTTTCCCCCCCTTTATATGGCTTATCTATGTGTGTTTGCATTTGAAATTTTATTCTAGTGAAGTAGTTGCTTTTATTCCTCCAGTCATGTCAGGTTTGTATTAGCTATGGAACTGCAGAGATCTGCGTACATGGACAGCTCAGAATATCGAGATTAGACATCAATATTCATGAAGGAGAGTTTTTGAGGAGAATTTTTAGTTGCAAATTAATTTCTGTCCTACTCAAACTATTAAAAAATAAGCGCTGGTAGACAGGATGTGATTTTGATCTTCGCTTTGAAAATATATTTTGATTGGGGCTATTTATTTAGTGCATTTTTATTCTGACCTGCATAAAAGGAGCACGGGATAAAATGCATAGTTCCCTCTCCTCCATTTTATTCTCACAACTGGTCTGTGAGGTAGGCTGAGAGACAATGGCTGGTTCAAGTCTCCTAGTGAATTTCATAACAAGCAGGGATTTGAATTTGGGTTTCCCTAAGTTGTAGGCTAACCACTTAGTCACATTGGATCACTGCTGTTTATACTTTGCCCCTAGAGCAATAAAACCGGAGACAGGTCCCCCCCCCCAAAAAAAAACCCCCCAAAAAGAATACATACTGTAGGAGTTTTAGGATCAAGTACTACTAGAGCAAAGGAAGGGAAATTAGACATTATTCATCTTACCTACTTAAGTGAGTTGATGCTATTCGGAGGCTTGTTGGTTTCCCCCCTCCCCTGCGTCTCACCCCATTTCTCTTTCAAATCATTAAGTGTGGCCGTTTATGCATGGGAGGTTTGTTGCTCGCTGGACCCACACTTTCCTGTTGGGAGTCTATGCACCAGCAGTCTCCAAGCTCAAGTCAGGAAGTATTCGAATCCCCACCTTTTGATATGCGGCTTCATAATTGGCTGTAGTGAGAGAAAAGTTCCCTTCCCCCAAACCCAATTGCCGCATAAAAAAGCATTTTAAGAACAAAAAACAACAACAACAAAACAGTAATCTGAAAAGAAGGGCGGAGAGAAATCCAAGCCTCGGTTTCATAACGCCTTTCTTTTGCTCAGAAAGAGCTCAGAGGAAGCAGGAAGTATTTGAATCTCCGCCTCTGGACATGCTGCTTTGTAATTGGCTGTGAGTGAAACCAAGCTTCTGTGTCCTGCACTTTGCCTTCTGCACGGGAATTTCATCTGGGCTGAGCTCAGGGGAGAGGGAAGAATTGGGTTAACAGAAGAACAGGAAGGTCCAGGATTTCTGAGGGCTAACAGAAAGGTCATCTCTAATAGAGGGAAAACTCATGCATAACTCCAAGGAACAACCGAGGCAGACGGTGTGTGTGTGTGTGTGTGTGTGTGTGTGTGTGTGTGTGTGTGAACGTGAGTGAAAGTACCCATGTATAAATGACCTATGTTTCTTGCCCTCTAAGCTTGGAACTGGTGCATTAACCAACTATAGTGACATCACTATTTTCAAACCATGGTACCAAGCAATACTGAAAACATTCTGTCTTGTTTGAAAGGAATTTATTTCTCTACAGCAGTTATTTCATTTTCGGCACACAATTTCCTGAGCTATCCAGTTCGTAACAGTTCATTTGGGAGGCAAAGGCTGCAAACTGGTAATTAAGCAGAAATTAAAATAACTGATATGGAGCCTTGATTCCCTTTAATAGGTAATAAACATATAATGGTTCCCTCTTAAACCATCAGAAATATGTTTTCTTTCCCTATTTCTATATACAATGCCCCAATCAAATTATATTTTTCAACAAAAAAATCAGTGGCAAGATGAACGAGATTTTCATTGTTTGTACCTCCGCAGAGTTAACACACTGTTTCCTCCTCCTCCCATCTCCAAAAGTAAAATTATTTGTGATCTGATAATTAAAATCTTTGTTCACTCCCAGCAATGTATTACTTTTTGGTCATCTGTATACTTTTGGGAAATTTGCTAAACAAAAATCCAATTATTTTGATGCAGCAACCCACTGCTCAGACAATTGGGCTAAATAATTGAGCACATGTCCTTGGCTATGTGAGCTTGGTGATTGGTGGCCATGATTATGAATTGTTCTTCTGTGGCTGACTGGGGGACTAAAGAGGGAGAGAAGAAGGGGAAGGCTAGATAATGAAAATCTGGACACTTTATCCTCTACTAATCTTGCATATGTGTAGAAAACAAACACTGAACAGCAGAGTATTTTAATATTGCCTTGTAGAATAACTAACACCACTAATTTCAACTGACCATGATCCACTTTTGCAATTGACCTCCCCACCATTTTTGTTGTTGTTTGTGATTCCAGAGGCTCAAATTGGTCTGCTCTCCACAACCAGACTGGGGGCCGTTTTTGGCTAAACACCGAGGCGAACGCTACCAGAATATGATGGACCCGCTGGGAACGTCGTCCCTTGGACTTAAACTGCCACCAAAAGATTTTGAACTGGGGACCCAGTGCTAGTAACTCCCCTCCGTAGTGGCCACATTGTACAGTCATTCCTTTGAGCTTTCTTTCTTTCATTGTCCCTTTTTATTCTTTTTCACAGTGCCTGAAAGTGGTTGCTTAGGCAGTAGGATTTATCGTTGCATGCTTGTAGTGGAGAACTACAGTGACCACTTTAAGTACCGGGTTTTGGTTTAGTGTGTGTATGTGTGTGTACACACACGTACACAGTGGTGTCCAGGAAAAAGTAGCTGCGCTGTGAAACAATGGCAATGAATCAGTTGCTTAAGGAAATTGCTTCAATCACTGCTGGGCCAATTCTGCTCTTAACGATGAGTTCACATAATCTACTTTTGTTACGGTCACAGGGATGGGTTGTAAGTGTCGGCGCCATATCTGGGCATCCCAAGAGCATAGCCTTTCATTCAGCTGTGCGGAGGGACAAGGTGTTTGGCAACTGTATGTAGTATTCAGCAGGTCACTAGACGGAGGCTATAGCCATAGCTTTTCATCCCATTGTTGGAGTCCAAAAATCTGATTTTCATCACAAAATTAATCAAGTGTAGTTGTTCCCGCAATTTCATGACATGCAGGGCTATGGTGGTAGTGGGCAAGTGACTAGGTTTCCCCTGAGGGGATACAAAGCTGCAACAAATTGTTTACCTGCTCTGTGCTCATTGATTTTTTAAAAAGAAATTAAATTGGGCCCTAAGGGGCCACTGGGGAGCAGATGTCTCGATGTGTAAAACTATCCAGTGATGACAAACCAATTGATTGGGCTACTATCTGGGCAAACCGGTTTCATATCTATTTGCCCCAGGTTACAACAGACACAATTGCTTAAAGGAACTGCTTAAGGGAATGCACAACTGTAAATTTTGGATATACAGATAGGATAAGCTGCCTTATGCCATATAGGCTATTGCCTGTTGCGCCCACTGCTACCAAGCCTGACTGTTAGCAAATACTAAACCCAGTCTCTCAGGCCAAAGCCTTTCCCAACCCACAATCCTGTTTACTGATGATGCTGTGGTTTGAAACTGAAGCATCATGCGCGAAAAAGTGCTGCTGCTCTTCCTGCATCCTGAAACCATCAGGACAGTCTCACACACAAAACTTAGATGCTGGGCATATGAAACAATAGAGCATTGCAGGGTGCAGCTCAGAGTTGCATGATTGGACCTATGGGACTAGACTCCTACCTCTGTAATGCTAGATATAAAAATGGAGGCTCCTCTCTGCCAAAAGCGAACTGAATCAAGCGCCCAGTATTTACACCGTAGGAGCTGAGCTTGGCCCGGTGATCCTACTATTACGTCTTCCATTCGAGAGCTGCTAGTTACATCGGCACAAGTTGTCCTGCTTTGTAACACAAGCGAGAAGGCAGCCTCTCAATACAGTGCACTAATATGATACTTGGCAGGGCTGTAGAGAGAGATTAATGAGCCTTTCAGGCTCTCCTAAAGGTATGTTGGGGGGAGGAGGAGGAAAAGAAGAAGAAGAGCCTGGTGAAATGAGCTGTAGGAAGCAAAGCTGTATCTGTTGTGAAATCTGACATGAAAGAGTGCAAAACAAAGGCAGATGGGCACCACTGTCTTAATTAATTTCATGCATTTTAGTTAATAATCTGCTAGGTTTTTGTTTTTCATTCAGTGTTTCGGTTCTTCCTTACATCTTCGTTTCATTGATAAACTGAGGGGGGAAATGCAAGTCCCACTCATGTTTTCCATGCTTTGTACACTTGATTTATAATCTCTCCTTCTCAAGAAGCCATCGTATGATTTGTGCCTAATTTTATATTGTCCTGGTAGTGTAAATCTCCTGGCTTCCACATGCCAAACACTCGTTCCCATTCAGCTCTGTTGTTCAGCTCTGTGCTATGCCCCTGCTCTTTTCTTACCAAGCTCTTTATACAGCCTTTCAGTGTCTCCTTCTCTTTCAGCCAGCAGGGTGAGTGGAATAACTGAACCCTGAAGTTAGTCTATATAGTTGTTGTTGTTGCTATTATATCCGTACACACTTTTGTAAAGACAGATTCTTCCTCCTAACAATAATCTGAGGTGTACATACTTTGCCTTTACTCCTCTTCCCCCTCTGCGTCTTGTGGTCATACCAAAATCATAAACCACCAACTCACATTGCAGAAGGAAACAGGGACAGTGTAAAACAACAGAGAGCAAGAGTTTAGCTGCTTGGCACATCACTCATCAACAGTGCTCCATTATGCTACTTGCATGTGCTACGCCCCATAGCATTGCACTGTGCGCAGTGATATATGAATATTAACCTTAAATAGTTTTTAATCTAACAAGTAGACTGAAAGCACAGCTTGTGAGAATACATTCAACAAATTCCATAAAAGTAACCAGTTTATTATAAATGCACTATACACGAGGAAGAAAAATATGTCTTCAATAATTGGCAAAACTGTAACCTTTAGTATCCTCTTGTATCCTATACATGCATATATGAGGTTTTAAAAAGTGATCAGTGTTCATGTAGTGTGTACTAGTGCTGTTATATGTCCCTATAAAATACTTTAGCAACCAGTGTAGAGATGGTGAGTTTTAGAGTAGTTTTGCTCGTTTCTTTCCTTTCTTCCAGTGTTCGTAGTAACCAATCTAACCGTACTTCCTTTCACGAGATTGTCTATATCATAGCCTTCCTTTCGTCTGTCTGTCTTCACATTACAGGGTCTCAGGTAAATCTTGAGTTTAGAAAAAAAATCTGTGTCTTGTAGATGTGCCGTTTTCATCCTATTGGGGAGAAAATTCAAATTTTACAAAATGCAAACAAAAATGACTAAACTTTAATGTACTTTATATATATATATATATATATATATATATATAATCCAGCCAGAGTTAAGCACTTTTTCTTCTCCCATGCTAAAATATTACTTATTAAAACATGGGAGTTAAATGTGCTTAACTTTGGCCAGATGGTAACCTTCATCATTTTGCTGAACTTTCTCTTCCATGAGGCAAATAGTGTTGCCAGTTCTTTGCTGCTGCTGGATGACTGTCAGTCCTTTAGCAGTTGACATGAAGCACAATCAACTTGCCATCAAATTAAATGGAAAATAGATTTTTAAAAAGTTCTGTCAGCCCCCCCACCCCAATTAGTTAATCAAAATCTGCTGGGATACCTTGCAAAACTGCTCCAATGAAATGAATGGGATTCGCTCATGATTATTCCACAGGACTGAACAGGCTATGTTTCAGCATGTTGTGCTTTGGAAGTCTTGAGTGGTCCTCCTGTAGCTTGAAGTGTCAAGACTTTGAAAGTCCCACAAGCTTACCATCAATCCCACAGTGATGGGGTCACTTTTGCTGGCTGATGCAGTAGGAATCCGTTATTCCACATTTGCTCTGGGATTTATTTTTCTGTCTTGAAGAGCCACCTCTAGCTCTTGGCATAATGAAATTTCATAAACATGAGCTGGAAATTAGCTTTTGCCAACATCCATGGCTGGGGAATAAAGATCTGTTGCAAGGTAAATGATGAGCATTCTTTTCGAAGAGAGCCAGCATAGTGCAGTGGTTAAGAGCAGTGGTTTGGAGTGGTGGACTCTACTCTGGAGAACCAGGTTTGATTCCCCACTTCTCCACATGAGCAGTGGATGCTAATCTGGTGAACTGGGTTGATTTCCTCACTCCTACACATGAAGCCAGCTGGGTGACCTTGGGCTAGTCCCAGCTCTCTTAGAGCTCTCTCAGTCCCACCTACCTCACAGGATGTCTGTTGTGGGGAGAGGAAGGGAAGGTGATTGTAAGTCGGTTTGATTCTTCCTTAAGCGGTATAGAAAGTTGGCATACAAAATCTAACTCTTCTTCTTCCTCTTCTTCTTCCTCCTCTTCCTCCTCCTACTGGAGGGGTGGAGAAAAGGACCATACTACAACCTAGTAATCTTCTGCTTGTGTTTATTGTATTGGGTAATTTTTCCCATTATGTTTTAAATCTGCTTTTATATTAGTAACCTAGTCCAATTTCAGCTACTGAAGAAATTACATTTCTGCAGTAATTAAATAATTTATTGTACTATTTTTAAACCTTATTAGTCAGCTACCCTGCTAAAAAAGCACTCAAAGTAGCATGCAAAGGAAACTGAAACAATTAACATTTATCAAAAAAACCCAACAATTAAAAGAATAATTGTCATCTCACCCCTCCCAATTTTATTTTAAGGGGATCTTTAGAGTAGATTCTGTATTACTTCCAAGTCTTATTGGAAGAAAATTCAACTTTTACATTAACCAAAAGATAAGGATGTAATATTTGCGGTTCAGATTCCCATATTTGCACTGACTTCCCATTCTTTTCTAGATATAACCCCTCCAATATCTTTCTGAACTTTTCCTGTTCCAAATTCTTTGCTTATCACATAAAACAGTGCAAATTCCAGCAAGCACGGTGATTATAACAGGAACCACTGCAGTATATGTATGAATAGGAGTGTACTTACTGTGATTTAACATAACTGGGTCACAATCCAACCAAATCAAAGCTAATTTTAATTGGAAAATTAAGTAATGCTTATTTCTTTCCATTTGATCTTAACTTGGGATAGATTTTGTTCTTTATCTTTTCTAGTTGCTTTCAAACAGACACTGCAGATTATGACTTCAGTCCTCCACTTTCCTAAAAGTGTGTGTGTTTACGTTCCAAGACTCTTTATGTTTCTTTTAAATATTTATTATTTATTTTCAAAATTTATACCCTGTCTTTCTGCCACCATCAGGATCACCAAGGCAGGTACCAGATTAAAAACATATCCTAAAAACCATCAAGGCCAAACAATAACACATCAATCAATCAAACAATTAAAAACAAGTTAAAATCCACACACAATGTGATAAAATACACATACGTAAAAACAACAATTAAAGGGCAGTAAGGAGGGATCGCTGGGAGAACACCAAACGAAAATGTCTTCAGCCACTGGTGGGAGACGGCAACAAAAAGGGACAGATAAGTCTTCCCTGGGAGAGAGTTGCAGAGTTTTGGTGCCACATCTGAGGAGGCCCTTTGTCAGGTGGTGTGTGTGTGTGAAGTGCTGTCAAGTCGCAGCCGACTTATGAAGACCCCTTTTGGGGTTTTCAAGGCAAGAGACTAACAGAGGTGGTTTGCCAGTGCCTTTCTCTGCACAGCAACCTTGGTATTCCTTGGTGGTCTCCCATCCAAATACTAACCAGGGCTGACCCTGCTTAGCTTCTGAGAACTGATGAGATCAGGCTAGCCTGGGCCATCCAGGTCAGGGCTTGTCAGGTGGACCCTCGTCTAATCTCAGAAGGCAGGGGCACCTGAAGCAGGGCCTCAGAAGATGACTGTAGTGTTTGGGTAGTTTCATAAGGGAGTAGTCAGTCCTTTAGGTATGTTGGTCCCAAGCCATGGCTTTAAGGTCAACACTTGTGTTCCTTGAATTGTGTTTTAAAGGCATACCTGTTTGAATGGAAATTAATTGCTTTCCTCAAATGATTGATAATCAAATTAGAGTTGATTTATGTAACCCACTGGGCAATATTTTTGACTCCTGCATATAGTTCCCTGGTAATCATATGCACTAGCACTATCCGCATGCTTTTGCTTTTGGTATACATTGGCAGTTGCTCAAAAATGGGAGCAGGGCATGCTAATGGCTGAATTCTCTGTATTGTAGCAGCTGCAGACAAGACAATCATCACAAGAATGGCACAGTTCTGACTACCAAATAAATTGGCTCTTAATGTCGTCTATACAAATATTCTGGAGGACATGAGAAATACAACATGTACTCTGAGAACATATAATCTGAAAAAAGTATATGCTATAGCATAAAAACACCACGTGGTATCTCTGTGTAAAGTTAGCAAAAATAACTATTTTGAAATGTCTATTTTTCAAATTGTAGTAATTTTCCATTGAATCTGATGGCAAAATCTTTCTTGACATGAAAGCTACAGTTGAGGGTGCTCAACATGGATGGTGTAATTTTAGTTTCTCTCTAATATCTGAGGAACGAAATAGAAAAAAAGAAAAATCAGTCATAACTGATTTGACCACTTAAATAAAAGCAAAAGATTTTGTTCATTTCTAAATTTATCAAGCATAATATATGAATTTAAACTACCAAATATAATAATTCTGCATATGTCATAGCTCTTTGGATTATATGATAGAGACTGCACATATATTTAAAATCACTTGCTGAACATAGAAGTATTTTAGTAACTCTAATTTTAAAAGTGTAAAAGAATGAAAAAGCCATATTTCCAGACAGGTGACATATCAATTTCTATAACTGTAGAACATGCAAATAAAAAAGATTAAAAAATCTAATGGTGAACTATCTTTGTGGCACATTTTGTCTAACAAATAAGGCTAACTTTTGAATAAGCCATCTGCACTATTGTATATTTTAAAATTATATTTTAGGCAGAAATATTCCACCTTCAAATTGTTTGAGGTCATATGTATAGTACCCGTGTTTCTATTTGATATAGCAGCACTTTGTTTCCAAAAGGAGGGTTTAACAAAATGACTTTTAATTGATATAAAGGCTTAGAATGTGTTTAGGCTAATGCTTCATTCGGGTCAAGTTACTGTATCTGTAGGTTCTGCTCCATTGATTGGATAGATGTGCTTCTGCACTAAAAAACCCCCTCATTGTTTCTTCTTTATTGTAGTTTCTTTCCCCATAAAATATCATTTAACATTGACGAGCCTTGCCTTCGCTCCCTGATACTTTTTTATATACATGCACGTTTATGGGCTTACCATGGTCTCTTACTAGGATTACTGCTTATTTCATGCAGATGTTGTTTTTATTTCCTATTAAACTGCACTTTTTAGCAGGTTTTCTGTCTCAAATGAAGAAAGACAAGAAGAGAACGTCGATGTTTTCCCATTGCAGCGGCTCAGCAGGTGTACCTCTGTTACATGGAGTGGTTAATCCAGCAGATGCTGCTATACGACTTTCACCCCTTTAAATGTGGCTTGACTGGGAAGAATACCACCCTGCTCTCCCATAAGTCACACTGAAATGAATTGTGGGGGTGTGCAGCAATGGTGGATTGCTCCCAGAAAGTGTTTTAACCAGAAATGCTACATGTTGCCACTGACCTGGTGTGTTTATGAGACTCTTGTTTTACTAGCCTGTAGCTAAAACCTTCTGCGCATATTAAACAGCGCATACTAACATGGCTGAAACTTAGTATTCCATGGGACCCATACTACAGACTTCAGAGGGAGGGGAGAAAAAAATGCTTTTAAGATATTTATGGTTTCTGCCTTTGTCACCCTCAGGCAGCCGATAACCAAAGAGAGAGAAAGAGAGAGAGAGAGAGAATGTGTGCTTTCGATGAGTTGAATTTAAAATGTGAGAGTTGGGCTGGACCTTATTGCTTGCAATAGTATGATTTTGCCCGCCATGTTTTAAATACATCTTCAGGTAACCATTTGCCTTATAGGTGTATTTCATTGTTAGGTATAAAATTAGTGTTCGACTAGAATATATTGTTGTCCATTACCTAGAGTATATAGTGTACTTTAGTGTCTTCTAGGCACTTTATTGTGAACCTATCATGGAATAGGTTAATTCTTAATTACTTGCGTAATGTCATAAATACTTACAGGCATTCTACAGGGGTACTGCTGCCTATGGATAAAGATATGTACCCCAATCAGGACGTTATATTTTCTCCATGTATAACCTAGTGGAAAAAAGAATATATTATGTTTCAAAAGATGCATAACGTATATATACATACATACATATATATCTATATCTTATATAGCACCTATGATGATATACTATACATTATTCATTTAAGAAGTCATTATTCTTGAGGCCCTACCTCAGATTTTGTATTTATGTGTACAAATGCAATTTACTGTATTATATATTTGCCTATTATATTCTGATGTTATAAAATAGAATCCTATAATGTATGAGTTCAGGAAAAATAAAAAAATAAATGTCCAGTGTTTAAAAGATACAACTTGTGATTGTATCTCTTGGAAGTTTTAAACCAACAAGTAAATTAAAAAAAAAAATCCCAAGCCAACCCCAAAATTATTATTACAATGTAACATACAGCCATAAGATACTTGTGAAATACCTTTCATGCACTTATTGAAAAACTTGAGTGGCAACCAAAAACAAAGCAAAAGCCCCTCAGGTCTCTCAGGAGAATGAAACAGCACAGAGATGCAGAAGTAAATATCAATTAGGTGGTTAGAATTCTAATGATTAGAGTCCTCTGCATGTTGAATAATTAATTACTTACCAATGAACCAATTGGATTTGTTTAAATCCTTTCATTGCATTTAATCAATCATGCAGGATATTAAATAAAAACGGAGGAAAGAATAGGGGGCTGGGATAGAAGTTCATGGAAATTGCAACTCGAAACACGCTTGCGAGGAAGTAAATCCCAGTGAATTCAGTTGGTCATTGCCGAGCAATATAAACAACATTACGTGTATAGGATCGTGGTGGAAGATGCACCGTTGAATTGGAGAAGGTACCAAAGTAAGAAGAGGCACAAAGTAAGAAGAATATGCCCAACGTTAATGAATTCCAAATTCCATTTATTTTAATGGGAGAACTTTACATATTTTTAAAGCTTTCCCACCAAAACAAAAATTTTGTGTCTGGATCCCCTTCCCCCAGGTTTTAAATATTTTCTGGTTCGGAATCTAAGGGCGCTTTCCCCCACCCTATGGCAATACTTGCACTGCAAAGGTAAGAATGCCTCAAAACAAACATACTGCAATGATATTAGTTATTTGAGCTGATACTGACAAGCCTGTTTTCACACATGCCAAAAAACAAATGCTTCTGACAAGCAATCTCCAAGTACAAACGCAGCAATGTGACACCTAATCACCATACCACTACATGAGATGGACACAAACAGCCTTGTTAAGCACACTAAAGACAGATTTGTATTATGTTAAGAGTTGTGAAGGTAACATAATATAGTGCTGGGTTCTAAAAATGTTCTTAGCACATGTTGCTCCCATGCTTGCTAAAGAAATGCAAAGGCCAGCTTCTCAAGTAAATGCTTTGCTTTAACAGTCGTCGTCTTCACTATGGTGGATTGTATATGAGGAATGACTCAACTTAACAGATGACAATGATACCTCTAATTCATCATTGCAATTTCAAGGTGTGAAATATATCTTCTCCCACAAGACTCTCTTCATGACCTCACTTTTACTTGAACCCTTAAATACCTATACATATGCTTTCCCAACTGCTGATTCCACCAGTCTTCCCAGAATAAAAATAGGCTTTGTGTGAAAGCAGCTGAGCACACATATATAAGCATAAGAAGCTAAGAAGAAGAGTTGGTTTTTATATGCCAACTTTCTCTACCACTTAAGGGAGACTCAAACCGGCTTACAAGCACCTTCCCTTCCCCTCCCCATAACAGACACTCTGTGAGGTAGGTGGGGCTGAGAGAGAGTGACTTGCCCAAGGTCACCAAATCAGACCAGTTCTATTGAAGGTTGGAAGCTTGCGTGTGTGTGCCATTAGGTCACATCTGACTTATGGTGACCCTGTAGGGCTTTCAAGGCAAGAGACGTTCAGAGGTGGTTTGCCATCGGCTGCCTCTGCGTGGGCTGAGAGGGTTCTGAGAGAACTGTGACTGGCCCAAGGTCACCCAGCCGGCTTCATGCGGAGGAGTGGGGAATCGAAACCTGTTTTCAAGATTAGAGTCTGTCGCTCTTAACCACTACACCATGCTGGCTCTCAGCATGAGGGAAGCTTAGCTGATCAGTTTATGTGAATTTCAAAGATTTATAAACCTTAGATTTAATTATCAAGTCCCCCAAAGTATGCATGAATTACCTATGTTTTTAAAGTCAGCAGGGACAGAATATGGCCCTTGAAAAAGGTCTGCATCATTCCATTTCCACATCGCATGCCACATTACTTCCAGCTCGCATCATGTTATACTTCTTTCAGCTTGGCTTTGTAATAGGGTTGCCAGGTCCTACCTGGTGGCTGGATTCCCAACTTTGTAATCTCGCAAGTCTGATCAAGGTGGTGCCACTGCTGCTTCCTCATGGGGATGGTGGTTCTGGTGCAAGCACAATGGCAGCTGCTGCACCCATGCCTGAACCACCCTACTTGTGAGGAAGAAGCACTTGCTGCCCCCTCCTCATAAATAGAGTCCAGGTGTAAGGGCAGAGGCTGCATCCATACCTGGATTTCCTTCCTTATAAGGAAGATGTTGGCCCAGATGCAAGCATGGCAGTTCCTGCCGTATGTCAAAATCAAAAGTAGGCACAAGGACAGGACACAGAATGCCACACATACACACCAGCCAGTGTGGTGTGGCGGTTAAGAGCGGTGGACTCTAATCTGGTGAACCGGGTTGGTTTCCCCCTCCTCCACATGAAGCCTGCTGGGTGGTCTTGGGCTAGTCACAGCTCTCTCTGAACTCTCTCAGCCCCACCTGCCTCACAAGATGTCTGTTGCGGGGAGAGGAAGGGGAGGAGATTGTAAGCCGGTTTGATTCTCCTTAAAAGATAGAGGAAATCGGCATATAAAAACCAACTCTTTTTCATCTTCTTAAAGCTTTCAGTGGAGAGGGGTTCATGAGAAAAAGCTAGTGAGTATTTGTGATAAACAGCTAGGCTGTTGTCCACATGTAGACCACACAATGGGACTGCATTCATTTTTATTACCATACAAAGTATAAACTGGAATAAAAACCCTTCAGCTACCAACCAAATTATCAACACTGGTTCTGTGCTCACAACAAGCTTTGCAAATTGCATATATAATAGTACCATTTTCCTAGTTGATTTCACTTAGAATTAGTTGGTTTATGCAGAATTCAGGAGGTGGAAAGAATTGCAGTACCAGCATTAGGCGAGGTGAAGACCACGAAGTATGAGAAAGGGCAGGTTCTTCCCCAAGGCAGTTTTTGTATTGTAGTTTCCAAGCCCTGAGCAAGCACGGTTTCCTTTTCAGACTTCCCTCCACAACTATGAGAACCGTAGACTTGATTTTTTAAGAATAAGAGCAAAGATTCCTTAGGAAACTACAGTAAATCACAGTAGTGTTGGTCCCACACAGCAGGAAATAGAGGAAAAAATAGGATAACATTTGTTTCAGCCAGCTCGGGTTCAAAAAGCAAGCATAAAACATACCTGGATGCTGAAACATCTATTATTCTTTTCCTCTCTGTTCTTGAACATCCAACCTGGGGAATAAGGTCTGAATAACATGAAAGCTTGCATTTTGAAAGCCAGCTGGTCCAAATAATAGACATTTAATGTCTCATGTGCTCTGAGTTTAGGAATCCAGCTTCTGTACCAGATCCTTCACTGACATCATCCATATGAAGGCACTCAGATTTCATACTTATTTACAGAGATATGAAAAGATTTCCTCAATTGATGGTGAATCGAAAGTGGTAACCAGGGAGTTCCAGAAAACACTGAAGATGAGACAGCAGGTGGCAGCTGTGGCTGGGTAGCCCACTGCAGCCTTTCCTGGGCAGAAAATATCTGGGCATGCCCTGGTTACATCTAGATTAGAGTTCTGCAATGTGCTCTACAGAAAGCTGCCCTTGAAAAGTGTTTGGAAACTTCCTACAGACAGGATAGGGTTGCCAACCTCCAGGGGGGGTGGCTGGAAAACGCCTGATATTACAATGGATCTCCAGCCAATAGAGATCAGTTCCCCTGGAGAAAATGGCTGCTTTGGCAATTGGACTCTATGGCATTGAGGTCCCTCCCCCTCCCAACCCTGTCCTCCTTGGGCCCCGCCCCCAAAATCTCCAGGTATTTCCCATCCAGGACCTGGCAACCCTAAAACAGGATGTTAACCGAAGTGGGCTTTAGGGACCGTATCACTCCAGTCTTGGCCCATCTGTACTGGCTCCCAATCTGTTTCTGGACATAATCCAGTATGCTGGTGCTGACTTTTGAAGGCCTATATGGTTTGGGACCAACATACCTGAAGGATCACCTACTTCCTTACGAACCTGCCTGACCACTACAGTCATCTTTGGAAGCCCTGCTTTGGGGGCCTTCACCTTCTGAGATTAGGCGGGTGCCAACCTGGGAGAGGGACATCTCAGTCATGGCACCAAAACTCTGGAATTCTTTCCCCGGGGATACACTTTCTCCTTCTGTTGCCATTTTCTGCTGACAGGTGAAGACTTTTTTGTTTGTTTGTTTGTTTGTTTGATCTGGTGTTCCTTTGGTGATCTCTTCTTTCTGCCAAAGATTTTAATTGTTTATATATATATATATATATATATATATATATATATATATATATTAGCTCTGGTTTTAATTGTTTTAATTGCATGTTTTTGTTGGTTTTAATGAATTTTAAGATGTAATTTTATTATGCATGTTTTAATTTGTTAGCCACCTTGGTGGCCCTTATAAGGGCAGAAAAGTGGAGTGTAAATTTTGTTAAATTAATAAATAATACATACAATTTTAATGCCTTTCTGTGGAAGATAGTGGACTTACAAAGCAACTAGTGTTTCAGTAGAGAGCAAATCAAAACAGGTAATTCAGAGGAATGGTATAAAGCCTCCTTCTCCTTTAAAAATTCTTCAGTTTCCAGTAGGAGGAGGGAAAGTTACTATGCTCTGGGAACACATTATACTTATTCATTTAGAATAAACAATGCATGGTTTATATTCATTTTATGAAATTGCCTCAAATGAGATGTCAAACATATAGCAATAATCATTTTATGAAGGAAAAAATGTCATTTTAGAAATAGGAAATGCCTATCCTTTTTATTTCTTTTCAATACTGTTTGAAAACTTTTTAATGTATCGGGTTTGCTGGTTGGCTTTGACCTTTTTGGAGAAGTAACTAATAAATAAAATGTTACATCTTAAAAAGAATTTATGTTCCAAAACACTCTCAAAGCTAAAAACCTCCCTTAGTATTACAGTTTGCCCAAGTTAACAGGGCAGAATTATAAAACCCAACCTGATTCCTGCTCGTGAAACGCATCTTCAGTTTTAACCCTATTCACCATGTGCCTCTTGTGCTTAAAACCAAACTGACTCCTATTTAATTGTTTCTGCCTATTCCTCATCCTTTAGCTCAATGTACTGAGGGTTAAACTCTAAAAGGAATTATTTGGTAGGACAAACAGCTTCTCCTGCCATCCTCTTTTAATGAGACCCACTTTCTTCTCATATGAATAATTTACAATGATAAAAGGATGACAAACAGCAGGTTGATGAGTGACAGAAAAAAATGTGGCTCTGAACTGTCCGGGCCCTTTTTTATCAGAAGGGGGCAGTTGAGAGGGATTAATGGATGTATTACGTATGATTAATGTCTTCATGAAATAGTTTTAATGGGCATCAAGGTGTCCAGGGGTACACATGTGGGTAAGGAAGGAAAAGCTATATATATCAACAGCAGCAGAGGAACGCCACAGCTGAGGTAACAGCGACACAAGTTATGATTCCTGCAGGCAGTTCTTTCTCAGCACATGTTTAAGGGTAATCTCTCGAGACTTTCTTTCACTGGAAATGAAATCCTTTCCTTTTGGTAGGCATGATAAGCTAGATCTGTGGCTGCTGCTCACTGTATTTCACAGGTGACCGATCACTTGTATTAGCGTAATCAGACTGACTGATGGAAATCCTGTAAAGATAGATTTTTTTCCAGATGACTTTCCTCTATTCCCATCTCATATTGCACAGTGACTTCTGAAGGCCTAAAGTTATTAGTTCAGTTGTTGTTGCCACGTGCCTTCCATGCAATCAGCGCTTCCATATATTTCCGGTGAGATCACTGGCAACTCCAGGCCACCGTAGAGAGTATCTAGGAGTGGCAAAGAAGTATCTTGGGGGGTCTTGGTGCTTACAGGATCCTGTTCAATGACTGATACTGCAGGCTTGGGAGTTAAGGAAAAAAATATTTATTTTATTCTGCTTTTCTGAAAGCCTGCATGGTGCAGTGGTTAGGAACGATGGATTCTATCCTGGAGAACTAGGTTTGATTCCCCACTCCTCCACATGAGCGGCAGACTCTAATCTGGTAAACCGGGTTGGTTTCCCCACTCTTCCACATTAAACCTGCTGGGTGGCCTTGGGCTAGTCACAGTTGTCTTGGAGCTCTTTCAGCCTCATCTATCTCACAAGGTATCTGTTGCGGGTAGAGGAAGGGAAGGAGGTTGTAAGATGGTTTGATTCTCCTTAAAAGGTAGAGAAAATCAGCATATAAAAACCAGCTCTCCTCTTCCTCCTCCTCCTCCTCCAACTACTACTACTACTACACTGGGGACACAAAGTGGCATACAAAATGAAATAAGCATAAAGATACCACACACCCCAAAAGGCTCCCCTCAATACAAGCTTCAAGCTGATAATGAGTCACAAGGACATCTCCAACTGATGATGGTTCTGGCAGCACAGTGCACAAAAAGCCACAAGCTAAGGACCAAGGCCAAGAAAATAGGTGAGATTACATTTCCTATGGAAGACAGAGTTACACACTTTTGTGGTAAGATTCCAGGGCTTTTAAGGTCTTCGCGCCTGACTATAGCACAAAAGGGTCTGCTATCCAATCACTCTATTTCATAAAGCAAATTTAGGATCCTAAACTCTTTATCATCTCTCCTCTGTAGCTGGCAAAAAGTCTGAGGAGGCAGAAGGTAACCAAATAAAGAGGGCAGAGGGGTTTTTTGACCATCAAGTTGCAACTTACTTATGGTGACCCATAAGTCAAGGCAAGAGATGTTCAGAGGTGGTTTGCCATTGCCTGCCTCTGTGTAGTGGCCCAGGTGTTCCTTGGTGGTCTTCAAATACTAACCAGGGTGGACCCTGCTTAGTTTCTAACATCTGACAAAATTGGGCTAGCCAGGGAAGGGTAGGTAGAGTCAGATGGAGGTAGTGGACTGAAATACAGGAGCCTGAGGGAAAGTAGGTAAAGGGGATGGGAAAAGAGGCACAGAAGATAAGCACTACATAATCATTTGACTATGTATTTCAGGTCCTACGGTAGGTGAGAACATGGCTGCTATCTTTTGAAGGCAAACCCTCCAGTATGTTCTGAGTGTGTGTGTGAGTACTTGGTTTGAAGGGCAGTTGCTCAGTGGAAGAGCATCTCCTTTGTATGCAGAAGGTTACAGGTTCAATCCCTGGCATCTCCAAATAACAGTATCACAAGTACAGTGAGAGACCTCTGACTGAGACCCTGAAGAGCATCTGCCAGTCTGAGTTGACAATACTGACCTCGATGGACCAATGGTCTGATTCAGTATAAGGCAGCTTCATGTGTTCATCAGCCCAGGGAAAGGAAACACAGGTTTATGGCCATGGCAGTGGTCCTGATTTATAGCTAATATTTAGAATATTCGAAAGGTTAAGTTGGTGTCTAGATTATTGTTCACCACACATTTGGATGCACAGATATTACTTCTGTTAATGCCCAAGATGAAAAATAGTACTATAACTACATCACAGGATTACAGCCTTGCGTTACAAGTTATGTGAATCTGGACTTCGGTAATAATACACTGAAAAGAAAATACCTTCCTCTAATGCTGGGAGTCTGCTGTTACTCCTAGCTTCAGCCTTCGAATGTCACAATTTCATTAGTGAATGATTCAAATACATCCATTTCCCCTGTTTGCAATGCTTATTTTATAGGGTTGCAGAAGTCCTTATTTACTTGTTAGGCAATGTATAATTTGCGTTTTTGTGAACCGGACTCTCACTCTCTGTCATAAGTTGTCCATTTATTTTATTGTAATTCGGTTTGGGGTTTTTTTGGTCTTTGCTGCTGCCTCAGCTTTGGAATAAAGGTATCAATTTAAATTAGGGTAGCCAAACCAACTATTGAAAGACAAACCAAGTAACACAGAATTTGCAATTTCAAGAAACTAATATTCCCACTGATTTGTAAATCTGAAAGTTCCTCGAACTGCAAAGACACGAAAAGACCCAGAGGCTTTTTGATGCGCTTCACATATCCAGTGCTCCAGTCATAGCAGTATACTTCTTTGACAGCAAGACTTGTGTTCACACCGCAAATAAAGAGCAGTGGGAATATCCTTCCATTCTTGAACGCTAGTTTGCAGACTCCTTAGTTTGTAGACTCACTATCACTCTATCTTCTAAGCTTGCTGTACATTTTTAAAGAACGCAGGAAAGTAATAGATGTCATTGAGCTTTGGATAGAGAAAATGTCTGATTATGTAAATAGCGTTAGTTCCCTGAGTATTCGATTGAGGTAGTGGACTGAAATACAGGAGCTTGAGGGAAAGTAGGTAAAGGAGATGGGAAAAGAGGCACAGAAGATAAGCACTACATAATCATTTGACTATGTATTTCAGGTCCTATGGTAGGTGAGAACATGGCTGGTATCTTTTGAAGGCAAACTCTTCAGTACTTTCTGAGTGTGTGTGTGGGTACTTGCTTTGAAGGGCATTTGCTCATTGGAAGAGCATCTTTGTATGCAGAAGGTCACAGGTTCAATCCCTGGTATCTCCAAATAACAGTATCACAAGTCTGATTATGTAACTAGCGTTAGTTCCCTGAGTATTCGATTGAGGTAGTGGACTGAAATACTAACTAGCGTTAGTTCCCTGAGTATTCAATTGGGTGTGTGCGTTCACTGCAGTTTCCTTGCCATTTGACATTGTAAATCCTAAATGCTCTTCCACTGAACTCAGGAGGACTTAATTTTAAGTAAGCATGATTAGGAACGTGCTGTGTATTCTGCTCAGTACTCTTCTATAGAGAATTTACTTACCAGCCCTCAGCTGAGCTGGCCTTCAGTCACTATCACAGCTGCAATTTGTTCATTTGTGCGTGCACAATTTCTGTTGCAGCCACTGGAGCACAACTGTGCAGAACTGACTGCAGGACTGTTAAGAGCGCCGGACTCTAATCTGGACATTCCCCACTCCTCCACACGAAGGCTGCTGGATGACCTTGGGCCAGTCACAGTTCTCTAAGAACTCTCTCAGTCCATGCCGAGGCAGGCAATGGCAAACCACCTCTGAATGTCTCTTGCCTTGAAAACCCCATGGGCTCCCCATAAGTTGGCTGTGACTTGATGGCACACACACACAAACAGAGACTTATTAATTTGTATTTACCATAGATGATCAGGCTGCAGCCCCTCTACACTCACTTGGAAACAAATGCTGCTTAACTCAGTGGGACTTGTTTGTAAATAGATATGCATATGGCCAAGGTGTTAGGGGAAGAATGGAGAAAAGATGGGCTTATCAACCCCATTTAGATCACATTTATGTGTGTGCAGCATTATTCTGTGTGATGATGGTACAGATACAGGCAACTGATTTGCCATCTTCTACCACACTGTCGAAACCTAATCTACTTATTTATTTATTAACTTTATACCCCGCCCTCCCTGGCACTGCTGGGCTCAGAGAGTCTGTGGGGTGACATACAGAAGAGGGCAATCATGACAATTAAGGGGTCGGAACACCTTTCCTATGAGGAAAGGGTGAAGACTTTTGACTTTCTGGTTTAGAAAAGGGATACCCAAGAAGGGGGGACATGATAAAGCTTTATAAGATTAGGCATGGGGTAGAGAGAGCAGACAGAGAACTTTTTCTCCATGTCCCAAAATAGTAGAACTTGAGGGCATCCCATGGAGTTGATGGACAGGACGGACAAAAAGAAATACTTCTTTATAGAACAAGTAATTCAAATGTGGAATTCGCTGCCAGAGGATGCAGTGTTGGCCACAGGTACAGACAGCTTCAAATGGGGATTAGATAGATTCATGGAGTATAGGTCTACCAGCGGGTGCTTGCTTCGGCAGCACATATACAGAGAAGATTAGCATGGCCCCCGTGCAAGAATGACATGCACAATTGTGAAATGTTCCATAGTTTGATTATTGCATTTGTTTTGCTCATGACCTGTTGGTCATTGACCATGAAGAACAGAATCAAGGAAAGGAAAGGTCTATTGGGGCTACTAGCCGTTGTGACTAAAGGGAACTTCCAGATTTTGAATAACAGTGCCAGGAGGCAACATCAGAGCCTCTATACCCTGTTGTTGGCCCTCAGCAGTAGCTGGCTGGCCATTGTGTGAGAGTGGATGCTGGACTAGATGGACCACTTCTCAGATCCTCCTTACCAGTTGGCAAAGTGATACAGAAATCAAAGCTATAGTGAGTTTAGGCAGCTTATCCAAGGGTTGCTTGGGGAGGGCTATGGCTCACTTTGTAGAGCCATCTGCTTGGCCTGCAGAAGGTCCCAGGTTCAATCCTCGGCATCTCCATTTAAAGGGACCAGGCAAACAGTTGATGTGAAAGATCTCCACCTGAGACCCTGGAGAGCCACTGCCGGTTTCATGCATGTGTCTTCCGTGCATATATATTTTTTTCTCCAGGCAAGTTGTCATTCCAGAATCATTAACAAGGATCAAGGGACGTGCTGGCTATCAGCAGCAGACCCTCCTCTCTGGATAAGGTAAGCAGCTTTCCGGATAGGGTTGCCAGGTCCCTCGTCGCTACCGGTGGGAGATTTTGGGGGCGGAGCCTGAGGAGGGTGGGGTTTGGGAGGGGAGGGACTTCAATGCCATAGAGTCCAATTGCCAAAGTGGCCGTTTTCTTTAGGGGAACTGATCTCAATTGGCTGGAGATCAGTTGTAATAGCAGGAGGTCTCCAGTTAGTACCTGGAGGTTGGCAACCCTATTTCCAGATAGCCTCTTTTCCTACCCACATGTGCAGTTCTTCTAGGGTTGCCAACCTCCAGATACTAGCTGGAGATCTCCTGCTATTACAACTGATTTCCAGCCGACAGAGATCAGTTCACCTGGAGAAAATGGCCGCTTTGGCAATTGGACTCTATGGCATTGAAATCCCTCCCCAAACCCCGCCCTTTTCAGGCTCCACTCCAAAAACCTCCCACCAATTGCAAAGAGGGACCTGGCAACCCTGGCTTAAGAACATAAGAACATAAGAAAAGCTTTGCTGGATCAGACCCAGGCCCATCAAGTCCAGTAGTTTGTTCACACAGTGGCTGACTAGGTGCCTCTAGGGAGCCCCCAAACAAGAGGACTGCAGCAGCACCATCCTATCTGTGTTCCACCGCACCTAAGATAATAGGCATGCTCCTCTGATCCTGGAGAGAATAGGCACGCGTCATGTGTGTGTGTGTGTGTGTATGTGTAAAGTGCCGTCAAGTCGCACCCGACTCTTGGCGACCCCTTATGGGGTTTTCAAGGCAAGAGGCATTCAGAGGTGGTTTGCCAGTGCCTTCCTCTGCACAGCAACCCTGGCCTTCCTTGGTGGTCTCCCATCCAAATACTAACCAGGGCCGACCCTGCTTAGCTCCTGAGATCTGTCGAGATCAGGCCAGCCTGAGCCAATCCAGGTCATGCGTCGTGACTAGTATCCATTTGAACCAGTAGCCACGAATACCCCTTTCCTCCATGCACGTGTCCCCTCCCCTCTTAAAGCCTTCCAAGTGGGAAGCCATCAAGTTGGCTTCCTGCGCTCATGCGTCCGGCGTGCATATATTCGTTTTCCCCGGGCAAGCTGCCGTTCCAGATGCATGGAGCAACCCAAGACAGCACTATAAACGAATTTCTTATGCAAAAAGTGAATTTTATAGTGAAAAAGGGCAAGATATATACAATTATATACAAATAAAGATACAACGAGTCATATCTTTGGATTGCTTATTGTACATTTGTATCTTGTTGTATCTTTATTTGTATATAATTGTATATATCTTGCCCTTTTTCACTATAAAATCCACTTTTTGCATAAGAAATGTGTTTATAGTGCTGTCTTGGGTTGCTCCAATTATCCTTATTGGTCTATCGGGGCTACTAAATTTGCAGGGTTCCAGGTGCATGAGCAGGGAGACCAGCAGCGCACCCTCCTCCCCGGCTAAGTCGGGCCGCTCCCCGGACGGCCTCCCCCCCTGCCCACTTGGGCAGTCCTCCCGAGCTGGCTTCGCCGCCCTCTCTGTCGATGGGAGGGGAGGCGGACGGATCCATTAGGGCTCCACGAGCAGGGGTGGGGGAGAAGCCACGCCGCCGACGCCGCCCTCTTTCCCTCTCTCTCTCCGGCAGTGGGAGGCGGCCAGGGGCGTGGACGGGGAACAAAGCTGGAGCATCAGGGCCTGGGCTGGAGCCGCCGCGGAGCAAGGAAGAAAGAAGGGCCGCCTGCGCCGGGGCGCGTGAGCTCGCCCAGGGTAGCCGCTCCGCCGGGGCTCCCTCCGCCGCGGCGCCCGGCCCCTCCGCCTGTGCAGGCGCTTCAACTTTGGCGGCTCCGCCGGGGCAAAGAGGGCGGAAGGCAGGCTCTGGCGAGCGGGGTTGGCACGGGGGAAGAGCAGCGCGGCCAGCCCCGATGGATGTCATGGTGGGCGTCTGGGTTTGCCTGGCGGCTGCGAGAGCAGGTGAGACCCCCCCCCCCATCTCTCTCTCTCCGTGTGTGCGTGCGTGTCTGTATTTATATATCTATACATTAGGGGATGGGCTGACTCCATAAAGAGGTGGACGGACTCCATCAAGGAAGCCGCAGCCTTCAGTTGGCAAGATCTGAGCCAGGCTGTCAAAGGCAGGACGTTTTGGAGGACTTTCGTTCATAGGGTCGCCATGTGTCCGGAGGGACTTGGCGGCAGTTCACACGTCTTAGGGGTGGGGAGGGATCCTAGCAAGGGGCCGCCCGCCCAGGGCTCGTGGCTAATAATGGGAAGATGTTAAGACGCTTTCTCTTGTCTCCGCTGCGAAGACAAAAGGTAGCCAGCAGGCGTTGTGGAGGATCTAACATCTCTCTCTCTCTCTCTCTCTCTCTCTCTCTCTCTCTCCCTCCCCCCCATTTAGTCTCTATATTTATCTTCGGGATCAGAGATCGCTCCTTAAGGGCGAAGACGCACGGGAGGTTTCGCCCCTCTCTAATTTTGCACGTTTCCCTCCCATCTGAATTCTCAGAACTCTGCATGGGGGGGGGGGGGCTTATTGTTGAGTTTGGAGAATTTGGGCTGGGGGGCAATGTGCATTTGGAGAGCGGCAAACCCAAGGCGAAACCTCCCAAGCTAGGGCCATTTATTCATGGAAGGTTTTTGCATTGGATGCGCCCCTCTCTAGAAGCCCATTTCCCCCATCCGAATTCTCAGAACTCTGCATGGGGGGGGGGGGGGCTTATTGTTGAGTTTGGAGAATTTGGGCTGGGGGGCAATGTGCATTGGGAGAGCGGCAAATCCAAGGCAAAACCTCCCAAGCTAGGGCCGTTTGTCCACGGGAGGTTTTTGCATTGGATTCGCCACTCTCTAGATGCGCATTTTCCCCATGCCAATTCTCAAAACTCTGCGGTGGGGGTTATTGTTGAGTTTGGAGAATATGGATGTGGGGGGGGGGTGCCTTTAAAGAGTGGAAAATCCAAGGCAAAACCTCCCGTGCATAAATGGGAGTTGGCATAAAACTCGGGGTGCGGGCGGATGGGTTTTCAAGGGGGGAAAGGGGTGGGGTGTTTGGTATTGTCCTTTCTTAAAAAAACAACAACACACACACACACACAAAACACACCCATTGACTCGATTGAGTCTGTCGGAGTAAATTAAAAAAAAAGAGGGCCATATGGTTAAAAATGAAACGGCTCGGGGAGAAGGGAGGAAAAACAATGCGGGACTTCCAGAGGCTTTTATGCCGCGCTAGATGCGAAGGGGACGTGCGGTTCCCGGGGGAGAGACCCTCCACCCCACCCCACCCCGTTCTCCGCCTTCCGCGATGGCCCGCCGCTTGCCGCGAGAAACTCGGAAACTTTGCATTGTAATGGCAGCCGCTCTCTTAGGACCGGGCGAGTCCTGCATGGAGGGGCCGTGGCTCAGTGGGAGAGCATCTCTGCTTGGCATGGAGAACGTCCCAGGTTCAATTCCCCGGCATCTCCAGTTAAAGGGACTAGGCTGGTAGGTGATGTGAAAGACCTCTGCCTGAGACCCTGGAGAGCCGCTGCCGGTCTGAGTCGACGATACTGACTTTGATGGACCAAGGGGTCTGGTTCAGTAGAAGGCGGCTTCGTGGGTGAACCCCACCCGGCCGATGCGGTTTGGGGAGCACCTTTGCTTCCCTACTGGCGTGTCGCCGAGGAAGGAGGCAGCATTTGTGCTTCTCTGTCGTTGTTAATAAAAAAACACCCCCTTTCCCAAGCCCACAATGTGTTCCCTCCCTACTTCGGGTCTTTGGATGCTCTAAGGGAAAATTTTGCTTGTGCTGTGCGAGCACCTGTTAAGGATTTGTCTCGCCTCCTGGTAACTTGTTGGAAGGCACCCACGAGCAGGTGGCTCTTACCGGCCAGAGAGAGAGAGAGGCAGGCCAATTATGCAGGGGAGGTTTTGCCTTGGATTTGCCACTCTTTAGATGCACATTTTCCCCGTCCAAATTCCCAAAACTCAACAATAAGCCCCCTATGCAGAGTTTTGAGAATTCGGATGGGGGAAATGGGCTTCTAGGGAGCAGCAAATCCAAGGCAGAACCTCCCGTGCATCAATGGCCAGAGAGATCTTGGGGGAGAATGCCAGGAGACAAGGGGTTTTAGGTGATCTGGTAGAGATTTCTCCTTCGAGGGAAGCGGGGTGCTTCTTCCTCGCCTTCCTGCATGGGTGGCACGCTTTTATTGTCTTCGCAGTCTCAGCCATTCAGCCAGCCCGGCTTTGCGTTAAAGACTGTTGGGCAGCGTTGGGGGGGGGGTGGAAAGGGAGGGTCGAGAAAGACGCTCCAAGGGTATGGATGGAGGGCTGATGGTGATGCTGGTGATCTTGGCCCGTGAACACGGCCTCATAGGAAAAGTTGGAAGGGACCACCAGGGTCATCTAGTTCAACCCCCTGAACAATGCAGGAAATTCACAACTACCTCCCCCCCCCCCCACACACACACATCCTCACTTCGATCGAAAGCAGCGACTTCGGGGAGCCGCGTTGCCTTTGGAGAGGCGAGATCACCCACCTCACAGCCGCGGATCTTGCCCTTGCTGATGCCAAGCCATCCCTGAGAATGGTCGAGAGTTGGGTCGGGGGCTTTGGCAGCCTTGGGGGGGGGGCAGGCCGTTCCCTCCAGCCACTTGCTCGTCCATCAGCCGCAGAGGCAGGCAGGAAAAGTTTAGGGCGCCCTCCCACACCTCTTTCTCCTTCTTTTGCTGTTAGAAGACGGGAAGGACTGAAAGAACTGACAGAGGAAAGGAAGCTGTAGGGGAATCCGCCGGGCTTCACTTGAAAGAAACAAACACCTTTTATGCATGGGAGGTTTTTCCTTGGATTTGCTGCTCTCTGGATGCACATTTTTCACATCCAAATTCTCAGAACTCAAAAATAAGCCCCCATGCAGAGGTTTGAGAATTTGGATGGGGAAAATGTGCATCTAGAGAGGGGCAAATCCAAGGCAAAACTTCCCATGCATCAATGGCCAAAAGGTTACGTCTCGAAGGGTTTCCTTGACCCAACGGAAGTACTGGCAGAAGTCTGGGGAATCCTTTCATTACACTTAGTGGGCAGGGGGGTGGTTGGTTCTGCATAACGCTGGGGATCGGAGCACTTGAAGGCACAAACTCTTCATTCCGTTAGAGTCTGGAGGAGGGGGGGGAAAGCTTTTCTAGTGGGGATTTCTTTTTAGTCGTCCATCTTCTGTGTTATAGATCAAATCAAGCCTGAACTGACCCTAGAAGCTAAAATGACTAAACTGAGGCTACGTATTTTGGTTTCATTATGAGAAGACAAGAGTCACTGGAGAAGACAGTTATGATAGGAAAAGTTGAGGGCAGCAGGAAAAGAGGAAGACCCAACAAGAGATGGACTCAATAAAGGAAGCCACAGCCCTCAATTTGCAAGATCTGAACAAGGCTGTTAAGGATAGGATGCTTTGAAGGACATTGATTCATAGGGTCGCCATGAGTCGGAAGCGACTTGATGGCACTTAACACACACACACACACACACACACATCTTCTGTGTTAACCCCGGAAACCGGTTTTAATTGAGACTCGCTGGAGCAGGCTGCCTTGAGAGCAACTGATCATGGTGTCGAAAGCCTGTAGAACGAATTGCTGGTGTATGAACTGCTCTCCTTGTGCCTTTTCCTCTTCCCAGGACTTTCTAGGGTTGTTGCAGCCAGGGCCTTTTTAATTAAAAGGGGTGGTTTAATGGGAATGGTTCTCTAGGGGTAGTAGATCTTCCTTGTGCAATTAAGAAGAACCTGGAAAATCCTCTGTAAAAACATTCAAGCTAACATCTAATGGAAACGGAAAATATATGCAAAAACAGATTTGGGTCTTTTTTTAAAAAAAAAAAAACTCTTTATCCTCTTTGCACTTGTTTAGAGTTGGGCAGTTAATAGGCTTAGTTTTCAACGGTTTTAAAGGAAGTTTTCTTTACATGGTTTTTGCGGAGATGTTTTTCATAGTTGCCAGCACTGCTGTATCACTCCTCATCTCATGTTACTAAATTCGGCACTCCAAAGAATATTGATTTGGAAGTAAGCCCCATTGAAACTGGTAAGATTTGCAAGGTGTACTAGATATGGCTTCCAGTATCCAGAGCCCTGAGAACAAAATACCTATTTTCTTCAACAGGTCCAGCACCAGTGTTGCTTGAATGTGATGCCCTAAGGGTTAGGCTATTTTGATGCCATTAGGCAGATCCATAGGATAGCTCTTGGAGTGAGCCTTTGTCAAATGGTTGGACGACTGCACTTGGAGATGGGTTCAGACCCCCGCATGAGAAAATTCACTGTGTAGCTTTGGACAAAGTCCTATATCTCCGTTTGAATTTTGTCGCCAGTTGTATGGCAGTTTGAGTGTTTCATAAGTAATCTACTTCCTTGGCATATGGAGAAACGAGAGAAAGTTTGCAAAACACTTTGTTAAGAGCACTTTGGAAATAATTAATGATCCCCTAAGTCCATGTATGTGAAGCTGTTTCAGGCATAATTCGACCAACGTTAAGCAGTTTCAAATTCCATTCATTGTAATCTTAATGGAATTAGTGGAATTTGACAATGCTTAACCTTGATGTCTGAATGGGTCATCCATAAAGGTAAAGGTCCCCTGTGCAAGCACCGGGTCATTCCTGACCCATGGGGTGACGTCACATCCCAACTACTAGTCAGACTTTGTTTACGGGATGGTTTGCCAGTGCCTTCCCCAGTCATCGTCCCTTTACCCCCAGCAAGCTGGGTACTCATTTTACCGACCTTGGAAGGATGGAAGGCTGAGTCAAGCTTGAGCCGGCTACCTGAAACCAACTTCCATTGGAATTGAACTCAGGTTGTGAGCAGAGCTTGGACTGCAGTACTGCAGCTTACCATGAGTACCCAGTTTGCTGGGGGTAAAGGGAAGATGACTGGGGAAGGCACTGGCAAATCACCCCGTAAACAAAGTCTGCCTAGAAAACGTTGGGATGTGATGTCACGCCATGGGTCAGGAATGTCCCGGTGCTTGCACAGGGGGTCATCCATAGTTGCAGTTAATATTCTCAGTGTCTGAATGGGTCATCTATGCAGCTAGCTCTTAGGTGTGTATGAGCAAGTTACACAGATGATGAAATTAGCTGAAATGTTCTCATCCGTTGAAGCTAGCCCTAGCAGGTAAAGAAATTGGAAAAGACTTGGTGAGAATCCTTTTTTCCATTTTCCTGACCAGTAGTTTAAGTTCCTGCTCGCCAGCAGATATTTTCATTTAGGTAATCGAATGTATTTAATTAGAAAGTCCCTTCTGTTCTCTGCAGCTAAGGAGTATCTGTTCGAGAGGGGGAAAGTCTGATGTGCTGGGGTTATCCGTAGAATATGTTGGTGGCCTAAATGAAGCGAAGGTTCCTCTGTGATCGCCATGTTCCAGATAGCCAAGTGGCTGGTGAAAGCACCAGATGGTGATAAAATTTCTAACACTGGGATGAAGAATTTCTTCCTTCCTGAACTCCCCCCTCCCCCTCCCCCCTTGTCATCAGGCATTGTCCAACTTAGTTCTGTGAAAATGCTACAGTGTCTTCAATGTGAATGGGTCAAATTCTTTTCTTCTTTCTCAGACAAAATTAAGCGAGGAAGTAATGAAAGTCAGAATTTGGCTTTGACTTCAACCAGGATAATAAAAACCAAATCCTGTGATTTGTATTGTATTTAGTGGTAATGGTTTCTCTGTTTAATGGCTCTTTTTTAATTTCTGAGAAGAGAAATGGGGCTTCTTCATCCATTTATTTTACTTAAGGCACTGGATACAAATGAGGCAGCTGTCTGCTCTTCCTTAGTATCTCAGAAGGAGATTTTAAGTCTACAGGGAGGAAAACAGACTTGGTTATACTATAGGAGCTTTTTTTGGTGTGTTTATTAATTATTCATTGTTAAAAAAACCCCTCAAACTCTGCATGCAAAGAAATGAATAGGTATGAAAAACAACATATTAATACCCTGCTGAAGAGCTGCTCTGAAGTTGGGATCACTGCTGTGTCAGGGACCTACTCCTAATTGGAGAGATGAACAGATTGGTGGTAATAAAAATTGAGGTCAGAGGAGCTGTCCAGCTTACTTCTGCTGAAGCTTAGTTGAGTAGCCTGCCCTTGTTACGAAGGGGTCCTTTAAACACTGCAATCTACATTACAATTTTCAGGTAGGAAAATGTATAACCCATGCTGTATTTTACTCGCTACAGGTAAAATAAGAAGTAGCCATAGGTAGCTCTGAGATGTTGCAGCCAATGAAGCTTATGCATTTTGCTTCTTTTGTTAAAACCCAGGGAAGTTTCTTCTCCCATGATTTCCTAATTGGGAGCCAGCATGGTGTAGTGGTTAAAGAGGGAGCCAGCATGGTGTAGTGGTTAAAGAATGGTGGTTTGGAGCAGTGGACTCCGATCTGGAGAACTGACTTTTATTCTCCACTCCTCCACATGAATGGTGGACGCTAATCTGGTGAACTGGATTTGTTTCCCCACTCCTACACATGAAGTCAGCTGGGTGACCTTGGGCTAGTCACAGCTCTCTCAGCCCCACCTACCTCACAGGGTGTCTGTTGTGGGAAGGGAAGGTGATTGTAAGCCAGTTTGATTCTTCCTTAAGTGGTAGAGAAAGTTGGCTTATAAAAATCAACTCCTCTTCCTCTTCCTCTTCTTCCCCCTCCTTCTTCTTGAGGAGCCTTTTGGGAAATCTCTCCTCTTTCTGGATTTTTGCAAATAGGATGGATCTTTTCATCCTTTAACTCTTTTGAAATAGATTTTCACTGACTCTGGAACTGATTAAACATTTTGATGATCCCTTCCCTCATGGCTGGAGTTACATTGAAATGGTCCAAGCCCTGTGAACTGGAGACAACTGTATGGACCCCGACTATGGAAACTGCATTGAAAAAGGGGGCCCATGCTCAAGTGGCTGGGCTATTTAACTGTTACTTCAGCTGAGTGGAAGCAGTATGTTGAAAAGTGGTTCCCATTCCATGGAAGCTAAGGTTTTGATTCTGGTTTAGGTGTTGTCGTTATGGAAACTGCAGGGCTGTGTCCTGAGGGAATCACAATTCTTCTTGTGTAGATCAAATTTAATACCAGTGGGCCCTGAAGTTCAAATTTTAGCAGGCTAATTCATACCAATCCAGTCTTTTTTCTGGTGCCAGAGTCTTTTGTCAGTCTGTTTGCTTCTTGACAGCACCGTGTAACTCTTTCTGTTCTTATACGTCTTCCTTCCCAGTGCTTTCTTCCTCCAGGCTCCAAAGCCCCTCATGTGAACCCCCCATTGCTCTCAGCCTGGTGTCTTCTGTGTTCCCCTTCTTTCAGTGACTGCTTCTGGGACCTCTTCTTACTGAGCTCATCTCTTTTCTTCCCATTTTAGAGAACAGCACTCCCCACACCTGTCCCAGGATTTTGAGTGAGGTATAAAGTCATTGATGCTCTCCAGTAGGTACCTGAGATGCTTGTGCATCCACAAATCAGACAGCACTCCCAATGACATTAGCTTCACCTGAGCAAAGTTATTTCTGTACAGCTTTCACTAGTAGGTCCAGGTCTAAAAAATACAGCATATTGTGTTTAAGCACTGGGAAAAATCCTGAAAAACCAAGCCTTTGTTCCTGTGCAACAAATGAGCGATAATGGTGCATTGGTGGCTGTTGAGAGCCAGCATGGTGTTGTGGTTAAGAGCTGTGGTTTGGAGCGTTGGACTCTGATCTGGTGAACTGGATTTGCTTCCCCACTCCTATGCATGAAGCTGGCTGGGTGTCCTTGTGCTAGTCACACTCCCTCAGCCCCACCTACCTCACAGGGTGTCTGTTGTGGGGAGGGGAAAGGAAGGAGATTGTAAACCAGTTTGATTCTTCTTTAAGTGGTAGAGAAAGTCAGCATATAAAAACCAACTCTTTTTCTCCTCCTCCTCCTCTTTATTTATAGCCCACCTTTTTCACTGAGACTCAAGGTGGGTTACAACATATATATAAATGCCATGAGAATCTGTATGAGCTGTTTTTTTGTACTATGCCTATTAAAGGTTATTGAATTATAAATGTAGCCAGACAGCCTAAGATATTCGGTGGACAATGCAATAGTTACTAGGATTGCAAAAGACAATGGCAAGTGAGAAACCATTTAAGAAATGATATACCATAAGCAATACAGAAAATTAATTACAAAAAGAAGAAAGTGCATTAAGAGTAAAATGATATACACAATAAACAGTGCAATAGGCTACTATCCCATTCCCTTATAAAAGTGATTTAAAGTGAACGACACCAACATACATGTTGGGAAGCAAGTTCTGTTTCTCATAGTACACTATCTTTCTTGGCATCTGACATTTCCCCCCAGGTCTGCTGCTCATTATGTACCATAGTTACAATAACTGAAGATGGCAGTACCAGCTTGAAAGAAAAGTAAGAGACGTTTTTGTGCGTCTTCTGAATAGCTGTTAAAAATAAAGTCAACAATAGACGTAAAGACAGTTAACGTTGCATGTTAAGAAAACTGGCGGCCTGGTTTTCTGTTGTAGTGTTGCTTTGTCCAGTTTTAAGTATCCAGCCCCCATCTCTAAAATTTAGTATAATCTGTGTGGGATAAATCACTTGCATACTCTGTCTTTTTCCTAGCGTCTATAAATGTATGGATTTGGTCAAAGGCCCTCTGTAGATAGGTGTTGTGTGATGTCACATAGGCAGAGCTGAGTGCCAGATTTCTGTCCACCTGCTTCATACAGTGGGCTACATAGGGTCAACATGATGCACTGAAATGTTGGTATTTCAGTGTCCTTTTTGTTATCGGAATTTACCCCTTGGTGTGTGTTTCCAGTGTGACATCAGTAGAAAAATTGACGAGAACGAAGACTGATGTCTAGAATATGCCCAAGACACTTGTGTTTCATAATGAATTGTGTGAGCGCTTATATGATTCAGCTTTACCGATCTGTTCATTTGTCTGTTGTTCTTGACTGGCTGAAAGTGGTGCATGATATTTAATCGTCTGCACAGTGTGTTGCTATCCTTTATTTCCATGATTAAATTAATGCAGAGCAGGTGTTGTTGTTTACCTGTCGGTTTATACTCTTATTTTTGGTGATGTTATCATATTTATAAGGAGCCCCGTGGCTCAGAGTGTTAAGCTGCAGTACTGCAGTCAAAAGCTCTGCTCATGACCTGAGTTCGATTCCGACGGAAGTCGGTTTCAGGTAGCTGGCTCAAGGTTGACTCAGCCTTCCATCCTTCCGAGGTCGGTGAAATGAGTACCCAGCTTGTTGGGGGTAAAGGGAAGATGACTGGGGAAGGCACTGGCAAACCACCCCGCAAACAAAGTCTTCCTTGGAAACATCGGGATGTGACGTCACCCCATGGGTCAGGAATGACCCAGTGCTTGCACAGGGGACCTTTACCTTTTAAAATCATATTTATAGTAATGGTCAGCTTCATGAGAGTGATTAACCATTTCTCCCCAAACAATATTGATAAAATATCCTATAATTAAAATGAGCCAGCAAAGATGTCCTAGATTATACACTAGAGTTCAAAACGCATACATATATTTTATGTATATCACACTGTTATTAAATGCAAACGTAATGGCCTGTAGGCTATAGGCAGGGGTAACATGGGAGATGGGGGGTAACCTGAAGTCTCTCCTGTAAGCTATCCCAAGGCTGACTTCATTGCGACCTGGACCTCCTGGACCAACTTCCTTTTTCCTCCACGAAGGACCTTGGGAAAAGAGGGTTAGTCTGCATTTGTATTTTCAGCTCCTTCCTAGGGGGAACCTGCAAGAAGTTCACTCCACTTGGTACACCCTCCCAGCTGCCACTCTGCCCCCACCTTAAATGGACTAGAGAGCTTTTGGGAATCTTCCCCCTTCTCTTTCTCTGCCAAAGCAATGAGGGTGGAGGTTGCCTGTTTACATGAGGCTGGTGTGATTCCGTCACCTCTGCTTTCTTTGTTGCCCTTAGCTTCTGCTTTGCAGCCCTTGGCTCTTATTTTCTTGGGATGGCAGCTGCATTTGCTGTGTCAGTCTAGCTCATCCATTCACTGCTGGCTGCTCTGATTGGTCGGCTGCCAGCATGCCAATGTCAGATGAGAGCAGGTTGGGCCAGCAGATGCAGGGAAGTGATATTTGGAACAGTTGGAAAAGGGTTGCTTAACCCTTTCCCTTCCTGCAGACTTACCCCTCAAAGCAGTGCCCACCAGCAGTTTCTATGGAGATAAAGGTATGGGTGGTCACCCCCCCACACCATAACCTTCTCCCATGGGAATAAAAGGGTGACCTTGCATATAGTTTGAAGTATAACACAGTGGCCTGCTTTCGACCCCCACGTAAGACAGAATATTGGGCATTCATCTTCAGGATATTAAAGTTCCCTTCATCTGCCATTTTTCTTCTGAGAGGCTGCCTGCCTCCAGCTGCTTTGGATAAAAATAAAAAACCCTCAGAAAAACAATAGTAAAACTCCACATAACTTCATTCAGCGCATCGGACCTTTCAAGCCATCTGTAGGTAGCTTGCATGTATCCCCGTTCAGTTTGAATACCAGGTGCAGGGAATTGTAGGTTGTGTATGGCCCATATAGGGACAGTACTTTTCTTAGGGATTGTTTTGTGCACATCCACTGTTTCAGTAAAGTGTAATGTGAGAGAGGAAGAAAATTCTCATATCCAATGTCAAGGAAATGGTGAAAATACCTACACAAAGACAGTGTTGCCTCTCAAACTACATCTACAGAAAACAAGGCTTGATTAATGTATAGGCTGACTTTTGGTGGGAAGCTTTGTTCCGATGTTGGTCAAGTTTGTCTAGCGAGATGTCAGTGTCAAAGAGGGGACAGGTTGTGGCTCAGTGGTAGAGCATCTGCTTGGCATGCAGAAGGTTCCAGGTTCAATCCCTGGCATCTCCAGTTAAAGGGACTAGGCAAGTAGGTGATGTGAAAGACCCCTGCCTGATACCCTGGAAAGCCGCTGCCAGTCTGAGTAGACAATACTGACTTTGATGGACCGAGGGTCTGATTCAGTATGAGGCAGCTTCATGCGTTCATGTGTTCAAAGATGCAGTAAATGCACCAGAACTAGGGGTTGACTGAGTGAAGAAAAGGACTTCCTTGGAATCCCAGAGTTCTTCATGTGCCACCTTAACATCTGGCTACATGCATGCTGCTGCTTGGGAGGTTCTTCTCTTCTGAACTTCTCAGCTTTGATGGTGCTGATCACCTGCTGAAATGGAGAGGGTGCCTTAATTATTATTATTATTTTTTTAACGCCAATAAAGTTACTTGACTTGAGAGGCTGCCTTGAAATCCTTTTTATGTGATGTAAGTTCCAGCCTACCTGCATGACAGTATGGCTTCGTCAAGCAAACAAGCTGAAAGGGCTGACAGGGTTTCTGATCTTTTGAACTCCTTTGACTCTTGCCCAATCTCTCTTTTTCCTCTTCTCTCTAAAGGTATTACACACTGTTCTTTCCCAATATGTTTTCCTTCTTGCCAAGTGTATTGTTGATCCTTTCCAATCTATTTTTTTGTTGCTCTTTTCATTCAGGGGAGAGTGCTCTAATGGGTATTTTTAGTGATTTTCTTCATCGGGTCTATTTCTGTACCTTTTTCTGGATTTGGACATCAGCCTTTGATACAGTAAACCCCTAACCTCTTAATTCTCTTGGTTTTCCAGGTACTATTTTGTCATAGTGTCAATCATACCTTCCTCAGCTCTTTAAGGTTTTCTTTCAACAGTTCAATTTCTCCATCTTTTTGTTTTCTTTAGAATATATTCGGTGATCAGTAAGGCACTCTTCTCTTTATACTGGTTCTGTTCGACCCTGTTCTGTTGGATCCAGCAGAGGATTGATGCGGATGGAAGAGCATACATTTATTTTTTGGGATATTTATATTCTGCTTTTCTCCACAAGGTGGCTTGCAGCATCATTCTTTCCTCCTTCGTTTTATCCTCACAAAAGCCCTGTGAGATAGACTGAGACAGAGTGGCTGGACCCAGGGTCACCCAGTGAGCTTTCATGGGACAACAGGGATTTGAATTTCCAACTCTCTAACCACTAAGCCACGCTGGCTGTCTATTGGACATTGCTTGTCTAATAGGTCACAGAGTTCTCCACACAACCTATGTTTTCATTGTACTGTTGGACCTTTTAATGGTTCTTAAGGTTTGTTTAACTATAGTGGTCCTTTGCCATTCTGTTGCCTTGATTATTGTCTTTATTTCATTATATCACATACAACACGGTGGTGATTTAGAGTGAGGTTACCATATATGCTGATGACACCCATCTCTATTCCTCCTTAACAGCGAAGCCAGGTGGGTCTGGGGGAGTCCTGAATAGGTGCCTGGAGAAGTTAATAGGTTGGATGAGGACCAATAACCTGAAGCTCAGTCCAGGCAAGTCAGAGGTGCTGTTGGTCATTGGAGAAGCTGGTTGGCGATAGTAGAGTCAGCCTGTCCTGGAGTGGATTGCATTCCCCTTGATGGAGCAGGTTCATAGCTTGGGGGTGCTGCTGCATCATATCACCCCTGTTCTGAAAGATCTGTGCTGGTTACCCAACTCTTTTTTGTCACAATTCAAAGTACTCATTGTGATCTTTTAAGGCCCTAGATGGCTTGAGGTCAGGGTACCAGAAGAACCATCTCCTCTCAAGCTATCCAGCTTGCCAGTTAAGATGCTCCTTTCAAGCCCTGCTCTGTGTGCCTCTGCCTTCAGAGGTGAGATGGGTGGCAACAAGAGAAAGAAGTAGAAGAAGATGAATTGATTTTTATACCCTGCTTTTTCTCTACCTTTAATGAGTCTCAAAGCAGCTTACAATTGCCTTCCCTTCCCCACTACCTTCCCCTTGTGAGGTAGGTGGGGCTGAGAGAGCTCTAAGAGAGCTGTGACAAGCCCAGGGCCACCCAGCAGGCTTCATGTGTAGGAGAAGGGAAACAAACCAGATTAAAACCCGCCACTCATCTGCAGGAGTGGGTAATCAAACCTGTTTCTCCAGATTAGAGTCCGCAGCTCTTAATCACTATACCATGCTGGCTCAAAGGGTTTTTTCCTGTGGTGCCATCTCACCTCTGGAATGCTTTCCCCCTTGAGGTATGCCTAACATCGAGTTTACTTTCTTTTAGGTGCCAGGGTAAAACACCTCTTTTTATCCAGGCTTTTAATTAGGGGTTTTATTTTACCAGCTTTTAAATGATATGCTTCAGTTTTATGGATAATTTTTATACTGTTTAAGTCCAATGGCTTGTTCTTAATGGCTTTTCAAATATTGTGGTGGTTTTAATTGTAAATTGTCTTGATCTGGATGCTGAAACATCAGCACAGAAATAGCCTAAATAGATAAATACAGAAAAATTGGGAAATAAAAGAACACTGTTTTGGTTAATGTAGTAAAACATTGGTTTTTGCTTGTAGGATAAGCACAGGTCAAAATATGTTATATGGATATAGCCATACTGCACTGAATTTGTAGCTCTTTTACTTTGGAATAAAAAGTGTCTTTCTTTCTTTCTTTCTTTCTTTCTTTCTTTCTTTCTTTCTTTCTTTCTTTCTTTCTTTCTTTCTTTCTTTCTTTCTTTCTTTCTTTCTTTCTTTCTTTCTTTCTTTCTTTCTTTCTTTCTTTCTTATAGTTGTTGGCTTTGGAATGGATCCCAATTTACGGATTGATATTATCTCAGAACTCGATCTTTTCAACATGTCCGTTGGAGTTACACAGGTGTCCGGACTACATAATGCTAGCAAAGCATTTTTATTTCAAGGTAAGGGCAATATCTTTATCTGATTAACAGGAGCATGTGCGTGAGTAACTGAAAACTTAGTGATGAGCCCATTTCTTATCTAGGAATTATGGACTTTCTGATTGATTTTTTCCCCTAGGTTTTGACACTACACTGGTGTTCTATTGATGTTGCTGGGTAGCTCAATTTCTAATTTTATTTGAAAGTATTTTGGTACACTAAAATAGCTCATTCAAAGTTGACCCTTTCTTGGAAATTTTCATGAAGCAATTGTACAAAGAAATGAGAAAGCTGCTCTTTCCTTTGCTAACATTAGATTATGTACTATACTAAATGGGAGTGGCCAATTAATATGTTCTTGGGGCTACTTATTTTTCTATAGCAGTGGTCTAGAAATATATATTGCTAAGACTCTGTGCAAATATTCAGACATTATAATAAAATTGGTGCCATTCAGCAGTAAGAGATTCTCATCTGTAAAACACATACAACCAAGCATAGCTGTGACACTGTTTCATGTCTTTGATTTGCATATTTGTCACTTAGCCATCTTTGTACAAAAAGGAATATGTCAAGTTGACAGTTACGCTGTATGGACATCCTCTGAGGGTCAGAAACAGTCTTGCACCTTTCTTTATTAGCCTTTCACCCACATGTCAACAAATTAGCTTTTTATGGAGTACAAGGCAACTTACCCAGTTAGTGTTAGATCCTATCTACGTTATAGTTTCAGGTGGGTAGCCATGTAAGGCTGTAGTAGTAGTAGAAGAAAATTCAAGTCCAGTAGGACTTTGAATACCAACATTTTCTGGGCCCTAATAGCTCAGGCTAGCCCAATCTTGTCGAAGCTTGGAAGCTAAACAGGGTTGACTATGGTCAGTACTTGGATGGAAGACCACCAAGAAAGACTGGGGTTGGTATGCAGAGAAGGGCAATGGCAAACCACCTCTGTTCATCTGTTGCCCTGAAAATCACTACCTCACTATCTAGAATGCCAGGTGCCTTTCAAACAGCCAATATAATCTGTTCTAGCAACCAGTTGCTAATGGTTTTTTTGTGTCATTTCAGACACAGATGTTTTGGCTCCTGGCTGCTATCGGATTTTTTCAGCCTTTTCATGCAAAGCTGCTTGTGCCCTGTTTGCAAAGTGGGGCCGTTTTTTTTTAATGGCTTTCCCCTATTTTCATATCTTCTTTGTGCTTTGGAATCGCTGTAGTGTGGTGTTTGAAATGTCTGAGGCGCTTCCGAATGTGCTGCTTCTTTTCCCCGCCCTTTTTTGTGGAGTGTTCTTTCCCATCTTTTTTTAAACATTCTAACTTTTGCCCTATAGTGCTAGACTCATATAGCAATTCAGTGCTATATTGCCAGCATTCAGTAGGAATGTTTTTTAAAAAGGATGGAATAGAACACGCCACTAAAAAGGGTGGGAAAGAAGTGACGTGGTGTGGCTTGAAATGGCCAGAGGGCTTCAAACACAGCTCTTAAATAGATTGAAATACACTGTATGATACCCTGGTCCTAATGTTGCTTTGCTCAGAATCAGGCTAACAGCAGATAACAACTGGTTTAGAATGGCAATGGGAAAGGGGCCTCAGTCTTGACTGGAGAAGAACTGAGTTCAAATTCTTTCTCAGAACGAAACTGCTTGGGTGGCCTTGGGTTAGTTATTTACTGTCAGATTCGGTTACTATATTGTAAACTGGCCTTATTAACTTCATAGTTTTCTTTTGAAAATGAAAACTGCAATTACTGTAATTGTACTCTGCACACATTATAAAAAGCCTTTAGAATGGTTGTAAATCAGTTGTAGAATCGCACAGTAACTTTTTTCTCAGTGTGTGCAGCTTGTCTAAGGCTTAATTTGACCCAGAGTGAGCTTCACAGCTGTTTTAAATGTCAGGAAATATGTGCAGTAGAATAGTGCATTTGAGCATGTGAAGGTTGCCATTCTATAACAAATAGCCAACCCCAACCTGTCACCATTTATCTGGCGACCGTTTTGAGACATTGCTTTCAAGCTTTCTTGAACCTTGGTAGCCCTGGATATCTTGGTGGTGCATAGGGAGTCAATATGTCGGTGGCTGCCAATCCACCAGTTGCTCGGTGCTTTAGTTTTAAGCATGAATCTTTTCTGAGCACTTTTGAGGTAGGGGAATTCTTTGTGTACTGATTCTATCCACATGATTCCGTTTCATGCAGATAATGCAGTGCAAAGTTAATAAGAAAAGTCACTCCATGAAAAAAGATGTGAATCTGTCCTGTATGTTGGGAGCAGCTCATCCTTTCTGAAGTACACATTTATGGACAGAGATTTCTCTTATTAAATGCTTCCAGAAAGCAGTTTCTCAGTATAGATGCAATTTTGTTTTAGAATAATAGACACATCAAATTCCAAAACATGTAACTATCACTTAACAGGAGCCAAAAATAAAAAGGAGACAACCCACTATTTTTCCACATCTCTAATAAAGAATGAAGAATGTGGAAACTACTATACATTTCAAAGCTTACAGTCATTGTCTAGTACACAGGAAAACAAAGGGAATGGAACTGTTTCCAAATTATCTCCTAACTCCTCTTTCTTTTTTGAATCTTAATTTTGAAAAGCACTGTTTTATTTCAGGAGCCATTGGGTATTACTATCATTGTGCAATAACAAGTTTGCTGCAGATAATGTCCTGTGAGATCATAAATGGGACTTCTTTACGTTCAATAACATAAACTAGGACGCTAAAGGAGTGGCCATTAATAGGTTGACTAACCTTTACATCTTTCTGCCAAAAGTCCTTGTATATACAATGATCAGTCATAGAATCATAGAGTTGGAAGGGACCACCAGGGTCATCTAGTCCAACCCCCTGCACAATGCAGGAAATTCACAACTACCTTCCCACCCCCACCCCCCAGTGACCCCTACTCCATGCCCAGAAGATGGCCAAGATGCCTTCCCTCTCATGAGCTGCTTAAGGTCATAGAATCAGCATTGCTGACAGATGGCCATCTAACCTCTTCTTAAAAACCTCCAGGGAAGGAGAGCTTACCACCTCCTGAGGAAGCCTGTTCCATTGAGAAACTGCTCTGTTAGAAAATTCTAGACATTAGGAAGAATTTTCTAACAGAGCGGTTCCTCAGTGAATGAATGACATGGGTGAATATGTCTAATATCCCACAATATTTTCCACAAAGATCTTTGTTCAGTGACAACATCTGGAATGCTGTAGGGAGGGGAAAGTAGAGTTGCCAACCTCCAGGTAGGGGCCTAAAGATCTCTGGGAATTAGAGCTGACCCTCCAGACTACAGAGGTCAGTTCACTTGAAGAAATGGCTGCTTTGGAGGGTGGACTCCATGGCATTACACCCTGTTGAGGTTCCTCCCCTTCCCAAACCCTGCCCTCCCCAAGCTCCACCCTCAAATCTCAAAGAATTTCCCAATCCAGAATTGGCAAGCTTAGGGGAAAGACACTGCAGTGGACCAGTGCTAACTTTCAAAAGATTAAGAGTGCAAGCCTAACAGGGGAGTACTTAACCCGGGCCTGGGGACAGCACAGCCTTGCTGCCTTCTGAGTGCTTGGTGCTAAGCACAGCAAGCCGAAGACACCTTTTTCAGGAAAACCCTGTGGAACTCTATGCAGATAGAACAGCTCTCCCTGCTGCTTCTCCACTCTAAATCTTCTCTTCCCAAAGCTAGTTTTTTAGGCACAAATGTTTGTAACGTAGAGGCCAGCAATCAGTAATGGGGGTCATCAGGCCCCTACCTGGAGGTTGGCAACTCCTATCCTTAACAACCTTGCTCAGATCTTGCAAATTGAGGGCTTTATAGAGTCAATCCATCTCTTGTTGGGTCTTCCTCTTTTCCTGCTGCCTTCAACTTTTCCTAGCATGATTATCTTTTCCAGTGGGGCTGATTTTTACACGAGACAGCCTCATGGTTGTGTGTGACACTTAGGAGGCATGCTTATTCTGCTTTCTCCCCTTCTCCATATGGGTTTGTGAAGTAGCCACGTGGCAATAGTTGAACAATTAAAAGAGCAAATGCACTTGCGTGTCAAATATTCTAAGCAGTAGAACTGTATTGTGTGGTTGAATAGCTAAACAGCTGTGGAAGGGATCTGGGTTCTAGTCCACTCTAGAGTTATGTAATTCTTTTCTTGCCTTATTTGTAACAGGAGGTGGCAGCACTTCTGTGGTCTTTCCCCCCAGTAGTAAAGTGAAATTTGATTAGGATTGTTGGATAGAAATAAGGAATTCATTGGAGCTGTGATGTGCATTCTTAGGAAAGAGTTGAAGTTTGCCCCCCCCCAAAAAAAAAAACAAGAAAAGAGAGAGAGCGAGCTATCTGCTACATTTTGTGAATGAATGAATACATTTATTTACGGCAAAGACCAGAATAGCTACATTTTGTGCAGATTTCATTAAAACGGTAAAAGTCCCCCTGTGCAAGCACCGGGTCATTCCTGACCCATGGGGTGATGTCACATTCTGACGTTTCCTAGGCAGACTTTGTTTACGGGGTGGTTTGCCAGTGCCTTTCTTCAGTCATCTTCCCTTTACCCCCAGCAAGCTGGGTCCTCATTTCACCAAACTCGGAAGGATGGAAGGCTGAGTCAACCTTGAGCCGGCTACCTGAAACCGACTTCTGTTGAGATCGAACTCAGGTCGTGAGCAGAGCTTTTGACTGCAGTACTGCAGCTTAACACTCTGCACCATGGGGCTCTTTCATTTCATTTCATTAACCCTGACAAAACCAAATACCACCATCCTATTTTTCTGCATCTTCAGGCCTTCCATCAGGTTTTCAGAATAATTCTAAATCAGGAATTTCAATGATCGCAGCTGCTGGGAAAAGTTCCCATTTTCAGAAGCTGCTGTTTGACAAGTGCTGTCAGCCAGCTTATTTGTTTGTATACAAAAGCGCACACTTGTAGAGGGTGTTGGTGGGAGTGGTAGCAATGATTGAATATTCTAAGTATTTCACATAGATTATCACAGTGACTCCTAACAACCACGTTGTTCATAAATATTACTATATTGCAGCGACGGATGTGAGGCTGAAAGACAGTGGCTTGCCTCTGAGCTCATATTTGAATTGCAGACGTTCTTGGTTCGCAGCCAGTCCCTTTAGCCCTTAAGCAACTCTAGCGTTTTGCATAACTTCTGCGGGCAAGAGTAATATCTGGACTGGTTTTCAATTAATGTTCCAAATTTTGATATGAGGGAATGGCCATCTGTCTGCTTTCCCAGCTTTCCTGTTCCTGATCCTTCACTTGCGAAGGTTGTTCTGTGTATTTCAGCTTACGTGCTATGTGTTCAGGGATGCGCTGAATAAAAGACATGGGACATTTTACTGAGCTGTGATGCTCCATAGTAATCTAGTTTAAGTTTCAGCTTCTCCCCTCTGTATGCATAGGGAGGCAGAGAAAATAGCAAATTTCCTCTATCCCCACCCCTGAAATTTGGCAGTCAAGAGAATTGGATCACCCAGCTTCCTGAAGCTGGATTTTTTATCTGTGTTTAAATGTTCTGGCACTTAAGCACATAGCTGCACTTTCCTTGTCATTTTAATAAGCGCTCCAGATAAGGAGCACTTTAGGTGCGCTTTCTCCTCACAAGTACTATCAGATAATTATACTGCAGAAGGAGCTCTATACCATAGCATGCTTAGCATAATTGTCTTTAAGAAGTTGTCAACATATGCAGGAAATGGAGTGTGATTCATGTTAATACTTTTGGACAGATAGAGGCAAGATATGGATTGAAAAGCGTTTTGACAGTTCACTTGTCTGGAAACCACAATCTCATTACATCAGCAGCTTAGGAGGTATAGTAGAACAAGATCTATAAGGCAATGTATAACATGAAAAGATAGCATGGGAGAAACAATGTTTAAAATATATAGTATGACTCATTCTTTGCAGTATTTTCTGTCAAAAAGTTTATTTTAAATTTCTAATGCCAGGTTTTTGCTCTGCAGCTAGCAAGAGAGACAGGGAAACTTCAAATTTCTGCCTGCCAGTTAAAATCCTCAAAATCTGCTTTTATGCATTAGCTGGCAGAGATGAGGCAGATGGTGACCAGAGATGGGTCTCCCCCCCCCCCCACAATGATGGTATATTCTAGCATTGCCAACTCTGGGTTGGGAAATTCTTGGAGATTTGGGAGGTGGAGCAGGGTTTGGAGAGGGGAGGGTTGCCGGGTCTGGGTTGGGAAATACCTGGAACCTCAGCAGGGAATAATGACCTAGACTTAGGGTTGCTGGGGCCGCCTGGCCACCAGCAGGGAATGGGGAGGTTGGGTGGCCAGATCCAGGTTGGGAAACTCCTGGAGGTTTGGGGATGGAGCCTGGAGAGGATAGGGACCTCAGTGGGGTACAATGGCACAAAGCCCACCCTCAAAAGCAGCCATTTCCTCCAGAATAACTAATATCTATAGTCTAGAGATGAACTGTAATTTCACAGAATCACCAGGTCCCATATGGAGGCTGGCATCCCTCCATAGACTCCAACCTCCAAAGCAGCCATTCTCTCCAGGTGAACTGATCTTGGTCAACTGGAGATCAATTGTAATAGTGGGAGATCTCTAGGTGCCACCAGGAGGGTGACAAACCCTACTTTTTATAATTTATATATAGAAAAAAAACTTTCTTCTCCTCATCTCCAACTTCCTAATGGTTCATAAGTACCCCCAAACATCTTTATTGAAGAGTCTGTCTTAAAGCCCTGTCTAGTCTCTAGACCAGTTCTCACTTGAGGGTAGGCTAGAAGTAGTGATGATTAGTGATACATTTCAATTCAAAATGTGAGGTATTCAGAGAAGAGTCCTATTCATGAGCGCTTTGGTCAAGAGTCATAAACTGTCTTGCAGTTTCTTCCATGATGGATGTTCTTATGTTGCTGCTTGGAAACAGGCGTGGAAGAAGGCAACCTTGCAACACTTCCCTTTCCTCCTGTGTACATTGTATAGTGGCAAGATTGCCCCTATGCCCATATTTGTCAGCATGGATCCCGTCATGGAGTAGGTAGTGCCAGAATCTCTGGTGGAATTTACAAAAAAGCTCACATCAATTTCAGCCATTGGAATTCAATCAAAGCAAGGAGTTTCTGAGCATGGGCCAACAGCGGCTCCTAGCCTTGGCTGCCTAGTATGAGGAATGCCATGCAGGTGCAGAAATACAAACGTGGCACATGTTTCTAATTGCAAACAGAGTGATAATTTAACGACAATGGACATTAACTCGTAATAAAAATGTGTTACACATTATGATTCTGGTATTTTGTAAATTGGTAGTATCCTTAGCTGGAATCCTGTCCCCTGCTGTACTAGTTTTCTATGTCCAGGGAATGTTTCCCCCCTCTCCCCCAAACACACCCACAAAGCCCAGATACATGTTTACCATTTCATAAGAACTCGGCCTCTGTGATATTTTTAATATGGACAGGAGTTACTTAAATCCTTGTGTTTTAAACAATACCTGGAACACATGAAGCTGCCTTATACTGAATCAGGCACTTGGTCCATCAAAGTCAGTATTGTCTACTCAGACTGGCAGCGGCTTTCCAGGGTATCAGACAGGGGTCTTTCACATCACCTACTTGCATAGTCCCTTTAACCGGGGATGCCGGGGATTGAATCTGGGACCTTCTGCATGCCAAGCAGATGCTCTGCCACTGAGCCACAGCCCCTTCTGATGCTCTGCAAGAGTTAGTAGCGCCATACCCCAGTAACATTTCTTTCATACACCGTATTAATGAAATAGTTCAGGTGACCAATTGTTCAAATACTTCCAATCTTCAGCAGTGGTCAATTTGGTTTAAGTAATATGACAGAATTTGTAACAGAACCTGGTTTCGATGAGCTGCGAATGTGTTGAAAGCTGTCTCTGCAGGTTTTGGCAGCCGGTTTTCAGTGTATTTGAAAAAGCTAAAAAGATATATATGTGCACGTTTCATCCATGCGTGCTGAAAATAAATTGGGAGGTGATCAGATGATCTGACAGTTCTGTAACGCAGTTCACTGTGGAGAGCTCCAAACTGCCTTCTGATTTCTAACAAGCTGACATGCAACATGTACATGTTGTAAAATGTACTCACCTCTGAAATAGAGGTTTCTCTGAGGAGAAAAATGGAAATAGAAAACAGAACTTCAGAAGTAGTCACCATTCAATGCAACTAAATCAATTGTATTTGATGGATGCATTTGATGCAATATGGCCTGCTTGGCACTGTAACCCTACTTTACCAACAGATCTCATGTAAGCAAGCTCTGTTAATTTGATTCAGTTTTTTATCTCTTGCCCTGCTGGGGATGATGTATGCAGGAACAGATATCCATACAGTGGCTGCGGCAGGGCTGGGGATATACAAGAACCCTCCGTGCCCACATATTGCAGTCTGGCTTGCAGGTGCTCTCCAATAGCCAGATATTTGTGAGTTCAGCAGTGGGTCATGTGTGGTCTTAGGGGGTGTCATCAGAGGCATAACACCCAAATCTCAAGATGCCATAGTCTCGCTGTACATTGCATTGGTCAGGCTGCACCTGGAGTACTGTCTGCAGTTCTGGAGGCCTCACATCAAAAAGGAATGTGGACAGAATGGAGTGGTGCAGGGGAGAGTGACGAGAATGATCAGGGGACTGGAGATCAAGCCCTACGAGGAAAGGCTGAGGGACTTGGGAATGTTTAGTCTGGAGAAGAGGAGGTTGAGAGGGGAAATTATTGCTCTCTTGAAGTATTTGAAAGGCTGTCATTTAGAGGAGGGCAGGGAGCTGTTCCTGTTGGCAGCAGAGGATTGGGCTTGCAATAATGGGTTTAAATTATGGGCGGAAAGGTATTGGCTGAATATTCGGAAAATAAGAGTAGTTCAGCAGTGGAATTGGCTGCCTTGAGAGGTGGTGAGCAGTCTTCAAATAGCAGCTGGACAAACACTTGTCAGGAATGCTCTAGGCTGATCCTTCATTGAGCAGGGGTTTGGACTAGATGGCCTGTATGGCTCCTTCTAACTCTATGGGCGAAAACGCATGGTCGCTTTATCCTCCTTTAATCCCTGTTTTGGCCAGGATCGAACACATATTATGTGAAATGCATGTGTTTAATTCTGGCTGAATCCTGGTTGAAACAAGGATTAAAGGAGGATAAAGCGACCATGCGTTTTCACCCTATGATTCTATACTGCTGGCCTTCTAGAAGTCCCCCTCTGGACCTCTAACTTTTTCATACATAACAATAACTGTGTGGATTTAGGACCTCATCCTTGGATTTTTCCAAGGCATTTATGAAAACTGCCTTTCCCTAATAGAATGACAACTTCCTGTCTTTTATGTTTCGGTCCAGATATGCACCTTCCCCTCTCTTGTCCATCACTTTCTCAGGGATGATAGGGATGCCTGTGAGTGATACTGTGGATGTGCTCAAACAGAAGTGGTTGCTGGAAGTGTTCCTGACACAGTAAAGGTACCATGGCAGCATCAGCAGTATTTTGTGGAATGTATTGTCCAGGCTGGCCTTGCATCTGAGCAACTGAGAGCCCAATCCTATGCATAATTACTTGAAAATAAATTCAGGGAAACCCCTGAGGGCTTATTCTCCTCAAAAGTATGCATATAAGGCTTGTATATGAAGCTTCATTACATTTACCTTTACACATTGACCAAGTTGGCGTTGATACAGATTTGATTTTAGGCAAATAATACTTTTAAAAGCTACCTATTTTTTTTTGCTTTGCCCCTTTTCTTGTCTTTTCATGGAGATGGATGGAATATGCGAGTATTATTAAATCCTCTTCAGTGTTTTACTGAGGGAATAGGGCTGCTCTTGTACTTGTAAAAACCATATTATCATGCCACAATTGCGGCTTGTGAGCCTGTCCTTCATTGCTAAAGGTTATTTTCCATCTGCTCTTCATTTGCCATACAATAGCCTGTTCTGCCTTGGCTTCTGATTTGAAGCAGGTGCTTTACTAAACTGATCATAACAATTTTGTTATTCTGTTTTTTTTCCTTTTTCTGATTTTTTTCTATTTAAAAATGTATATCCTGACTTTTAGCCTCCCTTCTTTTTAACAATTTAAGAAGCTTTAATATTTAATCACATCTGGATGTGCTTATATTTATCGTAGAGTATCTGCAACTTGGATATATTTGGTACCATATATATTTTTCTGGCAAGGCTGTAATAAAGTTGTTTGTTTGTTTGGATATATTTGGCAAGATATGTATAATTTGAATAGGTAGTTATGGTAGCAGCAGAAGGGAAGCAATGCACTCTATTGCACATGTGTGCACACAAACAACAATGTTTAAAAGCACATCTTTCAAAATCCCCTCAAAGTCAAATAGAGGACAGTGGTTTATCAGGGGACAGATACCAGGAAATAGGGACCAGCCCCAGTAAAAAGGGACAGTTGGAGCAAATGTAGTTCATGCATGGTAGTTCACTAAGATAAGTCATCAGTACTTTACTATGTTATGAACTATTCCTATTCCAATGGAAAGATGAGGGACTGTTTAGGCAGAAGACTCTAATGGCAGTATTAATGCTCTCTACGGGCACTGCTAGGAGCCCCGTGGCGCAGAGTGGTAGGCTGCAGTACTGCAGTCCAAGCTCTGCTCATGACCGGAGTTCAGTCCTGATAGAAATTGATTTCAAGTAGCTGGCTCAAGGTTGACTCAGCCTTCCATCCTTCCGAGGTCGGTCAAATGAGTACCCAGCTTGCTGGGGGTAAAGGGAAGTTGACTGGGGAAGGCACTGGCAAACCACCCCATAAACAAAGTCTGCCTTGGAAACGTCGGGATGTGACGTCACCCCATGGGTCAGAAATGATCTGGTGCTTGCACAGGGGACCTTTACCTTTTACCTACAGGCACTGCTAGTGAAAGTTTAATGCCATTGGCTCCTGACCATCATGGATTTTATCCCAAGCAACCCAGACAAGCCCTATATTGTAGAGCAACAAAATATGTCCGTCTGGGTTGCACATTTCTTGTTTCATCTGGTTTTGGTAGCAGTTCTGCTATGCTGCACTCTTCAGAAATGCAGGGTACTCAAAGAATGCGTATATAAATAAATGACAGACTGAGAAAAGTGCCTGGAAAAATAAGCCACAAGATTTTAGACATCACAAGGTTTTACCAGAACATGTCATTAATCCAGTGTGAAGCCTGCCTTCTCCTTTGTGTTCTCTGAGAGGTGACCCGTTCTTTTTGCAAACTGGTGCTTTGATCACTCGTTGTGCATTACTGTTTAAAGTCTGCTTTGCCTGCTATCTGCACAAGGCTCTAATACCTAGTATTTTCCTCTCAGCCTTCAACAGGGGCATCGTATGTTCCATAGCTAACTCTATTATGACTGGCTGTATTGGTGGTTGGATTTACTGTCAGGACACCTACTGATACCCTTTATATCATTTGTGTGTGTGTGTGTGTTTGTGTGTGTGTGTGTTTACCAGCTCTCTTTTTAGTTGTTCAGTGTCTGTCACCTTTACCTTGAGGGAGGACAGTATTTCTTGAGTGACATCCCTTGGTGGATATCTCCGCTATCATAATTATCACCTTTACTCAGTCCATAAATACATGGGTCCTAAGAAAGCAACATGTGACTCAGTAGTAACTAAATGGGTGGAGTAAAACAATCCTAAGCTCATTGTTAAATGCACTAATGAAATGATGTAGAAAAAAATGATTGCAGACAATTGCAGCTCTTGGAGTGCACACATCCTTCAGGGCGATTATGTACTAGGTAGATGTTCCTGAAATGATGGGAATGTACATGAAAATATAACATGGTGGGATTTTTTTTTTAATATCGTCCAGGGTTTTTAGTTGTGTATGTGTTAAGTGCAGTCAAGTCGCTTCTGACTGATGGCGACCCTATGAATCAAAGTCCTCCAAAATGTCCTATCTTTGACAGCTTTGCTCAGATCTTGCAAATTGAGGGTTGTGGCTTCCTTTATTGAGTCAATCCATCTCTTGTTGGGTCTTCCTCTTTTCCTGCTGCCCTCAACTTTTCCTAGCATGACTGTCTTTTCTAATGATTCTTGTCTTTTCATAATGTGACCAAAATACATAGCCTCAGTTTATTCATTTTAGCTTCTAAGATCAGTTCAGGCCTGATTTGATCTATAACCCACTGATTTATTTTTTTGGCAGTCCACGGTGTCCATAACACTCTCCTCCAATACCACATTTCAAAGGAATCTACTTTCTTCCTATCAGCTTTCTTCAATGTCCAGCTTTTACACCCATACATAGTAATAGGAAATACGATGGCATTAATTAACCTAATCTTGGTGGCCAGTGACACATACCGGTACTTACGCTTAAGAATCTTTTCTAGCTCCTTCATGGTTTTTTGTTGCCTACAAGCAAATGGTACTAGCAACTTGGGGTAGACATGTAGGCATCCCAACAGATGCACTTCCTGTCCCAGGTCTGCTGCATGGCTTGTGTATATATTGGCTCACTTTAGCGCACTCCTTTCTCATTGGAAAAAAAAAGAAGAATGCCTCTGATAAGCCAAATACACTTTATTGACCAGTAAGTTGATAGAAAAAGGTAGGCAAGTAGAAAGATAGGAGTAGGGACCCTGCAAGGACTTGCAGGATAACTGCATTTCCCCCTGTATCCCCTTCTCCACACTTTTTCTTCTTTCTGTCCTTCTGACATCCTCCATATCTCATTCCTTGCTTTCTTCTTTCCTTCCCACTCAGCAACCAGCCTTTCTTCTATCTGCCCCAAAGTCTTTAGCTTTATTTATTATTTGCTTTGCCCTGATCTGGATGGCCCAGGCTAGCATGATCTCGTCAGATCTCAGAAGCTAAGCAGGGTCAGCCCTGGTTAGTACTTGGATGGGAAACCACCAAAGAAAACCAGGGTCATTAAGCAGAGGAAGGCAATGGCAAATCACCTCTGTTAGTCTCTCACATTGAAAACATTACTGGGTTGCCATATGTCAGCTGGGACTTGACAGCATTTCACACAAACATTATTTGCTTCATTTATACCCCACCCTTTCTCCTCAGTGGGAACCCAAATCAGCTTACAACATTCTCCTCTCTTCCATTTTATCTTCAGTAAGGAAGATTAGTCCCTGACCTGGATGGCCCAGGCTAGCCTGATCTCGTCAGATCTCAGAAGCTAAGCAGGGTCAGCCCTGGTTAGTATTTGGATGGGAGACCACCAAGGAAGTCCAGGGTTGCTATACAGAGGAAGGCACTGGCTAACCACCTCTATCAGTCTCTTGGCTTGAAACCCCATAAGGGGTCGTCATAAGTCGGCTGCGACTTGACGGTACTTTACACACACACACACACAAGGTAGATTAGACAGAGAGATAGAGTGACTGGCCCAGGGTTACCTGGCAGGCTTGCCCAGGGTTACCTGGCAAGCTTGCATGTAGGATTGACATAACCACCCTGGGAATTTCCTGGAGATTTGGGGGTGGTACCTGTGGAGAGGGAAAATTTGAGGAGGGATTTCACCTAGACTGTATGGTATACCATAGAGTCTATGGTATACCATAGAGTCTACCCTCTGAAACTGCTATTTTCTCCAGGGGAATTGATCTCTGGAGAGCAGTTGTAATTCTGGGAGAACTCCTATTTGCATAGCAGAATGGGGTTATGAACCTGTGGGCGAAAATGCATGGTCACTTTAGCCTCCTTTATTCCCTGTTTCAGCCAGGATTCAGCCAGGATCGAAAGCACGTTCAGCGAAACGCATGCATTCGATCCTGGCTGAATCCTGGCTGAAACAGGGAATAAAGGAGGCTAAAGCGACCATGCATTTTCTCCCCCTGTCTCTCAGATCCCAGTCTGACATTCTAACCAGTATACCCCATTGCCATTTTGCTTTTCCCTTTGACCCTCTCCTGGCAATCTCTCTCTGGGAAAATTCTGGCCAAGCTGCAATAGTTGTGAGTAGCAAGTCTCTCAGGTGAGCTGTGTGGTGGCCACTAGTGGGCCTGGCCAAGTTGTGCAAGTTGTGTGGAGGACGCTGCTGGGCCTAGGCGAGTTGTGTGGCATCAATTCATAGCTGCCTCCACACCTGGGTGAGTTGAACAAATTGTGTGGAAGATGCTGGGCTTGGCCCTGATGAGTCTTCCTTTAGGGTAGGAGGGAGGTGAACTAGGAGGCCACAATAGCTCTGGAAAGGGTCCTAACTGCTGTTCTTTACTGAAACGAACCAAGGTTTGAATGAAGGCATTATTGTTGTGGTTTAGGGGTGTATATTCGGCTAAAGGCAAACCAACACCCCCCCCCCCCCCGAAAAATACTTTTTGGGTATTTTTCGGAGGGTTTTTTCATTGGCAGAAAAAATGGCAGCAATAAAGGGAGCCCAAAAAGTGGATACCAAATAATGCCAATTTTTTTCGGCATTATTTGGGCTGCTTTGGCCCTGCCACTATTTTCCCCCTCCCTCCCCTCTTCTCTCCACCCTTATCTGCTGGCTGACTCAGATCCACGCTGCCTGTCTTCTCTGAACTCCAGAGAAGGGGAGCTGCATGGATCTGAAAGAATTGGGTGATGTATGGGAGGGGGTAATGGGAGATGTATGGCAGATGGAGACCTAGGGATGGAGCACACACACAGAGAAAGAGTGATGGGGTAGGGGAAGAAAGAAGGAGAAAGTGATGGGGTGGGGGCCGAAAGAAAAAGTTACAGACAAGGATGATAGAGAGAGAAAGAAAAGGGGTGGCAAGAGGGAGAAACTGAGAGAGAAGTAGGGGGAGAGGGGAGGAACCCATGGGGGGGCCTGGGATAGCTGCTTCTGCAAGTTTCTTGTGGGTTCCCACTTGTATTCCTTATTTCCCACCTTTCTAAGGTTCCTATTATCATTTCGAGAGTCAAATACCTCATTTTCATTGTTGGGAAAGAGCAAATTGTGGTAGATGAGTATGCCATTATGACTAAATCAAGAAAAGGCTAGATTGTTGCCACAAATGTGCTGGGTATTGAGTTGTAAATCTTGTTCAAGTGTTTGGTAATTCCCTCCCCCCCCCCCCCCCGCTTGTCAGAAGTACTTACTATTTTGCGGTGATTAGAGTTTCTAGATCAGGGATCCTCAAACTACGGCCCGCGGGCCGGATCTGGCCCGACAGGGTCCTGAACCCGGCCCCCTCCTCGCTCTGGAGCCGCCGCCGCTGCGCCCGTCCCTTCCCCAAACTAAGGTGGCCGTTGGCCATATAAAGCGTTGGTGGCAGCAGCGGAGCGGCGACACCTGCGCTGACCCGGGAGCCGCCGCCGCCTCTGCGCCTTCCCCACCGCAGTTGCCCTGAAGAGCCGCCGCTGCCTTCCTTTCCCCAGGCGCGCCCGTGGCTCGGGGGACGGGAGGCGCCGCCTCGGACTGCAATGTGCCCCTCGCCGCCGCTGCTCCTCCTCCGCAGCAGCCACTGCATCCCTGAAGGAGCCATGCCGGGCTGGAAGAAGAACATCCCCGTCTGCCTGCAAGCCGAGCGAGGCGAGCGAGTGCCGGGGCCCCCACCGGGGGGCTTGGGTGGCAGCGCCTCCGGGGAGGGGAGGGCTGAGAGACCCCCATCTCCCTCCGGCCTCCTCCCGTGCCCTTTTCACTCCCCCTCAGGCACTCTTTGCCAAGCAGGGGGCCAGCCCACCTCGCCTCCCACTCCAGGAGGCGGGAAAGGAGGGTGCATGGTGGCGGCGGGGGGGGTGTCTCTCAGCCCAGCGAAGGGGGGAGTGTCGGCCATGGAGAGGCACCTGGGGGAGGGGCAACACGTCCTCCTGCTGCAAGTTAACTTTTCTTTGCCTGGGCGCCTGGCTGCCTTCCCGTTTGGGTGGGTGGGGCGGCCGGCCCCCAACAGTGTTTGAGAGACAGTGAACTGGCCCCCTGTTTAAAAAGTTTGAGGACCCCTGTTCTAGATGATCTGGTCAAGAATGCTGCATTCAAGACAAACCTTTTGTAGAGGGACACTTAATTGGGAGTGCCAGGTTTAGTTTGGTGATTTATTTCCTTGTTGAGTTTAATCCAAGATGGCTTCTCTCTCTTGCGTTCTGGGCTCTGGGTCTGGATGTAAATGCAAAAAGAGGGGACCATTTCACATGGCCTTTTCCTAGATCCTTGGATGTCATAAGGAGCTATGAGTCTTCTAGTGTTCTGGGCTGAAACACAGAGTGTGAAATCTTTTTTCCACCAGGTAATCATTTTCTTATTAAGCTTAGAAGTTTCAAACATGCAAATGATAGAAAGGGAAAGCAGAAATTGGATCTACTAGTTACACTGTTCTTAATTCTGCACTGAATATTCTTTTAAATTCCTGTTATTCCTAGTTGATTAGCCATACTGGATTTATCTCCCAGGTTGAAAGGTCATAATTTCCCCAAACACAACCTGTTAATTCCCTCTCAGCTTTGTGATGATATCTTTCTTGCTCATTGCACTGGAGATAACATTCATATGTATATGTGCAGACATTTGGAACATTATTTATCTGATGGGTTTCCAGCGTTGTACCATTAGAATGCCTGAAACTCCTGTTCATAAAATCAAGACTATTTCTCTGCGTATTCATAAAATTATACCATTTTAAAGTTTGCAATTAAATTATTAATTGACGTAAGGACAATTTATGAGTAGATGCATGTTTTGAGGAGGGAGCCTTTTGTCTGGAATGCCTTCCAAAAATAAAAATGGTGGTTACTTGCCTAAATAAAATGCATAAGATGTAGGGTTGCCAGGTCCCTCTGTCACCGGTTAAAAGTATAAAATATTTATACTTTATAAAAGTATAAAATAAAATTCTAACAGAATTTTCTAACAGCTAGAGCGGTTCCTCAGTGGAACAGGCTTCCTCGGGAGGCGGTAAGCTCTCCTTCCCTGGAGGTTTTTAAGAAGAGGTTAGATGGCCATCTGTCAGCAATGCTGATTCTGTGACCTTAGGCAGATGATGAGAGGGAGGGCATCTTGGCCATCTTTTGGTCACTAGGGGTGTGGAGGGGGGAGGTAGTTGTGAATTTCCTGCATTGTGCAGGGGGTTGGACTTGATGGCCCTGGTGGTCCCTTCCAACTCTATTATTCTATGATTCTATTCTATGATTCTATGAGGGCAGGGTTTGGGGAGGGAAGGGACGTCAATTGCCAAAGCGGCCATTTTCTCCAGGGGAACTGATCTCTATCTCCTGGAGATCAGTTGTAATAGCAGGAGATCTCCAGCTAGTACCTGGAGGTTGGCAACCCTAATAGGATGTAAGCCATATCTGAAAAGGAGAATTGGAAGGGTTGGCGTGAACTAGATGAAAGGAAGAAGCTTATTTTAGCTAGTGCTTTTATTTTTAAAGGTGAGTTTCAAAAAGTGTTTTTTGCATGATGGCATAAAGCACAATAACAGCACATCAACATAATAAATTAAAAACCACTTCAAAATCCACAGGGTGACAAACCTTGTTAAAAATACTTTTTTTTTTTTGGCACAGAAGGATTAGTTTTAAGGAAGTTCATTTTTATTTTATTTTATTTTTATGTTGCATAGGTGCATGGTTCTGTTCCACTGCTCTATTTTGCTGTAAAGGCCAAGATTAAATAAATGGTCCCCTTCCAGTATAAATAGTGCCTGTGATTTTCCTTTTCAATCAACAAGGAAATGACAAAATAATAGTTTAATACATAAAGCAGTTATAAATGAATGTACAATTTCCCCAAAGTGGAAATTGTAAGTTAATGCTGCCGCCAGTATAGTAATACTGTATAGTATAGTAATTTTTACTTCCAGTTGTCTTCCTCTGCAGCCTGGGCATGCAACACAGCATACAGGGTTGCCAACCTCCAGGTACTAGCTGGCGATCTCCTGCTATTACAACTGATCTCCAGCCGATAGAGATCAGTCCACCTGGCGAAAATGACCGCTTTGGCAATTGGACGCTATGGTAATGAAGTCCCTCCTCTCCCCAAACCCTGCCCTCCTCAGGCTCCGCCCCATAAACCTCCCGCCAGTGGTGAAAAGGGTCCTGGGAACTAGGGTTGCCAACTGCCAGGTAGTAGCTGGAGATCTCCGCTAATACAACTGATCTCCAGCTGATAAGAGATCAGATCACCTGGAGAAAAATGGCTGCTTTGGCAATTGAACTCTATGGCATTGAAGTCCCTTCCCTCTCCAAACCTTGCCCCCCTCAGTCTCCGCCTCAAAAATCTCCCACCGGTGGCAAAGAGGGACCTTGCAACCCTTCTGGCAACCCTAACAGCATACTGTATAAACGTTTCACAAGAAGTTTGGTTGCATATTGAAATTAATGACATGGAACGCCCATTGGAAGGAATGCATGTAGCAGCAATGCCAATTTTTTTTTTGGGGGGGGTACCCAAAAGGACAAGCAATGACCCAAACCTTTTAGCAATTATGAATCATCAGTCTGTACAGCATCTGTGTTGCTCATGTGGCATGGAAGTTAAGGAGGAAGCCATAACTTAAAATGTTATTGAAGTCATTTCCCCTTTCCCAAGAAAACTGCAAGTTCATTATCTCTTCTCTGAAACTATTTTTTAAATTTTATTTTAGAATATAGGCAGTTTGCTTTGTGGCTTCTCACAATATACATTATTGTAGGGTTGCCAGCTCCAGGTTGGGAACCTGGAGGTTGGCAACCCTATTTACTTGGGTATTTTGTTTCATTATGAATGTATTTTTATGGCTTGTTTTAAAATTGGTAACTTAATGATGTATTTTATTTATTTTATAGTACTGTGTTTTTCACTTTGTGAGCAAAGTTGAGCAAGTCCCTGGAAAAGGCCTATGGTCGAGGACAGCAATGGTTCCATCATAGCCGGCTTCCCTCTCCCCCACCCCATTTTTCCTTCTGCTTATCTCATTGAGGCTTTAAGTGGGAGCTCTGGCTGCTTTTTCCCAGGTCCATCATTAGGGTTGCCAGGTCCCTCTTCACAACTGGTGGGAGGTTTCTGGGGCGGAGCCTGAAGAGGGCGGAGTTTGGGGAGGGGAGGAACTTCAGTGCCATAGAGTCCAATTGCCAAAGTGGCCATTTTCCCCAGGTGAACGGATCTCTGTCGGCTGGAGATCAGTTGTAATAGCAGATCTCAGGCTAGTACCTGGAGGTTGGCAACCCTATCCATCATGGTCCTGTGCTGTGATAAATAAGCACCATTGGATTGATCTGATTTTATTGTTGTATTTTGTATTTGAATTTTAACTGTATGTTGTTGTTTATGTATTTATATAATGCTGCAAGCTGCCCTGAGCCCAACTTGGGCTGGGAAAGGGCGGGGCACAAATTGAATTAAATAAATAGATCAAAATATGTGACTAAAACAAAAAGAGCAAGAAAAATAGTTTTAGATGTGAGTTGTTAGGTCTTTCTTCAGAAGCATTCAATTGCTTTTATGCATAGCTTAATAACTTCTAGCTCTTTTTCACTCTCTCTTTGAACTCGGATGTTAAGTATTTGTGCCAGCCAACTAGACTATAACAATGTTATTAATGTACCCAAATACCATACCACTGTTGTTTGTGTTATTTATGCCACCTGTAATCCTACTTGGGAACACAAAGCAAATAGTTTATATGGGGCTCCCATTCAAGCATTGTCCAGAATGAAACCTGCTTTAGTAGCCTGTGGGACACATTTTTTGCTTTGTGATGGAGTAGCAATCCTGCTTTAGAATGCCTGACACTACCTCTATCAAGGCTATTTTTAAAAAATCTTATGCCTGTAAACCCAACTGCCAGAGTCCCAAGAGAACCACATAATGTTCTGGAATTACAACCAGTATATTTTAGTAGCCTTTGGAAATGTCTGCAAAAGGTTTTTCATATATAACAATAACAGTGTGGGTTTAGGACCTCTTAACGTTTGATTTACCAGTGTCTTTATGGAATGCCTTTCCCTAGTGGAATAAGCCCTCTTGGATTTAATACTTTTGATTTCTTTCAGAGGGTGTGTTTCTCTTGAGGTTTTCCCCTGCTAATTATCAGTGTGTTCCTTAGCTGTGGAAGGTTTGAGAGAAATCATTGCACAAGAGTTGGTATTATAACCTCAAGTATTTTCTGTCTGGTTATGAAACACATAAGCTAGTTATTTATTTTACCTCATTTGTACCAATTTTCTCCCCCGTGGGGATCCAAAATGGCTTACAACATGCTCCCCTTTTCTGTTTTATCCTCACAGTGTTTCTGTAAGGTAGGTTAGACCGAGAGCGTGTGACTGCCCCCAAGGTTACCCAGCAAGCTTCCTGGGCAGGCTGGGGATTTGAAGCTGGGTTGCCCAGATCTTACTCCCAGTATTCAAACCACTATGTCACACTGTTGTTTCTTTCCTTAATCTGTTCTCTTGCTCTGGCAGATTTATTTCTAATGTTCACACCACTGGCACTAGAATTTTATTTTCCCAGTAACTTTAATTGTTTGTAATGGATTCTCATGTAGTCTCATTGTGAGGAACTGGTATTTAACACTACTTGCTTTTTTTTTAATGGGGGGTATTGAAAATTGTTACATTAAGTTTGGCATAACAATTAGATTTCAAGATAGTGTTAGAATTCCAAGTTCCAAATCCAAGATGATAAAATTTATTTTGAAAGGTTATGAGATTTCCGTCTAAGAGTCCTGACTAAAGCAGTTGCTGAAGAATATGACTTCTTTGTCTTGGAGAGGTATGCAGATTTTAGATGTTTCATCGTGGTTAAAAGTCCTGGCTACTGAGAAAGAAATAACACCTAATTTAAGGTTGCTGCATTTTGATACACTGGAGTTAGTTGATGACTTCTGTCAGAATCACAAAAGGGGAAGAGGGAGAGAGATGAAGGAGGAGGTGCATGAGCACAACAGTCAACCAGGTTTGTGCACCATGAACAAAATCTGGTATGTTTTCAACATCTGAATGGTCTCCACAGGGGAAAGAATTTTTAAGATAATCTGACTCTCTGGAGATCCATGGATCCAGTTGGCTTTCATAATTCTTGGTGCAGGGTAGCTTGGTAATCCAATCAATGGCCCACTTGCATCCTGGAAAAGGGTGATGTGTTGGGCAGTAGATGAGATTGTTCTTGCATCCCTTTTACTACCAGCTGTGTGGGTCTCTGCTTTACAGAGGAGTATAATAAGGGAATAACTGCAGTAATAGCTAGGCTACGTGGTAGAAATCTCTGACTGATCAAACATGGTTTGGAGTCCATTAGGAAATCTGCAGAGTGGTAGCCTTCCTTCTGTGTATCTACTGGGATGCTCTCTTTTGCTTGGAAATCATAGAATCATAGAGTTGGAAGGGACCATACAGGCCATCTAGTCCAACCCCTGCTCAGTGCAGGATCAGCCTGGAGCATCCCTGACAAGTGTTTGTCCAGCCTCTGCCAGTGAGGGGGAGCTCACCTCCTCCCTAGGTAGCTGATTCCACATCCGAACAACTCTTACTGTAAAATTTCCCCCCTAATATCCAGCTGTTACCCCTCTGCCAGCAATTTAAACCCATTATTACAAGTCCTGTCCTCTGCTGCCAACAGGAACAGCTCCCTGCCCTCCTCTGAATGACAGCCTTCAAATACTTAAAGAGAGCAATCATGTCCCCCCTCAACCTCCTCTTCTCCAGACTGACCATTTCCCAACTCCATCAGCCTTTCCTCATAGGGCTTGGTCTCCAGGCTCCTGATCATCCTGGTCACTCTCGTCTGCACCCGCTCTATTCTGTCCACACCCTTTTTGAAGTGAGGCCTCCAGAAGTGCCCATAATACTCCAGGTATAGGGTATTCACTCGGCTTCCTGCTCTTAGGTTCATACAGCAGAGACTGGTGTGCTCAAAACATCAGTTATGCCGGGAAAAGGCAGGGTAGCAATCGAATAAAATAAGATAAATAAAATAAATGTATTAGCAAGAAGGATGGAAATGGGGGGAGCAGTCAGTGTACTAACAGGATGAGGTCACTTCCTGTCATGCTGGAAGCAATGTCATTACATGAAGACACTCAATGTTCCCCACTTTTTCCCCATCACCCAGCTGAGCAGTGGCAGGTACTAGCAGGGGACTGGAGGTATTTCACCCGAGGTGGGAACCTGGCAGCCCTAAATGTTTGCGTGAGAGTTTCTTGTCCTTCCCAAATCTGCCACCTGATGCAGCTGCCTCTGCTGGCTTAACCAGAGCTGGCCTGTTACCAAGGGGCAAAGGGTGGTCTTTACAGGGTTACCTCCTGAATTCAAAGGAAGTTTTAAAAATTTGCGTATGTAGAATCACAAACTTGGGGTTGATATTTCAGGTGAATCTGTGAAGGGGACAGAGAAAGAAAGATGGCAGCCTTGGATTTAAATAGAACTTAAACATATGTAGGCACAGAGATCAAGCAAGGAAAGAGAGTAGATACAAACTGCACTACGAATGACTTGAATAGTCCAGGTTAGCCTAATCTTGTCAGATCTCAGAAGCTAAGCAGGTTCGGCCCGGCTTAGTATTTGTATGGGAGACCACCAAGGTATACCAGCATCATTACACAGAGGCAGGCAATGGCAAACCACCTCTTAACGTCTTTTGCCTTGAAAACCCTACGGAATCACCATAAGTTGGCTGTAATTTGATGGCAAAAGAAAAGAAAAAAAAGAATGGGGAATCAATATATCATACCAAGCAATGGCCCCAGACTTACCTGGGACTGTGTGTGTTTGCAGCCTGGGGCTGGGAGTGGTCAGAGGGAGGCTGATCCTGCTGGCTTTGGGAGCATGTGTCCCAAAAGAGGCAGGTCCCCACAGCCCAACCAGCAGCAGGCATCTACATTTGGCTTGGGAGGGGGCACGGAATCCGGGCGATCCTGCATGTGCTCTTGCTACTTACTGGGCTTGCCCTTACATAGCCTGGCTGCAGCCGGGCCCTTCGCCTCACTTGGCTCCGGCTCTGCCACTCACCTACCCTTGCGTCTTGGTTGTTGTGGGTTGCATTGTTTGGTTTGCTTCTATTGTGTTTTCTGTCACAGCTGGGATGGCATTGGGGTGGATTCATTTGAAGGAGGAGACCGTGCCTGCGAGCCTTTCTCCCCCATTTGGGGGGCTCCCGTACGAGGTCCTGGGGATTGAAGCCATTCATCGGCATGCCCGGCTCGAGGCTGTTGGCTGGCTCTCATCACCAGGTGGCAAGGGAACCACACAGTGGCTTGCACCCATGTGGGATCCTGGGGATTGCCACACCGCAGTTTCTCCCACAACAGGCAGGCTGGGGGGATGGAGTATACTGGGCGGTAGGTGGGTTGCCCTTTGCTGGATCCATCCCCATGCTGCGCCAATGCTCCAGTGGTTGTGTTCATTAAAGCTGCGGCATACTTTCCCCCAATTGGTTGTGTGTGGCATGTTGGTGTCCTTCCCAGCCCCGCCCCTTCCCTTGCTTCAGGGTCCACAATGCAATCCACAAGCAATTTAAACAGTTCCGAGCGGAAGCCAGCTCATTATGCTAGATGTATTCTTCCACAGCATCCAAATATTTGGCCCCACCTGTGGTGTTATGGGAGAGAGAGAGAGAGAGAGAGAGAGAGAGAGAGAGAGAGGAGTTAAAACTGAAAGGAGACAGGGAGATTTTGGGTTAGAAGGGGAAGAATGAGGTATGGTCCTATCCCACTTATACAGCTTACTGCCCAGCTTCAATGGGCTGCAGAGAGTCCTCCCACTCCTCCACAGGGGCCAGCATAGGGTTGCCAGCTCTGGGTTGGGAAATACTTGGAGATTTTTGGGGTGGAGCCTGAGAAGGGTGGGGTTTGGGGAGGGGAGGGATTTCAATGCCATAGAGTCCAATTGCCAAAGCGGCCATTTTCTCCAGGTGAACCGATCTCTATCGGCTGGAGATCAGTTGTAATAGCAGGAGATCTCCAGCTAGTACCTGGAGGTTGGCTAATCTCCTGTTCAAGAATAAATATCTCAACACGCAGCCACTTATAATTCTTTTGTTATTTTTATATTTTTCTCATGCCTTCATTTATAAACAGTATCAGTTAGTAATTGCTTAATGTTAAAAGTAACAAGGTATAGCAGAAAAGATAAATTTGTGGGCATTGTACAGGGTAGACAGTCCAGTGTTCATGGTTAATGGAATTAACACACGTTTCAGCAATATATTTTGTAGTTACCACCATCATTTATGTGATGTATCTTTCTTTCACTGGCCCACAAACACTATGTGTGTGTCATATATATATACAGAGACAGACAGAAACACACACACACAGAGGCAATGTGAATTATAGGGCTGTGATTCTATTGAGTGATTCTAATGATGCCATAAATCAAGGGAATGAAGTTTGAATTGCTAAAATCCCAAGATGGAATGCAAGCTCTTTTATTTAGTATGTGTTTGTTTGTGTCTTTAAATAGAATACATGGGTCTGAATCTCAAATAAATCCAGTGCAGTGGCTAAGAAGGGCTGTTTGTTTCCTGCGTGTTCCAGTCGAATTTGGACAGGTTGGGGCTTTTGTTGCTGTTGTCACTTTTCCTTGAATTACTAAACTGTTGGCAGAGCATGTTATGAGCCAAAGTTTATTTGAGGCCCTTGTATGAAAAATGTATGCCTTGATCTTGTGTGCCAGTACAGTGTCACAAACCATAATGTTAGATTGGTGTTCAAGAGACGTTAAGTTTGCATCAGGCCTTTGTCTAGGAAGATGCCCCAGTTGGCCTGATTATTAGTTACTGCTACCCATTTAAGACTTGGGACAAACCTTGATCCGTCTCAGACACAGCTCAGTCCTAAGTGGGAGGGGAGGGCTTTGGAGGCAGCATGACCCCAGCGCTGGCGTAGATGCCACTTGCGCCAGCTAAATGGGCATTTACGCAGGTTCAGGGCCACTCATGCTGGCACTGGGGAGTGGCGCAGCAGCGCCTCACATGGCCACCAAAACAGCCAATGGGACAGCATATCTCTAGCACAGGGGCCAGCGCCAAAGGGGGCAGTCCTGAGGATTTGTCTGTCTGCTTCAATTGGTGTCTTTTGCCACCAAGTGAAGACTTCTTTGTTTTGTCTGGCATACCCCCCAAAAGTGGTTACGGGCTCTCCTTCGATTGTTGTTTATGTGTTTTAATTGAATTATTTTATACTTTTAACTGTATTTTAATTGCTCAAATGTTTGTTTTAATGTTTGCTGCCTTGTGGACCCTGATAGGGTGGAAAGGCATCATTAAAATGTGTTTAAATAATACTACTAAACGCTCCTAACCACCTCTGCCTCCTGTGTCTTTGTGGTCAGAGAAGCATCCAGAAGCATCCCCAAACTGACAGCTTGCTCTTTGAGGTGCTCAGCAGAACCATCAATGATCATTAGTCATAAGTAAGGTAGGAAATGACAGCAGTGGTCCAAAACGATATCTCCCGGTGGTGGTTAGTACGGGATTAAGCACCGAGTATTACGTTACGTTTTCTCCGTATGTTTACATATTTTCTACTCATTTTCCTAGAATGTTCAGGATACATTTATACAAGGAGCTATTTTTATTTTGGGGATATGTGTGTTCCTTAATTCACTCTGCCCTGAAAACAGTGCTTTGAAATAAATCAGAGAAAGCTCCCTTTATTTGGTCAAGAACTTTTTTTCCATACTCCCCTCCCCAAGGCTCTCTGCAGGTTCCATGGTTCCCACTGGTCTTCCATGGTGGGCTGTTGTTGTGCACTGGAGTTTCTGTACAGATTCTTCCTTGTAACTTGGGACTTCTGACATTTTATAGTGGTATAGCAGTGGCTCATTTTCAAGCAAAGAAGCCACTGAGCCTCACAAACGGATTACTTCTCAATTGCTGTAGCTCTTGCCCTAAAACATTTGGGGCTGAGAATTTTCTGGCCTCAAGAATGTTCCAGAACTCAAGTTGTTGTGAAAAGGCGGAATGTATATTTATAGAGGAAATGTTTTTTCGTGTTTATGTCAGCACGGTGAAAGAAAATGCATTACTGATGTCTAATAAAATCTTTGAGGTTTTTTTAATTTGCAAATATGATGGAATTTTTGTATCTCTTGTAGGATTCTCCCCCCCCCCCACACACAAACGTTTTCTTTCTCTGTACTTGCTTTTCTCATTTTACTAGTCACTTCTAAAGCAAGCTAGCTTTCTAATATGTCCCGGTTGACGGCATCCCCTTTAAATAATAGGCATAAAAATAGTTAGAAGCTATTATGCAGTATTACAAGTTGCAGACATATATAATCAAGGCATAATGTGGTAACCAAAGCTTGGCAATTTCCTGTGGTGAAAATAAAGCACTGTCTTGAACTTCTCGGAGAGAATAAAAATTAAATGCTTCTTGTGAGGCATCAACCTGCTTCTTATCTGCTAAAAATTCAGATTAATTTGCCACCTGAAGCGATATCTGTAGCACTGAGGAAAATAGCTCTTTCTGTGTTTTTTTTTTACTTCTGCTACATTCCTACATAAGAGCCCCATGGTGCAGAGTGGGAAGCTGCAGTACTGCAGTCCAAGCTCTGCTCATGACCTGAGTTCGATCCCAACGGAAGTTGGTTTCAGGTAGCCAGCTCAAGGTTGACTCAGCCTTCCATCCTTCCGAGGTTGGTCAAATGAGTACCCAGCTTGCTGGGGGTAAAGGGACGATGACTGGGGAAGGCACTGGCAAACCACCCCGTAAACAAAGTCTGCCTAGGAAACGTCGGAATGACCCGGTGCTTGCACAGGAGACCTGTACCTTTACCTACATTCCTACATATTTTGTTATATCAAGTTGTCTGTAGTTTGTTATAGCCTGGTCCACTGTAATGTAGTTGAAGAAGCTTGAATTGGGAGAACTAGATACTTAACCGACTTCACAGGGCTATTCTAAAGATAACCTCATCAAGACCATCCTGCTTTCTTTGGAGAAAGGATGGAAGTAGGGTTGCCAACCTCCAGGTGGTGGCTGGAGATATCCCGCTATTACAACTGATCTCCAGGCGATAGAGCACCTCGAGAAAATGGCCGCTTTGGAAGGTGGACTCTATGGCATTATATCCCATTGAAGTCCCTCCCCTCCCTAAACCCCTCCGTGCTCAGGCTCCACCCCCAAAATCTCCAGGTATTTCCCAACTGTTGGTGTGGCAACCACCAAACAAGCAGCTGGGATGGGAGCAGAACAATAGGTCAGGTACCTTTAAAAAGTGACGCACTGGGAAATCCAAACAGTTGACATGATGGGAAATGAGCACTCTCATAATCCTTTGCAAAACAATTCATGAGGCAGTGACCCAAGCAACTGACACAATTGCACCTAGGTGTCCCCTCTCAGGTTTGGCAGCCCCTTGGTTTAGTGATGGGCTGCAGATGATGAAAAGTCAGGGGAGATAGCTAAAGCGACAATGGAGAAAGTCTCAGGATGAATCTGACATGGGCTGGAGTTCATTTTAAAGCCTACTCTGTGATGGTTGCAGAGAAATATTATTTCTCTACCACTATTTCATCTTACATTGTAGACCTGCAGCACTCTTCTGGCCTATTGGGGTCCAACCTCTGCAGCCCATTGCAGTCATTTTGCTGAACCCTTTGCAGGTAAAATCTTCAGATAATATCTCTCACATATGCTTGACTTGGACTCTACATTAGCAGCAACAGGATTGTATAGTCCCAGAGTCCTGTTTACGTGGCTTAATTACCATTCTCTTACCTTTTTTGTGTGTTCCATAAAGTCGCAGCTGACTTATGGCGTCCATGTAGGATTTTTCAAGGCAAGAGATGTTCAGAGGTGGTTTACCATCGCCTGCCTCTGCGTCACAACCCTGGTGTTCCTTGGAGGTCATCCATCTAAATATTAGCCAGGGTCTACCATGTTTAACACACATGAACACATGAAGCTGCCTTATACTGAATCAGACCCTTGGTCCATCAAAGTCAGTATTGTCTACTCAGACCGGCAGCGGCTTTCCAGGGTCTCAGGTAGAGGTCTTTCACATTACCTACTTGCCTGGTCTCTTTAACTGGAGATCCCAAGGACTGAACCTGGGACCTTCTGCATGCTAAGAAGCAAAGGGGAGGGGCTGTGGCTCAGTGGTAGAGCCACAGCCCCTCCCCTTTGCTTCTTATTTAAGCTTCTGAGATCTTGCAAGATCAGGGTGGCCTGGGGCTATCCAGGTCAGGGCAGTCTCTCAACATCTCGCTGATAACCTGTCTATTGCCTATATTATCTTTAAAAAAAAATCTTTAGGAATAGGTTATTGAAAGGTTGCATTTTTCATTGTACTCTACTTGTTTTCTTCTATGAATGAAAATTTTGACCAAGCTTCAGTTTGGGTGGACCGTAGATTTGTGTAGATCATTAATTAATCAGGGTTCTATTTTAATGAATGTTATAAAGCCATCACAATATCTGTGTTTGATTTGTGTATGAGTTTCTTCTGGTCTTAAATATCAGTGATGCTATTTCAAATGCTTTTAACTCTCAGCAAATCAGGGCAATCCAATGGGACAGTTTGCTTTCTAGTTCGTTTGCCACTGTCATTGTTTTGAAATGCATTGATTCAAGAGAGGAAACAGTAAACATTATTTCTTGTATTTTTGCTAAAGGGAAGATATGCGAAAAGGAGGGGAGGACACATGAGGTGGTCCTGTTTAGAAGAAAGCCTGTGTTTAGAAACAAAGGCCTTCATGAAGCAAAGAAGCGGTTAGTACACAGATCACGTTTACCGTTACGGATGGACCTTCAGCAGCGGAAGAGATCAAACTTGTCATATTTTATTCATGCGTTCGGAGTATACTTTGGTGAATTAAGAAACGTGATGTTCCAAATTTGTAATTATGATGTCTTAAAAGTTAGGCTTCATATAGTTTTATTACATTTTTAAAAAGTTCTTTGATTTCTCAAAAACATAGGATTCTAGCAATGTATTTTTTAAATTTGTATTTGGAAAAGTATGAGTGTGTGCGTGTTTGTGTGTGTGTGTGTGGGGGAACAGACAGATACATCCAACTCTGTGTTAATACAATTTCATTTGTGCAAGCATACATTTGAAGTATTTCAGGATGTCGTATGTCTGAATATTATCATAATTATTATTTAGTATTTTATGATCCCACTTCTCCTCCTCCTCATTCGTCATTCTTCATAATAATTCTGTGATGTAGATGAGGCAGAGAGGGGCTGTGGCTCAGTGGTAGAGCATCTGCTTGGCATGCAGAAGGTCCCAGGTTCAATCCTTGGCATCTTCAGTTAAAGGGACTAGGCAGGTAGGTGATGTGAAAGACCCCTGCCTGAGACCCTGGAGAGCCACTGCCGGTCTGAGTAGACAATACTGACTTTGATGGACCAAGGGTCTGATTCAGTATAAGGCAGCTTCATGTGTTCAATGTGACTTTTGCACTCTTCAAGCTTCATCACAGGGAAGGGATTTGAACTCTGGTCTCCTAGGCTGGCTTTGAGCATTGTTCAAAGAAAAGAATATACAGAATTATAGAATTAAATATGTTTAAAAACAAAACATCAGAAGGTAGACAAAGTCAGTAATGAAAGATCTTCATGTTTTGCTGAAGTACAAAAAGGTAGTAAATAAAACAAACCAGTCTGATTTCAATTGTATGTCTTTGGTACTGTTGTTCATAGTATAAGGTGATTTCCCAAGTTTATAATCATTGAAAAAACAAACAAAACTTGTTTATATATGCTGCTAACAATCCCCAGCAGCTAAAGAAAGTTTATACCTGGTTGGTGAATCAGAACATTTGTATTGATTTAAGTCCTAATTGATTTGCTGTTACTTAATTTTTTTTTTTTTTTTTGCTGCTTACAACATTCCAGATGCCAGAATTCTGACTGGATATACCAGCTCAGATGCTGCTGCTTCCAATAGTCTAGGGCTGCCAATTCTCCGTTAGGAAATTCGTGGGGATTTGGGGGTGGAGCCTGGAAAGGGCTGGGTTTGGGGAGGGAAGGGACCTTGGTTGGGGTATAAAGCCATGGTCTTTGCATAGGTATAATAAAGCATTTCACCATGTGAAATTGCATTCTGAAACATATTCTCCCTGCTGTTCAATTAGTACTTCTAAAAAGATAAATTTAACTTGCAAGTCGGGCTGCTGAGAGCCACCATGGGTCCCCGGACAAAGATTCCATCTGGGCTGCCCCAGATGATCCTGACCAAACCAAATATCATAACAGAACAAATTACTTGGCCGGCTGTTACCACGCATTTGTAATAAGAAGAGGATCTGCATGTCCATCTGTCTGTCCATTTGTAGCATGCATAACTCATCAGAAAATAAAGCTAGCAGTCTCAAAATTGGCCACCAGCTTCAGGATGATCATGGGAGTTCCAGGACCCAAAATAGAAGGAATAGTAATATCTTGACCCAGCTTATCTCCAGACCCATCCCATACTATTTGCAATGGAAGCTAAGCTTGTGTAGCTTTGAAAGTTTTGGACTAGTATCTGGGAAAACCAGCTTCGAATCTCCATTCAGCCATGGAAGCTTGATTGATGATCTTGGACCCGTCACACACTCTCAGCCTAACCTACCTCACAGCTCGTGATGGGTAGCTGTGTTAGTCTGTTATTAGTAGTAAGCTCATACCCTGCCAGAAATTTTGTTAGTGCTTAAGGTGCTACTGGACTCTTGCTCATTTTTACTACCTCACAGGATTGCTGTGAGGATAAAATGGAATAAAGGAGAACAGTGTGAGTTGCTTTGGGTCCCTATTGAGGAGAAAGGTGGGGTATAAATAAAGTAAATAAATAAATATGTTCTAACTTGTGTTCCTTATTTGTTATCACTGAGGCAGATTAACTAACATTTATCATGCATGTAAAGGGTGGAGGAGGGAGCATCCTTTACTGCTTTGATAGATTATGGAGAAATATTAACTCCCCCCTTCTATCATAATCTTAACAAAGGTTTGCTACTATTGAGTTATGCATGCCACAGGTGAGTTATGCATTCCACAAATACTACTATTAAATACGTTCCAAGTTGCCAACCAGGTTGGATGAGAAGGAGCTGAGTCTGAAAAATAACCGGGGTGGGGGGAGAAAAACTGGAAGTGGGGATAGACAAATGGCAACATGGCAGATCATGAAAGGAAGAGAGCAAAACAGGAGGAGAAAAGTGTGGGAAAGAGTTAGAGAAGTGTAGGAAAAGATAATGAACTTTAAAAACTGTTTTTGCTACCACACACTAATGGGGCAGCCCCTTTGCAAAATCTGGCTGTGCAGGAGCTGTGCAGAACTGAAGGAAGAAGGAAGCCATGGACAGCTGGCAATAACAGGCTGCATCCTGGCTGCATCCTGGTAATCACTGTAACTTGTCCTGGCTGGTCTTGCCTTGCTCCCATGCTGGCTTGGCTGATGGGTTTAACAGGGTCTGAGAAGCAAGGGTTTCCCTCAACCTTGTAATAAACTTTGCGAAAAAGCTGAGCCGGCAGAGTCAGGTACTACTTTTTACTGTCCGCTTCCTGCCCTGCTCCCCTAGTGGCTGGGGTCAGAACTGCATTAGAATAAAAAAATGCTTTCCATGAATACAGCATGATGCTGGCTTCAGGGTTCCTTCTCCTGACTTGAGCCTCCTGAATTTTGTCCCCCCCCCCCGTCCTGCCCTCTCTAAGGAGCCCTGCTTACAAGTTGATTGGCCTTTAGTATAAGACACACAGAGAGAATACAGTAGCCAGACAGGCAAATCTTTGTAAATGTGAACATATGATTGGGGAAATGTACTTTTGTGTGAAATCTGAGGATTTGTTTCCATAGGTTGTCTTTTTTTTTTTAAAGTATCAACCACTAGTAATGCTGAAGGCCTCCTTATCTCAGAGCTTCTCATAAATGTATTTGCAAATGCAATATGTTGAATCGTACTTTTTGGGAGGATAATCTTAAAATCTTTAGTTTTATGGAGCTGTAACTTCAGATTTATCTGAAAATGTCCTTTAGAGAGGAAAATGTCGGTTAGACTGGCCTTGGCAAAGTTTTCAGCGTCTCGTTATTTAGTATGACATTAATGTTTATCATAATCGAAATTAGATCTCTAAAATGGACAGTGCTTCTGCAGGAAGGATAGTAAATCTGTAATGAGTCTTACAAATCATTTTCTTCTCCCAGTGCGCTCTGCATATTGCTGTTGGTTTGCTGATTTCTCTTCTTTTCATTGCTCTCCACTATTAAGTGTGTGTGTGTGTTTAAAAAAAAACACTATTCTTGTACAAAGGTGGAAAACAATAGTGGCAACATTATTCAGGGAGAGATAAAAACACAACACCTTCTGGGTAATAGCAGTAAATGGTGGAGAAAGTCCTTGCAATAAGTGACTCCTGAACTAATTAGTTAACAAGGCGTGTAATTTGATTAGCGAACATGATTTAAGAGCAGATGATGTGCTTTTAGTGGTACTGTGGCGTCTCCAGCGTTTCAGCTGGCAAAGGAATAAACATCAAGTGTAAGAGATCAACTAGTTGGTTCAGCTCAGGATCCTCTTGATTTCTCTGTTCGGGATATGGGAAAATCCACCACTAACGCGAATGACATGATTATCCCAAAGCATATGCTATCGTTTTCAATTTTTCTGTTGAATACAGACGGTTATATAACGCAGTGCGGTAAAACGAATATAAAAATGTCTGCACAAATAGGTTGTAGAACTGAGCGTACTTTTGACTTGCCACTCTAAAAGCCTAAAGAGAAATGATAGGAATATTTTAGACTCTGTATGTGCACAATTCAGACTGTAACAGACTTACACATTTCTCTACTGTGGCACGATATGAAACAAAAATAGGCCTTAATAGAAATCCATGCAATACCTCGGTCAATGGGCTTGCCTTATGTGGGCAAAGCTATTGCTAGTTGCTGTGTTGACATGCCAATGTATACCATATGCTTGTTTCAGTACAGTCGGAATTGAGATGTTATGCGCTGGACATAAGAAACATAATTTTTAAAAAAGTAGGAGAGGGACAGAAAAGCAAATGAGAGTAACTAAGGATACACTGCTGTCAGAGGTGACTAGGCTAGGATCCAGACCTGCCTTGCATTTTTCTAATCTGGAATCACGGCCATCTGTCGCTAACAGTTTGCACAAAAGTTGAAGCAAAGGGCTAGAATTTGGAGCAGAGAAAAGTGAAGGTTCTGCCCATCAGACCTAACAAGGGCATTGGGCTGGATCCCATGTAGTTACACCAAGTTTGAACAATCCAGGGACCTCATACTGCTGGACAGTCTGAAGGACTGACCCACATCTGTATTCCCACGTTTACCCATGGTAGATTCCTGGGTACAAAAAGTCCTGGATAGTGTGCTATAAGGTACTCTATTCATGCCCTGGAGCTTCTAGAATCACTTATCTATGCAGCCAGCATGGTTAAGAGCAGTGGACTCTAATCTGGAGAACCGGGTTGGTTTCCCCACTCCTCCACATGAAGCTGGCTGGGTGACCTTGGGCTAGTCACAGTTCTTTTCAAGTTGTCTCAGCCTCACCTACCTCACAAGGTGTCTGTTGTGGGGAGAGGAAGGGAAGCAGGTTGTAAGTCGCTTTGAGATTCCTTAAAAGGCATATAAAAACCAACTCTTCTTCTTCTTCATAAGAGAGCAAAAGGGTCTTTTAAAAATATATATGCAAGGTCCAGGTAGAAACAGACGAATTTATCATATTCTGCTACATAAAATTATTTGGATCAGTAAGTAGTGCACACGTGGTGGGGGGATTTCATTACTCCCAAATGCTATCTCCACTTTCTCTGAATTCCCCTTGCGATGTCTCGCATTTCCTCAGCCATCATGGGAAACCTCATAGAAAAGAGGCTCATGCATCGGGTGTGTGTGGGGGTTTGTCTGCCTCTGAAGTTGGAAATCGAAGTTTCTTATTGCTGCTGCCTTTGTTGTCTCATTTTTATGCTGCCAGGGCTCCGAGTTTTATTGTTTTTTAATTGGTTTTTTTTGCCAGTGTGTAATTTTATGTTTCAAGAGCTTTATAGGTATGAACCAAAGAGAGTTAATTAGATGGATCAATTCCTTAAAGAGAATCACACTTTGTGAAGGTGGAATGAGAAGGAATGCATTTTGACTCCATCCGATTTCTTAGTCCCAGCGCTTACTTTTCCATCTATTCTTGAAAATGTTCCAAATGCATTTGCAGCATTTCTCCTTTAGCAATTTATGCTATTTTCAGTAATTAGGTTAGTTTGTTAAGGTGGTCAGTCATAAATTGTTTTGTTTGTGTGAACATATCGGGATGACAGCAGCGCTTAATGTGTAAGAGAAAACATCCAGATAGTACTTGCATATTCAAGATGAAAGTGTATATTGTAATATGCTTTCCCACCCCTCTTCTAACACTGTCTTTGTTGCAATGTCATGAGATCTTACCTTTTGAAACATTTGTTGTTCACCCCGGTAATTGCTCCATCCTCTAATTTAATGAAAACTCATTACACCGAAACAATAATTAAAATGAGACATCATCTTGATAGGAGGTTTGCATATTAAAATCACAGAGCATTTCAGTGCTGGCGGATCTTATGTGTGTGAATCAGCGTTGGAAGCAACATATATGAAAATGATTTATGGCAGTAATAATAAATTACAAAGTACTGCTGTTCAACATGATGCCCTATGTTTATTATTTAACAGATCTTTGCAGCGATAGCAGTGTTGAACTCATAAAGCATTTGAAAAATCTCCTGAGCTGGAACATCCTTCGTTTAGGTCTGCTTCAAACAATATATTTTTTTGTACTTACACATGTTTACAGACGAAGCTGCCTTGTACTGAATCAGACCACTGGTCCATCAAAGTCAGTATTGCCTATTCAGATGGGCAGCGGCTCTTCAGGATCTTATGCAGAGGTCTTTCACATCACCTACTGCCAGATTCTTTAATAAGAGATGCTGGGGATTGAACCTGAGACCCTGTGCATGACAAGCAGAGGCTCTTCCACTGAGCCACAGCCTCTCCCCACAGCCTACTATTTGAGTAGTACCTCTGGCTACAAAATAGGCATGACACAGGTGTCATTTGAATTGCACACAGCTGTATTTTTTAGACATCATTCTCTTTACAATACAGTCGAGGAGGGGCCCAGTTGTTGATTTGTGTATTTTAGAACCAAGCATCTAAAAATACTCTTGTTTACAGTACAAATGAGACTCATGGTGAAAATCTTTTGTACTCAGTATCTGAATGTAAAATTATCATCGTGTGAAGTAGTCTTCAGAGCCAGAAGATGGAAAAGAATGTATTTAGCTACTTTGTTTTAATAGACTTCAGTGCCTGCTGCTACTTAATTCTTGGAGTTTTGTCAGATGCTCTTCAAAAGTCAGGTATAGGTATGTGTCAACTGTCCTGATGGGTGTGACATCTGTGCAGATTTGGGGATTTAGTGTCATTGTCCTGTGCTTGAAACCCAAGGTTTCCTACTGAAGCTTTGGAAAGCTGTTGAGCTCTAAAAATCATGGGAAATTTTACTGTTGCCTTCAGTGCAGGTTGAATAGGTTTTCTTTAGGCCTGATAACATCAAGAGCCAGCATGGTGGAGTGGTTAAGGTGTTGGATTAGGACCTGGGAAACCCAGGTTCAACTCCCCACTCATACCATGGAAGTTTGCTGGGTGACCTTAGGCCAGTCACACTCTCTCGGTCTCGATCCTGGCAAGTATTTGGATGGGAGACCTCCAAGGAATACCAGGGGTGTGATGTGGAAGCAGGCAATGACAGGGTTGTGATGTGGAAGCAGGCAATGACAAACCACCTCTGAACCCTATGCGGTCGCCATAAGCTGTGACTGGATAGCAAACACACACACACACACACACACACACACACACACACACACACACACACACTGAGGCCCAAGGTTTCTTGCCCACAAACTCTGAACTTGTCACTGTGTGGAACTAAATGTGGTGAGACATAGGATCAGCACTGCCTCAACAACTTCAGCAGGAAAATTAGTCATCCAGTGAAGCAAAAGAAAGATCAGTTTTGAGCAAAAATTTTAAGTTGACTGACGCACACCTTCCATCTTGTCATGTCTCCATTCAAGAAGTTTGATGTGATAGTTGAGAAGATCAAGGCATAACCCATGAACCAATTCTTAACATTTCTAGGTTCATTGTTTTAATATGGTTATCACTGTTTGTCCACCCCCCCCCCCAAGAAAACACAGTTTTGAGGAATTATCTCATGTGTTTGTGGGAATACTGAAGAAGAAACTAGAAAATACTGGAAAGGAATTGGTGGACAAATCGCCATTATTCCTGCAAGTGGTGAATAACCATAGGCAGCTGGCACTCCCCATGCGTGAGTTCATAAGGACACCAGAAGGCTTGCGACTTCTATGTTACGACTGTATGATGAGCTCCTCTATGTGGTTGTTATTGGTTAATTTTTACATTTGCAGCAATTTGTATAAATCGTGATAGTTCCACTCTGCCACATTTTTAATAATCTTGTGGACATTGGTATCTCTGAATTCTGTTTCCCTTTTCTTGACATTGTAATTGGCTCTGAACAACCACTGCAGCACTATGCATATTAACACAGGATGCTGGCAAACTTAGATCTCAGTATATCTTCTAAGCCTATAGTGCCATGTCATCACACAATCACCTTACTGCCATTGTGTGGGCCATTGCCTAGATTTTGGGAGCTCTTTTTAGCCAAGCATTAGAGCCAAGCCAATTAAGCTTGGAGTGGTAGGCGGTGGAAACCAAGTAGCTTCCTTGCACTTGTGCTATTGTAGTGTGGATTTGGGCTGGAATTGGAAAGTGGGCCATATTTATTTGTTTCGTGGATTTAAAAACAACAGCCTTCCTTTCTTCCTTGGAGTGCAGGATGGTGCTCATAATTCTCTCCATTTTATTTTATCCTCTCAACATCCCTGTGAGGAAAGTTAGGCCCAAGTCACCCAGTGAATTTCATAGCAAGTGAAGCTTGCTTCATGACACATGCCTGGAATAACGGTTTCTTGACCATACTTGGCAATAACACTAAATGATCAGAATCAGACTTGATCATTAAGGAAGGGCCTTCCTGTCATTAGCTACAGTATAAATTACTTGGAAAAAATTCCACTTGAACCAGTGACTATAATTCCACATAGGTGGTTTAGGTTTGCAGTGAGGTGATATGATCACTTGCTTCCTAGCATTTAAATTGGTAGCATGCTGAGGCAGAACTTCTGGATTTACCTTAGAGGTACTGTGGTTTTATTAATTACCAGAGCTAGGAGGATGGAGCTTAATTTCATAAGTACTGGACTGTTCGATGTCAGCTAGTGTTGTAAGTGTGCACAACATATAAATTCTTTAAATCCCAATTCTTCTGGGATCTTCACTCACCAGGACTGTAAGAGTAAGACTAGTTGTGCAGTTCACCCTTTCCAATCCCTATAATTTGTAGGGTGGGCCACACTGCAGTTTGCATCTGTCACAGTCTCAGTCCTACTTTTAAGAGGTCATGCCAACACATGCTTCAAAAAGCAAATAGTGATTCTCTGTTGGTGTTTTGGGTAGTGGGTGTTTTGGGTCAATACGAATGGATTTCCATGGTTTTGTAGGCTGTGGGCTCAGTTGAGTTTTCTCTCATCTTTTGGGGGCTTTCTTTGGTTGGCAGATGAGGCAAGACTAAACCCATTCTTCAACATCCTTCATCATACCAATCCCAAAAAATATTTCTGATACTAATGAAGCATCATTTCACATCCCTGACGATCTTCCACTTCATTTAAATTTAGTTTCAGAGGGTAGCCATGTTGGTCTGCAGTAGAACAGTTATATTTGAGACCAGTAACACCTTAGTGACCAACAGAAGTTTGGGGGTTTAAACATTCGAGAGTCAGAGCTCCCATTCCCAGACACAACAGTACTGTGTGTGATGAAAGGAGCTCTGACTCTCGAAAGCTTTGACCCTGAAACTCATGTTTGTCTCTAAGGTGCTACTGGACTCAAATCTCACTGTACATTTAAATTGTTACTTTGGCTGCTAGGAGGAGTAGAGAAAGTTCTACTAAGGAGCCTTCTTAATAAGAAGAGCCCATAAATAAGTATGCAGACATTCCCCTCTTCCCCCTCTTGATTGTCATTCCTATATGTATTTCAGACAGGCAAGGCTGCCCTTATACTGGCCTTTTAAGTGTTTGTAGAAATTCCTGAAGAGCCACAATCTGCCCTGAGAAGCTGCAGGTAAAATCCTTCAGCATCACCCTTTAAAAACACTGCCGAGTACTGTGCTGGCTTCTAGGGGTGTGCAAAAATATTAGGTTGTTTTGTTTGGATTTGGGTGTATTGTGTGGGTTAAGTGCCATCAAGTTGCTTCTGACTCATGGTGACCCTATGAATTAATGTCCTCCCAAATGTCCTATCATTAACAGCCTTGCTCACATCTTGCAAACTTAGGGCTGTGGCTTCCTTTATAGAGTCATTCCATGACTCATGATGGGTCTTCCTTTTTTCCTGCTGCCTTCAACTTTTCCTAGTATGATTGTCTTTTCCAGTGACTCATCTTCTCATAATGTGTCCAAAGTACAATAGCCGCAGTTTAGTCATTTTAGCTTCTAGGGTCAGTTCAGGCTTGATTTGATCTAGGACCCACTGATTTGCCTTTTTGGCCCCAAAATATCAGTATTCATGATATCCCCAAATTGCAACATCAATATAGTATTCGGATTCAGGTGTTCTTCAGGAATCTAAATTTTTCTGGGTGACTGGGGAGTTGTTTTTGAAGACACAGGCACCAGCAGCCATTTTACAATTTTGCTGCCTGTTTAAATAACCCGTAAATTTCAAGTAGATTGGACCAAGGGGTCCAATTCTATGGCCCCCTGAACAGCGTGCTCCCAGCTGTCCTCTGCTATTTCCTATGGAGGAGGGAAAAACAACAACCCCAAGCAGCTTTCAGGCAAAAGCCATGCCTACAAGCAGCATCACTCATCAAACCATGCCTCCCATGAAAGAACCAACACAACAAGCCCAACAGAACCATTTGCAGAATCCAGTAATCCCAGTAGAACCAGAAGCCAATGTGCCAAGCCCAACAGAACCAATTTCAAACCAGAGAATCTCTGCAGTGGAAACTCAAGGTGGGGGATTTTGCAAGCCCAGAAGAATGAATGGCAATGTATAGAATGCCCAGAAGAACCCATTGTCAGTTTGTCAGTGCAAGCTCAACAAAAGTAGTCAAATCAGAGACTCTCTAGAGTGGAAACTCAAGTTGGGGGATTTTGCAAGCCCAGAAGAATGAATGGCAGTGTACAGAATATCCAGCTGAACCCAGTGCCAGTCTCTCAGTGCAAGCTCAACATGACTTATGTGCATCCGGAGAATCACTAACAGCATTCCATATCCAAGCGGGAGGAGGGGGGCAAGGGTTGCAAGCCCAGCAGAACCAATGACAATGTACAGAATGCCCAGGAGAACCCAGTGCCAGTCTGTCAGTTCAAGCTCAAAAGGAGGACTAATGTGCATCCAGACAGAGAAGAGGACATCCAAGCACTGAGAGAGCAGCAATGTAAGTACAGCAAAAGCAACACAAAGCAACACTTGGAAAGGAAAAAAAAACACACTTCCTGAAACTGACAAAAAAACCTGAAACTGACAGATGCAGCCCTTTAAACTCCCCCTAGGCACAAAAACAAAGGCAAAGCAAGGGGAGGGAGAGGAAAAACAGTCCCCGGGAGCCTGCAAATGCTGGCTCCTGTTCTTCCCAAAAGTGCCAAATATTTACAGGATTTTTCAGGACCATTTTTTTTCAGTTTCCTGGAAATATTTGGGAGAGCTGAAAATGGCTGAAAAATACTGCTGAGGAATTTTAAAGTATATTTTTGGCTTGTTTTCACCTGAATGCACACCCCTGTTGCCTTCTGATTGTTCCACACATTTATAGACACCAAAAGCTCAAAGTCAGCCAGTTGCTCACTGATTCCAGGCCCATCTGAGTAACCAGTAAATTTCTTCTCAGAAGACATCAGAGGGCTTTTGCTACTACCAGTTGTAACACACTTGTTGAAGTAAGCCAAATTTAATAAAGGTTTTCAAGTGGTCTGCACAGCGTCCAGCACAGGTCTTAAAACAGCTGCCCCAAATCACACTCGAAACAATATAGAACCATACCAAACCCTCAGATGTTCAACAGCACCAACTATCAACAGGAAGGGCTTATATAACCATTACAATGCCTGCTGTAACCAGTACATAGAAGCTGTGATTTTACAGTGAAGCAATGTGTCCAATATCAACGAACAGATGAACAGCCTGTTGAACTGCTTGTCGAAAAATCACGTCCTGTTGCGACTGGTGAATAGGACATGAGCTGAATCAGAAGGTGCTTCCCCACCCCTAATCATTTGTTGTCCTTTTCAGGAGAGAAATGAAGAAATCAGCCTGGGTGAGGGCACTGGGCCTGTTGTACAGCTATAGGCTGCTTCTGCACTTAGTAATTTTTTCCCCTATATAGTCAACCAACCTCAATATTTTCTTGATTTATCTGACATATTGCTCGAGTTGTTATGCTCAGCGTGGCATCTGGGTTAATCAGTAGTCTTACTTGCTGTTGTAGGAGGTGTTAAAAAGGCAACTATCATCCTATCAATTAGCCTTCACTTTAAAGAGCCCTGCTGGGATTCATCCAAACAGTGATAAAACAGTACTTTTTATACTTAACACACAGAAACACAATCTTTGCACCTTATGTGCTAAGGCTTCCTGTGCATTCTGGGGCAGCTATAGTTGATCTAAAGTGCTGATCTGGACAAAAAGTGGCATGATTATATTTTATAATAAAAGTTGCCTTGGGAATGTTGCTTTTGCTGATGTAAATATAAACCTCATTCTGGAGAATCTTGAATAGCCCCTTCTTTGATGCAGAGGATGGGACCACATTGCTTGTTGAAATGAGTATGGTAAGCCGCTTACCACTCACCTGGCTCTTATTTCAGGAACATAGTGATTTGATTAAAATAACTCCTGGCATTTCAGATTAAAGAAAAAGAAGCCACCTTAGCAGCAGTTGTGAAAGGGAGGTCTTTATTTCTTTGTCTGTTCTGCTGATCTTGCATTATCATTCCAATGGAAAAAAGTCATATTTTACTGAAGATGACTCGCTAAAGTAATACTCTATATTATCTACAAAAGCGGCATTTTATTATGAGGTGACAATAATTTTCAATGGATAATAGAAACACTATCTTTTTTCCCCTTCATGCTGCTGTCTTTATTTTTTTGTAAGGACTTGAGGCTTAAAGTAAGTCCTGGAGCATTATTCAAATGCCACTTGAATTCTCCAAAGTCAATGCAACTGAACTAGTTCAAGTTGCCATGGAGCCACACTTTAATGTATAGCCCTGGCAGTGTGTCTGAACTGTGCTTTTCTATAGTTTGAGTGGTACATAAGAGTGAGCTGAGAGCATAACTGTATTTCATGTTCCTTAAAAAGCATCTATGTTGAGATTCTTCCAGAAGTTAAAATAATTATGCAAAAACTAAAGATGCTGAAAATAAGCAGATTTTTTTTTTTTAAAGAAGAAGTGAAATAGCTTAGAGAGAAGGACACAAAAAGAAGGAAGATATTTTACCAAACATCTAGGAATGCATTTGACTGTGTGGAAGAAAATGGTCTAACATACAGCTTCCGGAGTATTAACTGGAGATTATGGTATGAAGCATATAACACTGCTGTAGGGCACAAGTCAAAGTACAGTTTTTGACCCCAAAATTGGCCTTACAGGATAACTTGAGGATCACCTTCTTCCCATTCCTTCAGGTCATCATCAGAGCCTGTGCTTTGTCTCTGTCCTCACCCCCACTGAAATGTGGTTGGTGATTACATGAGGCAGACCTTTTTTGTAAAGGTGTGCAGGATATTTTTTCCCTATCAAGTCACATCTGACTTATGGCGACCCGTAGGGTTTTCAAGGCATGAGACGTTGGGAGGTGGTTTGCCATTGTCTGCCTCTGCGTCATGACCCTGGTATTCCTTGGAATACCATCTAAATACTAGCCAGGCTGAGAGTGTTGGTTTTGTCCATTAAAGCCCCACATGGCTTGGGACTGGGGTATCTGAAGGACTGTCTTCTCCCATGCATTCCTGCCTGGGAATTAAAATTGTGGGGATATGCCCTTTTGACTGCCCTACAAATTAAAGATGCTCGTTTGGTGAGTGTTCCTTTTTTTGGCAGCCCCAGTTCCTTTTTTTGGCAGCCCCACAAAGTATACATGAAATGTATATAATTTATACATAAATGTATAATTTATTGACACATGAATACGATTAAAAATGCAGGAAACCTACAGGAAATTTACAAAAATAGTAAATGGAGCAAAAATAAAGAAACTGCAGAGTTCCAAAGCGGTGCTCTACAGAGAAGGGATCCCCCACGAATGGATTTCATGGCACCCCTTCGCTCTCCTTCCCTCCCAAACAAAGAGCAAATCCTGGCTTTCCTCCAACAAATTGAAGGAGGATGTACTTCAGAAGAACCTCTGCATTTGCATACATAACATCTGCAGAAGAAACATACCAAACATCAACACCGGCAACGAAAATGGGCAGACCAGAACCATGCTAAACGACCAGCTATGAAAACAAAATGGAAAAAGGCAATGTTTGTCCATCCTTAGTAATAGGTAGTGAATGTGATATTAATTGACGTTAAAATAGTACAGTGTTTCCTGGAACAGGTTCTTTCAAAGCTGATTTCCCTTGCAATATATATAACGTGGTAGTTCAGAAAGGCAGTATAGTACTATTTATGCTCTAGAATTTTGGAACACTAATCTATTCTGTGGTAATATCATGTTTCTGTGCTTAGTCTATGTAATTTTAACAATGTATGTGCTAAAGTGACACAATTTTGCACTACTAAAACTTGCTTTTGGGCACAATTAACTGTGAATTTTGCTGCTCAAGCTCCATTGAAATGACTGAGAGCTGTGTGATACACTGAGAACCTGTTTCAGAGCTTTACATTTATAGTTTGCACTTCTGAATCATTGTAGAAACTTGGAAACAGCCTGGGGCTGAAAGACTTGGAGGTGGGTTGCAGTTGGGACAGCAGGTGTGAGGAGAGGCAAATAGAATGTAAAGAAGAAGCTGGGTCAGGAGGGAGGTGCCAATATAGTTGGGCATAGGCTAAGCCCACATCTGGAATGGTCCATTGTTAGGACCCTCCACAGGACATTTCTCCCTTCCACGTTCTTCTAACAAGTGATTGGAGACATTGAAACAAATGAGCAGTTCTTCATTTTGTTCTGTTATTGCTCACCAGTCCCACCATAAATTCCACAGATACCAGAAAATATTATTTCTAGGTGAGACTCTTAGGGCCATAGCTTCTAAACTTCTGTTTTGTTTTGTTTTTAAAATAGAAAATTGTCTTTTAACATGACTTAAACATAAAATATACTGGTGATGTGAATGTGTAAGATTTCCAGGATTTTTGTCAGTACATTACACTTCTTTCCCTTCAGTGGTGGATTTTTTTTTTTTTTACAAAGGTGTGCTTTGGTTATCCATGGGCCTCTCAGGAGGTGTACAAACATACATGTAAATCAGGACCCACTGTGGTTTTCTCCTGCTGTTTGATTCTTGCTTCCTCTACCTTGCGACGAATTTGCAGATGTGCTAGCTAGTGAGTGGAATGCTGATGCAGTAGTCCAACTTGCCTTCCCACCATGACTTCAGGGTGTTTTTAAAAGCATGCCCACCTGTACATACAAATCAATAGATGTGGAGTTGTCTCCTTTTTATTCCTGTTTTATTTTTTTTAATAGTTTGTTCATAAAAATGGATAGTCAACAATGAATATATACATAATCTAAAAATAAAGAATCACATAGACTGTCTTCACACATGCCAAATAATGCACTTTCAATCCACTTTCAATGCACTTTTGCAGCTAGATTTTACTGTGGGAAATGGCAAAATCCACTTGCAAACGATCATTAAAGTGCATTGAAAGTGGATTGAAAGTGCATTATTCAGTATGTGTGAAAGCGCCCATAATAACATAAAGTCACATAATTTTTTTCCATTTTAAAGAGAGAAAATCAGATGGGGGAAAAGTTGAAAAACTGCTTTGGAAATTAGGGTGGTCATGTATTAGTGGTTTCTATTTATGAACAGCAGCCTTCTGCTATAAGCATGCAGATATTATTTACCCTGAATTTAGTCCTAGGAAATATGGTGTGTTTCCATATTGGGTTTACCCTTCAGATCAGCTACATCTTTACATAATGTAAGTTGTTTGTATTTCATGTATTTAGACAACGTATATGCCTGCTCTCCAGAGAGATGACTTAGACTTGAGAATCACACTTGAGAAAACATGTTACCATACATATTTTTATATTGTTAAAAGTGGGAGGGTAAACTTGCCATCCTACCTATCTGGTAAATGTAAATTTCACTACCATTGGGATGGGGAAGAACCCTCTTGCATGTATCTTGTACAAAAGTTAACATGATGTCAGGGAATGCTTTGATCATGCAGAAAGAGTTCCCCATGATTTCAAGCAGACATCTGAACAGTGACAGACATTTGCAATGTATGCATTGACATTCCCTAAAGCTAGGCTTTAAAAAGAGTTAAGTTATTTTATGACCAACCATAACATTAGTACCTATCCAAGCGAAACAAAGCTTAATAATTAGGGTAATCAAATCTGGTGATTAATGAATTGTGCTGTTTAGAACAAGCAGGGAGGAGAGGTTTCTGTCCCTTCCATGGCAGAATAATTTGGTGGGGGAACTGTTTGTTAGTGGAATTGCTATATGGTACTTAATAAGATATCAAACCAACCTGTTACGATGCATTTTATCTCCCCATGACAAATGAGGTGTAACTCAGCCTCTGGTTAATTTATGTATAACTTGCCGGGGGGGGGGGGCGCTAACCAAAAATACATGCAGGGTAGGAATAGGAGGAGGTAGGAATTCCTTGGGTAGGAATAGGAAGCTTTTCTGGTGCTGCTTCTTTCTCCTAGTTCCTGTGTGACCCTTAGATTTAGAGACCTTTGTATGATATCTGAAAGCTATTAGAGTAGCTAGATTCCTTAACGCAGATTCAACTCCACAGTGATTATACTACATAAGGGATATTCACTGTTTTAAATGATTATAACTAGACATCTCTATGCTGCATGAATTGTTTAGATGGCGGGAGTGACAGGTGAATTATAGGCACTTGCAACAGCTGCATACCTTAGATTAACAGTGTTTTCTGTGGGGTTCATCTCCCTCATAGCAGCCCCTTCTTTTTATTTGGAAGCATCAGTTCTCATTGTTTCCCCCCCCCCATGAATGTAGCCAAAAGGCCTTTCCCTGCTGCTGCCCCCACTAGGAGTATTCAAAGGTACACTGCCTCTAAGCACTTAGTAATCACACCTAGAAGCTCTTTGTAGTTCTCTCCTCCTTCACTATTTTCTGTACTCCCCTTTTAAAATAATCTAAAAGAGTCATGTGGCACTAAAGGCCACATGTTAATTATGTTGCTTGAAGAAGTGTAGCATACTGTTCATCTTGAATTTATTGCCCATCAACTTCGTTGGGTGCCCACAAGTTCTTGTAGTATGGGATAGGGAGAAGAAATTCTCTCATTCACCAGTGGGAGGTTTTTGGGACAGAGCCTGAGGAGGGCGAGGTTTGGGGGGGAGGGACTTCAATGCCATAGAGACCAATTGCCAAAGCGTCCATTTTCTCCAGGTGATCTGATCTCTATTGCCTGGAGATCAGTTTTAATAGCAGATGATCTCCAGCCGCTACCTTAAGGTTGGCAACCCTAGGCTTAGGTGACCTCACTTTGTCTATAGATTCATCAAGGTGGCTGCCAAGTTTTCCTGCCTAGCTCATTTTTTTAAAAATCCAATTTGTCTGTTTATTTGAAAGCTTTAAAAAAGCAATCAGCCACAGAAGATTTTATTCATTTATTCATTTAACTTCAGATAGACGGCTCTAATTCTGGTGTGAGTTGCCACCAACAAGTGGCCTACCAAAACGTGGGGTGACCACTTGCCATGTTTTGCACTGAGGGATGTTCCTTATTCAGCTCAGAATTTCACTTTTACAAATTAAAAACATTACTGCCTTTTTCAAGAGGGAGCATACTTTTTTTTAAAGTTAGTAATGGAATTCTGGAACAGAAACCTGCACAAACCTGCACAAATCCCCAAAACATGTAATACAGCTGGAGTTTTGAGAGCCAAAAAACAGCAGTGCTGGATGAAAGATGGCAATTTATTCTCTCTAATATAGTTGTCACCATCTGCCGTCACTTCATTTTCACAATTTCTTCTCTTTTTCCTAATGACAATGGTATAAACTAACAAGGCCTGACGGAGATGTGATTTGAAAGTGAGCAGTGGTGTGTGGAGTTTTTCTCTGCTTGGGCAGCAAGTGGGTGCCCATCTCTGAAGCACAGATTCTGGTCTCATAAATGTTTCATGAACTACCTATTTAAACTCTGAAGTCCCAGGAATGATGGTTGTTCCTGCAAACATGTTTTGTGTGTGCCTGTGTATTGAATGAGATGCATTTGGGAGGCACCGATGTATCCATAGGGTATTTCTAGCAATAACACATTTCTGTCCCCTCATGGTACAAGGACAAGTTCTTGCAGTTATGTTATTGCAGAAGACAGTTTTCAAATTGAAATTGGACTTAGCAAGTGACTCTGGGAATAGTCAGTCTTTCTGAATTTGGAAGCCTATTATCTGGTTGCAATACAGTTCCTGAATCAGCAGTGTAATCTGCTGATAGCAGATCTGAATGGCTCGGCATCTCCCGTCAGAGACTCTGTCAGAAAATCACCACCTGTCCGATTGTGAACTTGTCAGTGTGACAAATGGGGCACAGATAAAGATAGTGTTTTCTGTATTCCCACTGCATGATTGCAATAGTAGCATATAGTATTCAAGTCTCTCAGAATGAAGAATGTGTCTCTAGGAGACATAAAAAATGAAAGTATTTTCTTACTCTTTCAGATGTAAACATTTTTACAGTATGTCTGTTCCCCTCCTCTTTTTTTCAATTGAACTTTCTTAGATGTAGACAGAGAAATCCACGCAGCGCCCCACACAAATGAGAAGTTAATTCAGCTCTTCCGGAATAAAAGTGAATTCACGTTTCTAGCTACTCTACAACAGCGTGCATCAACGTCAGGAGTCATTCTATCTATACGAGAACTGGAACACAGGTAAGGGAAAACTGGCTTGTGTTAAATCTTCTCTCACACCAGTGGCACAGACAGTGGGTCAGTTCACGTGCAATGCAAACCTGTGATAGTTTGGTGCCACAGGAATAGGTTTTGGGCTTGTACTCCAACTGCTTCTCAAACCTCTTGAATGTCTCAATTCGTTTAGCTGTGTGCTCTTGCATCCAGACTGATGTACCGATCTGAGATTGTATTCCAAGCTAGGATGGCTTGCCATAACGGTTTGGAGGGCCAGAGCAAGCCATATTTTTTATATTCTCAGATTCATCAGCACATTATGGTTTGTGCTAAATTGGAAATGACTAAATTAAACGGAGCATATGAAAAGAGGAAACAGGTATGCACAAGGCAATGTCAAAACATGATTTGGGAGGGGCTGTGGCTCAGTGGTAGAGCATCTGCTTGGCATGCAGAAGGTCCCAGGTTCAATCCTTGGCATCTCCAGCTGAAGGGACTAGGCAAGTAGGTGACGTGAAAGACCTCTGCCTGAGAAGGCACCAACTGAAGGCATTTCCAATATGTAGCATGCTGCTACTACAGCATGCTCACGGCAGCTGTCAGTGGGCGTGGGTGTTCAGATGAATGGAATGTATTCTTGCAGGGCAATGGCTTTAGACCACTTATGCTGAAGTGTGTTGGTAAAAATAGCCATGCTATCACCCACTGGAAGAATGCTTCAGAGTGGAGTACAAAACCATTCTTAGTCTATAAAAAGATTTCACATTAGCTTTGATGACTTTGCCACCTTACCTAGGAGCTGCTACCTTTGGATCATCCTTCAATTCCTCATGCATGCCTTCTGGTTCACTTCTTCATGGATCTTACATTTATGAGGATTGAACTGGCCTGTGATTCTTGCTTCACTATGTTTTATTTCTTTTAAAAGTAGTTTCTGTAGTCCTTGAAGCCCAGCAATTAGGTCCTTATTAGATTGTATACCCCAAGTGACTTCTCTACAGCGTTTGGCTTAATTAGCTCTTCCTAGTGAAAAAAAAAATAACATACAATGTATAAGGTTTTTTATTTTATCAGAAAGGGAGGCGGAATACTTTTTAAAAAAATAAACAACGGACCTTATAGTTTCCTCAAAAGGAAATCAGAGCAAGTCATCATATGATGAAGTGTGTCTTCCATGGGTTTTGTATTTGATGTTGCAAAGGAAGCACAGTGTCAAATAGTCCAAAGTGTGGGGCGCTTTTGCTTTGAACACTTTTCATCGTTTTGAATAACATCTCACTGTGCCTAGCTGAACGAATCAATTAATATAATGTGCCCAGGTGGCAACAGGCAATGGTCGTAAAGGCATTCAATTGGACACAAAGATTCAATTGAAAACAAGGGATTTAGGCTTAGTTGTCACAGAGGACTGATTAGGTATTTAAAAGGTTTCTATCCTGCCATTCCACTCTGTATGAGTTTCTGTGCCATTTAGAAAAGAGATCTAAAAGTACGGCAAGTTAACCACGTGTGCACACATGGCTGGTGGACAGTAGGGGTGTGCTAGTCCATGTATCTTGTTTTATCTGGCCAAGGGACGCAAATAAACTATCTATCTGTCATCTATCTATCTATCTATCTATCTATCTATCTATCTATCTATCTATCTATCTATCTATCTATCTATCTATCTATCTATCTATCTATCTATCTATCTATCTATCTATCATCTGTAGGGGTGTGCATTTGGCTGAAACTGAGGCAAACACGTACCCTGAAAATACATTATTGGTATTTTGGGGGGTATATTTTGGCTCTGCCACATATTTCCAGGATTTTTCAGAAAACCAAAACTGATGGCCCTGAAAATTCCTGAAAGTATTCAGCAGGTTAGGGAAGATCAAGAGCCAGTGTTTGCAGGCTCCTGGGGAATGTTTCTTCCTTTCCCCTCTTTGACTTGCAGTCTCAAGTTGCCTTTGTTCTTCTGCCTCCCGGGAGTTTAAAGAGCTGCTTCTGTCAGTTTCAGGAGGGGTTTTGTATGTGCAAGTTTTACAGTGCTGTGTGTTCCCTTCGCTGTTATACTGTTACAATGCTCACTCAGTGTCAAGAAGTTGAGGTCTCTCAATTTCTTGGATTGCATGATTTTTTGGTTCAGGCCTGGGAGGCCTATGAATTTTGTGTTATTGGGATTTTAGACCAGAAAAATAAGTTTCCTTTTGAAAACTGCTTCTGTGGAGAGGGTAAGCCCCAGCTGGTGCTAGTTAACCTCTCCCCTTTTTGGAATGCAAGGCCATGCATTGCCATAGTAACCAATTAGTCAGCCATCATGACGATGTCCAGGTGCAGGTAGTTCTGCAGGCTTCCTCACCTGAACACATCTCTGAGTGAGTCAGCAATTCTGACCAAGCGATTAATTAACAGCTAAGTGCTTGCGTTTTCTCAATTGGCCTCTATGAGCTCATGCCACTGAGAAAACGAATATAAGGACAAACCAATCCTTGAAAAAACTATGCACGCTTTGGGGTGCACAGCAGGAAGGCTGTGCTGGCTGCATCACAACCCATTTGATTTTGGCCCTATGGGGAAACTCTGGTCAAGCTGACCTGCTTGGAGAAACCTTTGGACAACCTTTTGAAACTCTTGAATACTGGAAGCATCTTTGGAAGTTGGTAACTATAAACCTGATGCAAGAAACCTTTGCCAATCTTTTTGAACCAAAAAGGCTTTTTGAATGTATTAAGTAGCTAAGCTAAATAGTTTATTGTTTTCTTGCTTAACACTTCATGACTTTTCTTTCCTGTAAACCAGCTTGAATCTTATAAATAAATTGTTAGCCTTTAAATGGCTTGTGTCTGTGATTTTGGGATTCCAAGCCTAAACTCTAAGTGCCTTGTTTGAGTGTAAAAACCACCTACCAAAAACCTAAGACATTTTAGGAGTGTAATCTTTCCCTGGCAGGCCTCTACCTTGCAGGGTAAGCGTTGCACTCAATTTTGGAGTGAGTTGGGAGAGGATTGCCCTTATCTTCCCCCTGGAGCTCAATCTTTTGAAAGAGCTGGTGGCAGCTACTCCTTGGACTTGGGGCGAAAGCCTGGAGTTCAAGGTTTTGTCTTTTGGAAAACTTTTGACCAAACCAAAGCAGCCTCCAACTGGTGGAGACAGGTTGGGGAGCTCTTTGACACTCAGTGCTCGAATTTTTTTCTCAGTCTGGATGCACATTAGTCCTTCTATTGAGCTCGTACTGGCAGGCTGGCAATGGGTTGTCCTGGGAATTCTGTACAATGAAATTGGTACTGCTGGGCTTGCCAACTACACTCCCCTGCCCTTTGGATATGGAATGTTGCCAGTGATTCTCTGGATACACATTAGTCCTGTCAGGCACAGGGTTCTGCTGGGAATTCTATGTTGCCATTCCTATCTCTGGGCTTGCAACCCCCCCCCCCACACACCCCATCAAAATTTTCAGGTCCAATATACCCAATTATCCGAATCCTCCCCCCATTTTTGCACACCCCTAGTGGACAGATATTTTAGTCTCTTCTCCATAGTCCTCAAGGTTTTCCTGCCATTGGTTCTCTGGTGGTTGTTCTTGCTTTTTTGCCCTGCTCCGCAGGGTAGAATGCGGTCAAAATGGAGACCTTGGCAGCTTCCCTCCACTTCTGATTCCATCAGCAGTGGCAGTTAAGAGCTGAAGTAAAGAGTTGTCAGTTGAGACTGAGCTCCGCCATCATGAGGCGAAAAACATTTCCCAAGATTGTTGATTTTATGGTATTTTAATAGCACATTGTGGACAGGTAGGCTGCAAATGTTTTAAATAAATAAGGGGAGGGTGAGATGGAAAATCTGTGCCTGGATTGTAGTTTCAGGGTTCCTCGTGAAAAAATATTTTTACACATGTCAGGGATGAGGCTTTTAATTGTCAACAAATACAGATTTTGGTGAATGGGAGAACATTGTCATGCAAGCCCCAATGTGTTGCTCCAGAGCTCTTTTCAATTCAGTATCTATTCATTTGTTAATTGAATTCCTGTATGGCTCCACTGCAAAGCTCTTTATATACAGTACAATGCCATGTACAACCAAATACAATCACGTATGGATATTTTAGCCATCTAGTAACTACTTGGCAAGAAGATGGATTGATTTAAATCACTAAGAAAAGACGAGTTGGTTTTTATACGCTACTTTTCTCTACCTTTAAGGAGACTCAAAGTGGCTTACAAATGCCTTGCTTTCCCCTTCCCACAAGTTCAGAGAGAACTATGACTAGCCTAGGGTCACCCAGCAGGCTGCATGTGGGGAATCTAATTCAGTTGTTCAGATTAGAGTCCACCACTCATGTGGAGGAGCAGGGAATCAAACCCGGTTCTCCAGATTAGAGTCTGCTGCTCATAACCACTACACAACACTAGACTAAAAAGACTAGTTTAAATTATTAATTTCAGTCAAGTTACCATTGTTGTAATTCATATAACATTCGAACTATTATGCATACTAAAAGGTTTCTGTAAAAATGAAAACAGTTTTGTCTGGGTCTGAATTGTACTTTTGTTACCTAGAATAGGGGTGCACTATTAATATCACTTTGTGCACCACTTCAATACTTTTACTTTTGCCATTGTTTCTTCATTTACCTAGAAAAGCAGGGTGTAACTCAGTGGCTTGGATTATAGGCCATGCTTTTACATGTGTAGTGTGTAGTGTTTTGAGGAGGGGCCATAGCTCAGTGGAATAGCATCTGCTTGGCATGCAGGAAGTCCTAGGTTCAATCCCCATCATCCCCAGTTAAAAGAATCAGGTAGTAGGTGATATGAAAGACTTCTGAGAACCTGGATGGCCACTGCTAGTCTGAGTAGACAATACTGACCTTGATGGACCATTGCTCTGATTCAGTATAATGTAGCTGCATGTGTCTTCATCCCTTTCTGTGCATGTTCTGTTGTGCAGAGCGTTCCACTGGCACTAGGTGGTTCTTAGGTCATTGAAAGGCATTGCTCTTGTATGAGCAGGTGTGTCAATGCTAGAAGAACACTCTCTTCAGCAGAGGACTATCTCCATAATGGGATAGATAGGGCACTGCACAAGTAGAAACAAGGCTGGACCCAAGCCACTGTCTTTGACAGCAGGCCATGAATTCATTCAAGTGGTAATGAGCAAGATGTGAGCACGATTGCGTGCCTGAAATTCAGGTGTCCTTTTAATCAGAGGTATTTTATTGAGAGACACTTACTAGAAAAGAAATAAAAATAAAATGAAAATGTTTAAAAGTCAATTAAATATTTTCTACCATGCTTCCTGAGAGAGCCACTCTGAGTTGACATTTGTGAGGCGTTTTGATGCAACAAAGGTCCCGTAAATTTCTTGGCACTTGTGAAAATTCTGCTCGCATTTTTCTCTTGTGTTTTTTGCAGCTTGTGTTTTGGGACTTTATGACTTTGTTTTCAGTGGCTCTTTTCCATTCCCTGTCATCTTAATACATCCTGTCTGAGGGTAGGCTATTTGTGGGTGCTTCTTGTCACACATTTTAGATAGCAGATCTTATTTGTAATGGTTCCAGTCCCTCAAAATTAAGTAAGCATTGGTGTGACTAAAATGCATCCAAAAAGAGTGGGTAGTTCTTGCAAAAATAGCACACAAAGTGCCTTTATTATATGCACCCATATACTAAGGTTCTTAAACCAGATGAGACTCAGAAGATCACTTTTAAGCGGAAAACACAGAAATCGCTTGGTTGTCATTGTATTAATTCTGCATATAAATTTAAGGTATTACATGATGTGTAAAATCAATTGGAGCCAAATTGGGTAGTTGTACCTCAAATGCTACATGAGTCTCACTTGGTTTTAGGGAAAAATAGGGTTATTTGTTGGACTTTGTTTTTCCTATGGAAATAAACCCATTTATTGCTTCTTGCTTGGAGGAAGTACAAGGGCTTCACTATTGCCACAATTAGAGAGTTGTATAAGGGAAATCTCTATCAAGATTTTAACACCCCCCTCCCCCCGGTATTTGTTTGTATGGGCAGAACTAGACAGGATGCAAGACGGGACCTCCTCATATTTTTGATACAGTGGAGAAATTTCTATAGGAAATGACGTAGTTAAAAAAAAGATTATGTTCTATCCAACCTGATATTATAAATCAGTATAGGAGCTGACTTTCAAACAGTTATTTATGTCTGTGCGGCTATAGTGTGGGCTTCTTCATGGTGAATCTGTCATTTGCCGAAGGGATCCTTTAACCCTCTTTAGCCTGTTTCAGAATAACACAGTGGACACCTGGCAGCACACTCTGCTGGGCAGAGGCTGAGGAAAAATATCAATTAGAGATGACCAGAATATCAGGATAACTGAGCTCTTATACCTTTTTCATATCAGTGTAGGTGAGGGGTTTTTTAGCAGGTGCAAAGATGAGCCAGAGACCACCCAAGGAGAAGAGCAGAGGCTCAGGGTCACTTGGCAGAACTAGATTCCATCCAAACCCAGAGTTCCTGGTCTAGGGTTGTCAGGCATGGCTTGGCAACTAGTGGCAGGAACTTATTGGGAGGAGCATGATCATTGTCACTGCACAATGACACAACTTCTGACATGACCTGGAAGTGATGGTGTTGCACTGGGGTGACCCTCTAGCACTCAGCCAAAACCTCTATGGTTTCCATAGAGTTTTTGATTGAGTGCTAGAACATCACCCCCAGTGTGATGCCATCACTTCTGAGTTGTGCTGGAAGTTGTGTCATCATGCAGGGATGATCATTGTGACCCCCCAATGTGGCCAGCCTGTTTCCACTCACCAACCAGCTGACTGTTGACAGGCAACAGCAGCAATACCTTGGAGGTCTTCTGCCATAAGCAGGCAAATAGTAAGCCTACCGTGAAGCCTTGGTTGAAGGGATTGCCTCTGAAGCTTCAGCTCCAGACAGTGCTGCCAATGTGCCTGATGCCAGGGAAGCCAGCCTCCCTCTCTTCATAGGGCCAGATTTCTGACCACCAGTGTCTCTCCCATCTTCTGGGGACAACGGAGACAGCTTGCCCAGAAAGAGGCAGCACCACGCTGACCCATGCTGTTATCACTGAACCAGACCACTGTTCAAGCACACATAGTTCTTGGCAGGACCAGGTCCCTGGCTAGAGGGAGCCTAGGAACAGGTGGGACTTTATTCTCTACAAGCCCTGGACTGTTACGCCAAATAGAGAGGTCTTCTTTTATTGGGGGAAATTAGCTAGGAGACTGGTAGAGCTTTGCAAGAAGTTGGCGTGGGGGATCTTTGAATCTATTTTTACGTGGATGAGAGCATCAGTGAAAAAGGTTCCCAGTAAAGAAACTTTTTATAAATTTTAAGGGTTTTATTAAAAATAATCAAATTTGTATACACACTCAGAGAAACACACAAATCCTGATACATACAGAACTAGGAAAATAAAGGTATGAGGGGGTGGGCACAAGGATTAGAGGTTCCCAGGGAAAAGTAGATTTACCGATCTGGGCAGTGAGGTCCAGAGAGAGGCAACTGCATGGAATGAGTAACGACCAGCGTTTCTCATAAGGAAAGCAAAGGAAAACTGTACATGCAAGTACAGGGCTCACATTTTGGATCCAAAGAAAAATGCTCGCAATTTGCCAAGGCAAACAGGAGATATTTATACCCCAAATGGGAGTTGGAGGTATGGGTTCACTACGTCTGGCAATGTCTGGTAATAGCCTATCATTCCCAATGGACAAATGTATGATTTCTCTTGTTGAGTTTAGGAGTTTGGTTAAGAAAAGGATAGGAGGTGAGATAAATAAAAAAATAATGCCTAGATACTTTGGACTGAGTGCCCCCAATTATTCACTATAGATTTCCAGTTGAGAGTGAGGTTTGGGAAACTATCTGTCAGGGGAAGGAGAGGGTAAGTCAGAGGGCTTGGATATAAACTTGATGAGTTTATTTGTGTCCACCCTGATTCTCTGAATGGAGTTTTGTCTGTGATGAGATTACTGAGGTGTGACTTATCTGCTGCAGGAGAGTGCTAAACAAATGTGGAAGAAGTCTGGCTTTTGTCCTTTTGTTTCCAGGCTACACCTGGTGTCCTCTCAAGAGGAAACAGGCAAACAAGCCTGAAGTTGCCCAGTTGGCTCTGTAGCTTGGCACATAATACAGATGCCAGCAGACCCCATTTTGTCTCTGGCTGTACAGCAGTGTGCCATCCCTGCACACTTGCTCCAGCCCTGGTGTACCAGGGTAGCCTAGGGCTGTCAGGGTGCCCTAACAGGACAAAACAGGGAGCTTTGCTGTTTCAACCAGTTCATATAGCCAGTGGCTATGGCTTCATGGTGGGAACCAATATCCAGCAAACTCAGACTGTGACCTTGACCTCCATGCTGCCCTGGCTGAAACTGCTGGATAGCTCCTTGGTACTGAGGAGTCTGTTGTCAGCCTCAGAAGCCTGCTGCTGAAAACAGAACGTATGCACCAATGCTTCAGAAGTTCATGGGACTGCACTGTAATATCTTTATTTCTTAGCTCATTTGCATTATTTTAAAACCAATGATAGTTGAATATATCATAATAAATATTTCTCTCTGTTTCTTTTTCCCTCCACTGCTGTTGTGCTGTTATTTCATAATTTAGGGTCCCACCAGCAATTCTTTTCATTATAACCTGAAGTATGATAATACCTGAAGTGAATGCATAACCTTCTGAATCTTGAATAATTCCTGGACTGTAGGTATTTTTAATATGGTTTGAAGGCAGGTAAAGGAAGATAAATGTTTTGTGATTAGCTTGATTCCAAGGCATAGGTTAATACTGACAGTTACAGCAGTGCTTGCAGAAGAACACAAAAAAGCCATTGTATCACAATGCAGATCACACTACTAGCCTTTAGCTTTGCAGGTGAGGTGATCTGATACATGATTATTGCGCCAAGTGCTAGATCTTGACATTCCAAAAGTTGTCGGCTTCAAGTGCCACTTCTCGCTGAACTTCAGTCATTATTGTTGAGGTTGTGTTTAGATTGCCTATAGATTTTGTACCATATTTGGATTGGGTTCCCCTCCTTTCTGTTTTTCTTTTCTTTTATAGAATAAACAGAGTGAAAAAGAGTACATTGCTAGGGAAGAAAGTGTGCAAAATGACCTTGTTAATCTTGATCTGTAGCTGGGTGTTGATACCGAAGAGGAGAACTGGATTGATTTTCAATAAGACAGATGTCCCTGTATTTTAAAGCCTATTGGAAGAGTACCCTAACACTTGTAAAGATTTTGTTTTGTTTCAAGAATTGCCAAAATAGCTGAAAACTAGTGGTTTTATTGTTGCACCATGCTAAGTAGATGGGTCGTGCTGATGAAAATTGTTAGGGCTATGACAGGCACTATTACCAAGGAAAGTTGAACCCCATGTTGAATTTCCTGACTTACAGTATTGCATGTTTATGTAGTGATCCACACTACATAGTGTGGAGGGGCTGTGGCTCATTGGTAGAACATCTACCTGGCATGCAGATGGTCCCAGGTTCAATCCCCAGCATCTCCAGTTAAAGGGCGTAGGCAGGTAGGTGATGTGAAAGACACCTGCCTGAGACCCTGGAGAGCCACTGCTGGTCTAGACAATACTGACTTTAATGGGCCAAGGGTCTGATTCAGTATGAGGCAGCTTCATGTGTTCCACATGTTCCTATTCAACAGAAAACCTCAGCTATGCTAAATGACATGGTGTTTCTCACTAGCTTTGACAAGGCATCCGCCAGTCTGTCAGTATGCTGCCCTTCATCCTTGGTGAGTGGCTGTGAAGAATGCAAGAATCCAGGAAGTTGTTCTGGTTTAGGAGCCAGTTGACTGACAGCTAAGGAATTCTGGGAGTGGCCAATGAAACAGTAATTTTTGGAACTCAGGGAGAGAAAGAGGGAGTCAATTCAGCACCGGAGTTCAGTACGGACAGAGCTCTAAGCAGCTAGTGAGAGCTGCGGGGCCGTCTGAGGAGGATTTGTCCTCAGGAGTTAAAACCAAAGGAACACTATTTAAGTTGTTTGACCAAAGCAGGGTCAGCAACTGGTTCATAAGGACATTACGTCTGAGTGTATAGAGTGCGTCTTGATATTGAAATTGGGAGATAGCTCTGAGGGAAAGAGAGTTCTCAAAACCAGGGAGAGGGAAGTCAACTCAGATGTATTGAGGGATCTGCAAAGGATTGAGGAGAATTATTCTCTAAAGTCCAGAGTGAGCCCAGTCCAGTTTAAAGATTAAACTGGTAAAGTGATTTGTGTAGTTCCTTACTCCAGAAAAAAGGATCATGTATTTCTTTAGCAGGAAGTGTCAGTGTCCATGTCTACTGACCTGACTGCTGTCAGTGAGAGACAGCTCTGAGGTTTAGGTAGGGTGGGAACGCAGAATATGGGGATGAAGGAAGAGACAGAAATATTACATGTTCCTTGGCTTCCAGTTTAATTTGGGATGGCCATTGACCTCTGCCTGATCTGCCTGCTGTGCCAACCTTATTCCCATCAGCAAAAAAGAAAAGAAAAAGTGTCATAATATAGTGGTTGGGGCTGGGTGTTATCAGTGGTGTGTGCTGCAGAGTTGTTAGTGCAAGGGCCATGCTGTGTGCTGTTGACACTATGAAGCCGGCTGAGTTTAGTTCACTGGTGCAATCTAGTTAACCCCTGTTGGTATAATGTGTGCTGTCATTTGATAGATGGGCTTCGTAATATGTAGATGATAGCATTAACTTTATTTGATTGATCCTGAGCTGTGTTAATAATGCTCCAAGGAATTTCATCTGAACCTGTGAGACAATGCAATAAGTAATGGTAAAATATCTTCCATTTCAGCCACACTGCATATGCTTTAAGTGGAACCTTCTCTTGTCCTTGTAAAAATGAGATGGATTTTAATGTTTTAAATTGGTTTTTGTAAATTGCATCAAAGGGAAATTTTACTTGAGATTATTAGACATTGTTTGTATGGTGATGTGCAATAGAGAGACTGCCTAGTTTCATTTAAAGGTCAGGGCAAGTTGCCTCCATGAAAGATATAGCATATTATTTCATTCTGTTGCTTGCCTCATTCACGTTACCCTTGACACAGTGGGTTTGATCTTGTACACTGTCAGCAGAGTGGTTTCATGGAACAGAACTGTCCTCCTGCCTTCTGGCCCATGAAAAGCTGATCCGGAGAGTTACACAAGAGACTTTCTTCTTGTCTGAGCGCTTCCACAAATGTAACAGTGTGGAAGAATTCTGACCATTTATCTTTGCTGCAGTGCCATGCAGTAATCTGTACTATGTTCCTAAGTGTTCCTCAGCCCATAGGAACAGTTTCTCAGGGTGCACATGGGGCTGAAGGGAGAGAACTTCATTCCATGAACTCTTTCCATTCAGAGTTCATTGGCTCCAACCTAGTGTCTGTCCTTTTATCTCTTCCTGACTCTTAAGCCCTTTGCTAGCGTAGACGTTTATTTATTTAGTATTATATTTTTATTCTTCTCTTCCCCCAAAGAGCTCAGGGCAGCCTATATCAGTCTCCTTCATTTTATACTCATGAGTAGATTATAGGGGTGTGAACTTGATAAATTATCATTTTAATTCTGTATCGTAATTTTAGAAAGGGCAGGATTATCATTTTCATTAAACATCAGGCATGCATCGTATTGGAAAATCATGTTGGGGGAAATTTCCATTTTCATTTATGTCAGATTGGATGTCTGCCCATTATTTTCTATGGGGTGGAATGGCAGGTTTTCTGGAGCAGCTGTTTTCCCATTAAGTGGCACCATAATTACAGCAAGTCAAGTCCTCTAAAGATCTCCGCAAGTTTCAAGTTAATTGGACAAAGGGGTCTGATCTGACACCTCCCAGAAGAATCACCCTTAGCCATCTTTCTTTCCATTGTTCTCTATGGGGAAGAGTATGGGGGAAATGGTGGGTTTTCCAGAGTGCCTTTTTTCACTAAATGATACCAAAATTTCACCAAGCCCAATTTTTACCAACACCCCCCCCCCCAAGTTTCAAGTGATTTGGACAAAGGTGTCTGCTTTTACAACCCCTTCAAGAACATGGCCTGAGACATCATTCTCCCCATGTGGGAAAAAAATGATCTTGGCAGCAGCCATTTTTAACTAAATGGTACCACCCCAAAACATGACAATGAACAACAATTAAAATAAGAACAGTAAATTAATAACAACAAAGCAACTTTCCCTTCCCCTCAACCCAGAAAAACATGTGTGTCCTCCCCAAAGGGAAAAATGGAAAACTATCGATTACTATAATCACAAAAAAGCAAATCGGTCTGTGGTACAGGTCATGGTGTAGTGCAGGAGTCCAAAACCCAGGTCAAGGTCTACATATTCCAAGCGAGATCCAGTCAGGACCCTCCAAAGCAATCCAAGGCTTTTTCACAGCCAGAAGCTCGCGGGGATCATTGGGAGGGAAATTGTTGCACAGGATAGCGGGATTGGCCAAGGTCAGTTTTGCTAATCCCTCCCTGGGATCAGATTGATGGTACCTGCTTTCTCCCCCTACCTCCCTCTTCCACAATACCCAAACAACTAGCAGGTGGAAAACTGAGATTAAGCCCCCTGATCTGATTCTAAATTTTTCTGATAATGAAAAAGATTGGGGTTTGGAAACTTTAGGGTAGCCTTTTGCTGTGTGGGATACTGCCTGTCTGATCTGATTACGGGTAAGTCAGACAGATGACTTTTAGAGGTGGCAGTATCTAATCGTATACCTCTAGTAGATTATGTCATGTAGATGGCCATCTGTCAGCAATGCTGATTCTATGACCTTAGGCAGATCATAAGAGGGAGGGCATCTTGGCTATCTTCTGTGCATGGAGTAGGGCTCACTGGGTGTGTGTGGGGGAGTTAGTTGTGAATTTCCTGCATTGTGCAGGGGGTTGGACTAGATGACCCTGGTGGTCCCTTTCAACTCTATGATTCTATGTTGAGAGAGAATTACTGGCCTAATCACACAGTGACATTTATCATCTAATGGGGACTTGAACCTGGATCACAGATACCCTATTCAACACTCGTTCTAATCTGTGCTGCTGAAAAGAGCAGGGTTTAGGGTAAGTAGGTGCTCCCATTCAGGTTGCTCTATCCTGGGTCCCATGACCCCCTATAGATTGCTCTTGTGCTATCCCTTTTTCTAAGTTTGCTTGCTGAACCTTTGAGAGCATCTTTTATTTTATTAAAAGATTTACACCTTGCCTCTTCTTTGATGCAGCTAACAATTGATGCAGCTAACAATCAGCACATTTATAAATAATAAATCTACATATTAAACATCACACATGACATAACACAATTAGATCTGACTTACTTTAGGTTCCCAAAGCCCTTCTGAAGAGCTCTGTCTTTTATTTCCTGAAAGAGAGTAAAGTGAGGTTTTTCTTGGCATCCTTGAGAAATCTATTTTAGAGTACGGATATAACTGCTCCAAAGGCTCATAACTGTGGCAAGGTGGTCCTAGTCTGCTGAGAGATGACGTTCCAGCCCAAAAGAGTTCTTTAAAAGAGCTAAGTGTGAGAGTGGATAAATGCAGGGGAAGTCAGTCCTTCAATAATGTTCCAGGTAATAACCACCTTGGACTGAACCCTGAAAAAAGGTAACCTGTGAAGTTGTTGTACTCTCATGGGGACTCACACCAGTTAATATACGAGCGGCAGCATTTTGTACCAGTTGTTGACTCCAAGTGAAGGACAGCACCACACAGAATCTGTTAGAATAACCCAACTAAAAAGTTACAGAAATTATGGATCAATGTGGTGCAATCTACCAAGTCTGGAAAGAAGAACAGACTCTTAAACAAATTAATATGATTAAAAACACCTGTTTTTGTTATTTACCTGAACTTCAAGGAGTAAGTCTAGGCCTACAAGCACCTACAGGCTTTTATTGTAACATGATAATGAGTAATTTAACCCACTGAAAGTGAATAAGAAATCCCCTGTAGCACCCTTTACAACCAATCTCACCTTGTTTGGATTCAACTTCAGCTTGTTCCCCCTTATCCACTTGACCACAGCTTCCAGACACTATCCAGGAAAGAGACAGCTGCATATGGAGGTTTATGCCCTCCAAAAAGCATTATGCTCAGCAAACAACAACTTGCTGGTGGTCCCCAGCCCGAGAAGTGTACAGCTGTCCTCAACAAGGGCCAGGGTTTTTTCAACCCTGGCCCCAGCCCCGGCCTCATAGAAATATCTATCCAGTGAGACCAGGGCCCTCGGTGCAGTTCTGCAGGGCCTATAAGGCCGAGATATTCCACCATGCATATGGTTGAGGGCAGCAACGGTTTCCATCATAGTTGGCCTCCCTCCCCCCCTTCCCTTATCTTATTTGGGTTTGATTTGTCTGGGGCTCCTGACCATTCCCCTCCAGGCTGGCTGCTGACCTGTGTGCTAATGTATTGGGTACCAGCTGGATTTTAGAATTATGTTGTGGTTTTAATTGTAAATTATATTTTGGATATTAATATTTATGGATTGTATAAATGATGTTTTTATGTAAGCCGTTCTGGGCCTGGCTTCGATAGAGCAGGATATACATTGAAAAATAAATAAATAAATAAATGGTAGTGTCATGGGCCAGCCTGCTGACACCTCCTCAGACTAGGAGGAGGTCAGTCCCAGCCCAGGGCTGATGACAAAGGAGAACTCGCAGGCAGAAGCTGTAACAGGGTAGCGGTCACAGGCAGAAACGGTTGCATCGTGCCCTCAGCTCTCCAGCTCAGGAACTCAAGCTGTGCCTGAGACCCACCAACTGGCAGCCTCACCTTTGGGGTCCCTGGAGCATCAAGAGCAGTGAAGGAAGCATTTAAGATGTGAAATTCAGGAGAGATGAAGAAGTGCAAGATTGCTGGCTCAGTGGAGATCAATCCCTGACTGCAGCATTGAGGCAGATGAATTACACCGGGCTTGGAATACTGAAACAACCTAATTAACTGCAACTGAAATCTGTCTCGGCAAGATAATTCCATGTTTAAACAGCTAGTGAAGAAGGCCTTGTGTGGGAGCATCATGTTGCTTGTGTGCCTGCCTTTGTAGCCATACTATATGTTGGACTCTGCAAACCTGACTCTTCTGGACTGGACCTGACTACGCCTTTTGGATTTGCTTCCTCCTGCTTTGATGCTTCTGACTTGGAATTATCTGTTCTTGATTTTGGACTGTATCTACTGACCATGTCTCGTGCTTCCTGCCATAGCCAGCTGCCTGACTTTGGACAGGTAGTATAGATATGTCATCAGCATATACCTGATTTGGAAGTTATGAATAATCTGATTTAGCCATCTCATATGGCTATAAATAACATGAAAGAAACATAGAGCAGAAGAGGCAGATGATTCAGACTCACCAGTGGGAACTCTCTTCTGTGTATCCAACAGAAACCACCCAAAAACCCATGTTAGATTCTATATCCTTGCTGTAATTGGGCCAACATCATGATCAAACATGGCCAGTAGATCTAATAATATTAGCAAGGTCACACTGCCCTTGTCCAATTGCAGCCGCAGATCATCCACCAGCATTATTAAACCCATATTTGTACAATAGGCATAAGCATCTGAAGAAAAGGATCAGAGAAGACGTCATGTTGACACGCCTAGAATGAGTGTCACCACCCACTCAATTATCTTACCCCAAAGAACTTGTTTTACCTCTCATCTCAGATGAGGAGGGGGATCGAATACAAGGTGCTTTTTCTTCTTTAAAAGTAATCGAGTAATTTAGATCGCATGGACTCAGTAGGGGTGTAATTCCTATACTTTTCTTTGAATTTCCATATATGGTTTCACAGAGAGTGCCTAACATATTATGTTTTTACTACATTCAGAAGTTCTATGTAGAAGAGCCATTTGTGCTATTCTGTGTGACATGGAACACACATTCCACTTGTAATGAATAAGCACATGCAGTTGTTACAAAACAAATGTTCTGTATTTCACTCACAAGGCACTTTGTATGTCATAATATGCCTGTTTTTGTCTACATTGAAATTATCTCTATGTAGGAAAAATGCCATGTACAAATTGGCAGTCATTTGCAATATATGTTGAAATCACTGTACTTCAAAGCTGGACTAAATGGTCTACTGCTTTTTGATAAGATATGAATCACCCAGTTGACATTTAGTAAGAGAAACATGCAATGGTGTCATTCCAGTCACCATTTCCTATTCAAATTGTAGTAGAGGTGAAAAAAATGCTGAATGCAATAATAATATCACTTTACATGCTGCTTTCATAGGATATTACTGGCAGCAACTATCTGTTATCTAGTTAGGCCCACTGGGCCTTGCAGCTAAGCATGATGGTTAAGGTTCCAGTAGTTTTCCTCTAGATGGGAAGTACCTTGTGAAAGGAAGCAAGCACTATGTCCTGATTCATGGTGGATTTTAATGATGTCTAATACATTTTCAATTGCTCCCAGATAATTATACCATAACAGGGGCTTCAGGTTGACTGGAGTCCTACTCTGAAGTGTTCTTAATGTAAGAATTATATTGAGTGTTCACTCCTTAGTTGATATTTCTCATCCTAATGTATCTTTAATATCATGCTCCAAAGTTCATGCACACAAGTAAATTGTCATCAGCCACCATGTAAGATTTCTTGACTTGATACTCCTGTGGCTTATTAGTGCCTGGCAAGCTCTCCCTGAGAAAATCTAGTTGATCTGGTAATGTGTAAAGGCTATTAACACTTTTAGTTAGGGCAGGAGTGACAGTTCAACAGCATACAAACAAGATTTGCCAACTTCCCATATGCCTAAAATTTCACCATTAGCATGGTGTATAACCAGCACGTGTGCTTCTGAGACTGATTTCAGTATTTGTGTATTCAGTAAAGGATTATCTGTAAAGTTTGTTGTACAGAAAGGTGGGAGAAGGGTTGCAAAGATGTAATAAAAGAAAAAAAATGATATTACTTTTAAAGAAGTAAATAACGTATGACTGAGGAAGGGAACTTTGTGTATGTGTGTGTGTGTATGTGTGTGTATATATATATATATATATATATGTCACTAATTATATAAGGAAAACGAACAAGGGTGCTTTCATAAGACCTTGTTCATCTTTGTGGCTTCTCTGCAGTCCCAGATTAGGACTGTGCTTGCATAGGCCAGTCATGGAAACAAACGTTTTGGACCCCTTTCAGATGACCATTCTAAACCCGATGTTATCTGTTGTTGGCTCGATTCTGAGTAAAGCAATACAGGGATGGGCATTTCATACAGCTGATTTCAATCCGTTAATGAGCTGTCCCTGAAGTGCTCTGGCCACTTCAAACAGTGTCACACTTCCCCCCCACCTTTTTTCATGGCATATTCTTTTTTAGCTTTTTTGCCACTTTCTAAGATTAGTGCTATAGCACCATAGCAATCCAGTGCATCCAAATGCTGGTAATATAGCACTGTAGAGTAGATGAGTTGAGCGCTTTGTGGTAGAACTCCCCTTTCACCAAGTTTCATGTGGACAAAGTGGACAAACCCAGCTTGCGGTTTATCCCCAGGGTTGTGTCCAGTTTGTACCTCCCCCCCCACGTACCATCCTCATAGGCAGAGCACATGCTACACTCTTCGGACGCTAGAAAAGTATTACTGTTTTATATAGAGTGTACAAAAGAATTCTGCAAAGATGTGTATCTCTTTGTCTGCTACAGGGGACCTAGGAAGGGTAATTTAGTTTTGCCTCAGTTGCTTTCTCAAAAGGTGATGTCCACCATCCAGTGCTCCTATGCTCTGGCTTAGACACCTTGTCCTCTACCAGTTACTGCACATGCTACCAGGGTTCAGGTGTCATTTGCCTTTGTCCTCAGAGGCATGATTTTGTCTGACATCTGTAGAGCTGCTACCTGGTCGTCCACTTCCACTTTCATTCCACATTACGCTGTGGGCATAAATTCAAGGTGTGAGGCAGCTGTTTGCAAAGCTGTGCTACAGAGTCTCTTCAGTTAAAGATACCACACTCACCTCTAGGGTAATTGAGCTTGTGAGTCTCCCAATGTGGGACTGCACAGAAGCCATGACATTGCCCTTACCTGTAACTGTTGTTACTGTGCGGATACATACCCCTTCCTCCTTTCCCTTCTGTGGGCTCTCTGCTTTAGGCACCCCATGATGCTCCATAGTGGCAAAGGGAGAACTGAGGGAAGGGGCACTCCCCCATCCCCCGGCCATGTGCCGTTTTTGGCATGCAGCTGGGGAGGGGAGCACTCCTATCACAATAGAAAGCACTGGAAAGATTTAGAAATTTCATTTCCACTGCTGGCCTGTGTATCTCCAGTTCCAATGTGAGCCTGCAAGGAAGACCACTTGATGAACAACCATTATAGGTAAGTGCAGTCTTATTTTTCTTGGTGATAGTACATGTGACTGTACAGGATAGTACTCATTAAGTCGATGCAGTCATGCAACTTCCTGATACGATCCCTTCTGGAAGAAAATTTCTTATTACTAAAGTAAGTTAGTACAATTCATAATTGATTTTTAGGTGTAGATCTTCCCTATCTAGAATTGGCAGATTGGATGTTCTAGGAACAAAAATGTCTGCCATCCATGTTCTAAATCTGCACACTACCACACTTCATTTACCTACTGGCTTCCTAAAAAGTTATAAACAACAAAATCCACACTTCAGTATAATCAAGTGGGATTTTTACACCTTAAATGTAATGCAATAAAAAATTGAAACCTAATTAAGAAAAAAACATGTCTTCACAAATTACTTTTGACCCTAATGAACCAGCTGGATGATTGCAGGTACTAAGTAAAGTGCTTTGGAGTGTCATCCTAAGCAGAGCTGCACCCTTCAGAGTCCATTTTGCTCAGGGGATTTAGGAGAGCTTAACTCTGTTTCGGATTGCACTGTCAGTGACTCATTCAAACTTGTATATATGCAGATCAGATTCTAGATTGTACAGTGCTCAAGAAATGGGCAACAGCAAATGTACCCATTAACCTTTCCAATTGAGGGCAGAAGTCACCAGCTTCATTAATATTTATATGCTGAGACATACTGAGAATGGCCAACATTGCTCTGAGTGCCTCAGATATATATATTCAGGAGCAAAAGAAAGTATTGTCTGCATCAGTGCATCCTAGTTGCATTTAATTTCACTTTACTTGACCTTGCCCATGTATTACTTGCAAAGGATTTTTTCATAATACATGCTTGTTCCTATTGGGAATTTCTTTGTTGTTAAAGTAACACTAGATTGCACATATGCAAAATCGTCTACATCTTAAGCAGTGGAAGAAAAGACTCCCCCCAAAAGACAGGGGAACCCAAGGTGGGTTTTTGACGTATTTGAATGATTCACAATCAGAATCAATCCTCATTAAAAAAATAAGAAACCAGGAGAATAAATCAGCAGATTCAGACCAAGCAAATGTGTCCAAATCCAAAACCAGTTTTTTCAAATCTTCTGTCTTCTGCTCCATTTTATTTGATATGCAGTGCAGTCCTGAACAGAATAATACCATTACAACTGATTGATGTAAGTGGATTTAGGGGTGTCAAACTCAATTGTTATGAGGGCTAGGGCTGTCGATTCGGTTCCATCCGAACTGAAAAACAGCCGAATTTTCCCCAATCCGGCGGGTTTCAGTTCGGATGGAACCGAACTCAAAAAAAGGTGGGAAAATGACACGCCGAATTCAGCGAGGTCTGGCAATTGCCGGATAAATTCGGCAGGTTCGGGAAGGAGACGGGGAGGGATCCAAAGGGGCCCAGGAGCAACGGGGTAAACCTCCCCTTACCGGCAGGGTTTTCCTTCTGGGCAGACTTGGCGGCAGGGAAGGAGGTGGCAGCCCTCAAAGAAGCCCAGTCCGGCGGGTAGAACCCAGATGACACCAGAGGGCGGGGCCAATGGCAGGAAGAGAGCCCAGGAGAAGCCGAGGCCAGAATGCAGCCAAGCGGCGGGGAGTGGAACAACCGGGGCGTCGCAATCACCCTCAAAGGCAACTGCCCCGCCGCCCAGCTGACAAGCGGGCGGGCGCGTCCAGGACTGGGGCATCACTGCGCCCCAGCCCTTAGCCCCAGCAATAGTCTCGCTGCCCAGCTGACAAGCGGGGAGTCCGGGGAAGGGGGAGTCTTTAAACTGCTCCACGCTGCCTGGGCTGGCAGCGTGGAGCAGTTTAAAGCCCCCCCTTCCCGAGACTCCCTGTTGTGCTCTATCTATTATCAGTGGCTCATAGAAATCTCTCTTAGAATGCTTGGCAATGCTTGGACCCATTTTCCAGGGTCCAAAGAGGTCCTGGCGTAGAGTAAATCTTTTTACAAGGAAGAGCAGATACTGTTACTGACATTTGGAACTCCCATTTCTTCTCATCCTCTTAAGGCAACAGACGCGTGTCTTGCTTCTGTCTCTGTGTTTTGAAGTTTAAGGGGTAAGTAAGAAACTGAAGTTAATTGTAAGTAAAAAGTCCCAGGATAATTAGGGGCTCTTGGCTTACTTTGGTTTCATCTTAAAGATATAAACCACAAAATATTCATTATTTTTAGTGAGCAGAGCTTGACATAGGTCAGAATTTACCACAGGGGACAGACTTGAGAGAATAAACAAGGTGATGATTGTCAACATCATTGAATCCCTGTACAAATAAACAAGCTTTTCTGATTAAACCTAAAGCATCTGGACAGTAACGTCAGACATCCTCGATGGTGTGAAAAGCAGCAATGAAATGGAAAACCTCCATGTAGCCTAGGAGAGAGGCCACTTTTGGGATTACTTAAAGGCTTGAAAATATCCAGTAGTTTTTAAATGGATTGCCATATCATCATTTCAGCCTTTTAGCATTACTATACAGTGAGGTCGTGATAATCATTAGATATGTGCCTAAAGTATAAGTAGCATGTGCACTCAGGATGAGTGAGGTGAACACTCGGTATATCATTATGAACGTGCCAATGAACTTCATTTGTGGCCCCAGCAGAAAAGGGGGCAAAGAGATGGCAAGGCACCTCCCGCCCCAGCAAAACTCATGTAATGACACAACAACCTTCTGGATTTGAAAATGGCCACAACATTATTGGTACAGCAGATGACAGAGCCTTGGCACAGCATGGAACAAAGGATCCCTGGATCATCCTTTAATAGGGTGAAAGAAAATGGAGGGACCAGAAAAGGGAAGGGAAAGAGGGACCAGAAAAGGAAAGGAGGTCAGTTGCTGTAAAACCGTTGTTGCCCTCAACCATGGACACTATGGCATTATACCCTACTGAAGTCCCACTCCTCCCCAAACCCTGCCTTCCTTACAAACCAGAGTTGGCAACCCTACTTTCAACCCATGTTACAGGTTGTGTTTGAAAGATATAGGGGAAGTCTTCATAGTATAAAAGAACTTGGAGTCAACTGTACGGTGAACTAAGAGCAAAGAACAAGTTCATTTTATTTTAAAATTTGGAATGTTTTATAATTATTCTAACTTCTTGGCTATATTTAACATCTGTTCTTGCCTTTGTTCATGTTGATACTTTCGAAGCTTGGTAGGAGGTGAGGCTGATCTAAAATGAATATATGTTCAGTGGGGTGATTATACAGAAGTAAAATTAATATTTGAAGAATTATCCATCCTTGTTGGCTTAGGCATGGCATTTATATGCTAACTCAGTAAACAATGCGACTTACCTGGGAGCATTATTATTATTGTGGTTGAAATTTATTGTTGCTAAGGCAATTATTGTAAGGATTATTGCTTACTTTTAACAGATGAACTCACATAATGTTTGTTAATATGAACTGTTAGCACATTCCATCTTTCTGTTTGTATTCACCCTCTTTAAACTGAATAACATTCATCTAGCCAGTCATCAGCTGCCAGTGCTATCAAATGGCACCAATCAGCACAATGTCTACATTCTTTTTCCTTGGTTAGGTGATTGGGAAGGTGTTAAAGGTAACTACAATAACATTTGACAAGGCTTTTTACCTCTTCCCATTTATGTTTTAATGCTGTTGTCATGCTAAAAGCTTTGGTTTATGATGGATGGGCTTTAGGCTCTAGGTACACAGTTATGTTTTGCCTTATTGCGAGTGTTCAGCTTCAGGAAATTCCTTTTCAGCAACATGTTGAATACTCCAAGACCTAGCTTGTTTCCTTTTTTTCCCTTGGCCCCCCGTAGAAAACTTAGAGACACTTCTTTTAAGTTCTTACAGCTATTTGAGACAAAAAAAGAAAACTTTCTTTTTTTTGTCTTAAAATAGCTGAAAGAACTTAAAAGAAGAATAAATGGAGGTGGGGAAAAAAGGGTTTCCCCCCCTTTATGTATTACTAGTTCGGTGACTTTTTCCTACTACCTTACTTTGTATTTTCATGTCAATTGAAATAGGAGAGCGCAAGGAACAATCCAATCCAAAGCACACAGGTGTGCTTCTAATAGGTGTTTACCAGGGCTTTTTTAATGATAGTACTCACCAGTACTGAGTACTGACACCTTATTTTGGGGCTGTCCCAAGTGTTGGTCCTTGTGCACTGGCCTGCCCTACTCAGCCAGAGAAAGGGAGAGAGGACTCTCAGGAAGAGCCTAGAGGATCTGCAGAGGGAAGAGGGAATTGGTGGCAATTGGAACAACTTTATATATGAGTACTGGCCTTTTTTTATTACAAAAAAGCACTGTTGTTTACTGATTAAATTTCACTTAAGCTGTCTTCAGTGCCTAGTGTATAAAATCTTTGTAATGCATTTTATAAAGTGTCTGTTCATAAAACAAGGACAGGGCAAAAGCAAAAACAATTAGGGTTTCTTTCTCCAGAAGTAAAACAACAACAGTAACAGTCCCAAAGCAAATATATTTTGCCTTTCTAATAATGTAAGGCACAATGGCTGCAATTTTTCACATTTCCACAGCCTGACTAGCGATGGAATGCAAAATACCACAATGTCCCTCATTCTGCTAGTACTAATTTGCTAAAATGTAGGCTTGCATCACAGCAGAGAAATTCCAGGTGTCCTTTAATTTGCATTCTTAAACCTCTAGTTTTTTTCTCACTATTCAAATGCTTGTTGGTCTGCAAATGGGTAAAAATGTGTTGTGAGAGGTTCACTGAGAACTTTGCTTCCATATATTATGGTTTCTGTACAGTAACACACCTACCCCTCATAACTTTGGTCATCTGGCCTGTGCTGTTGCCACCCTGACCCTATCTTGCCTCTTAAACCCTCTCCTCTTATGTTCTTTTCTGTATTCTTCTCTCTATCATATATGGCTAGGCTTTAGGGTTGCCAGCTCTGGGTTGGGAAATACCTGGAGATTTTTGGGGAGAAGCCTGAGGAGTGTGATATTTGGGGAGGGGACTTCAATGCCATAGAGTCCAGTTGCCAAAACGGCCATTTTCTCCAGGTGAACTGATCTGTCACCTGGCAATCAGTTGTAATAGCAGGAGATCCCCAGCTAGTACCTAGAGATTGGCAACCCTACTAGGGTTGCTAACAACCAGGAGGAAAAAAACCCTCCTTCCCTTTAATAGAGGCTTATTGTGTGGAATTAGGCAGGGGAAGCATTTCAGGGCATGAAAGTAAATAACATTCTTTTAAGCCTCTATTAAGGAGTTAGAACATTTTTTCTCCAGATTGTTGGCAACACTATATATGGCTGCTGGAGGCCTTACAGTTATCTCCCCCCTCCCCGGTTTGGAGTGGGTAGATGGTTGTATTTCATATTCTAGAAATATCAATGGAAGTTGAGACTTCTAGATGATAGCTTCCTTTGCTCATGACATTATACAACATGTAGGAATGGGTATGTCCCAGGAAAAGGCTGATACCTTTTTTTGCTAGAAAAACCCTGTGGTTATAGAGGAAAGACAGTCCTGCCAAATGCATGATTTACACCAGTCCCAGCTGTGCGGACTAGCAGGAGAGTTGTGGGCTGAAGCACCTTGCTTTTCTGGATTCCCATGAAACCACACCCTCTTCCCCTAATCTAGACATACCCCTGTGCAATTCTTGTGTCTACTTGATCTATTTTTATATGTCCCAACAAATACTTGTATGTCTAGCATCAGAGAGGCAGAGGTTTGTTTAAAGAAGTCAGTAGCTTTTTTGCTCATGGTGTTTGTGTGAGAGAGACTCTATTTCTCTCTAGTAGGAGAGAACGGTGATTTTGCTCAAAGGCAGATAAAATAAAATCAGATAGGTTTTTAAGTTTTTTTAAATCAATTATTGCAAGTGAACATTTTTTTTTTAAATCTTGATATAAATTGAAACCATGTCAACAAACATTCATGTGCACATTGAGGGAAGAGGGAAGAAAGGTTTCAGCAGCATCTCTCCTGCATTATCCTTCTACTGTTAAAGTAAGATTCCACCACCATGTGTGCATTAGGAGAGAACGGTGATTGAACTGTATGCCATTGAAGTTCCTCCCCTGCCCAAATCTTGCCCTCCTCAGGCTCCACCTCCAAAATCTCCAGGTATTTCCCAACCCAGAGCTGGCATCCTAATTATAGGGCAAGCAACTGGAGGCTGCTGGGCCAGATTTGGCTCTCTGAAAAGTGTCTTTGCCCACCCCCATTTTCCAATCTGATGATGGAAGAATTATGGGAAACAAGACTTCAATAGGTAGGTCCCTTTTGAGGGTTGAAAGTGGAGCCGCCGGCCTAGCAGCCTCGCTCAAAGTTGTCGCTGACTAAGGTCAGAAATGGTTTACTGCAGTGGGAGCATATCTGTGTGCTATCTCCCCATCTTGCTTTAGAATCGTTTTCTCTTCTGTACAGCTTAGTGAAAGAAGAAGAAATCACTCAACAAGTGATTTCTTTCTTGTGCCTTGACAGGAGATGGCAATTATGAAACATTTAACTTCCTAAAAGAAGCATCATTGACAGTACTTGTCTTACTAACTTTCTTTGATGGAGAAGTTCTGGCAGCAGCGATGCTTCCGAAGACTGACAGTACTACTCGTTGAGTGACAGCCAAACGAAAATAAATCACACTCATGAAACCATTTCCAGCATGCAGTGAGGATATACATTATCAAAGCTGCTCTCCCCCTTATTAATAACTTAGTTCCTTTTGTCCATTGTTATGTGTTTTGTTTAAATGAGAAAAAAGCAAGATCTTTCTGACCAGGTACCTTCACTTTTTTGATCTATGTGGACGGGTTTTTTTTTTGGCTCCCAAGATAAGAATGCTGTGTGAGAAAATGTAGTTAGCTACTTTTGGGTAATATTGTCCTTTTCTTCAATTTCCATGTTTTCTTTGTTTTATGCTCAAGGCTACGGCTGCATGAGCTGTAATAGGTAGATAGAATTTCCCTGTCCGGTTTGGCATTATTTGTGTTTAATTGCTACATGGATATATTTAATAGTTATCTGAGCTATATATATATATATGGGTTAGGTGATGCACACTCATTTTTGTTCCTATCTGTTTCTGTTGCAAAATGAGCCAGTAATTTATTGCATGAGCAAGTCAGTCAGAAGTTTTCATTTTGTAGTTTTTTGGGTGGAAAAAAATTATAGCTGTCTCAATATTACTGAGCATTAGATGTGTGTGTTTTCCTGCTGAGATTTCTTTTCTGATAGAGGCAACAGATCAAAGTCACAAAGGCATAAGAAAATAATGATCAAAATCTACTTTCAAAGGGATCAGCCAATCTTATTGCCCACAAATGATTATTTTCATAAAATCATAGGGGGGCGGGGGTCCAGAGCGAACAAGTGTCTTGAGATTTCTAGTGCTGCCTTGAGAGGGTAAATGATTAGTTCCCATTAATAGGAAAATTTGGATATGTGATTATACATATTCCTAAACATTTGATGTTGGTGTCTAGGACTTTGGATTTTTTTTTTAACAAGTTTTATTAATTTTACATATAAACGGTAATACAAAGAAAAGAAAAAGACAAAAACAAAAAAAGGGGGAGGGGGAAGGGATACCCCCACTTTTTCTAACATCCTAATTGAGTTACAGATATATTCCCTTTTTCTGGTCATAGTCAATCTAAATACATTTATGCATACATATTTGCTTGAGTTTAAGGTTAACCTCCATCAAACAGTGGTTTAATTATCATTTATTCCCCATTAAACCAGTTTTGTGTTCAAAACCTTTTTTTCTTCTTCTGCCCTATAGTTACATGAGTTATTCTTACTCTTTCTTATTCCCTTGTTCTCCCTTATCCTCTCTGGTTTCTATGTTTATACATCAAGGGTTTATCGTTTCATCTTTCACAACCTTTCAGGAATATATAAAAGGGTTCCCAATGTTTTTGATGGTATTCGTATGTTCTGTCTTTTAGAAGATCGGTGAGTCTTGCCATATTGTCATATTCACTTGATTTTTCCAGCCAGGTTGTAGTGTCTGGGATACAATGTTAAGTAGAAACATTTTAGGATTGAAATCAATATGCTGTTTAAGTATTTTTTCGATATTTTAATGTATTTCTTTCCAAAATATCTGTACTCTACAACATGTCCACCAACAATGATAAAACATGCCCGTATTACTGTGAGATTTCTAGCACATTCCTGATGTTGATTTGTCTATATTTTGAATATCATTAGGGGTGATGTACCAACGGTAAAACATTTTAAACCAGTTCTCTATGATGTTTTGACTAACCATGAATTTCATCCCTTTCTTCCATAAATTTTCCCAATTTTCCAGTGGAATATTTTCTTTAAAATTTTCCATCCAGACTTTGGATTTTTTTGTTGGTCTTTTAAAGTAAAGGTAGTCCCTTGTGCAAGCACCGGGTCATTACTGACCCATGGGGTGATGTCACATCACAATATTTACTAGGCAGACTATGTTTAAGGGGTGGTTTGCCATTGCCTTCCCCAGTCATCTCCACTGTACTCTATTCATTTTACTGACTTTGGAAGGATGGAAGGCTCAGTCAACTTTGAACTGGCTACCTGAACCCGACTTCCATCGGGATCAAACTCAGGTCATGAGCAGAGCTTTGACTGCAGTACCAGAGCTTACCGCTCTGCACCATGGGCCTCCTCCTTTAGTTGGTCCTTTAGGTTCCATTAAACATTAGATACTGGCAAGTAAAAATTGGAAGCATTTTTCCAGCTTCCCTCAGGGGTTTATTGTTCATAAAATAACTTTTTACACCCACAAGTGCCATCTAAATTATTTACAATCAGAACTTTAAGGGAGTTGGCTTTGAAAAAGAATATACACTGCATCGCTTTGGAAAATTGCAGAATAAACCGAGGAACTTTAGTTTGACTACTGTTATCTTTTATAGGCAGTATTTTGGGTAGCTAGTTTAATTTCTTATCATAGTTAATTTTTAAAACATTTCAAGTAATTTTCAACTGCAGCAGCTTTTGTGACATCTTAGAACATTCCGAGGAATAATGTACAGTTAGCAAAATTAACTTTCTTCTTACTTTGAATGCAGCTACTTTGAACTGGAAAGCAGTGGCCTGAGAGATGAAATAAGGTATCACTACAGATTTAATGGAAAGTCAAGGACAGAGGTGTTTCCGTATCGGCTAGCAGATGGGCAGTGGCACAAGATTGCATTGTCGCTCAGTGCATCCCACCTTCTGCTTCATGTGGACTGCAATAGGTAAGGTGGTCGCTTGTTTGTCTGTTGTCTTTAAATAGCCTCCCACAATATCACTTGATAAAATCTACACAAGTTCGATCTGCTGTAAAGTTCTACAGCAGAAGTAAATGAGCGAGAGAATATACTTAAATAAAATTCTGTGCTTTGATTATGAACAAAAGGCTGATTACTGATTTGGGCGATGAGTGTTATAAATACCACCATGTCCTGTGAGTTTGAGCTGAAGTTGTGTTTGTCTTGATTATACATGCGGTATATTGTGCTGTCTGTTTCTTCCCTTTCAAAATCTGAAGGTGTAATTGTAGCTGCTAATTTCTTTTCATGTAATCAGGTGCCTTTTAAAAAAACAAACCTCTTCTAAACAAACTTTTAAAAGTAGACTTGTCTTAATTGTTCAAAATGCGCACCACTGATTCCCTGCATCTAAATGCTTCATGTTTCTTCTCTGACTGATAGGGCTTTTGTGGCAACTGCAGCAGGTTCATTTTCCTTTGATGAAGAGAGCATTGGGACTCATGATGCTCTTGTAACAATTTATTGACGTATGTACAGTGGAACAGATGTTATGAGAGTACAGAAGCAAGCACATAGGCAGTTCTAGACTCATAGCAACATGGCTGCCCTGAAATTCCCAAAGTTCTCCAGAAACCCTCTTAGCAAGGCTGTGTCCTCTTTGAAGATACAATTTTACTGTCTGATGAAATAATTATAGATAGAAGGCTTACCTTTCTGTCCGTTGTTTTTTTTTTACATCGTATATCTTTTCCTTGGCCCAGGGCACAAGATAAGATCACATACTCATTTTGGTAAATTAGAAAATGAGCAGACAAAAAAACCCTAATATCTAAAATAATAATAGCCTTATAATTTTAGTTGAACCTGCATAATTTATATTTGTTGAAAAGGGGAAAAGACCTACAGAGAGAAACATCCATTGGTGTCCTGCATTTTTGAAAAACTCTCCAAAGTTTACCTGTGTGTGTATCAAAGAGCTCAAGTTCAGCATGCAGTGGTATTTTATGGCATGGAAATGTTTTTCAGATAAGTTGCTATTGGTCTGTGTATAACAGAAGGTAGATTTAATCAATATGTGGTGGTGATGTGGTACAACACTATCTTCTTGGGAAATGGTGGCAGAAACAGGCATAGAAATGTTGAAGGTTGATCCTATTGTTTTTGTTGAACTGTATAACATGGTGTCTTTGGCATGTTTATATTATTCAGTACAATATTCGTTTGTGTAGTAGAATCGGAATTTGGGAAACATTGGTGTGCAATCTCTGTCACAGGCATATCAGATGGGGGAAGGAAATGACGGAATTTGGTTGATTTGGCTACAGTTGCTACTTATCAAAAATCATGAATGTAATGGCTTAGCTTAACACAGTGTTTTGGTGGATGCTAAGGTTCGACCCACAGAGCATGACTTTTGTGCCTCCCCCCCATCTCTGCATCTCAAAATGCCTGCTGGAATGCTACTCCTGGAATAGCCAGGCCAATATTAGAATGTACAAATTGTTTGGAATTCAGCAATACATTGATAATAGTAGAATAATATACTGTAAATAGATAATATTTGAATTTGATATTATTATTATTGCTTCTCTTTACATAAAACCATACACACTTTTTCAATATGCAAATGATTTACTAAAACTATTCCCTGCCATGAAAGTAAATTTTGCATCGCACCTATAACTTAGTACCCTTTGTTCCCTGAATATGTTCTAGCATAATATAAATGACTCTGTTAGGAACATTTTGCATATGGAAGAATTCTTGATGTAGCAGAGAGAAGGGGGAAAGGTATTTGCCTATGCAAAACATGTACAAATGGACTCCCCCTGTGGTGTGAATGTTGACTCTCCCATGACCTTACTAAACGGCCCCAGGCAAGCTGCCTTAGAGTATAGAGTTACCAGGATTATGCAGTATTGCATGTGAAGTGCTTCAAACATACTGGAGCAATATATAAATGCTAAATATGATTATTAAACATGCCATAATGTTCATTCCTAGTTAAATGGAAGGATGGCAAAGACCCTAAAAGGTCTTTTAAACATTTGTTGAAATGTGCTAAGGGCTGAGAGAGAGTGCTTTCTGGATTTCTGCTGGGTTTCTTCATGGTTGAAATGAATAAAATAAATTTATTGGGCACTTAAGCATAAGCTTTTTCAGTCACATGTGCCACAATGCTTTCCAGCCCTGAGGAGTTATTTGAGGTGTTATTGAGGTAACCTTCAAAGACTTCAGCATAGGAATACTGAACATAGGAACATAGGTTAGCCTTATCTCCTGTTGACTGGGGATCCTGACAAGAACAGCAAACCCTCACTAGATCTTGAGTCATGTGTGACTTTCTGTGCTCTGAAAGTCTTCTTCTCAGATCGAGATTACAAAGAAATGTGACTGGTAGATAGGAAAGCTGTTTAAAGAATATCCCAATTAATATTCCACAAGTATATACAGGTTCATTGGTTCTTGTAGGTTATCCGGGCTGTGTGACCGTGGTCTTGGTATTTTCTTCCCTGACGTTTCGCCAGCAGCTGTGGCATGCATCTTCAGAGGAATAACACTGAAGGACAGTGTCTCCACTGTCCTTCAGTGTTACTCCTCTGAAGATGCCTGCCACAGCTGCTGGCAAAACATCAGGAAAGAAAATACCAAGACCACGGTCACACAGCCCGGATAACCTACAAGAACCAATGAACTCTGACCGTGAAAGCCTTCGACAATATATACAGGTTCTTTCCCCCACTCCATTCATCATGTTATTTTTCTATGTCAAAAAACATGCACTTGGCATAGCTGTACCTATTGAAGAAAGCAGATTATAGCATTGGGCTGCAACATGGATGAAGAGAGAGATGTCTGCACAATGGCACTTGCCCTCTGGCACCTTTCCACTCTTGGCACAGCTTTTGGACTACTGGTCCCTCCACCCTTTCCAGTTTAATTACACTCTTTGGCATTGAGGGGAGGAAACAGGAGACGTGACTAGAAATGTCACAAGCACTGTTCAATAAAAACTGTTTTACTTGTTTAACCAAAGGTTTATATCCCTAACTGGATATGATCATCATAGGAAGAATATTTCATGGATCTAATTCAATATAAATGGATGAGTCCTGAACTGTCAGAGAAAAGATCTTGGAGTTGTAGTGGATAGTTTGATGAATATGTCGTCTCAGTGTCCAGCAGCAGTGAAAAGGGCAGACTCCGTGCTGGAGAGTATTAGGAAATGGGGGGAAAAACCACCAACCAATAATGTAATGTCCACAAACAGATCTACTGTGCATCCTCTAGGAATACTGTGTACAGTTCTGGTTAGAACTGGAAAATGTACAGAAGAGGGCAATCAGGTTGCTAAAGGGATTAGAGCACCTTTCCTCTTTAGTCTGGGTCTTTTCAGTTTAGGAAAAAAAAGATGTCTGGGAGGCATGATAGAGGTTTATAAAATTATGCTTGGGGTGGAGAAAGGGGATTCTCCCTCTCCCATAGTACTAGAACTTGGTGGCACCAATGAAGATTCTCAGCAATAGATTCGGGATGGACTAAAAATATATATATTTTCACTCAATGACTAATTAAATTGTGAAATCCATTGCCTGCAGACATAGTGATGGACATTAACACAGATAGCTTTAAAAGGGAATTAGACAGATTCATGGTCAGCCAGTGGCTAAAGACAACCTCGATATACAAAGGCAGCAAATCTCTGAATACCAGGACTAGGAGGCAATGTTTGTTGACCTTCCAGGGAAGCTGGTTGTCCACTGTGTGAAATAGGGTGCTGGACTAGATGGACGACTGGTCTGACCCAGCAGGGTGCTTCTTATGTTGGCTGCAAGCATCCTGTATTTCTTGGGAGCTGAGGTAGGATGTTTGGGAGGGGTTTTTGTTGAGTTTGCCATTTTGGGTTTACACTGAAATCCGCAACATGATTTTACTTTCCTGGGGTTTTGGTGAGGAAAGGCTTAACATGAAAGTCTGGCAGCTTCCTTGGCTTGTCTCTGAATATGGGAGGCATGGCTCCATGGCCAGCTGCCTCTCCAAGGGTGGCCCAATCTCCCTGAGAGAAGCTTTCACACTTTCCTGCTGCTAGTAGTCCTTAGCAAGTGAATCAGTGATGTGGTGAGGCTTTGCCATTAGTTAGGTGCCACAGGGCAGGCAAGAAGAGTCCCTGGGTTTCTTGTGGTTAGGAAGGGGAAAGAGTGACAGTGCCGAAGCCTGGATTTGCTGGGACAAGCCAAGATACAGTAATAATGCATGGACCAAATCTTGGTTTCACAAATTAACCCATAAAGTGAAAACAAGTTCATCTACAAGCAGCCCTCTGGTAAGTAATCCATATAGGCTTGAAGCAGTAAAGGTAGGTACATTAATGCTTGTTAGATTCATAGCCGTATCATGTCGTACCATAATGTGTTGTTAATTAGCTTGTTTTATAGCTTAATTTCCTACCCAAAGTTTGCATTGAAAAAAAGAAATGAACCTTTTTTTGCTTCATTTTTTTTTTAAAAAGTGGCTTCTGCTGACACTTCAGCGAATTTCATAAAGCTGTGAAAGTGATTAGCTGTGCCTAACAAAGGGCATGGCAGCCAAGGGCACCGTTGAGAGCTGCCAAAGTATCTGAGCTTTCCTAATCTTCAGTGGGAGGAAGGCTGCACTTGAAAGAAAAATGTGTGAATCCTGTATTAGGGAAGGCAGCTTTTACATATCAATTCCCCCATTTTAGGGTGGCTTAGTAGTTTCTTAGGCTTACAGATGAATTGGGAATGCTTAATGAGAAGCAGCGGTTCTCTGGGCTTATTTGAGCAAATGAAGTCATAGGAGAAGGGAACGCTGTTGTAGTCGCTAGATCGGTGGGTTTAGCTGGCTTTGTTAGCATCACTGCCTTTCCTTCCCTTACTCACTCATTCCAGTCAGATGAACAAAATTCGAGACATGGATATCTGTTGAAAATTGTCATTTGTCTCAGTTTAAAAGCACCATAAAGAGGAGCCGCAGCCGTTCTGGACTGTGGCGTTGTAGCGTCAGGTTGGTTTTTTGGGTGGGTGAGAGAGGAGTGTATGAGACCATAGGGTCTCATACAGACTCTAAAGTTCTTTCAGACTCTAAAGCCTAGGTTGTTCCATGAATTTTGTTTTCCCATTCACTCAGACTAGGGGGGAAAGCACTTGTTATGTCACAATAGTGTCGTATAAAAGCAAATTTTAAGCTATAGTCGAACTGGTATGAGTTTAGTGAAGAACTCCCCACTTCAAACCATTCCTCATGATCTTAACGTCTCTTCAATGAATTCTTAAAATACTAACAAATACAAAGAATTATATACAAAGAATTAGTGTAAAATCTGAATACGTTTAAAATCTGCTGAAGCTGGAGGGTGAGAGATTCAAAACAGATAAAAGGAAGTATTTCTTCTCACAATGCATAGATAAATGGTGGAACTCCCTGCCCCAGGATGTGGTGATGGCTGCCAACTTGGAAGGCTTTAAGAGGGGAGTGGACATGTTCATGGAGGACAGGATTATCCATTGCTGCTAGTCAAAATGAATACTAGTCATGATGCACACCTATTCTCTCTCGTATCAGAGGTGCATGCCTATTATATTAGCTGTTATGGAACACAGGCAGGATAATTCTGCTGCTGTTGTCTTGTTTATGGGCTTCCTAGAGGCACCTGGTTGGCCACTGTGTGAACAGACTGCTGGACTTGTTTGGCCTTGGTCTGATCCAGCATGGCTTTTCTTATTTTCTTAATCTATTTACTTTTAATACATATTTCTGAAACACCTTTTGCATATAAAGCCTTGACTAGCTGTTGATCCTATTGTTTGCATGTATGGCTGTTACGGAGATGCGCTATATCATCCAAAAGGGTGAGTGTGTGCCATGATCTCAAGCACATGCCCAAAAGAAGATGGAAGTAAGCTTTTGTATTGTGATAATATCCCCCGTTCATAGTTATGCTTTCCAAACTGTTCGATATGCAGTACGCCGACTCACAGGAACACTTCGACACCTGACGCTTGATTAATCATTGACCTTAGCCATTCGACTACACTTGTAATTTTAATTCCAGTATATGCAAAGAATAGGCACTTGAAATATGAGTGGTGTTGTGGGATAAAAATTATGAGGCCTCTTGAATATTGTACAATTTAACTATGCACTAACGAGATGAAATTAGGGAGCGGGTGGGAATGAGACAAATGCATCTAAAAAGTGTGTTTGCCCATATGTTGGTCACTTTAGAATCTGTTCTTCCTAATTCCTAATAGTCCTAATTCTTTTGAATAGTATAACTGAATTCTGGGGGGGATGCAGTGGAATGTTACGTTTCAACTATGCTGACAGCAGTAAAGATACCTGTTTCCTAATAGAAAATGTCCAGCTTCAAGAAGGAATTTTTCTACTGGCTTCAACAGATGTTGGAGGGTAGAATCATAGAGTTGGAAGGAACCACCAGGTGTCCCAAATAGTAGCAGAAAAAAATTAATACATAGCCAAATTCAAATGTTTTTCAAGAAAATCAATGACCAATTCTTTCGGACTTTAAAAAAAATGCTAGTAATATTTGTGCATCATTTTAGAGCAGAAGTGTTATGTAAACGTTAATATTTATATCCATTAATCAAAAAATATAACTTGTATTCGGAAATGTGAACTTACTATAGAAAAAGGATAAGTAGCTGGATCTGTGAAACGGCATTTAAAAGAGAAACAAACTGGGATAATTTTATGTTTGAAATATATGCAGGCTGAAAATCGCTAAAACCCATTAGAAGTCCCTTACTGTTTCACAGTATCACATGGTATGAACAAACTAGTTCAAACGTCATCTTGCATGTTGTTTAGACCCTGTTTCTGTCTGATTTTTGGTGGTTGGGTCTGTATTTATAAGCCATGGGTACATGTGGAATCTTTCATTAATTAGGAATATTTTTTTTTACAGTAAGAGTTGTTCCATAGTGGAATCAGCTACCTAGGGTGGTGAGCTCCCCCTCACTTTTCAGGGATGCTCTAGGCTGATCCTGCATTGAGCAGGGGGTTGGACTAGATGGCTTGTATGGCCCCTTCCAACTCTATGATTCTATTATTCTAGTCCGCAGTAGGTACTGACTCTGAACCCTTGTCTTTGTCTCTTCCTTGTGAGTGCGCTTATTGCCTTGAATAGTTAAAATCTCAATGTTGCTTTTCGAGTCGTTAGCCGGCAGCCCTATGATTCTAGTGTGGTACAGTGGTTAGAGTTTTGGACTAGGATGTGGGAGACATGCTCTGCCATGGAAGCTTGTTGGGTGACCTTGGGTCAGTTGTGCACTCTGTGAGGACAATCAGAATTAATTAACCTGTCACCTGATCATCTTGATTCACATCATTTTCCTGAAATTTAGGAGTCTTTTTGCCCACTAAAGGATGGTCCATATGACCCCATAATAAAATCCTTAGACCAGTGAATTCCTGCTGAGAAACAGCAACTTCTAATGTAGGGAAAGAATGGAATTTTGAAGTTCAGTGTGTCAGATGCTCAAGATGGGCCTTGAACAAACGGCCCTGGCAACCAGACTTGCTGTTTCGTTCACATGTTACCATTTTACATCACCAGAAGATGGAGCCATAGGTGCATCATGTTAGCTACCTGTTGCTGTTGGGCATTAGCAAAGCAGCTGGTAGGAACAAGGGCGGTTGATGAGCATACAAAGGCAGTTTCAGCTGTGCTTATTTGTAGACTCGAGTGACCTACTGAACCAAACACACATCACTTTACCCTGTAAACGTGGCAAAGGTGATCCTTCCACAACTTAGTCTAGCTGGTTTTGTGGTTTCAGTGTAGTTTCCTGAAATCCCAGTCAACCGATGTACTCTTTTTTCTTCTGCTTTACAAATACATCTGAAGCAGTCTTTGAAAGAGCAAAAGATGAAACACGAATCTTGCAGCCTTGTTTTTTTGTTTTGATGATGGTATGCTGATTTTTGCGTTTCTGTTGTAATTGAAGCTTGATTCTACATTGTTCTCAACTCTGCCTGTCTGTTAATAAACCAATATTAATGTGAGGGAAATAATATCTGAGAGAATTTTGAGAGAACGTCGGTCATGAAAGAGCAGTCAGTTCATCAGTGTTATTTTCACCTCTTCCTGAGCTCTGGATTGTTAAAAAAAACCTATTAATAATTCCTGGTTGAGGAATTATTAAAAACATGCAGTCTGAACTGCTATCGTTGAATAATCCAACACATTTCCAAAAAAGGGAAAATTGATCTCTTTTGTCAGGACTCTGCATTTGCTTATGTTAACACCTACCTAAGTTTTATTTTTGTATTTGATATTTTCAACCCATCAGCTAACTTGGAAAAAAACCCAGTGCGTTAAGATATATTTTTTGCCCTGTAGAGATGCAGACCTGAAACCGTGTACATTTTATTAATTACATATAATTCATGCTTATGCAGATGTAACAGTAGGCGAGGGGTGTAAAACTGATTAAAAGTAGTACACCATATATTGTTCCTTTTTATGGTTTGACTGCTAGAGTGTAATATTAGAGAATACATAAATATACAGGAGTATTGGACTATTTAAACAATAAAACAATAAAAGCCAAACATAGAATTCAGTTTGTTTGTTTAAAAGTCTTATTTATAATTTTCAAGATTTCTTACAAATCAGTGAACAAACAAAAACTGACCTCATAATAACCTAATGTCACATACAGCTTCATGAGTTTAACACCTCCTTGATGATCCTTCTGGATCTGTTGGTAGAGTTTGAACTGAACCATTTTAAAGAGCTTTTGGCTCATGTGGAAGAGTGTTTTTAGTACTCCGGCTTTGAAGGGCAATTCTTTGGCTGCAGTTATAAATTTGTGATTGCTGGATATTTTAATTGTTATGATCTGATGTTTTATTATGTATTGGTTTTATTATTATTAACTGCCTTTGGTGCCAGTTTTCTGAGAGAAAGGCAGGTGTTTAAAGATTTTAAATAAATACTGTATGTTAGAAAAATTGATGAGAGAAAACACAGCTGCTAGAGATCAACACTTGTAAGTGTGTGTACCCCTTCTGGTCCATGACCAGCTTACCTGTTATGCTATCTTAGGGAAACGTTGCCTACCTTTGTTTGAACACTTTAAATACCACAAAGAGGGACTTGTGGGGCGATTTCATCCCGCTGCTGATCCTTCTTACCATTCTATCTCTGTGGTCCCTCCTGCTCTCAGCATCTGCAGCTTCTCCCCCTTCACTCCCCCTTCTCCCCGTTTCTAGCTTTCATTGGCTGTGTGTGTGTAAAGTGCCATCAAGTCACAGCCGACTCATGGCGACCCCTTTTGGGCGTTTTCATGGCAAGAGACTAACAGAGGTGGTTTGCCAGTGCCTTCCTCTGCACAGCAACCCTGGCATTCCTTGGTGGTCTCCCATCCAAATACTAACCAGGGTTGACCCTGCTTAGCTTCTGAGATCTGACGAGATCAGGCTAGCCTGGGCCATCCAGGTGAGGGCTTTCATTGGCTACGATGGCCTCAGTACAAACAATGCAGGGCAGCCATGCATCGATGTAGTTCAGTATCTTAGTTAAGGAATTAACTGCTGGAACAGCATTATGTATTGACTTTAATGCTAGTACACAAGCTGTTCTGAGCTTTGTCACGTATCTGTGTGGGAACACAGAGTTTTGTGTAGGGCAGCTAGGTCTCCTGCTCTAGAGAGAAATCTTCAGCCCAGCAGCTCCTCTGCCACCGCTACAGAATCCCAGAACATTGACCTGACATGGTGTCATTTCCAGGTTCACACCCGAAGTGCTGTTACGCTGTCAGAGTAAGGCAATTACAGGTCCCCCACCCCCTCTGTCTCCCACTACTTGCCAGTGCTGGGCTGGCAACCTTAGTGCTGTGTGTCATAATCCCTTGATTTATAAGCCTGGGCTATTACAATGGTTGGCTGTTAAATTATGGTGGTTGTGTTTGTATTAGCTGCTATGTGATGCATTTCCCCATTCTGCAATGCAATGCATTTTTCAAGCAGTTTAAGGCGATAGATTTCTTGAGCAAGCAGATGCATAAATTAGGTAAATTGTTGGAGGCTGCAAATGTTTTCACAGTGAACAGTGCAGGTTTTTCCTTGCGGAATAGTCTAAACTAATGCCTTTCTGCAAGGGAGGGAATAGCTCCCCTATTAAAAAAAATCATTCTATATATTTGGCAGAATAAATTGTACAATTTTGGAATAGTCTACATACCTGTGAAAGAATCCTCCGTGGTGAAGTCCCATCACTCCATCCTACTTTGCTTTCAGTCTTGCTGGAGACACACTCTTCATCTGTCTGGATGTTCAGCTGCCCCCAGCATAGTGCTGACAGGTGGTATCTGTAGGTTCTAAATGTCTGAGACCTACACAGCGACTTATAAGACTTTTCATCGTGAGGCAGAAAAAGTATTGACTGATAGGTCTGCGTTTTAAACAGGACAGGGGCAATATTGTGTTATGCTTTGCACGTGACATCTTGTATCCATCTTATGTGTATGCCATTGGTGTGGTGGCAGCAGGAGGAAAGGATATGTAATAATAAAATGAATAATTTCAAATCGAGACTGGCAAGGTTCACATGAGGAATTCAGACATTTGCTAAAGCATGGAAGTAGATGCATTATCTCAGACTCAAATATTATGTATTTGCCTTTTACAGTATAATGCTACCTATTTAGATGTTAGAGCAAAATGATGAGAAATCCTTAAAACATTGGAGGCTTCTTACTGCAGTGTAATGCTGAAGTTTTTAGCACAACAGCAGCAAAACAGAAAACCGTCTTTTCTACAGGGAATTTTCTATTACGTGGTCCCCAAAACAGATGCAATCAACAATGTGGTAATTGGAAAAGAGTGTAAATATGCTGTAGGATTTCCCCCTCACTGTTTAGAAATTGAAATGGATTGGATAGATGAATTGGGTGTGTGTGTGGGGAGGTGCAGGGAAAGACTGTGTTTTGTCTAAAGCTTGAGGCTGGAATTCAGTCCCATAAGAAGCCATGTAGTCCAATAGAAGAGATAAATGGGATGGGGGAAAATGAGGAGCTTGTTTCATTATGATCAAGAACAGATTAAAGTAATTGAGCCACTTCAGGCAATGGGTGCATCTTTTTGTATCTAAAATTCTCAATTTAAACCGGTACATACTTTGCTACTAAAGCTCCTCCATAGCAGCACACTCTTTTGTCACTGATTTAAATTTGAAATAATTCTGCTTAAAACTTAGGGTTGCCAGGTCTCCCTCTCCTCTGGCGGGAGGCTATTCGGCTGATATCTGGAATGTGTGCATGTGCACGCGCGTGCCGATACACACGCATCACTTCCAGTTTAGAACCAGAATTGCTGCCTCGCAAGGGGCCTTATACCTCTTAGTTTGAGTGGTAAAGCGGCCCTCTACCACTCAAACTAAGAGTTTGAGTGATATAAGGCCCCTTGCGAGGTGGCACTTCCAGTTGTAAGTGACGTGCACGCAGTATGTATGCGCACGTCCACATTTGCCCACCAACCCTCAGGTGGTCGGCGGGCAGAGGGGTAAATTGCCGGGGGGTTGCCCGCCACCAGCGTGCACCTGGCAACCCATTTAAAACTACACAAAACAGGAAGAAAGTTTGAGATATCTGATTGCATCTCCAAAGAGTTCTAATCTTCAGGACAGAGACATAGGGCGAAAACGCATGGTCGCTTTAACCTCCTTTATTCCCTGCTTCAGCCAGGATTCAGCCAGGATAGAACGCATGCGTTTTGCCGAGCGTGCGTTCGATCCTGGCTGAATCCTGGCTGAAACAGGGAATAAAGGAGGCTAAAGCGACCGTGCGTTTCTGCCCTTTGTTGGGGTTCCTTCAATGGCTAGTGCTGTTAGAGGACCACTTTGAAAAAGGGGCAGGGCTGTATCTGAAAGTATTTTGCAAGTTTCTTCTTTCCCCTCTGAAGCTTCTGCATTTTAGTTGCCCAGGAAAACACCTTAGGGTGCAAATAAACGTTTTGTTGTACTAGAATGTGAAGGAAACACAGGGTCCTTAACCCTGTGTTTCCCTTGTAACACTAATGGTGAAGTATTTCCCCTGGAGAAAATGGCTGCTTTGGCAATTCGACTCTATGACATTGAAGTCCCTCCCCTCCGCAAACCATGCCCTCTTCAGGCTCCACCCCAAAAATCTTCAGGTATTTCCCAACCTGGAGCCGGCAACCCTAAGGTGACAGTGATCAGTTCACTTGGAGAAAATGGCCACTTTGGAAGGTGGACTTTATGGCATTGAAGTCCTTCTCCCCTTCAAACCCCTCCCTCCTCAGACTCCACCTTCAAAATCTCCAAGTATTCCCCATTCCAAAGCTGGCAACCCTACTGATACATATACTTTTATATAAACATATAAGCTCATCCCTAGGGAATAGCTTGACAGGGTGGATTTGGAGGAGAGAACGGGTGGACATCTGGCTTTCTTTTGGGGGAGGGCAGGTAAGAATAATGGACAAAGACTCATGCAATTAATTAACGGCTCTGGTAATGGGCATAGATCAAAGCACTAAAACCTGTGGAGGTGATTTGCAGGATCAAAATGAGAATGTTCTAAATTATGAAACATGTTATGATATGGAGCTTGTTTTGCTGGATATCTGCTATTACTAGAAGGGTAAGGTAGTTAAGATTTAGCCTAGGGTTGCTTGTAACTAATTGTTGTTCCAGTGTGTTTTCCACATGGGGACAGGTTTGTGTGGTTTTCTCTAGAGCAACAGGAATGTGGCTTCTACATGGCTGGTCTCCCCATATTTTCCCTGCCCAGTTCCTCACCCCACGTCACCAGGGGGATTTTTCATTTTTTAAAAAGGCAATTGATATGTAATCATGATGTTATAGCATTAACATGATCTGTCTATTAGGTTCTCCGACTTCCCAGCTTTCATTAAAAAAAAATCAGTAGTCTCTTTAGTTGCAAAGATAAAAGGGGAAAGTCATATCTGTGTAATGAAGGATGCTGGAGACTTTTAAAAATTAAAGCTGGGCATTCATAGAACTTGATAGTTTGTTTTAACACCACACTGCATCAGTTGCTGATTTGAAAAAAAAAATGAAGAAAAACCCTGTGGTGGTAGGGAGAAGTGGCAGCTGTGAAGGGCTGGGGAAATAGTTCTGATGTGGTCAGGACTGGGATCATATAGACCAGCAGTTCCCAAACTTTTTGAGACATGGAGCACTTTTCAGGAGAGAAGTTCATCACGGAGCATTAATTTTCACCTAATACCTTTATACTATGCCATACTATGCTAGGAAAAGTTGAGGGCAGCAGGAAAAGAGGAAGACCCTACAAGAGATGGACTGACTTAATAAAGGAAGCCACAGCCCTCAATTTGCAAGACCCAAGCAAGGCTGTTAAAGATAGGACATTTTGGAGGACATTGATTCATAGGGTCGCCATGAGTCGGAAGTGACTTGACGGCACTTAACACACACACACACCTAAACTGAATGACAGTGGTATTTTTCTTTCCAATCTCTTCACGGAGCGCTATGAGATGTTTCACAGAGCACCAAGTTTGGGAAGATCTCAGACAAGATGGGGGAAACCTGCAAGGTGTGTAGAAGCACCAGAAAGCTATAGGGAAGCGAGAAAGGAAACCCCACTTCCCAGTAATTTAGGAATAGGGCAAACAAACTGTGTGGAAGTGCCCTAAATGATTTTACACTGGGGATTCCAACACTGAAGCATGTTAGAATGGCATATAATGGTTTATGAATATTTCCATTGTTAATATGCCTTTTGGTACTTAATTTTCAGAATTTAGTATTAGAATCATAGAGTTGGATGGGAGCAGACCGGGCATCTAGTCCAACCCCCTGCTCAATGCAGGATCAGCCAAAAGGATCCCTGACAAGGGTTCATCCAGCTGCTGCTTGAAGACTGCCAGAGAGGGGGAGGTCACCACTTCCCTAGGCAGCTGATTCCACTGCTGAACTACTCTCACTGTAAACAGTTTTCCCTAATGTCCATCCAGTACCTTTCCATGTGTAATTTATACCCATTATTGTGCGTCCTGTCCTCTGGTGCCAGCAGGAGCAGCTCCCTGCCCTCCTCTGAGTGACAGCCTTTCAAATACTTAATGAAGGAGGAGGAACTGGATTTTATACACTGCTTTTTCTCTACCTGTAAGGAGTCTCAAAGCAGCTTACAATCGCCTTCCCTTCCCCTCCCCACAACAGACACCTTGTGAGGTAGGTGGGGCTGAGAGAGCTCGGGGAGAACTGTGACTAACCCAGTGTCACCCAGTAGGCTTCATGTGTACGAGTGGAGAAACAAACCTGGTTCACCAGATTAGAGTCCACCGCTCATGTGGAGGAGCAGGGAATCAAACCTGGTTCTCTAGGTTGTGTGTGTGTGTGTGTTAAGTGCCGTCAAGTTGCTTTTGACTCATGGCGACCCTATGAATGAAAGTCCTCCAAAATGTCCTATCTTTGACAGCCTTGCTCAGATCTTGCAAATTGAAGGCTGTGGCTTCCTTTATTGAGTCAATCCATCTCTTGTTGGGTCTTCCTCTTTTCCTGCTGCCCTCAACTTTTCCTAGCATGACTGTCTTTTCCAGTGACTCTTGTCGTCTCAAGACGGGACTCTCTAGGTTAGAGTCCGTCATTCTTAACCACTATACCACGCTGGTGTTCTAAAGAGAGCAATCATAGCCCCCCTCAACCTTCTCTTTTCCAGATTAAACATTCCCAAGTCCTTCAGCCTTTCCTTGTAGGGTTTGGTCTCCAGGCCCCCAGTCATCCTGTGTGCTCCTCTTCTCTGTACCCACTCAATTCTGGCCATTTTTGAAGTGAGGCCTCCAGAACTGCACACAATACTCCAGGTGCAGCCTGACCAATACAGTGTACAGCAGGACTATGACATCTTATGATTTGGATGTTAATGCCCCTGTTGATAAACCCCAAGACTGGATTAGCCTCATCGAGATCATTTATAAAAATATTGAAAAGTACCAGGCCCAGAACTGAGCCCTGTGGGACCACAGTGGACACCTCCCTCCAATCATATGAAAGGCCATTGACAACTGCTCTTAGGGTGTGGTTCTCCAACCAGTTTCCTACCCACTTAACTATCCTAGAGTCTAGTCTGCAGTCCTCCAGTTTACCCAACAGAACATCATGAGGAACCCTGTCAAAATCTTTATTGACAAAGATAAACAACATCAATGGCATTCCCACGATCCAGTAAGCTTGTCACTCAATCAAGAAGGAAATGAGGGTGGTCTGGCAGGACCTGTTAGGAACAAATTCATGCTGGTTTCCCTGGATCACCCAGTTGTCCTTCAGATGCTTGCAGCTTGACCCCTTTAAAATCTGCTCCAAATCTGGGACAGGAGTCAGACTGACTGTCCTGTAGTTTCCTGGGTCATCCCTCCTCCCTTTTTTGAAGATTGGGATAATGTTCGTGTACATCTCCCATCTTCCAAGAGGATGTTTAAATATACATCACATCTTTATTGGCCAATGAGAAAAGCAAGGTATTTTTATCCCCATTGTGCTACTAGAGTTTGAAATACTCACACCAGGGATCATATAAGCTGCTGAAAGTATATAGAACAAGAAGTAGTACTAATGATTTCAGAATTTCATTGGTGTAAAAATGGTTCTAAGTAGAAAAGTAATACCAATTTCATGGAAATCCATATTCAAAATTGTAGCATGAGCTCTTCACTAATTTGTGAAATTTCCAACTAAACAAATGACACGGTTAATCAATTTTCAAGCTTCAGGGAGTTAGTTGATTACCACGAGGGATGAACATTTAGTCTCTTTTGGGAACTGCTGCTCAATTCGCTAATTACATTATGTTTTTGAAATATTTTTGAATACACCAGGTATTGGCTGTTGCTGTGTTTTATGGGTCACTGGGTTAGCTTTATGGATCAAAGTGAAGGCAGTGATGCAGTTTGAATTTCTAAACACATTGGTCAGATTATAATTAAACAATACTTCCTGGTGGATTTACATTTCACATGTGAGAGCACTGTGGAAAGGGGGAAAATGCAGAAATGTTGTATAGAACTTCCCTCTCCTGGAGTGCTTAGCTGTTACGAAGCAAGCTTGTGCTAAACTACCACTGTCACAACATAATTCAGATCTTTTCTCACAATGAAGACGATGAATTAAATTTATCATCGTTAAATTGTGGAACTCCCTGCCCCAGGATGTGGTGATGGCTGCCAACATGGAAGGCTTTAAGAAGGGAGTGGACATGTTCATGGAGGAGAGGGCTGTTCATGGCTACTGGTAAAAATGGATACTAGTCATGATGCATACCCATTCTCTCCAGGATCAGAGGAGCATGCTGAATATGTTGGGTGCTGTGGAACACAGGCAGGATGGTGCTGCTGCAGTTGTCTTGTTTTTGGGCTTCCTAGAGGCACCTGGTTGGCCACTGTGTGAACAGACTGCTGGACTTGATGGGCCTTGGTCTGATCCAGCATGGCCTTTCTTATGTTCTTATGTTAAATCACTGGCCATCGTTTTGTACAGCGTTCAGAAAAAACAATAATATTGTAACATCTTGGCTAAAAAAATTTGTGTTCAAAGTTTTCATTCACTGCTCTGTGTGTGTGTTTTGCTGGTCTGACTTCTGATGCTGCAACAGCAGAGTTTGTGATAGTGCTGAACAACTGGAATAGACCCAGGAAGACATCCTGTTTAGAAAGCCGCCAATGGATGCTTGTTCAACATTACCTCTAACAGTCCTTGGCTAACCAAGAAATATCTTCAAACACAGATTTCCCCCCTAGGCATATTAAAATTACCCTGTTAAGACTCCAGGAAACTTGTTCTTATATGTGCTTAATGCAAACATTGTTTCTGGACATGACATAACTTCTGTGTTCAATTCTTGTTCCATGCAGCTTGTAACAATTTATTTGCTATTATTAAGAATGTGAAATAACCGCTTTTGGAAAGTTCAGAAAAGGAGCAATTATTGAGAAAGTGAATGGTAAAAGTCAAGTTTTATTTACATGAATGTTATTTATTATATGCAGCAGCAATTAAGTGGCTGCACCATACATACTGGTTAGTTGCTTCCCGCATGGAACTTCAACCAAATTGCAACTTATTATAGTTGAGAGAGTTCTATTAAAACCTAGTCCCTCATATGTCGAAACATAATGTCGAAACAGGCTAAGCAGTTGATGCAGTTCACCATATTTCCACAGCAGGGCATGACGGAGATGGCTATCCTTCAGTTGTTTGTGCCTACCATGTGGTATTTAGAAGTATAAAGTTCTAAACTTGCCCTTGAAAGAGCAGATGGCACTCCTGCTCACACAAAATTATGATTTCCAATGGATTTTCTCTTAATCTGTAGCATCCTTCATGTCCCATGGATCTCACTGGCTCTTAGGTGGATTGTGGCAGGAAGGGGGCTAAATTGAGTAGGAGCTCTTTCCATCCATTTACTTCTCTGGACCAAAAACCAGGAATTAGTGGTAGAACACTGCAGCATTAGTCAGGGACAGGTGTTGTCTCCATTCCAATAGAATAGAAAGCCGGGGTGGTGTAGTTGTTAAGAGTGTTGGACCAGTATCTAGGAGACCCAAGTGGGGTTGCCAACCTCCAGGTACTAGCTGGAGATCTCCTGCTATTACAACTGATCTCCAGCCGACAGAGATCAGTTCACCTGGAGAAAACGGCCACTTTGGCAGTTGGACTCTATGGCATTGAAGTCTCTCTTCTCCCCAAACCAAACTCCTCAGGCTCCGCCTTAAAAACCTCCCACCGGTGGCGAAGAGAGACCTGGCAACCCTAGACCCAAGTTTGAATCTCCACTTGTGCCATGGAAGGTCACTGGGTGACCTTGGGCTGGTTACACTCTCTCACTCTTGGGCCTTTGGCCGGTTACACTCCTAACCTACCTCATAGGGTTGTTGTGAGGATAAAATGGAGGAGAGGAGAATGATGTAACATGTGTCACATTCCCGCCGTGGGTCTGTGTATTCCCATATGTGTGTTGCGTGTTTGCCTCCATGTAAAAAGTGTTTTTTTTTCTTCCTGCCACCCCAAGGTATAAAGCCCAGCCTCTCAGTAAACCAGTGCCTTGGGGAACCCTGGTAAGGCAGCCTTTGAGCAAGTACTTAGGGCAGAGCTTCCAACTAACTTAGTTGCCCCCGTGAGCGCGTCCTTTAGCATTCAAGATCTGTCTTAGTGTGGGGGTGAGATTTCAGGCACAGCCGGCCTTCTTAGATATGAAAGAAGCTTATAAAATATTAAACTAGAGCACATATATTGGTAATAGCCATCATAGTAAGAGATACAGATCTAAGGAAATAAAAAGGAAAAACATAAATCTAACTTAGCTGCATCATGCTAGTTACTTTCAGATGGAGCAAGCACCCCCACCCAATTCCCGCATCTCAGGGTTTCGCATGTCTGAGCTGAGCTCCCCTTCTTCTCATCTCTCTTCTCACCTCATCCTTCACTTCCACTTCCCACTCCCGAACAAAGGAAGGGTTGACCATTTAACCCTTCTGCCTGCTGAGGTAAAAACTTCCCTCTCCCAATCCCAAGTCAGATATCTTGCTCATGTGACTTCACCTGCACCATGCCTAATGGACTGAGTGTTATGATGCTCATCCATCAGGTCCTCTTGGGCTGCTATGCCAAATGGTAGATTTCAGACTGAACCCAGTTTCTATTTCTCATTACTTCCCCCACTTGGGATAATGAACAGTTTGCTCCCTGCTAGGCCTAATGCAAGGACTCTCCCGGCTAGGCCTAATGCAATTGCTCAGGAACCCCCAATCATAACAACATGTAGATTGGTTCTAAGCTCATGGCTATCACTGGGAGCTCATTCCCAAGCCTTGCAGCAGCTGGGGACAGCATGGCCGCAGCACCTCCACAGCACCTCCAGAAAGGTTTCCCGGCTGCTGCAAGGCTTAAAAAAAAAAAACCCCTTTTAAAAACAAAAAATAAAAAATGTCGGAAAAGCCCCATTGAAAACAGCGATGCTGCACCAGGATGCTGCTGGAGGGGGTGTTCCCGGACTGGAGGGTCTTTGGAAGTTGACTACCATCAGCTTTGCCCCTGGGAATGCCACCCCCATGGCGGTGCTGCATTCCTCTTCTGGGATTTAGGTCCCGGAGAGACTGTGGCGTTGGAGGAGCAGCGTGCAGCTCTGCGGCGCCCAGGCCCTGACGGAACTGCCCCTGCTGCCAGCCTAAGTGCCTCTTATTCCGTGATAAGAGGCCGCTTATGCTTGCGGTGGGGGTCACGCTGCCTCCAGAGAACTTCCAGCCCCCCCACCTCAGGAATTCACTGTATATCTTGGGGTGGTGAATTTCATAGTTGTTAGTGTATTGTTGTTATATTTGTTACCCTCAAACATAGTGCCAGTCTACTTCAAGTTGGATATCTTCGAGTATCGGGTAATATTTTTCCTAAGTAATTTTAGCTCCAGCTATGTACTCAGTGAAACACTGGATGGATATTCTTGGTTCCAGTTATCTGCATCAAGTTCAGAGAGACTTAGAGAAATATGGTCCTCCAGGCATAATCTTCATAAAGAAGTATTTCTACATACACTCTGTTCACAGCTCTCCCTGCTAGGCCTAATGCAGTTGCCCTGTACTACTGGAAAAATCTAGAGGATTCATAGCGTTTTATGAAAATTGTATTATGACCTTTTTCACTGGTGGGCTTTGTAATTTTCAAAATTTTAATTGATTTGTAGTCTGTAATAACAGGTAATCATACTTCAGCTGTTATCAGCATATCAAAAATACGTTAACACAATTAAATTTGAGATCTGTTAAAATGACTTTAAAGTACAGCAAATCCTTTTTTTAAAAATTTGTCTGACATTATTTTAAACCCTTTTCTTTCTCCCTCTGAGCCAAACAATAACTTCTTGATTAAATAGTTGACAGGTACTGTTGTTTTTCCAAATTCAATAAAGAAAGCCTTTCTTCAAGATCTAAATTTTTTATCTAAATTGCTTTCTTTTGGGGGAAGATTAGGAACTTCTGTAGTATGGCAGGAGTGCGGCACATGGAAATAAGAATTTCCCCAAGGCAGATGATTTGTTTTGAAAGAATGAAAGCTGAGAATCTTGTCCGTTTTGTTTTCAGATACTGAAACCTGAAAATCTTATCCATAATTCAATGAAAATAAAATTGAAGTGATTTCTAAAACCCCGCGATACTATTTTAAAATACTGTTTTAAAAAGCACTCAGTATTTAATTTTTTTGTTTGTTTGGGATGAAGTAGCCGAATGAAGCAAAATGCTGTCAGGAGCACCATGATTCTTGATGGCCAACTCTGGGTTGGGAAATTCCTGGAGATTTGGGGGTGGGGCTTGGAGACTGCAGGGGATTGGTGACAGAAGGGACCTGTCATGGTGGAGCAAAGGGGGAGAGGCGATCTCACAGGTACGAGGGTCCAAGGCCATGAAGTGCTTTGTATGTGAAAGCCAATACTTTAAATTGAGCATGGAAAGTATTGATCAGAGTACTGGTCCATGTGCTCTAACCATTTGAAATCCTCCTCAGTTTCTTAGTGACTTCTGAGATACCAAGCATTGACCACACACTTTCAAGCCTTCCTTTGCCGCTCAAGGATCAGAAACAGTCAAGATTATCATGTTGCTGAAGTTGTAAATTGGTGCCAAACTCTGTTTGCTATAGCATCATAGAAAAACCTTTGTGGTGTCTTGTACATGAAGTTCAGGTCCACCCACTTGGTCTCATAGTGTGCGTGACAAAAATATACATTTATGCCTATAAGATATCAAGGATAAATTCTGATATTTCTATGCAAAATACTTCAGCTTCTTTTGTTTGATGGTTTGTCCCATTCCCTGCCATAAAGTTGAACAGTTATGGCTGTCATTATTTTAGGCCCATTGATTTTTCTACTTTTGTTTTTCCTGCTTTACCCCTATCACTGTCGTTCTCGGGTCCTTGTGGTTCTCTTCTGCTTTATCTGATGCATTCCCTCTCTTAAAGTAATTTTCAGCTACTATCAGTCGTCTTTGACTTGTCTTCCCATAAAGTCTGCTAAAATGGTCGGCAGTTCAATTTAAGACCCATCCTTTGAACTGATTGGGAAGGCAAGGGAGTTAATATTTCTCAAAGCCCCCTTTTTGAAAGCAACATAGCCTAATTTTATTTTTAGCCCTCTTTGGAAGATTTTCCTCTGGTTTTGAAAGGTATTCATTAGGGTTGAAATTGTATTCCAGCTAAGGTACTGCAAGGCTAGAGTCCCTGTGGCACAAAGGTTAAATCACCTGCATGGGGTCTAGTCATATTTATCATGACTTCCACATCATTCAGTGTCATCATTCCAAGGCCTGTCCATATGTAAGTAAATCAAATGTCAAGATTCTTCCAGGGGCCTTGCTGCTTCCTCTCTGTCTGTCAGGTCGTTTCCTACAGTGAAAGAGGATGGGACAGGAAGTGAAAAGAAATACTGTATCTTGCAGGGAAACCATAGCATTAGGTATTCTGTATGGGTTACTCAAGAGGGGGCCCCTCCTGAACTTATCACAAATGTTTTAAAAAATAATGTATAGTTTTGAGTCCCCCCTCTTGAGTAACCCATACAGGATCAAATTCTGTAAAACCTTGTACAGATGTCATAAAATACTACTTGGCTGAGTATCTTACAGTGCAAAGCTCCTTCTGTTTTCAACTGTTATAAGGTAAAGGTAAAGGTCCCCTGTGCAAGCACCGGGTCATTCCTGACCCATGGGGTGACGTCTCATTCCGACGTTTTCTAGGCAGACTTTGTTTGCGGGGTGGTTTGCCAGTGCCTTCCCCAACTGTTTCAACTGTTAAATGTCTCTAAATCAAGGATTGCGCTTAGCATCTGGCAGTCACTTGGCAACTGTCCTTCTTGAACAACTGGTTAGTTTTCCATTGGCATGACTGGTTTTCCCTCTCGTGCATTGCCAGATGATGTTTCCTTCATACAGTGGAGATAATAGGAGAGGCTGGTGTTAGTGCAAAGGAATTTTAAATGAATTAACAGCACAGCAGGGCAATTTCTTTGATGTACTCAGCTTGCTGCCAGTTTTAAATTTCATTTTTAGCCCAGGTTATTCTGTGTCTCAAAAGCAGCTTCTCCAAATACTGCTGCTGTCTTTGTCTGCCTTTTCTTTCCCCCCCCCTTTCCTCCTGATATCTCCTTAATGGGGTGGGAGGGGAAGGGGGAAGGAGAGAGAGAGCGAGAGAGCGAGAGAGAGAGAGCTGTGCAATATTTTTTTTATTTATTTAGAATATTTAGATACCTAGTTTCTCCTGAGCATCTCAGGGTCCAAGATGGGATCTTCCTTTTTGGTTGCTCTCCCTTTGACAACTCAGCTTTGCCTCTGAACACATGGGTGCTACCTTTTGACCCTGTGTGGGTGGGCTCTGGACTGGGCTCTGTCCCTACGTAGCCCCTTGCCAGGTGTGCCTTCCAAGAACTGGAAACCTAGCAAGAAGATTCATGAGATCCAGTGTAACCTATAGACTTGCTTCTTTCCGTCTTACAGTAGAGCTGTACTGTGGCTTCATACACTCTTACCATGCCTGGTTATTATTGAGAAGATTTATGTAATGCAATATGTCATACAGAAACAAACGCCTTGCATAAAAATATTTATTAAATTAATGCTAACCTGTTATGTATGAGATGAGAGCCTGCCAAATAGTTCCATATTTTGGAAGTGTATCCAGCTAAATAAGCAGTACTTCCATTGAATGCAAACACAAAAATCTGAGAACCAATCTGGTGTGCCTGGGCCACAGTTTTAAATTCTGACAAAATACTATTTGCTTGAAAAGTCAAGGTATTTGGAAGCAAATAGGAGATTTGGTAAATGACAACTTTCAGAATTTTTGAATGGTACTAAAAGACTATTTTTGTTTCCCACTTGAAGTTCCATTTCCTTGTGAAATGCTCTTTGTTTTTTTTTTAAATGCCACATTTTAAGAAATGTTTTGTCTTTCTAGTACTATTTAGGCTTCAGTTATATTTGGAGTATAGATATGTCTATTCCAGGGAAAGTGTGTAGAAGAGTGACATTAATATCTGCACACTCAAGGCAGGACATTTTCCCTGTCCTGCAGCATCCCTCCAAGTCCCCCGCCGGTTGCTTCTGGTGTCCCCCCTGGAGCAGCATTTAGAACATTATTCTGCAGCTATCCCTTGTATGCTTTTTAAGTCTTGCATTTTAGGGCCAAACAACATGTTATGATTTGCAAAAAACTTGGATCCAACTCGGGTTCTCCGCAGCCACATAGGAGCTGCAGGGGAACAGCCTTTAAAAATAAAATAAAAAGAGAGCCCAAACAGGCTCAGAAGGCCAGTGTGGACAGAGGAAGGGCTCCTGTCTTCCTCTCCAAGACATTTTCCTGCTCTAAAATAGTACTGGGGGGGATTATTTCCCTGTTTTTGCTGTTCCCTGTGCACAGAATACTCCCCACAGAGCAGCAAAAATGGGAAAATACCCCACCACAATCATACACACTGTTTTCGCACAGGAAAACAGCGAAGGAGGGGAGGCAGGAGTCCTTCCTCCCCCCCCCCCGTGGCAGTGTTCCAAGCCTGTTTGGGCACTCCTTTATTTTAAAAACAAACAGTTCCTTGCAGCTGCTATGAGGTTGCAGGGTACCTGGACCCAACACTTTAAAACACGAACGTGTAGTTTGGCCCTTAGTCCTGGCAAGCAGATTGAAAGGACAATATTTTGTCATTCATTGGCAGTTACGGTATGAAATGTGTTAGGACTATTTTACAATATTTTACACCCATGACTAGTCCTGGCTGTCTCCGGGTACACTTTTATGTGGGGCGGTAACAAACACGAAGCCTTCTTGTGCTGAATGCTCTGTCTAGCCTCAAGTAGAGCCCTTTCCCAGGCCTGCTAAATGCACACCCTCCCTGCCTGCACTATTGGAGACTAGGGTTGCCAGGTCCCCTGTATTGATCGGCGGGAGGTTTTAGGGGCTGGGGTGGCCGTGGATGCGCGTGGATGCACGCACATGATGATGGCACGTCCAATTTTACTTCAGGAAGCGCCTAAGCGCCGCGGCCAATTTAACACTCAAACCCCCATGGGCGCTTCCGGATGTAAAACTGGAAGTGACGTCGTTGCATGCGTGCGTGGCTCATACGTTCACTGCTCTGGAGCAGCTGGGTGTATTGGTGGGCAACCACCCACCTGGCAACCCTATTGGAGATGCCAGAGATATTTTGGGTGCTAAGTATATGTGAAGTATGGGCTTTTCCTAGGAGGGGGACTGGGTGAGTACAGATAGCCAGCCACAGTTCTGATGACCACTGCAACCTCACACATCACTGCCACCCATTCTGGAGATCACCTGGCTTACACAGTATTTCAGTGCATTGTGTATATGTATAATTTCTCTGTATCCGACTTGTACAATGATATTAGGTGCTGCTGTTTTCAATGCACTCTATATTATTAGCAAAGTGAACATACAGAATTCTACTACAATAACTCAAATATATTTTGTGTCAAAACTGAAAACTGACTGGTTTCTACTGCTTTCCACGGTTCTAATGGCAAGAGTTACAACAAACGCCATATGCACCAGTGAGCAGGAGGAATACAAACTTTCTTGATGCCAGTTATATGGGAAAAGGTACCTAAAGCTTATTATGGTTAATCTGAACGGCTGCCTGAAGAAGAAGGCACACAGACGCTTCAGAAACATAATTAGACCAAAATGACACTTGGAGAAAAATGAAGAATCCTTTACCACTTAACACCTACCTTATGAATAGGATTTTCTAAAACGATGCCAGGAAGGAGGGGTTGTTACAACCTTTCTTTCGTAAAGGGCAAAGCCTTTGTTAAATTTTCAACAAAACCAGAGAGAAACCATTTGGGTCTGTGCCTCATTTGTCTTCCTTACATTGTTCTATTGAGCTGCAGCATAATACATGTCGATTTGTATGCTTTACATTGAAAAATTCATTCTTCGTATGTCATTGAAGACAGATATCGTACATTCCTTTTAGAACTTTTTACCAGGCCAGATAAATAAAAATCCAATACTCTCTCATAAGTAGTGTTGAGGAGAGAAGTACATTCCTTTGTTTCAAGCTTTGGGGCTTTTAGATGTTAACAGTTCTTTGTGGAATATTGACTCATTTTCTGAAAGGGCTAGATGTTTTCCAGCAAGGGTTGGCAGCTCTGGGTTGGGAAACACCTGGAGATTTGGGAGGTGGAGCCTGAGAATGGCATGGTTTGGGTAGGGGGAGGGACCTCAGCAGGGTATAATGCCATAGAGTCCACCCTCACAAGCAGCCATTTTCTCTGGGGGAACTGATCTTGGTCATCTGGAGAACTATTGTAATAGCGGGAGATCTCCAGGTGCTACCTGAGGTTGGTAACCCTACCACCAAGTCATGAATAAAAATATAGGAACCATATATCTAAGCAGATTTATGCCAAATAAAGGTGTGATTTGATTTGATATCTAAGTAGATTTTTTAAAACACCAGAGTGTCATTCAATGGCTTGTTTGCTCAGTGAATGGGTCAAAGGCTTTGTTCAGTCTCTCCAAGGAGTACTGTAATAGAGGTTTAATTGTGTATTTGTTACTGAAGAAGTGGGGTGCTTACACTTTAAAATATTGATACAGATAATATATACTTTCAAAGCTACAATGATCTCTAAAATATAGACTCAAGCAATGGTAATATGTTTTGCTGCTCAAAGAGGTAAATTAGTTTAAAGGGAAATACAACCAGGTTATTACCTAGGCTTAAAAAAAAAGCTCACTGCAGCATTGATATTTTCCAGCTTTGAACTGTTTTTTGTGTCTTGGTGTTTTGAGGAAGTAGTGTTGATTATAATTATAGTGCAGGTAAGCAGTCACTCCCCATAATTATGTGAATAACTCTTTTATGCTGTGTTAAAGTTCTTAAGCCATACATTTTAAATAAAAATATTCCCTGTTTTCCTGTCTGTTCCTTTTTAGCTCTCCCCAACCACCCCCGTTACTCTTTTGTCACCTTTTTCTTTTCAAAGACAGTGTGAAGCCTGCATATACTCAGATAGCTACTACTTACTGCTTACAACTAAGTGGTGGCTTTCTTAAGGTCTCTTAAAAACCCTAGTGGTCATTCTAGGCCTGATGCTAGAAAGCTAGCTAAAGTGTAATGAAAGGATAAAGGTGTACTGAGTTATGTTGGTTGCCTGATGTTTCTCTTTGGAGCCTGATTCTCACGTACATTTAAATATATATCTGTGGTGCTGATTTTGGTTGAGGGCAATGAGATAAAAGCCTTTCATCCAATTCCTGTTAAGTGCACACATTGCAAATGACAGGAGTCGATGTGTTTATTCCAGTACACTTGACTGTCTCGCTGCTATGGATTTGAAAGGATATATATTCCCTTGGGTAAAGTATTTCATTGCTTTCTTCAAAGCTTTATTTTAATATTCCTGTGTCATTATAAGGCAACACTTCATGGTATCACAGCTATATATAAGTAAGGGCTAGCAAACAGGAACTGAGATTGAACAAGTGGCTAAAATTCAGAAGTATACGGCTCTGCTGTTTTGGTTTGCTGTTGTCACTGTAGTTTTTCTTGGCTTGTTTCCATTTGCAAATGTAATAACTATTCTTTACTATTTTGGGTGGGGGAGTGAGGTTAGAATCTTTAAGAAAATACTAAGGGCACTTTTACACAGCCCAAATAATGCAGTTTCAATCAACTTTCACTGCACCTTAAGGATCGTTTGCAAGTGGATTTTGCCAGTTCACACAGTAAAATCCACCTTCAAAGTGCAATGAAAGTGGATTGAAACTACATTATTTGGGCTGTGTGAAAGTGCCCTATGTGTCAGTTATTTGTTACAGTTATCCTTTAACTACAAACCACTGTGTTAAACATAGTTTTTTCTCTAACTTACATTGAGCATATTGCAAGTAGTAGCTCTCATGAGCTCATTTTATCTTCTTTAGGCATCTTTGTTATAGAATAGCTCTTTTTTATGAACTCCACTTCTTGGCATTTACAATAACCTGTAGCTTCATCTGGTCATCTGTTTGGTGGTGTATTCTAGATGTACCTTGACCTGGCTGTCCCAGGTGGTCTGATCTTGTCAGTTGTCAGAAACTACTCAGGGTCGGCCCTGGTGTGTACTTGAATGGGAGACCACCAAGGAAGTCCAGGCATGCTACGCAGAGCAGGCAATGGCAAACCACCTGTTTTTATTCTAGCTGTATCTGCAAATATTTTTTTTTACAGTTGTGAAGTTAGAAATAGAGCATATTTAATGAATGGTTGTAGGTGTGTGTGTGTGTGTGTGTGTGTGTGTGTGTGTGTGTATATATATATATATATATATATATATATATATATATATATATATAGTTTGTGTTGTGTGTTTATAGATCTACAGTCTTTTATCAGTGAATTTATATTTTAAATCTTCTCTAATTCTAAGTTAAAACAAAAATTCCGTTGAGGCTAACTATAGCATTTTGCTCTGCAGGATTTATGAACGTGTTATAGACACCCCAGAAACAAATCTGAACCCAGGAAGCAATTTGTGGCTTGGACAGCGTAACAGAAAACATGGCTTCTTTAAGGTAAGCTTATGAAACTGTAGCATACATAATTCATTCATGTTTTGCCTCATACAGCTGTAGTTCATTGGTGTTTCGTATTGTGGACATAGGGCTGAGCTGTGGGGTCCTTTTGCCTAGGTAATAACCACCCACCAAGGCAGAAAACCGCCCCCCGCCAGTCACCTGTAGACCCCTGGATCCCTGAGTTCAAATGATGCACAGAGACTTTTGTTGGGTGAAAACTGGCCACAACTTTATTGGTTACAGCTCTAGGCATTGGCGTAGATCCAGGCTTCAGCTGACCCGGCTGTTAGAAACTGAGGTCCTCCTGCACCCAGCCCGCATTCTAGGTGCAGCCTGAGATGGCAATATGTGGGATCCACGTGGATGGAAGCCAGCTGTGTGGTCCCTTGCCACTTGGAAGGAGGCCATCCTCACAACTCCCAAGCTGGGCATGTACCAACCAGGCCTCCCCCCCAACCCCTTATTGGGGTCCCCAGAGCGGAGGAAAGGGGGTACGCAGGCCGGCTTTCCCCCCCAACTGGATCAGGCCCCATGTCCAAACCGCTTACCTCTAAAGTTGTGATAAGAGAGAAAAACAACATCAACATTTTTACAAACCAAGGGAGGGTGGGCAGGACAAAGGCGAGAGAACTGAAAGAGAAGCGATGAGGCAGCTCCTTAAATACCCGGCCGGAGGACCTGAGTGAAAACCTCTGGCAATGCTCCAGCTGGGGGGGCCCTTGCCCATTGCCAGGGCCTGATTGGCCCATTCAAATCCCCCAAGCCAGGAGGCTCCCTCCCCCAAAGGGCCCTGATTGGCCTAAGGAACTTCGGCTAGGGTGAGAAGGCAAAGGCGCAGAGAGGCAGCCCAGCATGGCCACCATTTGCCCGCAGCCTCACCAACCAGCTGGAGGGCTCCAGCCACATGGAGCGGCAGAGCTGCTGAAAGCCACCCAAGGAGCCCCTCTGCTGCCCGCTGGCATTTCAGAGAGCTGCCACCCGCCTGCTCCCTCCCCCCAAGGTAGGCTTTTGGCCCCCCCGCCCATGCCAGAAAAATGGGCCTCCTCTGAGAGGAGGTGTGTGCCTGTGCATGTGTGAGTGTGTGCTATCACTAGAGCAGTGAATCTGACTTCAGCTTTCAGTGTTTGTGCATAATATTTTTCGGATGTGAGCCGTTTGAGTCATTTGGGGGTAGCGTGACAAAACTGAACCTTGATACTGCCTGGTAACATGCTGTCTGAAGCGAAAGTCTGTTCTGGTTATATAAAGATACATAAACTATGAATGACATCTCTTGTGACTTTACTTTTTCTTTCACTCACAGCTTACTTTAAAAGCAAGGGCCTGCCTAGTACTGAGGGCTGGCTTAAAACCATATTTTCAGATACAGAAGTGGAAGAAGTTTATGTATGAGCTGACAAGAGTACGCATTTTCCCCGCAACAATTTGCATGAGCATGGGGTGTTTTTTTTTGCCATGCTTATCTGTATCACACTAGGAAGTTGAGTAATCCAATCAGCTCTTGCGTTTTCTGCATGCAGCTGCAGCCACAGTACTGCTTCACCTGGAGATTTTAAGCTATATAAATCAGACTGATCTTTCTCATCCTGAATGAGAGTAGGTTGGCTGTGATGCTCCATTGCTGAGGGGAAGACATTCTGCTGTATTGGCTGACATGTTTAAATTACTCTGTTTTAGGGCTGAGGCATAACAAAAATTTAACAAAATAGATCTTTTCACAGATGCATTTCCCCCCTCTTTTTCCAGCTGAGATTCTCATATTCTCATACATATAGAGCCAGGTCACTGGGCTTTGTGTTTCACTGTGATATGAAAGCTGATTTTTTTTAGGTCAGATGGCAGACTTAAAATTGGCATAACTTGCCTTAGTATAGAAGTTGCAAGTTCTTTTTTAATCCCTTCTAATTCTAATAATTTTGGATTCTCTAGGAGGATCCAATTTTTAATCCAAGTAAAACAAGCTGCATGATAATACATTTTCAAATCAGGTAGTCCCAACCCTCCTGTTTCCTTTAACTCTATTAAATTATTATATGCAATTCTGTGTCTTTCTTTACCCCAGATGAACCTCATAATATCCTTCTTCCAATCTTCAAATATCTGTGCTCCTTTCAAAATTGGTAAATTTTGAAACAAAAAATGCATTTTAGGTAACATCATCATTGGCATATAAAAATCACTTCTTCTCCTTCTCCTTCCCCTTCTCCTCCTCCTCCTTTTTTAGCCTTCCAAGTCTGGTTGTCAGATTAACATATTTTCAATAAATATACTTGCCTGTATTTTCTTGAGATTACCATAAATTTCCCGTGGCTATATGGCCAATATACTCAACTTCCATACATAATGTTCAGCTGTCAAGGAATCTATGTTTAGGTGGTGGCAGTGATGGAAATGGCTTTAAGCAAACTAGACAGAATAGCAAACACAATATTGTCTAGGTGGCTCAGTCAGTAAGAATCCTATAATGGTTTTAATATGATGCAGATAACTTTTATGTATGTTTGTTTTTTCATGTAAAGAAGGTGGATAAATTCCTCCTTTACCTGGACTTTATTTCTCCATCTTAACAGCTGAGCTGTCACTGTGAAGTGAAATTGATGGCAATATTTTATTCTACAGCTGTTGGGTTTTTTAACCTCAGCTGCTACCCATAATTCTGCAGATGGTAAACATATGTTTATGGGCTCATAGCAAAAAAAAATAAGGCACTTGTATTGTTTTTTCCCATTTTTAATTCTTATTTGATACAGACTGCCCTAGAGTCTAAGAACTGAGGGATATTATGCATTTATAAATTAATATTTTTACGCCGTAACACTTTGGAAACAGCGGGGTAGCTAATGATATGATAATGAGCTGCCAGTTTTTATTGATCATAATGAAAGTTGAAAAGTGTCTTTCCCCCCTCTATGTATGCTTGAATATTTTACTAACTATCTGCAGGGCAGAAATACATAATTGGTTGTATTTTTAAAGCCTGCTTGAGAGTTTCACAAGCCTTACTTTTTGTTGTTGTTATCCACTGAAGAGCTTATGCTTTCGGTAGTTTATAAGCTATACACATCCCCTGTTCATATATTTACATGCTCAGCAGGACCTCTTTTTCCCTTTCAAAGCAATTTGTTTCAGTGTTTTAGCATATAAAAACCCTATTTTCCTTAGTGTAAACAGAGATCTGCAGGGAAATAAGAGTGTTAAAAAAGAATTAATATTTTTTTATTTTGTATCTGTAGTAGAGCTGTGCTAGAAATGGTATCTAAAGTATCTAAACATTATTATGTACATTATGCTAATAATAGTTATTACAAATCTAGTATGAGTTTAATAGTATACTTTGCTAATATGTTTGCAATGTATCTTCTGCCTTTCTTAAGGGAAAGAAATCTACTAAAATTGTATCATTAAAGCACACTTGGAGGAATCATCCAGTGTTGTCCTTTTTACACTTTGCTGGAAATTTTCTGATAGGAAGCTATGATCCAGTAGTGTCAGAGGTCAAATTTGGATGTTTTTAAAAAATGCTGATTAGCTCCTTACTGAATTATATGGGATCTTGTAGTCCAAAGTGCTTTCTGTTGGAAGATCTGACTGAGGGCAACCTAAGGCAACCTTGCCTTACCAAGACTCTGACCTTACAAAGGAGTCAGCAACATCAATATATTTTTACATTAGTGGGAGGTAAGGATGCAGAACGCATCCTGAAGGTGGATGACAGAGTGAAGAACAAACAGATTAAAGAAAGAGTAAACATTCCATTCTTAGGTTCTTGTAGGTTATCTGGGCTGTATGACCGTGGTCTTGGTATTTTCTTTCCTGACGTTTCGCCAGCAGCTGTGGCAGGCATCTTCAGAGGAGTAACACTGAAGGACAGTGTCTGCTGTCACTGTCCTTCAGTATTACTCCTCTGAATATGCCTGCCACTGCTGCTGGCGAGACGTCAGGAAAGAAAATCCCAAGACCACGGTCACACAGCCTGGATAACCTACAAGAACTTATAAACTCTGACCGTGAAAGCCTTCGACAATATTCCATTTTTACCTTCTACACGAGGCAAAATAATGAATTATTCTATTAGAAATGGAGTAAAAGACAAAGTATTGCGTGTGTGTTGACCAGTCATGTTTTGGGATGGAAGGTCTATATGAGTACTGGGAACAATATCCATGTCAGAGTAGAATAACAAAGCAAATGGTGTAAAAGGGATTCAAAAGCTGAGTCTCTTCAGTGGCATAAAGGCTCTGAAGCACTGTGCTGAAACAAGATGAGGGGAAGTCTTAAGCTGTCCTAAGCTCGCTGTTGCAAGACCCACTTCTCTGGTAAGGCTTTTTCCTATGAGATGAAATGGAGATTCCACTCACAGTATATGTTTAGGTTTAATTTCACAAGGGCAAGATCAGAATGCTGAAGTCATCAGGACTGTTCCATATCTAGTTAATTGCTTTCAAGAGAAAATGCAAACTTGTGTTTTTGGCTCTAAAAGCCCCGAAAAGTCTGTGGCATACTTAACTCCTGCAAGTTCCCTTTTGTCCTTAACATTTGCTGGGGAGGTCCGGTTGAGGATACCTCTGCTGTCTGCAATTTGGTGAGAACCAACAGAGCCAGGGCTTCTCAGTTATTGACACTCTTGCTGTGGAAAGCCCATTTGGCCAAGTCACTCTTGTCTACAGAAGAAACCTTTTAAAACATTTTAACATAACATAAAACATAAAATATTTTAGCATAACATCCACATCGAAAGATGTCATAGTCCTGCTGTATTCCACATTGGTCAGGCGGCACGTAGACTACTGTGTGTAGTTCTGAAGGCCTCAATTCAAAAAGGATGTGGACAGGATGGAGTGGATGCAGAGGAGAGCAAAGAGGATGATCAAGGGCCTGGAAACCAAGCCCCACGAGGAAAGGCTAAGGGACTTGGGAATGTTCAGTCTGAAAAAGAGGAGGTTGAGCGGGGACATGATTGCTCTCTTGAAGTATTCGAAGGACTGTCAGAGGAGGGCAAGCAGTTGTTCCTGTTGGCAGCAGAGGACTAGCAATAATGGGTATAAATTATGGGCGGAAAGATACTGGCTGGACATTAGGTTTTTTTTTTACAGTAAGAGTAGTTCAGCAGAAGAATCAGCTGTCTGAGGAGGTGGTGAGCTTCCCCTCACTGGCAGTCTTCAACCAGCAGCTGGACAAACACTTGTCAGGGATGCTTTAGGCTGATTCTGTATGGAGCAGGGGGTTGGACTAGATGGCCTATGTGGCTCCTTGTCATTCTATTATTTTTGTTCAGGTGGGCTGTTGGCTGCTGCACATAGGGTTGCCAGCCTCCTGGTGGGGCCTGGAGATCTCCCTGAATTATAGCTGATCTCCAGAATGCTGCGATCAGTCTTCCTAGAGAAAACAACTCTTTGGAATGTAACTCTATTGAGGTCCCTTACTTCCCAATCCCTGGCTTCCCCATACTCCATACCCAGATCTCCTGGAATTTCCCAATTCTTAGCTGGCAATGTGATCTGGATTGCCCAGGTTAGCCTGATCTCATCAGATCTCAGGAGAGAAACAGGGTTTGCCACCTCTGCTAGACTCTTGCCTTGAAAACCCTATAGTGTCACCATAAGTCAGCTGTGACTTCACAACATTTTACGCACATGGAGCTGGCAACCCTATGTGCATGGAATTTGTTATTTTCAATGTGAACTGTTGGCTGAGCTAATTCTGTCAAATCTGTTTTTTAATTTATGATAGATATTGAGTTTGTTGGATTTTGTATTGCTTTATTGTAAAGTGTGAACTGACAATGATACCCATAAAATGGAAAAAAATTAGAAACATGGCAAGAAGCGAATATAACTTTGATTTATAAAGAAGGAAATGATCCATTATTACCATAATCGTATAGACCAATCTCATTATTAAATATAGATTATAAAATCTTTACAACAATTATGGCTGAAATACTAAGAAAACGTATTTGAAATTTAATTTATGAAGATCAAATGGGATTTGTTCCAAAAAGATAAAAGAAAGACAACGTTAGATATATACTGAACACTACTGAATATATGAAGAGAAAAGAAGAGAAGACTGCGTTTATGTTTTTAAATGCAGAGAAAGCTTTTGACAATGTTTCTTGGTCAGCTTTAATGAAAGTTTAACAGAATATGGAATGTGGAAGAGAATTTTTAAATTGGACACAAAGTATTTTTACAAAGCTGCAAGCTAGAATTGTAAAAAAAAATAGATCTCTAATGGAAAATGAAATAGCAAAAGGTACACAACAAGGATGGCCAATATCATTAATATTATTTATTTTAGTAATGGAAATATTAGCTACAAAAATGAGACAAGATACAACAATTCATGGAATAAAAAAAAGACGAAGAAGAGTCTAAAACGAAGAGTTATGCAGATGATGTGATCTCTGTTATAAAACCAAATATTTCTTTAAAAAGTACAATGGACAAAATAAATGTCTTTGAAATCGATTCTGGAAATAAATTGAATTAGACAAAGATAATGCTATTAATTGCATAAAAAGAAGATGAAGAAGAAATAGGAAAAAATAACAGCATTTACTGTTGCAAAAAAGCCAGTAAAATATATGGGAATATATGTAATGACATAATGATAACCTCTATAAAGACAATTTTCAAAGACTCAGGAAGATATGCAACAATGGAAAAGTTGAAAATATTGTGGCTGGGAAGAATCTCTGCTGGGAAGAATTTTAAATGTATTTTTTATCCCTTAGTCTGGCCAGAAAACCTTACAGGGCGATGCGACTGCACCATCCATGGCCACCGTCTTAATACCTTCCCCCTTACAAATGGGCTCCTCGTCCCTTAGTTTTACAATTGAGATCTCCAGTGGATGCTTATTGTGATAGTAACACACGGCTGAAAATGAACTATATAACTGATGAGAACATGATGGATAAACAAGGGAATATAAAAACCTGAGAAATAATCAAAGGAGAAAGAAAGGTCATCTCGTGGTTGTTACATCATCAAATGACTTCTAAATTGAGAGAACTAATAATAAAAGAAAGTGGATATTTAAGAAGAAAGACGACTTTTGAACAATTAATTATGGGAGATTTAAGATATTTACTAGGAAAAATGTACAGACTGTTATTACAATATGATACTGAAACAGAGCACGTTAAGGAATGCACTGCCTTGGAGGGTGGTGGAGTCCCCATCTTTGAAGGTCTTTAAGAAGAGGCTGGATGGCCATTTGTTGGGAGTGCTTTGATTGTGGGATCCTGCATGGTGGGGGGAGGGTTGGGGTCACTGGGGATGTGGGGGGGAGGTAGTTATTAATTTCCTGCATTGGGCAGGGGGTTGAACTAGATGACCCTGGTGGTCCCTTCCAACTTTATGATTCTAAGGACTATATGATAAAATGGATGCAAAATTTTGGAGAAAGTATACACATGAGTTAATGGAATAATTGTTGGACTAAAGAAATAAAGTTTATTGAATGTCAGGTATTAGGAGAAAACTGGTATAAAGTGTTCTTTAGATGGTACATCACACCTAAAGATATAGCAAAAACCAACAAAGATTTTAATGGGAAATGTTGGAAATGTTATAATACAGATGCAACATTTTATCGTATGTGGTGGACATGTAAGAAAGCAAGAAAATATTGGATAATGATACGTGACAAAATGCAAAAGATTTTAAAAATTAAGTTTGGGGTAGACTCTAAAAGTATGTTATTAAACATTTTACCAAGCAATATTTCAAAAAACATACTGAACCATTTAAGTATATGGTGGCAAAAAGTCCCACTACTTCTTCAATGTTTTGTCACTTCTGACTGATTAACAGTGCTTTCCTGAGCTTTAAGGGCGAAAGCGCTTAAGAGGCCAGGAAGGTGCTGCACCGGTGTTAGGGTCCCCTGCCCCAGCTCCATGCTATTTACGTCGGTGTTAGTGGGTTTTAGGGTGGAGCCTGAGGAGGTTTTTGGGGTGGAGCCTGAGGAGGACGGGGTTTGGGGAGGGACTTCAATGCCAGAGTCCAGTTGCCAAAGCCGCCATTTTCTCCAGGTGAGCTGATCTCTATCAGCTGGAGAACAGTGGTAATAGCAGGAGATCTCCAGCTAGCACCTGGAGGTTGGCAACCCTAAGTGGAGGGGGGGTTAGCTGGAGGATGGTGAAAATGAGGAGGGGTGGAGACAGAAATAGAGAGAGAGGAAAGGTTGAAAGAGAAGGTGTGGAGGGAGAAAGAGAAGGGGTGAGGGAAGATTGACAGAGAACAGGTGGGAGGAGAAAGAGACAGAGGGAAGATTGACATAGAAGGGGGGCGAGGAAAGAAGCAAAGGCCGGGCAGGGGGATGGGGGTTTCCAATTGTTAATAGATAATTGCAAATAATTTTGCAACAGTTGCCTCACTTCCTGCTCATCACTATCCTAACCCCAGCATAGAGCTCCTGTTTCTTCTCCTCTTTTATGCTCTCACAACAGACGAGAAAGCCATACAATGCTCTTGGGCTTCTGTTTTCGTTGCCCCTGCTGCTTTATTACACCAGCACCTGGCATAGCTAGCTTTTTTGGCATCTGGTGTCAGCGGAAGAAGAAAAGCTCCCATCACATGTTACCATAGCCACGTCCTGGCTATCCTGACTCCTTGTGTTGGCTTTATAAGGTTGGAACAGCCAGTGTCAAATTTCACCTAATGTTCAGTTGTGTAAATATTTCTTTCTTTCTTTTTTTCCACAGTGGAAAGCTGTAATCTATACCAGAGGTTTACAGGGAAGGGCCCTTCTTTTTCAAGTCATTTTTCTTAGTGAAAATTATTCCCCCAAACTGTTTCATTTTCATTTATTTATTTAGACATTTATACTACATTTAATCTTCCACGTGGCCTCAGCACAGGGGAGCCCTTGCCAACACAGCAGCAGTCACCCTACCTTAATCCTCCTCGGCCACTTCTCTATAACCTTAAGCCCCTATACATTTGTTTGCACCCTGCACCTTCCCCAGTTCTGTTCCCCAGTTTCCTTTTGCCCCCTGATGCGAGAATTCTGCAAATTCTCTCCCTTGAGCTCTTTGTTTTTTTTTTGGACTCCTCTGCCTGCTACTTACCAAGCAAAGCCAGAGTGTGTAATAGGAAAAATGTACTTAGGACAGTCTCAGACAACACACACACACACAAGTAAAGCATATAGGTTTATTGAACTTAAAGAGGCTGTAAGGCAAAGAGAAAAATAATACTTAGACAGATTTAACAACATCCCACATAGAGACTGATACACAGACAGACAGACAGACAGACAATCAGAGCTGCTCTGGGTCATTCCAAAGGAGAGACAGAATGATTTCTCCCTGAGAAGGACAAAGGACTGGACATTTGGACCGCCCTTTTATAAGCTGGACCGTGAGGAGAGGGTCTCAAATGACCCCTCCCTGTCACATTCTTTAGGAAATGAGTTTCCACAAATCATGACTAAAATTGTTTAGAAATATCTTGTTCCATAATAAGTTTGCTATGTTCAGGCCTCTGATAAATCTTGTTCCGTCCGTCACCCAATGTTCATAAACAATTTCCTCCCTGCGTAAGCAGGCACTCTGCTGTCCGTTTTAAATGACCTTGTTACCCCTGAACATAATTTCTAAATACCTAATGTGTTCTGGGTGACTAACTATTAGTAATGCAAATCTCCTGTTACTTTCTAAGGTCAGGATCCTAATGGAAAAGTTGGGGTCAGCTAAAGGACTGCTTTCTGAAAGCCTTAGTCAGGTTGTGTGTGACTATAGGTTATGATATTAAGGTATGAATGTGGTTATTCTTAACCCAAACTCATTACAAACTAATATATTTAATATGAATGAATGTTCAATACAAAAAAATTCTCGCGACATACAAATTGTCCTTAAGTCCTATGTCGGTGCACGTGAGTACTGCTCCCTGCTTCCCTTTCTGGTTGCCAAACATATAGTTCTTTCTTCCTTCTGGCTTCTGTTTCGCACATCACTAGCCCCTTCTTGTGTGTTCGGTGCTGTCTCTTTTCTCCTTGATTCCTCTCTGAGGTCACCTTGACTGTTGCATCCAGAGTCCTTCTGGAGCATTGCTAATTCTTCCTTGTTCCAGGTGAGTCAGACCTCCGATGCTTCCATGGCATAGTAGGAATTTGAACCTGGGTCCCTAGTGTAATCTGAACTCTAACCACCCCGTTTGCTCTTACTTATGATGTGTTTACCCCCTACCCAGGTTTAAATCCCTGACTTGGATGGCCCAGGCTAGCCTGATCTCATCACATCTCAGAAGCTAAGCAGGGTCAGCCCTGGTTAGTATTTGGATAGGAGACCACAAAGAAATCCCAGGGTCACTATGCAGAGGAAGGCACTGGCAAACCACCTCTGTTAGTCTCTTGCCTTGTAAACCCCATAAGGGGTTACCATAAGTCGGCTGCAACTTGACGACATTTTACACACATGCATACAGAGAAAGGCAATGGCAAACCACCTCTGTTAGTTTCTTGCCTTGAAAACCCTATGGGCTCTCCATAAGTCAGCTGCAACTTGATGGCACTTTACACGGATACACAGAGTTGTTGTTGTTTTTTAAACCCAACTATTCCGGGGGATTTGTAGGTCATAATGGCTCATACTTAATTAGCCTGTATATAATTTCTTCTTACATGATTGTCTGCCTCAGATTGCAGCTGGGTCCATGGCTGCTTGGAGTGTGTAGGTAAGCAAAAATATCAGAAGAACAGTGTGGGTGGCAGCAGATGAAAAGGGAAGGGCAGATGCAGTTTCACACTTGGCAAACTGGATATAATGGGGCAAACTATACCCTGCCATTCCACATCTTGCTGAACTCTATTGCTTGAAGCTCTTTTATTCCAGCCCAGCTCTGGTACTCTGATAGGCTACAAAGAAAAGTGGCTTAATAGAGCAGAGCACAGCAAGATGAGGACTGGGCAGGTATAGTTTTCTCATTACATCCAGTTTGCTAATGGTGAAACTGTCTGCCCAATAAGATAAAGCAGGAAATAGGGGGTGGTTGTTGCCAGCACCTGCATCTCTATCTATTATTATAATAATGAATTAAGTCATAGGCTTAAAGGCATAGATTTCCTTGTTATTTCTGTAGTTTAACTCAACCTGCGCAAACCTCTCATTGGCGCGTCGACTGGTACTTTGTGAAAGCTGTTTCCTATAGCCATTGAATCTGAATTCTGCCAATGATCTGTGCTAATCAACTAATTAGCCTACATAATGAGAAATGCCTACATAATGAGAAATGCTTGAAAGCATGCCATTAACTGACCTGTGGATGGTAAACAAGCTGGCAAAGTATTACTTGTGCCCTTTTCTAGATGAACAAATACAAAATTTATACTTGATAAGTGGACAAATTTGGGAACATTTGTTTGAAAACACCTAGTGCTCCTTAGATGTGTAATATTCCAAAATATAAAGAAATATTAAAGCACACAAAAGTTTTGAGCTTGTTGAAGAAATTGGCATATATTTCTTCTTAATCAGAGATGGACAAAGTCTTACTAGTGAGTCAGCATGGAGTTGAAGTTAGAATGTCAGGCTAGGATCTTGGAGACCCAGGATCGAATCCCTGCTCTGTCATGGAATTTTGCTGGGTGACCTTTGGCCAGGCATTCCCTTTCAGACTAACATACCTGATGGGGTGGTTGTTGTTGTAAGGATAAAACTGCGTTGTAAGCTACTTCGGGATCCCCATTGGGGAGAAATGTGGGGGTATAAACAAAGTGAACATATGAAGAAGTTATTAAAGTGAAGTAATGGATCACTTCAGATATAATGCAAAAGCATAGTTTAATTAAAGTAACCATGTTTAACTGGTTGCCTGAACCCGCACCACCACACTATCTTAAACTATGAGATGAATCTGTTTCACTAACCACAGTTAGTCTTAACTATAGGATATGTTATGTAGGAACACAGTGTCCTGGCTTATTCCTGGTATGTTTTCCCAGCAGCCTACATAGTCACTTGTCAACAGTGCACAAAAACAGGTCTAATAGTTCCAAACCTCACCCTAACACCGAGTCTGCCATGAATCAGAATCTGCCATGAAACAGCAATGTGGTAAACCCCTTTCATATATCCCTAAGAGGGAAAACAAACAGCAGGGGAGAGGGGGGATGGAGGGCAAATCAACTCCCTACCCCAGTGTTTCTTGAAGCAACCTTTCCCCCTTTTTATATTCAGCCTATCTGAATTAGCAGTTATTACTGCTTGGTACTTCCTGTTCAGTAAAGTGCATTTATCATATGCGTGTTTTATCTTGTGAGTGGGAATGGATGATAGGTGTGTGTGCTCTTCAAAGGCCTTTTGTAGATCTGATGACTCCACTGTAGCTAAGAATGTGTCAAGCAGGTGGTGTTTTCTTGAAGATGAAAACATGCTGGAACATATGAATAAGAACAGGAGGGGCATGCGGTGTATGCTGCAAGTAGGATTGCCAGCTCCGGGTTGGGAAATACCTGGATATTTTGAGGGCAGAGCCTGAGATGGGTGGGGTTTGGAGAGGGGAGGGACTTCAATGCCATGGAGTCCAATTGCCAAAGCAGCCATTTTCTCCAGATGAACTGATCTCTATCAGCTGGAGATCAGTTCTAATAGTGGGAGATCTCCAGCTGCTACTTGGAGGTTGGCAACCTTAGCTGCAAGCTTCTTGCATTCCTTTAAGCAGAAGCAGGGCAATTGGGGAGGGAGGTGGTGTTTGTGTGTGTGAAGGGGTTATGCGGAAAAAGAGAGCATCTATTTCCCATGCTTTTTGAAGAGGATGACATTGACATGAAATCTTTGCTGCTTTCTTGGCTAGCCGCTGAGTGGGTGAGGGAGTAGATGTCATGGGGCCCAAAGCTGGACAAAATAAGCTTCCGTGTTGTTGTGTTGCTGGCAGCCAATGCTGAGTTGATGTGATGAGGCTTTGTCATCTGTTGGGTGCTGTGTCTCTGGCAGGTGCAAAAGCACGGAAGCCAGGATTTGCCAAGACCTTAGCTAAAATGAGCCATAGTTTTGTGTTACTTCTGAACCAACTCACAGTTGAAGTCTGGGTTCTCCTAGTCTCTAGCTATTTTTTGGGGCGGGGGAGAAGTTATATATATGTATTTAAGTCAATTATGTGTACATTTTTGTGTACATTATGTGTACATTTTTACATATTGATTGATTGATTGGTCACAGCCATCATTTTGAAAAAGATATTAATGAGTGTTTCCTACCCACTGTCATTTCTCATTATCCTTTATTATCCTTACTGATCTGTGTTCTCTGAGTCAGGGGGTTTGATCTGGTTATTGCCATTAATATTTTCAATTAATGATCGATCTTAAAAAATAAGGAGGAAGAATTGCTTGCTGATTATGTTCTGCTGTCTCAGTAAAAGAACCCATGAATGTTAAGTGTTGCTGCATTTGCAAAGCTTGGAGCACTAAAGCCTATATTTTATTTATGGTATAAACTCAGTATTCTGTGCAAGATGCAGTGTCCTCCATCTGCTCTGTAACGTCCATTCTGTCACACTTTAACTCCAGATCAGTATTTTCATTGTCAAATGATAGCCTTGACAATTTGCTTTTTTTTTTTTTTTGAAAAGTCCAAGATATCTTTTACATGTTGTGTGTGTTTCCCAATTAGGCACCTGTTCTGGATTCTGATAAAAGCCCTTTTCTGACTTTCAAAGTGTGTACAAAAAGAATACGTAGAGGTGAGAATGAGATCATAGCAGCAAGCTCTGCCCCTGACCTTTGCATTTTTATTGAAAGGCTTGTATAGCAGTGCATATTATGCGTGTGTATAGAAGTCTATTCCAATCTTAATAGGAACCTTGAAAAATCAGGCTTCCTGTTGGCATGGAGAGAGATGTGTATGCTTACACATAAGCACTTGGGGTCTATTTAGGTGTTAAAATCATAGAATAGAATCATAGAATCATTGGCCATTTATGTAGGGTTGATTTTGATGCTCATTCAAAGCTGCTTTTTAAAATCCGCCCTTTAAAATGACTATTTACGGTCTTGATGCGAGAGGAGAAAGTCAAACAAATTCCACACACACCCCACTCGCTTGCTCCTTACTTTGTTTGCATTGCCATTAGCACTGGTTGATTGCATAGCTAAGCTGCGGCTGCGATTTTTCATGGTTCCTTCAGTAATTGCTTCGATGGGGGGGGGGCGGAGCAAATACAAAAGGTTGCGTTAAAGGGTCTCTTAAGAAATGCGAAGCAGGTATGCGCTGGCTTCGCAGTGAAGGCTGGAATGATGGTTCAGTGTGAAGAAATAAAAAAAATGTGCCGGGCACTTCAGCCTGGAACGTGCTGCTAATTACCAAGCATAAACAGCCATAGAGTTGGAAGGGGCCATACAAGTCATCTAGTCCAACCCCCTGCTTAATGCAGGGTCAGCCTAGATGAACATGTTTAGGTCAGGGGAGGACCTTGCCACTGTGATCCTAGTCCCACCTCTATGCATGTTTGTTGTACACACTTAAGATGTGTGAAAAACTATTCTGGGTACACATTTTTGAGTTCAGCAGTTTCAACTTCATGCATGTCTGTTGAAAGTAATTTTCCCCCTTTAACCTTTGTATGAGGCCTGATTCTAAAGAGAATACACCAGCATATTCATATTCAGCATAAAGTTGCATAGTCATTCTTTGTGAATGACTCCGAACACAATAAAATGGCTATCTAAAATATTATGGGGAAACCTCTCTAGAAAATTACTTCAAGAATTGTTGTTGTTGTTGTTGTTATCATTATTAATTCAGTTTATACCCCGCTCTATGTCCTGGCCAGGAATTGTGAAGAAACCTCTCATGAGAATCCCATTTGTTATGTTAGAAGGAAGGAGGCTTTAGCCCAAAATGATTCCAGGGAAAAAGGGGGATTTCCCTGTGTGGTAGTGACCTGGCTGCTTAAAATTTCCATTTGCCCTCAATCTCTCAGACTGCTAAAGTCAAATGTGCAGTTTGGATGTTTGTCCCATTGGAAATAGCTGGACTTTTAGCTCCCTCATCAACATGCTGTTACACTTTGTTTTCAGAATTTTTCCTCGCTGTTTGTGAGAGAGATTAATCCCCCAAACAAGTAGACTATTTTTTTAAAAAATCTAAAGCTATTGTGCTAGTTTTATTATGTTAGTCATTAAGGAAGGACGTCTCTATTATAGTTTCTCCCTGTTTCTAAAGATAATGTTAAATAATTAGTACAATCCAACCAACATTAAGCATCTGAGAATTCCATTCATGTTAACTGCAGAGGTTTAAAGTCGTGCAAAATAAACAAAAGGACATAAAAGTGCATAACTTTGCCTGGTGTCCGCAAAGGTTCCCTCCCCCTAGATTCCAACACTAGCTTCACTTATTAGTCCTGAGTTTCATTAAATAATTTTTTTAATTGAGAAAGACTGTAATGCAAAGTGCTGGTTCTTACTTGTAAGACGCTAAATGGCTTGGGGCCAGGGTACCTGAAGGATGATCTCCAGTACTACCCAGCCTTCCAGTTAAGAGGTTCCTCTCAAGCCATGGAACCATGAAACTGCCTTGTACTGAATCAGACCTTTGGTTCATCAAAGTCAATACTGTCTACTCAGACTGGCAGAGGCCCTCCAGGGTCTCAGGCAGAGGTCTTTCATATCAACTGCTGCCTAGTCCTTTTAGCTGGGGATACTGGGGATTGAACCTGGAACCTTCTGCGTTCCACTGAGCCGCAGCCCCTCCTGTGAGAGCCCTGCTCTGTGTGTCCATGCCTTCAGAGGTGAGGCAGGTAGCAACTAGAGACAGGGCATTTTCTGTGGTGGCACCTTGCCTCTGGAACACCCTCTCCCTTGAGGCTTGCCTGGTGCCTAATTTACTTGTTTTCTAGGAGCCAGGCCAAAATAAGCACATCTTTTTGTCCCGGCTCTTCACTAGGGGTTTTATTTTAGCAGCTTCTGTTTTTCTGTTATGGACGGTTTTTATGCTGTTTAAGTTCAATAACTTGGTTTTTTTTTTTTAATTTGTAAGCTACCTTGAGCAGGACTCTCACGAAGTGGCATAGAAATATCCTGTGTTAAATAAATAAATAACTGCTATTGTAGTTAAATATTTTAAAAACTTAAAAAAACTTCTAGTTTTATAAATTAATATATTATTGTATCATGCCTATCAACAATGATCTGTGAATTATTTTGTACAATTTTAATTGTATAACTATAATCTATATTACCAGCTATCTCTTCTGTTACAAAGGGTATCATTCAAGATGCGAATGTTGTCTTTATGCCTAATGGATATATAACACAATGCCCTAATCTAAATCGCAGTAAGTAGCAATTTTGTTTAGTAAGTTATTATTTTAAGATATGCATATAGCTCTTCTAGTGCAGAGTATGCATTACAGTTTTTATAGGCTGTTGTATAAACATGTGAACTTAATCTTTTAATAATCTTATTTTTACATATGAGGAACTAAGACTATGATTTGACAATCGCTTCTAGTAGGAAACTGCAAAGAGATCTTCAGATTCCAAATGATGTTTTAGTTCTGTTTTATTCCATTATGTGCATATTTATTTTTAGTTCATTTAAACTGTCTGCCTTAGGGGCACCAAAAATTGTTACCCCCATTTCCTGACCTCGAGGGGCTTAGCTGGGATACCCGGTGGTCTAACCATGTGAGAACAGCCTGGATTTATTTCCCTGTTAAAAATTCTGATGTGGCCTCTGCACTTTAGTTATTTGTAAACAAAATGTATATCCTGCCTTTCCATCCTCATCAGGCTAAAAACATACCTGATAAAAGCATATCTTGAAAACAATTGAAACCAAGCAATAACACAACATTAAAAGCAATGCTACCCTGACCTGGATGGCCCAGGCTAGCCTGATCTCGTCAGATCTCAGAAGCTAAGCAGGGTCAGCCCTGGTTAGTATTTGGATGGGAGACCACCAAGGAATACCAGGGTTGCTGTGCAGAGGAAGGCACTGGCAAACCACCTCTGTTAGTCTCTTGCCATGAAAACCCCAAAAGGGGTCGCCATAAGTCGGCTTCGACTTGACGGCACTTCACACACACACAAAAGCAATGCTAAAATACAAAAACATTTTAAAAACTCAATTAAAATAGAGCAGGAAGAAGGAATCACTGAGGGATTGCCAGACAAAACAAAAAATAATCACTTGTTAATGGAAGACAGCAACAGAAGGAGACAGAAAAGCCTTCCTCGGGAGAGAGTTCCAGAGTTTTGGTCTCATGATTGAGAAGGCCCACCCCCCAGGTTGCTACCCACCTAATCTTATAAGGCCGTAAATCCAAAGCAGGCCTCCAAAGATGACCATAGTGGTCATGTAGGTTCACAAGAGGGTAGGCTATATGCTGGTCCTAAGTAGGGCTGCCAGGTCCCCCCTCTCCTCTGGCGGGAGGTTTATGGGGCAGAGCTGGAGTGGGGATTCTGCATGCTGCTGTGCACAACATGATTATGTCACTTCCAGTTTATGCCCAGAAGCGCCGTATTGCGACGGGCCGCTTTACCACTTAACCCCCCAAACTGGAAGTGATGTAATCACGTTGTACGCAGCCACACACTTGTGATCCCTGCCCCTGAGCCGGCCGATTGCCTGCCAATCCCAGTGACCTGGCAACCCTAGTTCCAAGCCATATAGGGCTTTAAAGCTGAAGACCAGTACCATGAATTGTGCCCAGAAACAGATTGGGGCCAGTGTAGATGGGCCAAGACTGGACTTATATGGTCACTATGACCCACTCCAGTCAACATCCTGGCTGCAGCATTCTGCAACTATTGAAGTTTTTGAACACTTTCTGGGGGCAGCTCCACGTAGAATACATTGCAGGGATCTATTCTACATGTAACCAGGGCATGCACCACAGTGGCCAGATCTTTTCTGCCCAGGAAAGGCTGCAGCTGACTAACCAGTCAAAGCTGGTAAAAGGCACTCCTCGCAACAGCACCCACCTGCTTATCCAGCAGTAAGTCTGGGCCCAAGAGCAAGGGGAGTGCAACCCCATCCAGAATGGGTAACCCCTTAAATTCCAGGTCAGACCTTCTCACAAGTAGCACTTCCACCTTTTCGGAATTAAGCTTCACTTTATTAGCCTGCAGCCTCTCCAAAATTGCCACCAAGCACTTGGTTCAGGGTTTAGTGGATTGCAGTCTCTCCCATTCACACAAGGAACTGTCACTGGCTGCCTTCTCCAATTTTTGCTTTTGACTAACTCTCTCCTTGCAGCTAATGATTTCTGCTCCTCCACTTCCCAATTTTAAAGGCATGAGAGACGTGGGCACTACCAACACATACCGAAAGGCAGCTAGAAGTGGCTCTGTCCTGATGTGTGCGCGTGGTTGTGATCTCTTCCAGCTTTCTCTTCCTGTACATGAAAGAACTGTCTGAACTGTTAACCATCAGAGCAGAGATACTGTCATGGAGTGAGCATATGTAGCCTGGTTCTTAGTCTGCAAACATAATTGAAGAGCCATGAAATCCCGTTCAGATTTTATGCCCTGGAGTAAAATGGACTTTCCCTGAATGTCAGTCATGGGCAGTAGAGCTGCCGCATCTGTGAGCGTGGAAATATGCTTCATGCCAGCAATAGAAAAACTGGAAAAGTGAACAGACAGTGCTTGCTTAGTTATCTGGAGATAAACTTAGCCACTTTGAGGAAGGCGAAAAGCATTTCTGGACAATGAAAAGCTGCAACCCAAAAGCACCATTTTTAAAGGGTTTTTAAAATATATAACAGTGGATTGGATCCCATGGAGGCTTTCTGTTGACAAAAAGCGATTTCTGTCCACAAAGTATGATTTCCTGGCCTCCACCTCCCAATCCGAAGTAGTAAGTAAAGTAAAGGTCCCCCTGTGCAAGCACCAGGTCATTCCTGACCTATGGGGTGACGTCACATCCCGACGTTTACTAGGCAGACTTTGTTTTACAGGGTGGTTTGCCAGTGCCTTCCCCAGTCATCTTCCCTTTACCCCCAGCAAGCTGGGTACTCATTTGACCGACTTCGGAAGGATGGAAGGCTGAGTCAAATTGTGGCGGCTACCTGAAACCAACTTCCGTTGGGATCAAACTCAGGTCGTGAACAGTAGCCCCACAAAATGTCACTCCTGGACCTGGGGACTTCCAGGCATAGCATGAGGAAGCAGTTTCAGGCCTGTTACAGAAGGGGGGGAATTGGCAGAAACCACCACTTCCATCAGCGGAAAGCCTCTGAGGGATAGAACCCAGTGATTGCTTTCAAATATTGCCTCAGTGCCCACTTCAGCCCAGTTCAACTTGTTTTGTATTCAAGAATAAAAATTAAATGATGCACTTTAATAAAACCTAGAAAACTAATCCAGTCAAAGGTGCTATCTAACAACATTAACAGTACGTAAATACAATGACTAAATAAAATATAAATGCATTTTGGAAACTGACATCAAATGGAATTACTCAGAGAACGTTTAAATAATTTATAAGTAACACACATTTGTGTGGTGCTTGCCAAATCACAGTCCTCAGCTTCTTTTTCTATAAAAAGGAAACAGAGTCAAACTCTTCCGACTTGCCTTGACTTTTTGGAAATCTCAGTTGGTAGGTTAATTTTTTCCCATTACCATAATAATTATTTAAATGGTAAAGGGTTACTCTTCCAGAAAGTGTTTAGCAACTTTTCTTTGGGGTAATGATGGAATTAAATTTTGTGAAAGTAGAACTGGAATGTTATCAGGTTAGATAGTAAATAAAACTTAAATCTGCGATCACAAAGAATGCATTTTTCTATGATAGTTTCTATTCTCTTAGAACTGTAATTCAAATATGTTAGGGAGCCAGGTCTCCTGCCATAGTGGGAGACCTCCCAGTCTGGGCTCTGTTACCTGATGCTGTTCAGCAGGGCAGTTAGGGGGGAGTGATAGGGTAATTTGGCATTGCGACAAAATATGAGGTCACCTGTTATGAAACTAGAAGTGATGCTATTGTGTCAGAGTTTATGGATTTAACCATAGAGTTTTTGGTGGATCCTACAGCGTCACCCTGATGCGATTACATCACTTTTCTCCCTCTCTCATAATATTAGAACAGATTCAAAACATAAAAGGAAGTATTTCTTCATACAACACATGGTTAAATTGTGGAACAGCCTGCCCCAGGATGTGATGATGGTTGCCAACTTGGAAGGCTTTAAGAGGGGAGTGGACATCTTCATGGAGGAGAGGGGTATTCATGGCTACTAGTAAAAATGGATACTAGTTACGATGCTTACCTATTCTCTCCAGGATCAGAGGAGCATGCCTATTATATTAGGTGATTTGGAACACAGGCAGGATAATGCTGCTGCAGTTGTCTGTGGGCTTCCTAGAGGCACCTGGTTGGCCACTGTGTGAACAGACTGCTAGACTTGATGGGTCTTGGTCTGATCCAGCAGGGTCTTTCTTATGTTTTCACTTTTGGATTCGTGCCAGAAGTGATGTTGCAAGTTGGCACAACAGCAAATAATTTGTTCCCATCTCCCACTCCCCAAATACTCTTGCTGGGCTGCCAGCTAGGGCTGGCAATGTTCAAAAATATTCACTTTTGTGCAAGAGAGCAACATGTTTATTTAATATATCCTGCTTTTCTTCCTTCATGGAGCTCAAGGTTGTCTATATAATGTTGCCCAGAGGTTTCCCATTCAGTTAGTCATTGATTAGACCAAGTCATTCTTAACTTCTGCTACATCAGATGCCGTCAGCCCACGCTTGGCCCTACTTCTAACATATGATACGAAGTACCATGTTAATTACAACCTCTGTTCCATTAGATGTCTCAAATACCAGTCTTATTTTAACTGATCAAATGTGTTGTTGTTTTTTTTACAAAAAACTTACTCCTGTGTGCACACACAAGGCTTCTGTCAGATGTTTTATCTAAAACTTTCCCATTTTAAAGAGTTTAACCAACCCAGTGGCTTCCTGCTACTTTCCATAGCTATTTCATCCTAGTGATATATACTTGAATCGTGTATGCGTGAGATATAAGATAGCATTCTATTCCTTTTTTTATTCTATTTTCATAACAGCTCCCAAATGAATTAATTTTACTGTAATCTGTTGTAATATAATTGGATTATTGAATGAAACAAACAAATACCTGCTTGGTCTCTTTATGTTATTAATTATATAGTATTTCTTTTTTACAATATGGTACTTATCTATTGTTTTCCTTCCTTCCTTTATTGAGCCTGTCCAACATGTAGTGATTTCTTAAGCCTGGTACAAGGAATTATGGATTTACAAGAGCTTCTGGCTAAAATGACTGCAAAAGTAGGTACCTGACCATTGTTACTTTTCCGTTTAAGCTGATGTTTGATTCATATATGGAGCTCCATGTACATATTTTTGTCAGCTGATTTATTTCATTGTATTGAGGAAATAAGTCATACTACAAATAGATAATTAACTGAGTATCATATCAATATCACAAATGTTCTACCTTGTTAGTTTACATAGTTCATGGTATTGCTTACTAAGGTGCGCTAATCAGAGGAAGAGAAAGGGAAAGAAAATCACTTGGGAATGAATCACTGCCTGTCCTACTGGATTACAGCCACTGTAAGGGTTGTTTGATGTGTTACTTTGTGTGTGTGTGTGCACATAGTTTGAAGTATAATACGAATATTTTTTGCCTCTCACAAGTCAATATGTTGTAAAGCCAATAGCGTGCATTGCTTCTAAATTTATATTCCTGTTAGATGCAGAAATGTTCATGCTGCACTTAAAATGACAAGAGATATTCATGTTTTCTAACACAGCGATTTTTAGCTACGTAAAGCAGTAACACTGAAGTTGTCCCTAGGAGGGGGTACAACTGGTTGCTTTGGCTCATGATTTACATTAAGGCCTGGTTCATGTTATGGAGTCATGGCGGGAAAACATGAATGTACATAATGAGTGACATGGAAAAGTTTGGTAATACTTCCACATCAACAGTTTCTCTATAACATCTATTGAGAAGCTGTGTATGAACCTGGCTCATGAACATCAGAAATTAACTGTGTCTGTGGCCTTTGTTCAACATGTGGCCTAATATTATGACAGTTCAAATTGGTAGTCATTTTCAAGATAAATCCTCGATTATTTCTTTTTGTTCCAGAGAAATTCCTCAGCATGTCTTTCCCCTGTAGCTTCCCAGATGGTTCCATGTATGCATCTGATCAAACATATTTTTGCAGTGATTGGTGCTTAGGGTTGCCAGGTCCCTCTTTGCCACAGGCGGGAGGTTTTTGGGGCAGAGCCCGAGGAGGGCAGGGCTTGGGTAGGGGAGGGACTTCAATGCCATAGAGTCCAATTGCCAAAGCAGCCATTTTCTCCAGGTGAACTGATGTCTATTGGCTGGAATCAGTTGTAATAGCGGGAGATCCCCAGCTGCTACCGGGAGGTTGGCAACCCTATTGGTGCTTGAGTCGATAAAGCCATCGTTAGTCCTACAAAGGATTTGCAGCTTCAGTTAAATGGTAGAATTAGGGATGCCTGTTATAATTCATGTTTGCTGTCTTGGTATCCCTGTAAGTTTAACTGTAAGGCAGCTAGGGTTGTTGAGAGGATAAAATGGAGGCGAGGAGAAGGATGTAAGCCACTTTGGGTCCCCACTGGGAATAGGGTTGGCAGTTCCGGGTTGGGAAATACTTGGAGATTTTTGGGGCGGAGCCGGAGGAGGGTGGGGTTTGGAGAGGGAGAGACTTCAATGCTATAGAGTCCAATTGCCAAAGCGGCCATTTTTCTCCAGGTGAACTGCTCTCTATCGGCTGGAGATCAGTTGTAATAGCGGGAGATCTTCCGCTATTACCTGGAGGTTGGCAACCTTAATTGGGGAGAAAGGCGGGTGCAAATGGATTAAATAAATACATAATAAATAAGCAAAATAAATAAAATATTCTGTATGAATACACCTCTAATTATGAGATACTGGGGACAAACAACAGGAGACAGTCATCATGTGAAAGCTCTTCTAGAAGTGTCTGACCCTTTGCTCTTGGAGACAGACTGTGTGGAGAGATGAATCCTGGTTGGAAACACAACCCCGTTTGTCTATTCTTAGCGTTTCATGTCTTTATAATTTCTAGACATTAATTGTGTGGAGGGCTGTCCTAGATTTCTACTTAAAACACAAAATGCTTTATCCTGCTTCCTGATAGGGATGAGCCTTTGGCAACAAATTATGCTAGTTTCCCATTGTTCAGGCTGGCTTTCTCAATTGCAGGCAATGGTTTATTCTTTACCAAGATTTTCAGCATCATCTATCAGAACAAATTATGCAGATTAAATGTATTTGCACTTTTTTATTTATGACAGTTCATTGTGTGTCTAAGATTGCAGCTTTCCAATAATCTTGGCTTTATGACATGGAATATTGTGATAAGGATGAATGCAGAGCATGGAGACTGGGGTTATAATACCAGTAATCACACACATACACAATGATAAATATGTGGGAACTATAACACTGGCTTTAATGTGCTATGCTGAACCAGTAAAGAACACACAGCTATGGAAAAAGACAGGGAGTTGTAGGTCATTTGCATGGTCGCAGTAACCTCCTTTATTCCCTGTTTCAGCCAGGATCTAACTTTTCAGTATGCACGGTATCTTATTCCTTGGTAGGTCAACGCTGTTTCGACTCAAAACCAACCCGGGTCTTCCCGTTCCTCTGTTAATCCAACTTTTCCCTCCCCTGAGCTCAGCCCGGCTCAAAGCAGCGTGCAGATGACTAAACGGGGAAACACAGAAGATTGACTTCTCTCACTGCCAATCACAAAGCAGTGTGTAAAGAGGCGGGGATTCAAGTGCTTCCTGCTACCTTGGAGCTCTTTCTGAGCAAAAGAAAGGCTTTTTAAAAACGAGGCTTGGATCCCCCCCTTCTCAGATTGCTCCATTTTTTTTGGTTTTTTGTTCTTAAAATACTTTTTTATGCGGCAGTTGGGTTTTGGAGGAAGGAAATATTCTCTCACGGTGAGCACTGCGAAGTAAGCCAATTGCAGAGCAGCATTTAAAGGGGTGGGACTTGATTTGAGCTTGGGAGACTGCTTTTCTGTATTCATGGCTTGATTAGCACACCGTTTCGTCCCTGATCATGCAAGCCAATGCATACAGTTTTCCCCAAATTGGGTTACATTAATGTGCAATGAACTCAGGTCCAACCAGGAAGATCCAACCCATGCATAAAAGGCCGTAGAGAAGATACTCTAGACTTGCCTGTCCAAGCCCCATTCTGGTTTCTGCTTTTACTGACTTTATTTAAACTTTGTCTCACTTCTTCCATGTGCTTGGGCAGCTCATAATAAAAGTGCAACCTAAAATAACCTGCAAATAACAACTATACAACACAGAATTCTAGAGAAGAGTAATAAACGTAGTAGCAAAAATGTACAACAACTAAAGCCTTTCTTTAAAATAATGACTAAATCCAGCAGCTAGGGTTACCAGGACCCTCTTTGCCACTGGCGGGAGGTTTTTGGGGCGGAGCCTGAGGAAAGCGGGGTTTGGGGAGGGGAGGGACTTCAATACCATAGAGTGCTATTGCCAAGCGGCCATTTTCTCCAGATGAACTGATCTCTATCAGCTGGAGATCAGTTGTAATATCAGTTGTAATATCCAGCTAGTACCTGGAGGTTCAGCAAACAAAAGCAATCACTAATACTGTACAGTAACTGTCAGGACATAACCACACACTAACAAACAATCTACTACATACCTGGAGGTTGGCAACCCTACCAGCAGCTGACTTTTCCTGTCCAAAAGCCTTATAGAAAAAGGAGGCCTTTCTACTCATACTCGTTTTAAAATGTCATAGCATTCGTGGTTAGAATTTTGGATATCATCTAGCCAAAGGTAAACACTTTTACATCTTACTGATTTCAGTGGGAGAATTTAGTTCATAATGGGCAGAGTAATCCTGAAGGGCGAATGGCCATAGGAGCTTGACGTGACCCCTGTGCTGGCGTTAGTGCCACTTGTGCTAGCGAGATGGGCACTAACGTCAGCGCAGGGCCACTTACAGTGGTGTTGGGGAGCCGCATGGCAATGCCATGCATGGGTGCTGCTTAGGGTTTCCTGGTCCCTCTTTGCCACCGGCGGGAGATTTTTGGGGCGGAGTCTGGGGAGGGAGTTCAATGCCACAGAGGGGAGGGGAGGGGAGGGAGTTCAATTCCATAGGTTTGGGGAGGGGAGGGAGTTCAATGCCATAGAGTTCAATTGCCAAAGCGGCCATTTTTCTCCAGGCGATCTGATCTCTATTGGCTGGAGATCAGTTGAATTAGCAGGAAATCTCCTGCTATGACCTGGCAGTTGGCAACCCTAGTGCTGCTGCAGCTGCAGCTTTTTTTGGCGCAAGGGTTTGACCGGCACCAAAGGGGATGTTCCTGGGGGAGGGGGGTAAATTTAGTCAGCTCCCTGAACCCTTTCACCCTGGGAATGCTCCCTTTTGCCGGCATGAACTTGTGCCAGCAAAAGTGGTGGCGCAACCCCGTGAAATGAATGGAGCACTTTTACGGGGTTTTGAAACAATTCCCATTTTCCACTTGCATTTTCGGGCCAGCAAGCTGCTCAGAAGGCGGCGTGGTGGTGCCATCCCCAGATGTCCTGCAACTCCCCCCCTTAGGACTGCACTGTAAATCTCTCTCATTGAAATCAATAGGTCTTAAAATGTTCTGGTGTTTGGCTGAATCATGTCACCTTGTTTTTGAATGAAAGCTGCAAAAGCTTTGAAAATAGAATATGCCCTGGTTTTAATAGTCTCATTATCCTACTTTTTCTTTTACTGATGTTCCATCTTCATTTTACTGCCTGTTAGTCTTTGAGGCAGCGTGTTTTGACCAGGATCTACTTGAGAAAGAGAAATGTTAAGTTTCAGTTCATTTTACTGCAGTAAGGTGAGATAATGATCCTGAGGCATGCTGGTGGTCTTAGTAGGTGCCAATTAGGAAGTATATTGAGTGACTTGTTCTTGCTGCTGTTAATTATATAGTGCTCTTGCTGATACAGATATACAGGCACATAGACAAGGTGATTAACACTTTGAAGGTTACATGAACACTCACAAGAGGAACTCTCTTGTGCTGTATTGCCATATTCCCAGTGATATTGTCTTGTTGTCATTTGCCATGCATAAAGAGATTATTTTGTTGCATTGATGTGAGAACATGTCCTACGGGATTATTTAATTATTACAGAAAAGCAGATTGAATGTAAAATAAGTGATCTGATTTCTTGCTAAATGTCTACATTATGTGGTTCACTTCTAAATGAGAGTTGCCAGTCCTGCCTGATTGTCTGGCAGCTGCCCCTTGAGCTGTAAGGCTATATCCATAGTATCAGATGCATATGTAGGATCTCCCATTTTGGGCCCCCTCCCACTGGTGCCATCCAGCTGGCCGGCAGAGCTCCTACCAAGCTTAAAATGAGTCTAGGCCTTGATGTTGCTGGAGTGATGACATCGCTTCTGGAAGTGATGTCATCATACAGGTGATGACGGGGAGAAGCTCTGGTATTTGGGCAAAACTCTATGGTAAAAACAGCTTCTACCATAGAGTTTTTGCCCAAATACCAGAACGTCTCATTCATTGTCATCATGCAGGCACCACTGAGCCTTAGGCCTAATTTTAAGCTTGGTAAGATCCCCCCTCCCCTGCCGATGGCCAGGGGGGACCAGGCCATCTTATAAATATGAGCAAAGTGCACTCTGCACATGCTAAGTGGGGCTAGCTCTATTGTTATTAGCTGATATGGTGCAAAGTCCCAACATTAAAAAGTGGTTTCAGGTCTAAGTCCTGCATATATGTTGTTATTTTATTTAACTGGATAATTTGCTGCAATAGCAGAACTGCAACAAATGTTCTGATATCTCCATACACTTAATTTTGCACCATTAAATAGAAACAAAAATGGGGATATATTCTTATATTTCATTTCAGGGTGCTAAAGGGGATGTAAGACCATGTTCCCTGATATAGATATACGCTACCGTCTGGTCCCTGCTATGTATTTATTTACACTAGAATCAAATAAGTATAGGCGAGCTTTAACCTTTGCATGAGGATCTGCTCTAAAAGGTAAAGGTCCCCTGCGCAAGCACCGGGTCATTCCTGACCCATGGGGTGACGTCACATCCCGACGTTTCCTAGGCAGACTTTGTTTACGGGGTGGTTTGCCAGTGCCTTCCCCAGTCATCTTCCCTTTACCCCCAGCAAGCTGGGTACTCATTTGACCGACCTCAGAAGGATGGAAGGCTGAGTCAACCTTGAGCTGGCTACCTGAAACCGACTTCCCTTGGGATAGAACTCAGGTCGTGAGCAGAGCTTCAACTGCAGTACTGCAGCTTACCACTCTGCGCCACGGGGCTCCTGGATCTGCTCTACCCTCAGCTTTCTTGGAGGGAAAATTTAGGAAGCTGCCAAGAGCACAGTGGGAGAGCCTGTGTGGTGCAGGAGAAATGGAAAACACAAGCCATGTGCTCCTGAGATGTGGTTATTATGAGGGTATTTGGTGGAACCCATGTTGTGATATTTTAAAACTCAGTATTTAGTAACTAGATCTTTACTCTGTTGGGGGGCTACATTAAGTTGTGGTAGCCGTGTTGTACCTGTATCCACTAATCATCTCAGAGGTTCACATAAATTGGATAGATGAGGGAGAAATTTAATTAGTTGATAAATGCTAGGAATTTTTGCAGTGAGTTGGCATTAGTATATCACAACATGGATAAAGAAGTTAGCATCCAGTGAGATGCCAGTGAAAGTGATCTTGGTGCAGTACTTTCCCAAAATGGACAGCCTATTCTATTTGCATCAAGGTCTTTATCACACGCAGAATGGGAGTATGCACAACTTGGAAAAGAATATTTAGCTATAATATTTCTCTATGAAAAATTTGACCACTATATTCAAGGTCAGAAATCCATCCAGGTAGATAGTAATCATAAACCACTGGAAATCATTTTCAAGAAGCCATTGCTATCAGCTCCAAAACATGTTCAGCACACTATTATTCCTTAGATGTGTGCAAAAGAGATGCATATAGCTGATCTTCTTTCCACAGCAGCCCTACCACAGGCAACCACCCTGGTGTAGCAGTTAGAGTTTCATAGTAGTGCCTGGGAGACCCATTTTCGCATCACCAACTTGCTGTGGAAGCTCAGTGGGTGATTTTGGACCAGTCACATACTTTCAGCCTAACCTACCTCAGTGGGTGGCTGTGTGGATAAAAAGGAGGAGAGGAGAATAATGTAATCTGCTTTGGTCCCCACTGTGGAGAAATAAGGCAGACAAAGGGAGAGGATATCAGGGTTGCCAGGAGGAGGGAAAGAGGGAATATTTTGGGGAGCAGATACAGGGGAAAGTTAGATGTCCCCCCCTCAAGTCATTGAGGGTTCCCTACCAAGCATGTCAGCCTGGCCCAGTGCCCAGCAACACACATCTGGGCCACAGTTTTCCTAGGTAGAGGCTGCTGTGGGGGGAGAGGGAAAGCTTAATATAGGGGCAGATAAAAGTAGGTTGGCTGTAGGAGGGGAGATAGAGCTACCAACTCCAGATTATGAAATATGTGGAGATTTGGGGGGTGAAGCCTAGAGAGGGTGGGGTTTGAAGTGTGGAGGGTCATCAAAAGTGTATAATGCCATAGATTCCACCCTCCAAAGCAGCCATTTCTTCCATAGGAACTAGGGTTGCCAGCCTCCAGGTGGGGGCTTGATATCAGCTGTATTTACAACTAATCTCCAAATGACGGAAATCAATTCCCCTGAAGAAAATGACTGCTATGGTGGGTGAACTCTATGGCAATACACCCTTCTAAGGTCACTTCCCTCCCCAAACCTCACATTCCCAAAGCTCCACCCCCAAATCTCCAGGAATGTTCCAAGATGAAACTGGAACTCTAAGGGGGAACTAATCTCTGTAGAAGGGAGATATGTTGTGATTCCAGGAGGTATTCAGGCCTCATGTGGAGATTGGCAACCCTAGAAGGAGAGAACGAATCAGGAAAAGGATAGAGGCTATGGGGACTTTCACACAAGGGAAAAAGGAAATATTGGGGGGGGAATGAGATACCTCCTGCAAGTCCTTGTACATTCCCTCTTGTATGTTCTAATAATGAAGTAGGTCAAATCCGAGGATACTTAAATCCAGTGCTTGGAACTGTGAATGGGCTAGACATCTTTCTATAAACCTGAAAAACACTCCAGGTTTGCAGAAAAATCTGAAATGCAAAAACACAACATTGGGGGCGGGTTAAGACCCCAAAATGATAAAAGGAATGCCTGTAGCCTTAACAAGCAGATTCCCTGAGTGGCCATTGGTAGGCAACCACAGGATTCCAGGCTGAGTTTCTGTGGGTAAAAGTCAGGGTGATAGTGCAGGGAGAGGGATACAGGGGAAAGTGAGGTCCCCTCCCACAAGTTCTTGGAGGTTCACAACCATGCAAGTCGTCCTGGATTGGTTCCAACACCACACAACTAGGGTATAGTTTTCCTAAGCAGAAGCTACTATGGAGAGGGGTGAGAAAATGCTGAAGAGAGAGGGACAGATAAATATAGGTTGGCTGTTATGTGGGAAGGACAGAATGAAGCAGGAAAAAGGGAGAGGAGTTGGGTACTTGCAGGAAAGGAAAGAAAAAATAGTAGGGGAGGCAGGAATGAGATGCCTTCCAGAAGTCCTTGTGGGTTCCCACTTGTAATAACAATCAAGGCTTTTGTGAATCCTCTGGCTACATTCAAACATAGCAGTAAATCTCTTTCTGTGAAGGACCCAAAAGCAGCATATTATGCCTGTGTGCTCCTTGCTTCCCCCCCATTTGTTCACAGAGTAATTGAAATTTTCCATCAATCAAACTCCAATTTGCAGTGAATCTCTACTTTTCAATGCAGTTGCCTCTTCAGTAATCTACAGTGGAATGCAGCAAAGCAGAATTTTTGTTCTTTTTCCAAACACAGGCAAAAGCAAGAAGGAAAATTCAGAAAAGTTGATTTCCCTACCACCTTCAGTAACAGTTTTCTCCTTTTGATTGCTTAGTTTGTCATACCTAGTAGCAGCACAACTTGTTCTCCAAGCACCATTAAAATGCATTATCTGTATATACATTCGATGATCATGTCACATGCTTTTAACTTATAATACATTTTTATGTAGCTTACCATCTATATACTTTAAAAACTGCTTTATCTCAGGCTTATATTGGGCTTGAGATCACTCAAAGGGGCCAAAAGGGGCTATGCTTTGTATGGAGGTCCAATCTCTAGTTATCCCTTCAAGAAGCAAAGATCTGTGCCTAAAACTTTGGACTCACCAATCCATCATTTAGTGGTCTTACTCAATTTAAGGTAGTTTGCTAAGTGTTCAGAAACCTCTAAGTAATTGGAAAAGTTTAAAGATGCACCTGGATGTTTATGCTTGGACTGCAGAATTTGAAGTGATCTTTCCAATGATTATAGGAGGGGCCATGGCTTAGTGGTAGAACATCTGCTTGGCACGTGGAAGATTCAGTCCTCGGCACCTCCGGTTAAAAGGATCAGGTGGTAGGTGATGTGAAAAGAGTGATTTGGATTCCGGTACCATGGGCTACGTTTTCTGGAAGATGGCCTACTACCACATGATGGACTTCACCTGTCAAAATTGAAGAAGAATGTGTTTGGCAGAAACCTGGGCAGGTTCTTCAGGAGGGCTTTAAACTGACACCACAAAGGGAAGAAGACGGCCAACATAGGGCTTTCAATGAAGGAGAGCAAACAGCAGAGGTCCACTTGGGAGGGCCAGTTCAAACGGAGCTGAAGGTGCAGGGCTTCAGGTGCCTATGTACTAATGCCTAAAGCTTGGACAATAAGAAGGAAGAGTTTGAGCTTCTAATGCAGATGGGAGGATGTGATTTAGTAGGCTCTACAGAGACTTGGTGGGATGATTCCCATGATTGAAATGTAGTGGTGGATGGATATGAGTTGTTAAAAAAAAACCTGAAAGAGTTGAGGAGGAGTCAGAGTGGCACTGTATGTGAGGAGAGGGTTTGCTTGTCAGGAAATACTGGAGGAGGCGGGTGATAGCCCAGTAGAAAGTATTTGGGTGAGGATAAGGGAAGGAAGGACAAACAGTGTTGTGGTTGGAGTCTGCTACAGACTGCCTGACCAAGACTGCCTGACCAGGGTGAGGAGGTGGATGCTGCTGTCATGAGTCAGCCTAATGAGAGTAAGCCTGAGGTGTCCTCAGATGAAGAAGAAATAGAAGGAGGTGGTTTGAGAGCAACGGAGGAACAGCCACACCCAGAAGATGGTTCACCATGTGTCTGCAGCCTTCTAGCCCAAGCATTGGGACTGATACCTCACAACAAGTAGGGCCCCCAGAGGACTTGCCAAAGCCACTGGAGCAGAGCAGGTGGTGGGCTCAACTGGAAATGCAACAGCAATGCTAGAGTGTGAGGTTACAAGCCTGGTATAGAGCTCTTCCTTGCAGCGATGAGCCAGAGCAGGACTGAAGCAAACCACCTGGCTGAGAATGTCAGAGCAGCCTAATTGGCAACAACTGGCTCTGCTACAACAGCAGAGATAAGGCCCTATTTAAGCCATCAGTTAGGCTTGGCTGTTGTGGAAGCAACTTGTTTGCAACCACTTCAGGTTCTTGTGGTTTTCGGACCCTTTTATCTGCCAGCATTCTGGACAGCTGCCCTCCTTGAGCAGCTTGATAGCGTATCCAAGCAACATGACCTTGTGGTTATGGGTGACTTCAATTGCCCTGATGTGTGCTTGGAGATAAACTTTGCTGAGCATCCAGAGTCACGCAACTTCCAGACCTGCCTGGCCAACAACTTCCTTTTTCAAATGGTGGAGGAAGCTATGAGGGCATCAGCCATACTTGACTTAATATTAACCAATAGGCAAGAGATGGTAGATGGGGTCAAGGTGGTGGGGACCCTAGGGGGAAGTGACCAGATCCTCCTAGAATTCCTTTTTTTGGGGGGGGGGCAAGGAAGTTCATAGCCAGATGTTTATGTTAGATTTTAATTGGGCAGACTTTAATAAACTCAGAGGCATAATGAGAGTCATTCCATGGGCTTGAATGCTAGAAGGGAAAGGAGCAAGGGAAGGGTGAGCTCTCCTAAAACAAGAGCTCTTGCAGGCTCAAGCCATTGCTATTCCAACAAGATGGAAACATGGGAGGGGATCCAAGAAGCCCATGTGGATGAACAGAGAGCTCCATGATGAGCTAAGGAAGAAAAGGGAAATGTTCAAGAAATGGAGGGAAGGACATACCCTAAAGAAGGGTATCTATGGAGTGCTAGGCACTGTAGGCCAGCTGTCAGACAGGCCAAAGTTTTTGTTACCTGAAACAGTACTGCAGTGCTGTTATTTGCCCTGCAGCGATGAAGAGGGGCTCTACAGATTTGCTAGGGTAGATGTGGGGAAGAAGGATTTAAACCTCATGTGCTGTAGTCCCAATCCAAATTGAGTTCCAGCACATTTGCTGGCCTTGATTCTCTAAAATGGGCAAGGAAGAATGGCTCCTACTGGTACTCATGTGTAACCATTCTTACAGTTTACTTTTAAATGAATTCATCACCATGTTTAAAGAAGTCAAGAGATAATTCTAAATTACCTTCTTCAGACATTTCAGCATCTGTTATTTTGACAGTAAGTTTAAAGATCAGATCATTGCTGTGATTTTTTCCAAAGATGCAGTTTATTATTTCCACTAGGTTTACTAGATAAAATATATGCATCTACAATTCATACATATGGTCTCTCTCTATTGATTGTGCTTTGTTGCTGTCTGTGGATCTGGGCCAGTTTACGCTTGTATAACGTTTGCCTGTTTTCATATGGTTTTGCCAGGTATAATAAAATCTAGTTCTACATTTTTGTTTTGCTTTGCTTGAAAGCATGGGTATGAATTCCATAAATTGAATCAAGCAACTTTCATTTACAGCTAAATTATGCAGAAATGAGGCTTAGTCAGTTGGAAAACTGTCACTGTGAGAAGACTTGTCAAGTAAATGGAGTGATTTATCGAGACAAAGACTCATGGGTGGAAGACGATCACTGCAGGAATTGCACATGTAAAGTAAGACATTTCTAACATATATAAAGGACAAGACAATGCATTGCATCTCACTATTGGTTCTTGGGCATATCTCCTTGAACTCAAGGCGGGATAGAATTTTTTAAGTAAAATTTAAATAAATATAACACTAACTCTGAGAGTTATATGGGAATTGGGTAGGGATAAGAGCACTCTCTTGTTTGTTCTTGAATCTCAGATTAGTTTTTTTTTGGGGGGGGTGCATTGTAATGTTTTCTGTGTACGGTTTAGAATTGTAACAGTTGTGTGTGAGAAGGAAGCATTATCTTAATTTTATGCATTGTTGTTCACCTACATCTTGCATGACAACAACATGTAGATTTTGTTTGGGGTATTTATAATTCTGAGCACCAGAGAAACAAAACATTGAATTAATATGTAAATCTTGTACAGTTGAAATTATTTGATAGCTATCAGATGAGAGGTTTTGTTTGTCTAAGAAAATAGAAAACTGTTTGTTAAAATTTAGAAAATGATTGACAGAACTTGTGGAAGATGTTATTTATGAACTTGTAAAAATGGGTAGTTGGTTTATATTGCCTGATCTGCTTTGTTATCATTGGCAGGTGGGATAAAGGGAATAATTTATGTGAAAGAAGTTAACAAGGGTGTCTGTCAGATAAAATTGTATCTATTGCACAATGCCAGAAACAGTCATATAATTTAGATAATGAATTTTCATACGGTAATTGTGCTTTATCAAAAAATATTGCTTTGTATACATACATGTACACACTGGTTTAAATTTCATTTTTCTGATGTTGAATAGAGTGGAGTAGTGGAGTGCCGACGGATTGCCTGCCCACCACTGAACTGTTCTCCTGATAGCCTCCCTGTCCATGTAACAGGCCAGTGCTGCAAAATGTGCAAGTGTAAGTACAGATATTTTACATGCTCTTTCTTTTCCATCACACTAATATCTGCTGAAACAGCTGGCTTTTTTCGAAGTTGTTCTTGTTTGATATGGGAAACATTCATGAAAAATATGTCATGTCTTCCAGTGACCAACATGCTGTCATAGGGTTGCCAAGTGCCCGGTGGTGGTGGGCAAACCCCCGGCAATTCGCCTGTCTGCCCGCTGACCACCTGAGGGTCGGTGGGCAAATGTGCATGCACAGCACTTCCAGTTTACAGCCGGAAGTGCTGCCTCGCGAGGGGCCTTTTCCTTTTAGTTTGAGTGGTAAAGGGCCACTTTACCACTCAAACTAAGAGGAAAAACCCCTTGCGAGGCAGCACTTCCGGATGTAAAGCCCAATAGCTTCCCGCCGGAGCAGAGGAGGGACCTGGTAAGCCTATGGTGTCAGCAGGTGGACAGCTAGGTTATGGGTTTTGTTACAGTAGCTAAACTGGTTCAAAGCTGTACCACAATGGAATTAAATAGTGATAAAGAAAAGCCAGAACATCTTGTTCTGCACAGATGCAAAAAAAAAAAAAAGTTTTAATGATGTGATGGTTAGTTCCATTTCAGATTACAGATTCCTGCATGGAATCTCAAAGCCATTTTATCATGATGGTTATAGGTACATATTACAGAGTTCTATCAGGTACATTACATTTCTGCTCCTGGAATAGTGGCTTACTTCCTTGGGAAAGATTTGAGAGAGGAGGCTCTTTGAGAGAGGAGATCTGCAAAGATGGCCACCAAAGTCTTTATGGATCCCTTCCCCAGCCATTGTCATGTGGATTCTTTTACTTTGGAAGGTGTTGCCTTTGGATGGAGAGTCCTGCAGGATGTGTTACTACTCTAAGGGGAGTAGAGTGGCGTACCCTACTTTGGAATGTATTCTTGCATGTTCTATTGAAAAAGAATGCTTACTGTCACCTCCTGGGAAAGTAAAATTCTTTTAGATGTGGTAGGAGGACAATCTTCCTGCCCTTCTTTCTGGATCTGCTGATATTGTTGATAGTTTTTATGTATTGCTGGAGACCGTTAATTAAACCAGCCAGTGGATAAATGTGGTGTAGTGGATAAGAGTGATGGACTCTAATCTGGAGAACCAGGTTTGATTTCCCACTCCTCCACATGAGCGGTAGACTCTAATCTGGTGAACCGGGTTTGTTTCCCCAGTCCTCCACATGAAGCCTGCTGGGTGACCTTGGGCTAATCACAGTTCTCTCAGAATTCGCTCAGCCCCACATACCTCACAAGGTGTCTGTTGTGGGGAGGGGAAGGGAAGGCAATTGTAAGCCACTTTGAGACTCCTTAAAGGTAGAGAAAAGAGGGGTATAAAAACCAACTCTTCTTCTTCTCTCCCTTTTCCCACCCCCAGTGTATTCCTATTAGTGTGTTCTTACCTTCTATGGTAAATTGTTTATGTGTTTGCTGCTGAAGTGAACTATTTATATTTAGAAAAGTCACAGAGAGGTACCATAGAAATCTGGAAGAAGGAAGATCCTTAGCACTGTAAAGTGAATTCAAGCTTGCATCTGCCTCTTGTTCCTTGAGGTAGGAACTTTTGGTGATGGAAAAAAAAAAACCTTTTACCACATTGTAGAATGAAAATACACATGGGTAGAATTTTAGTTACACTACTGATGTGTGCACATGAATTTTGCATTTGGCTGACTGACCACAAGTAGAAAAGCATCATGAGAAACAACTGTAGCTTTTCAGTTTCTGAATCAGTCAGTTTTGGTAAAACTCCAAACAATGGCCAAGTACAGACAACACTTTTCTTAATTTCTTAATCGTGCATTGGGAGGCAGGGGTTTTTGTTTGCCCCCTCTACTTGAATCTTACTATGTATGGGTGTGAAAGATAGGCAATGAAGAAAGCTGACAGGAAGAATGTAGATTCCTTTGAAAAGGGGTGTTGGAGGAGAGTGTTACGGATACTGTGGATGGCCAAAAAGACAAATAAGTGGGCTCTAGATCAAATCAAGCCTGACTATACCTTGAAGCTAAAATGACTAAACTGAGGCTGTTGTATTTTGGTCACATTATATGATGACAAGAGTCAGTGGAAAAGACAGTAATGCTAGGAAAGGTTGAAGGCAGCAGGAAAAGAGGAAGACCCAACATGAGATGGACTGACTCAATCAAGGAAGCCAAGGCCCTAAGTTTGCAAGACCTGAGAAAGGCTGCTAAAGATACAACGTCTTGGAGGACATTGATTCATAGGGTCGCCATGAGTCAAAGGCGACTTTTCAGCACTTAACACACACTACTTGAACCCTTGTGAGTTTGATGCTCAGTCCTTTGGAATATTAAGCACAAGTTATATTTTCACAAAGATTAACGCTGCATATGATTATTGTAACCAGTTTTGCCATCGTTCGTAACATCCTGGTTATCATGCTTATTAAGATCAGTTCAGATGTAGTGATTGCTGATAAGTGAAGGGAGGCAGAAGTTGTGGGGGAATCTGGAGGAGGGAAGAGGAAGCAGTTTGTAAACCTGCAGCAACCCCAATCTTTGAATCGTTGTGAAGATCAGAAAATGTTACATTTGTATGCAGCCACTGAATTTGAATAGCCAGCTATAAAGTCTCTTTTGTTTCATATCCTATGTTGAAAATATGAACAATAAAACATCCTTTTATCCCTTTGATTGAATTTGGAATTTGATTGGCACCAGGCTCATCTTGAAGGATGTTTCAGGGAGTTGAAACATCTGTCAGAAAAACATGATGTATAAAAGTTGATTGAAATTGATTGCAAATGTCAGTTCCTTGACAGAATGATGGACTTGGGACATATCTTTTTTTGGTACAGAGTACCAATCACTAAAACTGTCTTTAGTGATAATATTGTATGGAATGATTTCTCTGCAGTTTGCCCATTTAGTCATGGATAGTATCATCAGCTATAATTTTCTTCCCTCTGGTCTTATTGAATGCCATGATTACTCTCTTTTTGTTCTTAGGTTAAAGTAGCAAACATTTCTTACATTTAGAATACATGGGGACAAGTTTGAAAAGAGATGTTTCTGCTTTTTCCCTCTGACATCTTCGGTTAATCCCTCCAATCCAGAATGTGCCTTCCAGATCAAAATTGACTTTCAGACAAAATCCCTTTCCTCATATCTGAGATGTGGGTGATGTTATATATATGTGTGTAAAGTGCCTTCAAGTTGCAGCCGACTTATGGCGACCTCTTTTTGGGGGTTTCATGGCAGGAGACTAACAGAGGTGGTTTGCCAGTGCCTTCCTCTGCACAGCAACCCTGGTATTCCTTGGTGGTCTCCCATCCAAATATTAACCAGGGCCGACCCTGCTTAGCTTCTGAGATCTGACGAGATCAGGCTAGCCTGGGCCATCCAGGTCAGGGCTGATGTTATATATATATATATGGAGATTTGGGGGGTGGAGCCTAGGGAGGATGGGGTTTGGGGAGGGAAGGGATCTCAGCAGGGGAAAATGCCATAGAGTCTACCCTCGAAAGCAGCCATTTCCTCCAGGGCACTGGTTCCCAACCAGGGGTCCATGGACCCCCAGGGGTCCGCGAGAACTAAATTAAGGTCCACGAAACAAAGTTATAAACCCATAATAAATTAATATTTTCAATTAAAAGTTCTCTATTATAATATATATATATATTCAAATATAATTCTAAGTTTAATGTTTAACTAACAGTTATGATTAAAGTTTATTTTCAAATTCCCGGAATTTTTATTTTGAACCTTGGGGTCTCTGCACCGAACAAAAAAGTTCTAGTGGTCCCTGGTCAAAAAAAGGTTGGGAACCACTGCTCCAGGGGAACTGATCTCTGTTGTCTGGAGAACAGTTGTAATAGCAGGAGATCTTCAGCCCCCACCTGAAGGTTGAGAGAACCAAGCAGCACCAAGCTCAATTGTTAATAATAACAAGACTTTAGAGTTAAACAAAAACACCAAATACTATCATGCAGACATGAACATATATTAATCACCATATATGCTATAAAGATTACAATCCAAATCTCCAGTAAGATACTGAAATTATACAATAACAAATAAATGTATTACTTTAACTTTCAATAGAAAAATAGTCTCAGGGTATGTTCCATCACACAATTTCTAAAAGAATCCCTTCAAAATATAAGTCTCATAGGATTGCTCCACAGTATCAGTGCAAGTTCCAAACGTAGGTATGAAGAATTCAAACTAAGGCAAATCCAAAGGAAAAGTCCAAAGAAGTCCAAAACGACACCTCCGGGTTTAGTGTTCGTTTCGCGGTTGCTTCATCAGTTGTTGTCTCCTTATCAATTCATGTCGGGTTAATAAACCTCTAAAAATATTTTTAATAGCCCAAAGATCACAGTTAACCATTCAGTCTAATATAACCATTCATAAATTAATTACTACATTTTAATCAAGCATGCAACCGCTTACCATCATTTGACCAGCGTCCCGTAGGGTTTCTATCTATCTCTGATAGCTGGTAAGAGACCTCATTGCAAGCCTCCATTAAGAGACCTGAGTCTGCCGGCACAGCTGAGTGAAATCAAGACCACATAGAGATTTTTAAAGAAAGACAGATAGGTCGAACTCATTGTTCAAACCGGCGGGGGAGAGCGATTTAAATAAATAAATGTGCCTAAGTTCTTGCTGATGTAATATTTTGGCAATATCCTCCTGATGATAGGAACGAGGTTTATATTGCCACAGGGCAAAAAATAAAATGTCATTCTCAGAATGTCCCATCTTGAGATAATGTTCAGTAAGTGGTGCCTCAAGAGTTTTGGAGCGGATCCTGGTTTTATGCTCACTGATGCGGATTTTTAATTGGCGTAATGTTGAGCCAATATAATATTTGAAACATGGACAGAGGACCGCGTAAATAACATTTTTAGACTGGCAATTAGTGAAGTGTAGAAGAGTATATTTAAAATTGGAGGTAGAAGAGCTAAGTTCTTTAATAGGAAGGCTATATGGGCACATCACACATGAACCACGTTTATGATGCCCACGAATATTGATCCTGGGTTTCTCCTCAAGTCTATCAGTATGGACCAGAAAATCACGAAGAGATCTGGTCTTCCTAAGACCAAATATGGGAAGTTCAGAGCAGCCAGGAATGGTGTCAATGACATGCCAATGACGGCGAATAATCTTCTGTATTTCATGGGTTAAATGAGTAAACTGCAAGGATGCAAAGACACCTGTCGTCCTACTTTTCAAGTCCTGGGAGGGTAATAGTAAATCTTTTCTGTCTTTATTTGCTACTCTGGTGAGAGCAGTAGACAGGACGGACTCTTCATATCCTCTATATTTTAATCTGTGGCACAAATCTCGTGCTGCTGGAACAAAGTCAGAGGCAAAAGTAGCATTCCTTTTTAACCTCAGCAGTTGGCTAAAAGGTAGATTACGCCGCAAATGCAGCGGGTGATGTGATCTAAAATGTAATCCTGCTCCCACATCAGTGGGCTTGCGGTACGGTTTCAAGGCAACTTTGTTCTCCACGGTCCTAAAGACCGTCAGATCTAGGAAGGAGATAGCTGATGGATCACATTGACCAGTGAATTTTAAATGAGGGTTTAAAGAGTTCAAAACCTGATGTACAGAATTATAGGCTTCTGTTGAGTCTAAAATGCAGAACAAATCATCAATAAACCGAAAATAATATAGAACATGATTCTTAAATGTATTATGACACATCAGAAAATGTTTCTCAAAAAAAATCATATAGATATTTGCCACGGACGGTGTGCAAGCTGCGCCCATGGAGACGCCCTGCGTCTGGTAATAAAATTGATCCCGGTATCTGAAAAAATTATACTCAAAAACTATATCTAACAAACTGAGTAAGAAATGAGAGGGAATATCAGTACAAGTCCTGGTATCAAGAAGCTCTTCTATGATCCCCCTAACTTCTTCCAGAGGTATATTCGTGTATAATGATGAAACATTGCCCCTCAGATTGCCAGCCTGAGGTAAGCTATAAGCGTGGCTTTCCAGGCCAGATAGTCCCACCATCCCCTAACATTGTTGCTGCTTTTAGGAGTATAGATGAGATAAGAAGCCATACGTGGGGTGTGTAATACATAGTGTCACTGTGAAGCAACATCTATATACATAACAATCGCAGTGTGAATGAACCTAATGGACTAACGTGGAGAATTCATTCTTCTGGCTTTTATTCATTTGCAGCATCTGTCTTTTAATTAGGGCTGCACTCAGGGAAGAATTTTCAAGCCATTCCATTTTGTTGCTTTACCCAGGTGTATAACTGAGCTTTGCCCTGACCTGGATAGCCCAAGCCTCAGAAGCTAAGCAGGGTCAGCCCTGGTTAGTATTCGGATGGGAGACCACTAAGGAAGTCCAGCGTTGTGGTGCAGAGGCAGGCAATGACAAACCTTCTCTGAATGTCTCTTGCCTCAAAACCCCACAGGATTGCAATAAGTCAGCTGTGACTTGACAGCTAAATAAATAAATAAATAAATAAATAAATAAAGAGACACACACACACACACACACAGACAGACATTTGATAGGTAGGAATGGTATCTGCTATCAGTAACCTCATTGCGAGGATGGATTTGTGGTCTGGTCATATTGCATTTATATATTTTTGCCTCAGGTTCTGATGTTATTCCATCAAAACTTAGATCTATATTTCCTTAGAAAGCAAAATCTTAGCCCCCCCTTTTGTTGTTTGCATAAACTACAAATATGCTGACAGAAAGGCTAAACTACCAGCAGTAGAACAAGAAACAGCAATATTTGTGTGTCTGTAGTTTTTTATAAATAAGTGTGGGATATTTGGAAATTCTTGGAGGGAAGAAGGAATTGTAACCTGAATTCCACTTGTTCTGCATTGATTTTAGCAAAATGGCTTACCTACCGAGTGCAGGTGGCTCATGCACATAGAGGGTACTTAGTGACATTTTTCATGTCTAGAGATTTATGGAAAACCTCAATAGGCTTCAGTTTGGACAAGAAATAGGTTCTAAAGCCAGAGGCTTATAAGGTATTTCATTTTGCAATTATAAATTCACAAGATTTGTTTAATTATTTACTTCATTTGAATCACACCAATCTCTCCAGTGGGCACTCAAACTGACTCACAATGTTTCCTTGTCTGAATTATTCTATTTCCAAAGGCAACAAGTCAAACAAAGAGGTAGATCCAGATGTTTATGAGGCTAAATTTGGCCCTTCAGGTTTTCTTCAATGTAGACTTTTATATGCGGTCTTCCTTTTTCTGTTTGTCTGTTTTACAGCAGTAATCGTATTTAATTTCAATAGCTGATTAATCCTTTTGTCTCTGTGAGGTACTTTCTTCTGTTACACAGGGGCGAAGTTTGTCAGTTTCTGCTTTTAAATGTTGAAACTGGGTTTAATGCGATGTCTGTTTTGTTGCTCAACAAGTCTAATTCTTCAGTAATTTGAATACCCCCTGCAAGTATACTTAATGTAAATGTACAGTGGCTGGACTACGGAATATCATTGCCATGACTAATTCTGTTAATGAATTGGGTTCAATATCTGCTCTGCTTTTACTGTTACTTCAGGTCACTAAGTAGCCCAGTTTCTCAATGTAAATGGTGAAATGTTTCAGGATAATAGTGTTTGTAATGAATTTACTATTACAGTCAAAATAAATGAGAGCAATTAACACTGACTGCTATTGAAAGCAAACGACTAAATCATATTTACCACAGTATAGCTATATGTACTTAAGCAATATTGTTTTTACTGAACTGTATAATTTATATTCATTTACTACTAAATACTCATGTCTTTTTCTTTTCTTTTTTCACATTCTAGCCAAGTGCATCTATGGAGGGAAAGTGTTGACAGAAGGCCAGCAGATTTTAACCAAGACCTGCAGAGAATGCCATGTACGTTTTTTTTTAACCTTCTAAATATCCACTGCTTCACTTTTAAAGACTGTGGAATCTTCATAAGTGACAGCACTGAGGTGCAGCATATTGCTTTAGGTGTTGTGGCATTTGTCATCCTTGCAAGGTGACCTAGATTCACTGGAAGCAATGCACATGCCCCAGGTAGTACAATAAAAGTGTGACTTGTGATTTAGGAAGTAATTTTTTCCTTCCTTCCCTGCGTTACATAACTTGACAGAAGAGGCATTTTAGAAGTAGGGTTGTAAACTATGATACATTTTAATCACATTTGTCATTGCGTCTGTGTCCTGCCCTTTCCCCAAGGGGGCACAAAGTGGAATATATGAATTTGTAGGTGATCACTCATCTAGGTGCTTCCCATCTGCTTTATCCCAGAAACAGAACGGTGTCTGATACTGTTAGGCCAGTGATTTTAAAATTGTGTTCCATAGAATATTTGGTTACTGGGTAGATTAAAAGGGATTTCTTAATAAGAAGGTCAATAATGATCGAGAAATGCCTCTGAAATACAATTTGCCAAGTTCTCTCTCTGCAAGGTAAAGATAAAAAGACAGTTTTGGGTGCACGTTCTCTGTTCTTATGGAACAAGTAGGATGCCCTCACAACAGGATATAAAAGAGAGCCTTGGCCTACATGCAGTGTCATCTGCAGTGACAAGATTCCAGTGCTTGGAGATGCCACAGTTGTCAAATCAGTGTGGAAAGGATCTCTGAAAAAAGAACACTCGGGAACCACTGCAACGATCCATTCTCTGCATCATCATTTTGTCTTATAAGAGAATACTTATATAAATTAATTACTGAGGTAGAACCTACCACTCCACTGAACAAAGTGTGAAGCTTTCCTCCAGCTTTAGGAGCCTTCCTCCAACTTAAGTTGCTACGTGGAAATTAATAAACATTTGGTTTTGAGGCAGTGGCCACATTCAGAGGTTTGTAATGGACATGAATACAATGTGCTGATGTACTTGTGCATTACTCTTGCTCTCCCCCTCGCCAATATATGGAGCACAGTTGAAGGCTCTGTGGTTTGGGTAGGCTTGAATCAAACTCCAATTCATTGTGTTTTCCAAAGGCAGACACAGCAACAACCTGTGTCGATTCCCATTACTGACAAAATATCTGTATGAAATTTGAATCCGACTAATGATGTAGTGGGCTTAGAATTCTTCACCACCCTTAGCATGGGGTTGCTTGGTCTCCTGATGGCTGGAATCATTCAGAGTGTGCCAGTGTATTGTTGTGAAAAAACAGAGTTAAACACACTCATACAATCATGCTCCTACCAGGCCCTTGCAAAGTACAAGGTCTTACTGTATACACATTCTCTCTGTCATAGTGCCAGATGTTTTGTAAATGCTAAAATATACATTATTCTGCTCAAATTCTGCAGCACCTCTCAGGGAAAGTGTAGGAAGTTCGATTTTAAAAAACCCATACTAGTTGTAAAAATGCTCTGACAAGCAGAGGACCTGTAAGACTTGAGAGGGTAGAATCTCACCTGCCCTCCCTCTGCTTTGCCTTCCTGCCCACCACTCTGCATGCCTGCCTGCCCCCTATCTCCTCCCTTTCACTCTGCGGGGAGCAACAATGCATGGTGGTGGCTGGGAATGGGGGGGGGCGGTGGGGGCAGCTCCCACTTTCCCCCCTTCTCTTGTCTACCTGATGCACCACTGCCTCTGCCTTTCTGGCTCATGTGACGGCCACAGCTCCCTCTCTTCCTTGTCCCCTGGTGGACCAACAGAGTTGTGTTGTCTGTACAAGTTCAGACAATGCTCCTTTGTTCTGGGGGATTTACCCCTCATGTTTTAAAACTTTTAGTATTTTTCTGCAAGCCTGGGGATTTCCCCAAGTATGTAGAAATATGTCCCCTCTCTCTCTCCACAGATGGGGCCATGTTGACTATTAGATACATTGACTTCCACTAAGGCTTTAGCACCTAGGGTTAATGGAGAAGAGCAAACTCCCCCCCCCATGCAGTCTTTATACAAGTGATCCTTAGACTGCAGTGAGCTTGTCTTAGTATTGGAGTCAAGGTGCTTTTAAGGTGTGGACAGTCCTGTTACTTTAATCTGCTTTCCTAAAATAGGATGCCACATGAGGTGTAATGCCCAAGTCTCTCCCTGTATCTGTGCCTGGCATGAGGCTGCTGATAGCACATCTGATCAAAAGCTGATTGTTTTATATACAGTAGTGGAAGAGAATCTTGTGGCATAGTTTTAGGCTTCTGAATAATGGCAACTTTAAAAAAAATGTGATATTCATAGTTACAGAGAAAAATGTTTTAAAACTATGATAAAATATTACTACTAGTAGTTTTCTTTAATTTAGGAAGCACTGCAGAAGCTAACCATTGCACAGTGACTGAGTTAGAAGAGTAAATACTGTCTGCAGGCTTACTTATAAGACCATAAAGTAAGGGGAAAGGGCAGAAAATTATGAGGACAGGAGTAGGAGAGGCAGGGATTAGAAGGTAACGGCATGCAAGAAGAACAGCAATTTGCTTTGAATTGAAGAGCTATTTTCACAGGGGAGTTAAGCTAAACTTGTGCTATTGGTTCTATTTTATGTTCGGTTTATGTCAACATATGACCTTTGTTAATCAAGAAAAACAAGTAGAATGAAAGCATTTTCAGTGTACAGGGTGCTTGGGAAGTGGCATGCTCATACAGCTGCTGACAGAGCACAGGGTTTCCTGCCTGATGTACACATCCACACAAAGGTAGGGAAAGGCCATGACTTCAGAGGTTATACAGTATAATGAGTTCAGGGAGGGAAATCTTCTTGGACAACACAATTAGGGGATGATGAAGGAAGTATCAGCCATTGCTGACAGACACAGGTATTGGATGATATCACAAATACACAATACAGTTGTTCAGTTAAAATAGTTTACCATTAATCAAATGTGTAACAATTCGCGCTCATCTAAGAGAACCTGGTAGTAGTGGTGTGGACTTAGTGAGTCCAAATGCCTAGATACCAGTCAGCTAATTTTGAAATCAGCCACAGTTTATGTCAATCTGAAGTAATACATGGTTACAGATTTCTTCTTATCTGGTTTGACACTTAGACCACTTTAAATAATGGGATTCTGTTATTAGTAAGCACAAGATGGGACCCTGTGAGGAATTAACTGAGAAAAGTATCAACAGATGGGGCCACGGTGAGAATAACATTTATTAATAATGAAGGTTAGGGCTCAACTACACATCTTGTTTCCACCATGTGTCTTCACTGCCCAGTGGCTACCTGCTTTTCCTTCTGCAAACTGTGCCTGAAAGAACATGCTTCTCAGTGCAAAAGCAGCAGCAGAGAGGTGGATGTTTGAACCTTTTCTTTGTCCATTATCTTTTTTTTATTCAGATCACACCCAAGTACTTCTGCCTTCTCTTCCATTAGTAGTTCCATATTACATATTAATCGAATTTCTGTGTTGGTGGAAAATAGCTGAGTGAATAGTTTGGGTGAGAAAGGTGGATCTCCAGTGGAAATCCCATCCCATTCCCACTTTCCAAAAGAGGTTTCCAGATGAGGTCCAGAGTATCATAACACACCGTGGAAGAAAGTGTTTGTTCCCCCTTAGAATTACAACGGAAAGGTCTCCCTAATTAGTTCTGAATAGACTGGTAATTGTAGAACATTTTACAAAATTGCTCAGAAAGACAGAATGAGCAAAGCATGTGCAGTTTGCCATTTGATTGATGCATTGTGTGGTAATGCTATTTAAAATGCTGTCACACTTCATATTATTTCTTTCAGAATGGAGTAGTTTGAAGCAAGTCTAGTTAGTTAAGATCTGTTCTGGTAATCATTTTTGTTCAAGTTGTAATTCCTAATGACAGGATAAAAATTCAAATTTCATTTGATAGGTGTGATTCAATACAAATCATGAACATTTACAGTGTTGTAGTCCATAGACTCACATATGCACCATGCTTTTATCTGGCATTTTGGGCAGTGCCCTGCTTGTGCTTAGGGCTCTTCTGCGGAGGAAGAATTTAGTAGAAACTGTGACTATTCTTAATGGTCATCCAGTTTTTGGTCACCCAGTTAGTGGTCATTCCGTTTTCTCCCCAAATTAGTCTTTCAGGTGCTGCTGAATGGGAACACTCTTGTCTAACAGTAACTGGGCTTATTTTTTCTCTGATCCTTATTTCAATGCTGATTTATATCCCAGAATATGTGGAACATGTCCACTGCTGTTGGCACAGTAGCCATCATTCTATAAGCTATGCTTGTATTTCCCTTGGTCCATTTATGTGGCACAACTAGGCTTGTGCCCCCAAAAAAGTTCAGTAAATTTCGAGTTCGGATTTATTGGGCCCAAATTTTTTCTGGGAAACAAAAAAGGCAAACTCTCCCACCATTGAAAACAATGGGCCATTGAAACAGAGAAGCATAGCAAAGTACGCAGTAGAGAATCTGACTGCAGCCACTTCACTATTTCTTCTCTATGGAGGAGGATGGAGGTGACCCAGACCCCATAAAACCGGACCCCCAGACCCATTCTTCACCAAACTTGGGGGTCCATTCAAGGGGAGTCCCTTGCAGACACACGGCAAATTTGGGGGCTCTACCTCCAAAAAAAACCCATAGGCGCTTTGAAAAAATCCCCATAGACTTCCCATCATAACTTTGCATGGGCCCATACCAAAAAAGAGAGCCCATTGAAAGCTATGGGAAGACAGGTCTAAGTTCCAATGAAAAAGCAGAGACAATCGCAGGCCAATGCCTCCCTCCCCAATAACTCACACAAGCCCTACCTACCCTACCAGACACCAACCTGATCCAACAGCACAACAAACCACATAGATAAGTCTAACAGAGCCGAGACTCTCTACAAAAGCCCTGAAACACAAACACTCCACAACCGAATCAAAAGTGGGGACTCTTATTAAAGCTAGTTGTGTCTGTGAAGTAACACTGCTAAACTTCCAAGAGAGTGTTATAATACACCAAAAGCTGCAGACCAGAGAACACAAGAAGAAATGCCAGATTAAACTCTCTCTAAACAAACTGAGACCAATGACAATAAAAACCAGGAAGTGCCCCCCCCCCCAACATTCAAATCAGCCACTCAAACCTGGAAAACCACACCAACCAACAGGCTGAACCCTGCTGGGCCGGCTTCTACCAAAATTAATAACAGAGGGCCCAGAAGCCAAGCAGTCTCTCCCCCCACCCCCGCCCAACCAACCAAAGAATAAAATCAGCAAGGCTGGCTTGGCTTCTAACAAAATCCCACCAAAATTAAATCAGAACTGAGGGCCTATAAGCCAAGCCCCTCAAAGATGCAACCCCCCCACCAAGCAACAGAAGGGCAAAGGCCTGCTTGCTTATAACAGAATGTAAAGACAAATGGAAAGGCCAAAAATCCAAAGACTTGAACTGTGTTAGAGCAAGCAAACAGGAGAAAGCAGGATTTTTCCCCACCCACAAAATAATCAAATCAACCTCCCAAACTCCCCCCACACTAGCAAAATTTAGAAAATGAGCCCCAAATACAACTGGTTGAAAAGAAAAACGATGATATCTCAAACCCTTCATTGTCTTCTCCTCTAGGCAGCAGACAGGTGGGCAGGCAAGCAGGCAGGCAGGAATCCAGTCCAATAAAATCCAATGCAATCCAAGCAGCAGGTAAGTAATCCAGCAGGTCAGAATGAGGCACCAGGACCCAGGAACGCAGAGGGAGAATCAGGCAGCCACCAAACTCTCAGACCTCTGAGGAATGGCCTAGTCTTTGATAGTCTTTGGCCAAGCACAGAAAAGTTTGAAAATTTTCCAGAACACAGTTCTTCATGGCCTGGCCAATGATAATTTATGGCTCCCCCCCCCCCCCGCACACACATTAGATTGTCCTGGAAGAAAAGCAAGGTAGGCTGCAGCAGGAAGCAAGGAGATAGCTCTCCTTGCAACAAAAGGCAGAGGAAAAGCCGAATCCCGAAAAGTTGATTCTATTCGGCTTTACTGGGAATTGCCTATTCGGCTCGGCTTATTCCCCTGCCTTTTGCTACCAGTAAACACAAAGCCCGAAATAAGCCAAAACGGCGATTCTCAGGTTTATTTTTGGCTCGGGTTTATCAATGTGCACAAGCCTAGGCACAACTACCCTGCCGAAATGGACTTTTGCTTAATGTGAGAGCTCACAGCAGTGTTCAAATGTGCAGCCTGATTCCAGAGCAACGTACTTTTTGAAGTAGCTTGCTGAATAAAAGGCTTCTACTATAGCTACTGAAGAAAAAATAATAGCTGCAACAGAGGACCTAACATATTTATAATGTTGGGCTTCCCATTATGTGTATTTTCTATTCTACATTAGTTAAGTTATTACTAGATTTGAATTGCTTTTGAGTGTTTCCCACTTGAGTAATGGCTCTGGTTTTAGATCCTCCTCCACTTTTTGCTTTCTTGCATTCAATTTGATATGGAGTTTTTATCATGAGTTCTTGTTGTCAATGCATGTTTGTACTCTTTTCTGAGAACGTTTCTGTGCCTACCAATGACTGCTGTTTATCACAGTATTGCTAAATCTCATGTATGAGTGGATTTTACTCACCACCCATTCCAGAGAAAATTAATTCATTTCTTATTCAGCTATGTTCTGGGAAACAGAACAGCCCGAATAGCCCAGCTTAACCTGAGCTTGGGGGCTAAGCTGGGTTGGTCATGGTCACTTGAATCCAAGGAAGACTGGAGTTGCTATGCAGAAGAAGGCAATGTAGGTCTGTCAAGCTCCCAGGTCCCCCAGGAAAAATAAAGAAAAAAGCAGCCTCATATACTCGCTAGAGGGTAGGTCTAGGAACTACAGGAAACTCTACGGTAAAACTCTAGAGTGATTCCTAGAGCTACCATTATCACTTCCTGTATCGAATTCCAGTGAGTACACAAGGCTGTATTTTAAAGAAAAAGGTTCTCCCACAATGCTGTGGCATCCCCCTGAACTCCACTGCCAGGCAGTCTGAAGGCAATGGCAAACCATGTCTGCTTGTCTCTTACCTGGGTTGCCCTTTGGATGGGTTGTGTTGTGACTCAAAACATATTCTTCTTGGAAGCAGGAAGGGTTTTGTGCTGGGCACTTTATTGTCAGGAACTATAGTTATCAGACAATCAGGTAACATTGTTTGATTTTACAAAATAAAATAATAATAAAAACAAAGCATTAAAATGTATTAATTAAAATCCAGCATTAGGGAGAGAAAAAAACCCACCCCCAGCTCAGCATAAAAACACAGACCAAAATAAATAAATAAATAGATGAGACAACTGACATCCTAAAATAACAATTTCCAGAATAGATAATATTAAAAGAGTAATCCTTTAACCCTTGGGGTGAACAGAAACATTTTGGCCTGGCACCTAAAAAAAAGAAAGCAACATAGGTGACAGGTGAACCTTGCAGTGAAAGGCATTCCATAAGTGAGATACCACTTTCTCTCTGGTTGCCACCTGCCTCTGAAGGCAGGGGCAAAGAGAACAGAGGCTTGTGAAGTAGATCTTTACTAGTGGGCTGGACAATAAGGGAGGCGGTGGACTTTCAAGTACTCCGGCCCCAATGTTGTCATCACATTTCATATCTGTGGTCCATTGGCCTTCTATATAGAAAGACCATTTAAATCACATCTGGGGGAAAAACGAGTTCCTGCTTCCCCCCCCATTCTCCTTTTAGTGTCTGCTGTTACTCCTGTATGACACCTTTCCTTAGAATACATTTGGCATGTATGGAGATATTTCCTACAGAACTAGGTTTCCGCAGCCTTAAAGAAAACTACTGTACAAAAATATGGATGTTGACCGTGATTCTAGCAAAAATGACAAGACAGGAAGTTCTGATGAAGGTAGCTTTGACTCTCGAAAGTGTGTACCCTGAAAATCTACTGGACTCGAATCTAGCTCTTATACTGCAGACCAACACGGCTACCCTCCTGAAACTCAGATAGGAAGCATCATATTGGGAAGGGGTTGATGTTGTGCAAATTCGGGGTTAAAAAAATGATTTTAATACGTTCATTTTGGACATGTACCTTATGTCAACCAAAAGTGGCCCATTTTTAAACTGAAAATGTTGACTAGATGCATCATTTAGGGCAATGTAGAGCGCATTCTGGAATGAAGTTACAGTACAGATCTGTTTTATTTCTATAGCTTGTCTGTTGTATTTGAATGAGAGAAACTAATAGAAAGAATCAAAGTACACCAGATAAGAAAGACTGATACAAGACACAAAAGAATTCACTAGTAATAACCATGAGTGGAAAACTGTAATTCTCTTACATGGTTAAACAGATTACAGAAAGAGGCAACTGCACACTCTTATATTTGAAGAGATGGGCTCGCTCTTTTAAACTGTGGGAACAGAAATGTCCAAGCAGATTTAATCAGTATTTGATGCTATGGTGTAAAATGGATTTAGCTCCCTGCCTTTCCCTTTATTACAGTTGTGCCTAAATATCACTGGTGCTGTAGACTTGAAAACTGTGTGACCCCCCCCAGTCACTTTCAATTTCATCAGTGTCGTTCTTTACAACATTATTTATTTCCAGAATGGGATTTTAGTAAAAGTAACAGAGAGCTGCCCTCCATTGAACTGCTCAGAAAAAGATTACATCCTCCCAGAGGACCAGTGCTGCAGTGTTTGCAAAGGTAAGTCAGAGGTTGGCAGATAACTCGGTGAGTTCTGTTCGTGACAGTGCAGTTTACAAGACAAGAGTGCTACATGTGGATCCGGTGGACTACCCATTGTATTTACTGGTGTCACTGGGGACAATTGTGCATATGATCTAACTTGAGTTACTTTCACATGGATTTTTTACTTTATCTTTTATCACAAAAGAGCCCCGTGGTGCAGAGTGGTAAGCTGCAGTACTGCAGTCCAAGCTCTGCTCACGACCTGAGTTTGATCCCAACGGGAGTTGGTTTCAGATAGCCGGCTCAAGGTTCACACAGCCTTCCATCCTTCCAAGGTCGGTAAAATGAGTACCCAGCTTGCTGGGGGTTAAAGGAAGATGACTGGGGAAGGCACTGGCAAACCACCCCGTAAAACAAAGTCTGCCTAGTAAACGTTGGGATGTGACGTCACCCCATGGGTCAGGAATGACCCAGTACTTGCACAGGGGAGTACCTTTACCTTTTTAATTGCAAAGGGCAGCTTTTTTTCTTTTCCTTTTTGAGCATTTTCACAATATTATCCTTCCTGCGTCTACTTTCTAGGGCTTCCCCTCCTTTTCTCTGGTGTGTCTGAAACCTGATTTGATGCAGACTTATCGCAGTCCAAGCAAGTTTGCATGCCATGTGGATAGGAAGGTGCAAATTTCTTTGGCACCATGTTGTTGCTATCTTCCCTTTATGGCTGCCACACACACATACCAGACACCAGAGTAGGCTTTTTGCTGGCTTAAAGAAAAATCACTATAGCAACTATTTTTTAAAAACAGCTTTTAAAACAGCTTTAAAAACTCAGTAGTTTTTATATCACTATAGCAACTGTGATTTAAACAAAAAGTCCTTTGTGGTATGGGGGCGGGGCAATAAGAGGCTGACCGAGGAAAGTATATGGAATCTTTTGTGTGGATGCACAAAGGGGAATAATTGCTGTGTATAGGCAACCTTAACCACCTCTAATATCAATCAAAATAATATACAGTCTCTTTATGGGATTGTTGTCACCCTGAACAAAATAAAAATAGGCAAATAATTAGCAAATCAGAACACCATTTTAGATTTTAAATTTTATTTTGGAGGGTATGTAGTTTAACCAGCATTCTTTATTTTTAAATGATTAATACATTTTCTTTCCGAAAAAGCAATTTATTTCTAGTTACCATTTTTTTTGTTTTGATTTTGTAATGTAGATATATTTTGTTAATGTTCGTAGTTACAGTTGTAGTCTGAATAGTGCAGCCAATAGATGAGCTGATGATTGCGGTATGTGCATTGCTACAACTATAATTACTATTTTGTGTGACCTTGGCAGAATTGTCTTCACTTTTTCCCGCATTCCCACTCTATTCCCATCTGTTCAATCCCCATCTGAACAAAGCCTTTTGCATACTGTTATTACCATGACAGTTATGAATAGGAACCATAATTTTTGACAAGAGCTTGGATCCATAGGAGCATTCCTACCTCCAAAGTACAACTTTCTTTTCCCACCCACCAGTTTTCTGTGGCAGCCCAAAATATCCCATGAAATGTTGCTTCTGGAAGAATCCAGGAACAACATTTGGGAAATCCTTTCATCCACAGAAATGCTCCAAGCCATAGTTTGTTACTATTCAGATCTCTCCAGTATTCTGGTGGATGCAAGTCATGGTTTGTTACTATTCAGATCTCTCCATTATTCTGATGTCTGGCTGTTTGGGTTAGAGTTCAAGGAAATATCAATGTCAATTACACAAAAGCTAAAATTATATTGAATCACAAAAATTTTAACCAAACTGTACATATTAAAAACTGTGCATGAAAAATCCATCCGTTTTGGTTACATATAGGAGTACCTTCCACTAGTGTAAAAAACCCCTTTTTAGCAAAAGAGGCATTCCTGGCTGTTAAGCCAGGGATTGATTAACCTCAGTCCAATGTGAATAAAACAAGAAGCCAAATTGGCTACAAGGCAAAGGCTGCCATCCAAAGGGAAGGCTGGAAAGAGAAGCTTTATTGTTGTTTCTCCCTCGAAAGGCAGCTTTTGCTGCCTGTTGCTGACCCACCCTCCCTCCCTCTTTCCCTTGAATATCATGGAATTAGCTGGTTGCCGTTGGGGCCAAGCAGGAATTTTTGGGCTTCTTCCCTGATTGGCTTTTGGGGAAGGCTTTTTTAACCTGCTTCGTGATGTTCAGGTTGGGCAGTTATTAATAGCTTAAGTAGGCCTGGTCATTGACTGTTTAGGCCATAACTAGTTTGGCAGGGATTGGGCGGGTTGCTTATGGATAGGTAGGGGTAACGGCGAGGACCCTGACCCATCGGGCGTGATGGGAAGCATGTTCTGAACAGACCATCACTTGCTTTACGGTGGGATGGGGCATGTAAAGGAGTGCCTTTGTGCTCAGCAACATCTTTACGAACCAGATAGTGGCTTCACAGCACATCAGGGAAGGGAGCTGGAGCTGGGCACCTCTTTGCGGGCAATGACAAACAAGGCTGGCAGCAGCTGCTGGCTGAGTTTGGAGCCAGGGTGGATTTGCCAAAATAAAAGGCAGCCATGGCTAGGCTGCTTAACGCAGCCTGCCCTCAATTAATTGATGACATAGATCAGCTGTTTTAAATAAACTAGTTTTGTGGTTGTCTTCAAGGACAGCCCAGCATAGCACTCTGTGCAGTAATACAACTGTGAAGCTACGTAAACATGGATCAGTGTGGCCAGACTGATGGAGTCTAAGAAAGGAGAGAGTTGGCAAACCAAGTTCAGCTGATAAAAGGCAGTCTTGGATACTGCGTCAGCCTACTTTTCAACCAGCAAGACTGGGTTCATGGTAAATGTAGCAAAGTCAGCTTTCTGAAGGAACAGTCCCAGTTTTGTGGGGTTGGCTGTCTTTCCTGGGTTGCCAATTGTAAACTGTTATCATTATCTGTTTTCTTTGAATGCTATCATCCACTAGTGTCTGCTTTGCAAGTAACATTTTTAATTGACTAATCTCCCTGAAATATGGCAGTAAGGATACCTTGAGTTGGTAGCACAGTTCTTGCTATTTCTTCTCAATTGGATGGGGAAAATATTGCTGGAACTACGTTCTGTGTTTAATTGTTTATAATACTGGGGCACTTTCTGTTATTTACTTGAAATTAGACAGGCAAGACCTTGTGTATGAGGGGTACAGTCCAAACAGGATGGAAAACGAAAGGTACAGGCAGAACTGAGTTTCTCATTGAGACCAACAGAAATCAATAGTTTGAATAACAAATATAATAAAAACAAATAGTGTTTGAAATGAAAATACAGAATTGGCATCCTTATTCACAACTGCCCCAGATTATCTTTCTTCTTAACATCAGAGCTTCTTCTCTCCTCCTGCCACCCGCAGAGGCACATATATAATGATGTATAATGATCGCAAGCAATCAAGTTCATTGGTAATGATTGTTGCAGTTTAAGAACTTTTTGTTTAAAATGTAATCATCAAAAGACTATAGAGAAGTGGAACAATTTCTTGATTGCAGTTTAATCACTTTTTAAAAAAGATTTGCCATCCGTGTTGAAATTTACTGCAATATTATGGATGGTGATTGTTACCTTGAGTGGCAGATGTGATTGTGCATTTTCTTCCATTGGTTGTTCAACTAAAAGTCCCACAAAAGTGTTTTATGTTGCATCTGTAGAATTCCATGAGTACACTGCCTGTCTTCACAAACCCAGGTTATTTAATCACTTTCTTGTCAGAGAGATTGAGAAATAGTATCTAATTAAACATTTTCAAGTAAAGTAATTTTTATTCACAATATACTACAATAGTTTGATGGGTTTAGTGTAGATAGGCAGCTAATGCAGTATTCGCCCATTGGTTGAAATATGGTTTTTAGTGGGAAGTGTGGTAGTATATTAATAATATGGCTCTGCTAACCCTTGCATTTACTGCTTATATAAAAGAGGCTTATAATTTCTTTCAGTGGCAGCTTCAGGTGACACTACAATTAGCATATTTCTCATTTCTCCCTATCTAGCCCCAAGACCAGATTCAAGACATTTGTGTCTAAAGGAAATAGAAGGAGTTCTATTTTCTAAGATGCAAAATCAAACATTTCTCATGCATTGCTGTGGGACTTTGAGCTATTTCTAGCTTTGAGTTTTATTAAGTTCCTGATGGATGTGGAGAAGTATGAATGTAATAGCTCTGCATGTGGAATTGTAACGACAACAGGGTTTACAGATTTACTAAAGGCTCCTTCAGACATTACAGTTTGTACTTGGGATCAGATTTTTTGAAGTGTCTTTTATGAATTGTGAAGGTATGTAAGTTGAAGTTCTCGCCCAAAAGATAATGTAACTGTAACCCTGGAAAGATACAGTTCTGGGAAGAGAAACTAATGGTTTATCGTTGTGGTTTCTGTGCAGTCCCCCATTGGGCCTGTGCACATGCAGGAAAAAAATAGAATAGCAGTGGAGATCCTCTCTCTGCGATGGCAGAAAGAGAACTAAGGGAGTAGCATCTCTTCCCCCACTCACATCACGGTTTCAGCGGGAAAGCACCAAGAAAGCTCTGGAAATCTTTACAGGGGCCAGCCTGCATGTGCACAGGCCCAATGGGGGACTGCACAGAAACCACAACGATAAACCTTGGTGGTTTTTTTACAGAGGCTTGAGCTGAGTGCCATCCCATCTGAAGACCCTTTGCCTCTTCCTTGGTTTGCTTTGTGTGAGAACTCTGGGGGTGTGGTCTGATAGAGTCTTGCACTTCACAGCAACTCCCTTTGAAAGACACCAGCCAGGCAAAGGACACAGCTCACCTGTCTGAGGCTGCTTCAGCTTGGCTCTGAGGTTGTAACCTTACTTTGAGCCTCCTACTAATGTCTTCTGCAAAAAGTTAACCCCCTCCCTCAGTTGTGCCTTATTCTAAAGGCCAATGCGCCAACATTTACTGCAGGCTCTCGGTTCCCGACTAAGGATTAACCATTAAAGGACTGCTGACACCAAAGGTGTTGTTTCAGAGTGAGGACATGGCTTGCTATTGCCACTTCTGGGGAACATGGAGCCATTCTGCAGCCTTCTTGCAGTCACACCTGAGCAGTATGCCCCTTTTCTCAGTTCCATGGTAGTCTTGTGAACCACTGAGGATGCAATGTGTTGGGGCTCCTCAGCCTTTTCTGTTTTCCAATAGAGATGATAAACATGCACTTCTAAGCCCAAGCATTTTGAAGTCAGTTTTGCTGTTGATTCCATGTAAGTTTGTGCCAACTTTGCCCATGCTTCTGTCTTCCTTCCAGGAAATGACACTGACTTTCCCTAGAGTCCTCAGCATCACTGCTGCATCTGGGGAAGAATTCTTACTTCAAATGAATCCAGCCTGTTTCAGGGGTCATTCTTATATGGCATCATTTGCAGTGAAAGCCAGTGTGGTAGAATGGGCCCTTGTGAAGGCAGAAGGCATAAATTTCTTAAAAAGTGAAGTGTTGGGCTAGGATCTGGGAGACCAAGATTTGAATGCCCATGCTCCAAAAGGCTTGCTGAGTGGCCTTGAGCACATTGCACTTGATCAACCTGTCCTACATCTCAGGGTTGTTTTGAGGATGGATAGGAAAAGATGGAAAATTTTGTAAGTCATTAGGGAAGAAAGGTGGAGGAATAAATCATAAACTCCCAATCAGTTTTCTTAAAGGATGCCCTATGTTCTACTCAAAAGGGGTGCCCCACGGGATAAAGGCATAGGCAAGGACGTTGTTGCTAAAACTCTGAGGGTATAAACTGTTAGCCTGGGTGAAAATTGGAATTTTCCTGTTATTTCCCTTATAAGTTGCTAATTGGCAGGCTGTTACGATCCTTTTACTATCCCCTTTAGAATGAGCATGACACGCTTCTTTAACCCCATCACGGAGAATAAAAGGGATTGGCTCAAGTGTTCTAATTTAGGCCATTTGAGGTCTTCAAGGACAAATTGTATCTGGGTCTAATAAAGCAAAGGTCCACTGGCACTTTAAAGTTTAACAGCATTTATTTTAATATGAGCGATTGTGTATTCCAGCTCACTTCTTCTAATACCTCTGAGTATCACAGCCTCTGACTGTTTTAGCTAACCTGTAGCCTCAGCTGCTGTTTTTTTACAAGCATCCATGGCTGGCATGAGCCCCCCACCCCACCCCAGGGTTTTTTGGGGACAGGCTACTTTTCCCCTGAAAGAATATTAATTGTCCTGTTCAAATGGACAATGTCCCAAATGGGCAGGAACTGGCTCACTGTTAAACCTTTAGAAACCTCTCTATTTCCCCTTCAATAACCTGATGTTGCAGGGCTGTCTGCAGAGCTGCACAGCAATTAGGGCAGCCCGTGTGAGATTGTGGGATTGTTTTCCTTGCCCTGTTGATGGGTCGTTGATCCCTTCCAGGGCCTTTTTGTCCTACTTAATTGAGATATTTTTTTGCCTTTGCCTTTTTCCGTTTTTAGTCGATCCTTCTTTCACTAAGATAATTCACAGTGGGTAGCCGTGTTAGTCTGTCTGCAGTAGTAGAAAAGGGCAAGAGTCCAGTAGCACCTTAAAGACTAACAAAAATATTTTCTGGTAGGATATGAGCTTTCGTGAGCCATGGCCAGAAAATATTTTTGTTAGTCTTTAAGGTGCTACAGGACTCTTGCCCTTTTCTACTACTTCTTTCACTAAGATTGTTGAACTTCAGTTAATGCAACTGCAGTTCCTACGTTTTTACATACCTTTATGTGGCACCATGACAGAAGTGGGTTATAGATCAAATCAAGCCTGAACTGACCCTAGAAGCTAAAAGGACTAAACTGAGGCTATCGTATTTTGGTCACATCATGAGATGACAAGAGTCATTGGAAAAGACAGTCATGCTAGGAAAGTTGAGGGCAGCAGGAAAAGAGGAAGACCCAACAAGAGATGGATTGACTCAATAAAGGAAGCCACAGCCTTCAATTTGCAAGATCTGAGCAAGGCTCTCAAAGATAGGACATTTTGGAGGACTTTCATTCATAGGGTCGCCATGAGTCGGAAGCTACTTGACGGCACTTAACACACACACACATGACAGAAGTAGCTTTTTGGTGTAAGTTTCTCCTTTCAATGGATGCCCAGATTTGTTTTTCCCAGACAGAGCATACGTACGCCATTCTGGTACTCCTTATGACACTTTCTTATGGCACTCCTTTTGACTCTGCACCTCTGGAAGTTAGTGCCATCTCAGATGCTTCCCTTGCAGTGTGGGATCCCTGCTGTGAGGGTACTGTCTCCCAGTGGTTCCTTTTTTTTTGCCATTGTCACAGCTGACTTATGTGGACCCTTTAGGATTTTCAAGGCAAGAGACGTTCAGAGGTGGTTTGCCATCGCCTGCCTCTGCATCACGGCCCTGGTCTTCCTTGAATGTTTCCCATCCAAATACTAGCCAGGGCTGACCCTGCTTAGCTTCTGAGATCTGATGAGATCAGGCTAGCCTGGGGCTATTCTAGTCTACAGAAGTAATTTGTCATACTACTAGATGCACTAGATGTACCTTATTTTTCTTTGGCCATTTATGCTTGGTAATTAGCAGACCGTTCCAGGCTGAAGTGCCCCGTTTTGTTTGTTTGTTTTTTCATGCTGAACCGTCATTCAGGAAGTGACTGCAAAGCCGGCACATACATGCTTCACATTTCTTAAGAGCCCCTTTAACGCGACCTTTTGTATTTGCTTCCCCCCCGCACTGAAGCATTTACTGAAGGAACCATGAAAAATCACAATCACAGCTTAGCTATGTAAACGACCATTGCCAATGGCTATGCAAACGAAGGAGCGAAGGAGCAGGCGAGTGTGTGTGTGGGGGTGGAATTTCTCCTTTTGCTTCAAGACCGTGAATAGGAATTTTAAAGGTCACATTTTTAAAAAGAGCTTTGAGCGAGCATCAAAACTGACCCTGCATAAATGGCCTTTGTTTTAGTTCTAGTGCTAACAGTCCATGTTGTCATGGAATGCATTGCAATTATGCTTTCCTCCAATAATGGGTGCTACCTCCTGCATAATCTAATTTCCTGCATAATCTCATTGTTGCACTTCCCTGGTGCTTCCTTTATTACTGTGATTCTTAGTCTGTAGCACTTATGACATGAGTACATTGTGGGTTCCAACCTATGTCCCCCTGTTCATGCAGATTCACACTGTTACAGTTTCTGATGCCCTGACCAAGATTCCCTGCCATGAGTTGTCTTAATTTTTCATGTCTCACAAATCTATCATTATGATATAGTTTCTGACTCATAACAGCAGAGCACTTTTTACATACCTTAGATGTGGGTTTTCTTGTCTGTTTTGTGTATCAATGGCCCAATACTACTTTTTATTGGTCAATTAAACTCCAAGAAGGACCTATCAGCATCCTCATACAACCCATCCTTGTGCTGTCACATTGTCTTAAGTGCATGAATGTTGAATGTCCTTTACCTATCTCAGCTTTCTCTTCCAGGGCCGTATACTTCCCGGCTACATTGTTGCATGGTATTCCAGTTGAGGCTTTGGTAGAGCAGCACTTGTTCCTTTATGAGCACCTCTGGGTGAATGTCTGTATGGGATGTTAAGCAACTGTTGGAAAGATGGTCCTTCATGGTCTCTTACATTGAGAGCTTCACACCCATCTCATTCAGTAAGTGAGCTTGCTAGTCACCCAATGTGGGACTGCACAGAAGATACAATGTTGGATATAGAGTTGCACTTACCTGTAATGGTTGTTTATCAATTGGTCTTTTGTGCAGGCACACATCCCTCCCTCCTGCCCCACTGCGAACTCTCTGGAACCTTAGTTTGTTGGGCCTCTAAGGGCAGCATGGAGGGAACTGAGGAAGTAGCGCCCCTCCTCCTGTTCATGTGATTATTTCAGCAGGAAAGCACTGAGGGGAGGAGGATTCTCCTAGTCTTCTAGAAAGCTTTGGAAATCTTTTCCATGGCTGGCTTGCATGTGTACAGTCCCATTTTGTACCTACACAGAAGACTTCTCAATGAACAACAGTTATAGGTAGGGCTGCACATATCGGCAAACCCAAACTGAAAATAAACACAAAATTAGCAACATTCGGCTTTATTTTCGGCCGAATACCAAAACCTGGGAATCTGCCCGTAGCCGAATAGGCGATTTCCCAAAAGCCGAATAGATATTCAGCTTTTTTGGGTGTTGACTATTCGCCTTTGCTCAGATGCACGGCTCTGTGACTTCTCCCATTTTTGTTTATTTGACTAGTTTTGTTAGGACCCCATAGTTGGGGCCCTTTTTGAGGTAGGGGTTGTGTAATTGGAGCCAAGTTGGTCTGACCAGCTTTCCAGATACATCACCCAACAGAAGACTAGTCTGCGTAGCAGAAGAGTCATTTAAAAGATGGTGCTCATCCAAACCCATCCGGAGGGATATACCTCTGACAGCAAACTGCCATATAGATGTGTTGTGGCAGCAAACTGCCAAATAGATGTGTTTTATTAATTTTTTAAAAAAATATTTTTTAAAAAATTATGCCTTGCCTCTCTGCCCACATAAGAGCCACCAAGGCAGCTAACAAATTGAAACATACATAATAAAATCACATCTTTAAAACCATAAAAACAATATCATTAAGCAATAGGAAATAAAATACGTAACACCAACAATTATAACCTGGGGCAGGAAGGAGGGATCATTGAAGGAACACCAAATGAAACAAAAAATGCTTCACTTGCTGACGGAAGATGGCAACAGGAGGAGACAGATGAGTTTCCTTGAGGAGAGAGTTCCTGAGTTTTCGTGCCACTACCAAAGAAGTTCTCTTTCAGGTTGCTACCTTCCTAATCTAATTAATCAAGGCCCCCCAAAGCAGGGCCTCCAAAGATTATTGCAGTGGTCAGGTAGGGACATACTGTCATTTTAGAAAATTATGCAAGGATTGATGAGCTTCACAATCTCTAAACTTTTGAACTTCAGAAAACAAGTAAGAAAGCTGCATTGCATATGTTATAGCTGCCATTTGATTTTTACAGAGCAATCCTAATGGGGGGGGAAGGGAATGGGAGCCAGCGTGACCCCTTCACCAGTGTTAGGGCCACTTGTGCTGGCTAAACTGGCACTAACGCCGGAACAGGGCAATTTATACCAGCTTTGGGGAGCAGCATGGCAGCGTGAGCTGTTGGTGCCGGTGCAGCCTCACCAGCAGTGTTTTCCCAGGACAAGGTCAAAGGGGGCATTCCCGGGAGCGGAGCTGGCTTCAGTCAGCTCCCAAAGCCCTTTTAAACTTGTAAAGCCCTCTTTAGCTAGTGCCAAGTTACTCCTGCAAAAGGGCAGGAATAGCACTATGAAACCCTATGGAGGAATTTCACAGGGTTTTTGCTAAATTTACCTTTTTTGCCTTCCTTTTTCTGGCCAGGAAGCTGCTTAGGAGGCAGTGTGGCTGCACCGTCCCCGGGTGCTTCTTAACCCCCTTCCCCCTTAGGATTGTGCAGTTAGAGGATTAGTATTATGAATTTTATCTAAGAATTTAAAAGCCATCTTTCCAGAGTGATATACAAAAATTTAACTCAGTCAGTCAGAGCTGACCAAAGTTGATAAGAATAAATCCAGAGTTCTGAAAAAAAGACATGCATACAAAGCCTCACACCCAACAATACTCCGAGGGACTATTTTCCTGCACTTGCATGGATTAATAAATATTTTACCTAATTAAACTATCCAAATAATCAACAAAACATTGTCAACCTACTATAATGCTGCTTGTTTATGTTGTTGGAAGCTTGTTTACAAAACTGTTGGTTTGATTGTCCTGATATTTAAAACCAATTTGGATGAATAAATTGTTGGATGCTGATGAAAATGAATCTGGCTTTTGCTATACATTTACATGATCAGTGTATTCCTAAAGAGATTTACTCCAGTCTAAGCCCATTGAATTGAATGGACTTAGACTGGAGTAACTCTCCTTAAGGAATGCACTTTATAAAGCCGAATGCCTTTCCTTTAGAGCAGTGATTCTTAACCTGGGGTATGCGTACCCCCAGTGATACGAATCAGGACATTTAGGGGTACATAAAAAAAAACCTGAATAATGGCGGGAAAAGTTACATATGTCAACAGTGTAGGACAAGATGCAAGTCAAAAGTTGTGAAATTAATTAAACATTATGATTGGCAGAGTGAGTTTTCCTTATTATTTAACCTTGAGAAAAGCCCCATTCTCTCGCTTTGTTGTTTTGGCCAATGGTGGGGAGTCCCTCCCTAAACAATGTGTTGTGAACATGCCACTACAGCGCGCATTCTCAGCAGCCCCTCACAGGCTCAGCTTTCACTCTCCTCTTCACGAACATTTGAGTGCTGTCGCACTGGTACCGATGTACATATAAGGATTTTGGTAATATGAAGAATACAGTTTATGGAAATGAGCTGCCAAGGGGTACACAAGTGGGAAAAGGTTGGGAACCACTGCTTTAGAGCATTTCTACCAGTGTTGCTTTATCTGTTTTCTGGCTTGTATGTTTTTGTGTATATCTCCATCATGAATTGTTTTTCTTTGTGTGTGTGAGCGGCCTTGAAAGTATCCATGGAAATGGGGTATAATTGTCATTAGAGAGGCTGGTTTATAGTTGTTCAGGAGTAATTCTGTACCTGGAGTGTGCTACATTGGATCCTCCAGGGTCTAATGGTCAGTTCACACATAAAAGCCAGCCACCTGTTTCCTCCAAGAGTTGCATCCTGACCATGCCCAAGAATGGGACCACAAGACAAAGAATATGTGAACTCACTGTGTATGGGGTACACTCTTCTGTGTTCATGACAATACTCTTTATTTTCTTCAGTTATACTCCACTTTTCTCCCCAGTAGAAAAATACCCCAAGTATAAAAAATACTAGATATTATTGATTTTAGATGTTTTGAACTGTTTTCCTATAAAACCCATGAAGATTTCTCAGCTGTCTAATCCCTTTGGTTCAAACCACAGTTTATGTTGATCCAGATTTTTTAATTATGTATTTGCAAGGAACCATTCTCGTGTGAGTTATTTATCATGCAATAGAGGAGGAGTGAATCTGTGGTCTGCTTCATGCTTTTAAGCTCTGGATGTGTGTGAAACACCACAGCTTGGATCCAGCGATACCCAAGTGGAAACAAAACGAATGTAGTGCTGTTCCACTTGTGCACGTTCTTGTGCAACACCTTGCTGTTTCCTCTCCTATATGTTCTAGTGTCCAGGAATTGGTTGCACAAGATCTTATGCAAGCGAAAACACAAGTGGGGAGACAAAAACTTTGACTTGGCACAAGGGATTACTGCAGTGTTTTTATTGTGCTTCTGCTTGCACAAGAGCTCTAGTGCAAGTGGAAAAATGTTGCGGTGCATTCAACCCAAAGATTTTTGCCACCACAAAAAATAACAGTTGCGTAAGAGTACCCCAAGATATGTTGGAATTTAGATTGGGGTTGAAAAGTGGCCAAATTCAGTATGTTTAAGTTTGGCTACTGTGTTGTATTAGGGCTTGGTTTTGTTAGGCAACACATTGACATGTTACATTTCTCTGCATGATTCCATACTTGGAAATGGTCAAACTGCATAGGGAATAAAGTAGCTGAATCAAATGTGTAAATAAGCTCATGCTTACTGGCACTAACATATTTACATGGAAGTAAGTCCTTCAAAATAACTGTACCAAGACTGCAGTGTAAGTGATTTTAGAACGTGTGTCTTAGGTTGCTAAAGTGTTTGAGATTTTTTGAAAACTGTAACCTATACCTAACATATTTGGAAGGATATCGGGCTAACCAATTCCACAGTTTTTCACTATTATGAAATTAGCTTGTCTATCTCTTTCCTGAAGCGTGGAATTTGATTACTGTTATAATTAGCTTAGAATGATAAATGGGTCATTGCACAGTCAAATAACTTAAAAAGCAAAATTTAATCTACTGGAAGCAATAGTAATAAAGATATAATGCCCTCAACAGAGGAAAACCAAGTATAGAAAAAATGTACTGGCAACCTTCATAAGGCTAGCAGAGTATTCAGCTGTAATATCTGAAAAAGGACGAAAGGTCGACCATTTGGCAAAGGTCCAGAAGACTTTTTAATATGTATGATTACCGTTTTGAAAGTTTCTGATTGTATCTTGAATGTTTTAAATTGCTTGGAGGGGGGGGCTATCCCACATGTTTATGATTTCTACCTGGGGCAAGTAGTGATCAGGACATCTGTTCTCAGTTGTTTATTATTGTAGTGCATGCTCATTTGACTTGTCATCTGTGTTAACTGGAATTAGGAGTAGTTAATATAAAGCCTCAATGGCTGCTTAGAGAATGTTGCAGTGTGAAAACATTTTGGGAAAATTCCTAATTGTAGGGACTAGGACTTTCAAGTATATACATAAGGCTGGGATCCCCAAACTTTTTTTTAGCATTAAGCACCTTTAGATTTTTGAGGAGTGGTGGTGAGCATAACCCCAAAATGGCTGCCACGGGAGGCAGATCTAAAGAAGAAGAAGAGTTGGTTTTAATAGCCCACTTTTCTCTACTATTAAGAAGTCTCAAAGCAGCTTCCCCTCCCCACAACAGACACTTCGTGAGGAAGTAGGGTTGCCACCGGCGGGAGATTTTTGGGGTGGAGCCTGAGGAGGGCGGGGTTTGGGGAGGGGAGGGACTTCAATGCCATAGAGTTCAATTGCCAAAGTGGCCATTTTTCTCCAGGTGATCTGATCTCTATCGGCTGGAGATCAGTTGAATTAGCAGGAGATCTCCTGCTACTACCTGGCAGTTGGAAACCCTATGAGGAAGGTGGGGCTGAGAAAGTTCTGAGAGAACTGTGACTAGCCTAAGGTCACCCAGCAGGCTTCATGTGGAAGAGTGGGGAATCAAACCCGGTTCTCCAGATTAGAGTCTGTTGCTTTTAACCACTGCACCATGCTGGAGATGAAACTATCTACATTTTGGTTGGATGCATGGTCCAGCCACTGGAAGCACAGCAAGCCAGGAGAAGGTGGTCAGCTCCTGCTTCTGAACACTCATCTCTCCTCATGCATCAGCCTAACTCTCTGGATGCTTAAACTGTTCCATCATCAGCATTTCATTTTAAAAGTCTTTTTTCATAACTCTTGAATTTATTTTGCTCAGACATTATTTATGTCAGGGCTCTCCAACATGGTACCCTTGTCACCATGGTGCCCACCAGTACGGGTGCCCAGTGCCCCCATCTACTTTCCAAAAAGCTCAGCGGGCACCAGGGGCGAGGTACTGGTGGGCACCATGGTATCCATGGGCACCATGTTGGGGAATCCTGACATAAATAATGTCTGAGCAAAACAAATTCAAGAGTTATGAAAAAAGACTTTTAAAATGAAATGCTGATGATGGAACAGTTTACGCTAGTCTAGGAAACAATGTTGTTCTTGTTTCCCTCCATCTAAGTTAACCCTATGTGTCCCTGAAACCAGACAGTGAGTTAGTCCTAACTAAATTATATTATTGTTTTTAATGAGCCAAAAATAACTGGCTCAGGATCACAGGCTCCTTAGAAATAGTCGTCCTTATACAGAATATTTGTGGAAGCAAAAGAAATTGGAATCACAGTCTCTGTAGATTAATAATTTTACAGCAATCTTGCTATGTAAAATGATTTTGTCTTTCCAGTTATTCCCAGCAGACTTTTATAATATTTCTGTAGAGCAGACAAACAAATGAGGGAGGATCTAACAGTGCATTCTTGAGGTTTCGGTGTGGGGGAACAGTGGGGAGGAGGTGCAGCAACAACGCCTCCTAACCCATTTCCCCGGTGCCAAAAACTGAGAGGAAAAAAAAAACCTTTTAGAGGCTTTTTAAAGTTTAAATGAGGCTTTTCGCCCCATAGAGAAAAGCAAGGCTGCACCTGCTAAAAAGCAGGCACAGTCTCGCTCTTCTTGGCGCCGGCGTTCCCAGGGTGAAAGGGACCAGGAAACTGCCTAACAGCAGCTCCTCCAGCCACCCCACCCTGGGAACGTCTTCCAGGATGCTGTGACGCCTCCTGGGACACCAGCTCGGGCCTTTATGCTGGTGAGATGCTGGCAGAAGGCCCCGTTGGTATCCCGGGGTGGCGCTGCTGCGGCAGCCCCCGGAGACCAGCGTCTGGGCCTTCCCAACGGCGTTCAGGCCACTAATGCTGGCTTAAGTAGCCTAGATGCCAGCTTGGGGAGGCTTAACGCCGGCGCATCGCCTTCCTAGCCTCCTAAGGGCTTTTGCCCTTAGAGCTCAGGAATGCGCTGTAAGTATGTTACTTTATAATAAGCTAATTTTCTTGGAAACCTACACATTCCAGGGAGATGTAATGATTCCTATTTATTCATAAATGAATTAGTTGTTAATGTGTTCAAAACAGCATGCTTCTGAAGAACAATTGACCCTTAGTGGCTCATGTATACTATTGTGCTAATGTTGCATCCACAGGTGCCTGAGACAGGTGATATTAGGACTTCATGTGTTTGTTTTGTTACCCTCACTTTCTACCAAGCGCCTGTTTAAACCATTCATTAGGACTCAGTCCGAAAGAGAAGTTATAAGAACTTAGGAGCTTTTTGGTCTTTAAAATTTATTTTTTATGTAAAGCATTTTTATCTTGCTTTCCTCTGGAACTGTACTCAAAACCTAACTCTGAACACACTTCTCATTATGGGAAAATAGGGTAAATAACACAATGGAAACAGTACAAAAGACTAGGATTTTTAACAGTTTGGGTGTGAAGAAATAATATAGTGCTTGAAGTTTACTTCATATAAATCTTGCTTTAACAATCATAATGCAAAGTGTAATTTTATCCATATAAAACAGGTAGGTCTCCAAGGTGCTTCGTAAATTCCTGAGATAAAGGAGTTCCCATATTTCAAGAAGCCGTGAAGCAAGCAGAGTTTCTGACAGTTAAGCTTTTGTTGAAAAAGGTTACACTGGAATATATTTTTAAAAAGAAATAACTTAGACTGGAGTGCTTAGAACTGAGTTAATGGGAAAAAACTAGTTTCCAACTCTCAACATAAAGGGAAAGGATGAAAGAAATCAGATATTACAGGGGGGTTTTTGAGGGGGAAAAGCATATTTGGTGTTATTTTCAGAATGACTTATGGGGCCGCTGAAATGGAACACATTGCCCTGAAGAATTTTCATTTCTCATTGCTTTTGTTTTGATGTTCACACTTACCTCTCGCTGTCAACTAAATAACACTTTGATTAGCTATTTCCATGAATGAATTTATGTATCATTTTCTTTGAGACTGACGTGATGGAAATGTACACCAACAATGCAGATAAAAAAAGAATCTGTCAGCATACTATTAGTGTGAGTTCAGCTGGTAACGCCGTAGGTCAGGCGCCCCCAATCTTGTTTAGCCTATGGGTATTTTTGGAATATAGATAAGTTGTAGTGAGGGCCACCAAAATAGTTGCCATTTAGGGTTGCCAACCTCCAGGTGGTGGCTGGTGATCTCCTGTTGATCAGTTCTCCTAGAGAAAATGGCTGCTTTGGAAATTGAACTCTATGGCATTGAATCCCTCCTTTCTCCAAACCCGCCTTGTTCAGTCTTAGGGTTCCCAGGTCCCCCCTCTCCTCCGATGGAAGGTTTTTGGGGCAGAGGTAAAAATCGTGCGTGCATGGCTACGCTGACATGATCGCATAACTTCCGGTTCACACCCAGAAGTGCTGCATCGCAAGAGGCCTTTTACCACTCAAACTTGGGTATTTCTTTCCACCCAACCTTGGGTACCCAGCTTCTGTTTTTAGGTTGGGTTTTATTCCCCTCTTCTTTCTTCCATAAAATTTAATGCCAGGTACCAGAGACACAAACTTTATAGAAGACACAGGCAAAGCCAATTAATGATATTATTTTACTATATTTTTTACCTAAAATACAAACATGCTTAACACAGTAACACAGTATTTTCTTTTATTTATCAGTCTTTCATCATTGACATCTCAGGGCTGGGGGTGGCTGCTTCGACTGGCTCGCAGGCCAGATAAGAGTTCTCAAGGGGCCGAATCCGGCCCCCAGGCCTTATGTTTGGCACACGTGATTTAGGGGGTTAATGCACCAAGTGTCCAAAAGGTTTTCCAGGCTGTATAAAAGCCATATTTTCAGGACTCAACACACCTTTTCCCTCCGTTTGGTTGTGGAGCCATTTCCAAAGCGCAAAAAAGTTGTACTTTCCGGAAACCCTTTTCCCGCGAATTATTTTTTTCCTCCGACTCCATGACATCTTCTCCGTAGGTGTGAAGGGTTCAGAGCTTTGCTGCGAATCCCAACCTCAACACCCACTTTTCCCATGTTACCCCTCGCTGACTCCACCCCCCTTTCCAGTTCGTGTTTCCCCATGGCCATTTCACCCCCTTCCACTTCCTCTTTTTTTTATTTGAGTCTAGCATTGGGAGAAAGGAACGTTGGGACAGAAGGACATAGGGCCTTTGGTACAAACAGTCCAGCTCCATAAATCAATTTCTTTTTCTTCACATCCCACAAGAAGCTTAAAAAAAGGTAAAGTACAATGATAATTCAAATTAAGAAGCACAGGGTAGCCAGCCAATCTCTTTGGCCCAATGGCTCTTTGGCCCAATGGCTCTTTGGCCCTACATCACCACGTTCCAATGTTAACACCCATGCACGGGGGAATAAAAAAAGGGGGGCGCTGGAAAGCACCGCGACATTTCAATGACGCGGCGCTCTCCCACTCCTCCCCCTTCAAAAAACACGTTACACAAGACCTGGTGTGTAGGGACAGTGTTACGTCTTGGACCCAGTGTTGAAAATGTCAGCAGGGGAAAGTGTGGGGAGGAATTTCCTAAACGGATTAATTTACAGGCGGTGAGGACGCACAATTTCCCTTTGTGCGATAACACCCCTAGATGGTCTGACAAAAGGCTTAACTATACAGTATGCTAGTAGTTCTGTAAATAGAGCACTTTTACTCAGGCATGTAGGGTAGGGGCAATTTGGATTGGGACTGCAGCGCAAGTTGAGAGAGCCTTTAAGTCTTCCTTGTGTGCCATTTTCTTGGTTAAAAAAGAGCCCTGGAGAAGTGCTGTTTTCCCTGTTGTGAAACCACTTGTGCATCTGATACCTGTGCAAGCTCAGCTTCACCATAGGGCAAATAGAGCTCTCTGAGGACTGCTTCTGATCAGCATGGGAATAGGCTTAAAAGCTAGAGATGCTCAAAAAACTGCCAGCTCTGCTCAGTTCCTGTTTGCCAGTGGTGACCAGACAGCCAATTAATTGATGGAGCTACTTGACTGTTTGCAGCCTGTTCCTGTATATTCTCATGAATGGACTATTTGCAGCCATCCACTGGAGAAATGTTGCTCTGTACCCAGTAAAGTTTTTTTTTTTTTGAGTGGGGGTGGGAATCAGGAGCTGACTCCCAGATGATCAATTGGAAGTCCAGTTTTTCTAATCGCCCATCCTGGAAACTTTGCTGCTTGTCAAACCTACTGAGATGCAACGATTTGAGCGGATATCAGAACCCAGCTGATTTCCCTTCTTTCCCCACCCACACCAAGCTGTCAGCTTGGACTGCAGATAGAAGGAGAGAAACAAGCTCTTTCCCCTCTCCCTATTGCAATGCAGAGATCTAAAGCATTGTTTCAGTCTCTGCCCAGCTTGGGAGGAAAGAGCTAAATTTTGCAACATTACTGGGCAACTAGTTTGCTGAGGAATGTGATGGGATAAGAACTGATTCTCAGTTAATCTCCCAGTTAGCTGTGAATAATCTTCTGACCAAAAGGCAGTTGCAAACTTGTTTGGCAGCTATTTGAGTTACTTGATACAATCCAGGCATATCACTGATCAGCTTGTAGTCTGATCAGAGCCAGTGTGGTGTAGTGGTTTAGAGCAGTGGACTCTAATCTGGAGAACCGGGTTTGATTCCCTCCTCCTCCACATGAGCAGCGGACTCTAATCTGGTTGGTTTCCCCACTCCTACACATGAAGCCAATTGGGTGATTTCGGGCTAGTCACAATTCTCTTTCAGCTCTCTCAGCCACTCCTACCTCACAAGGTGACTGTTGTGGGGAGAGGAAGGGAAGGGGGGTGTAAACCAGTTTGAATCTCTTTAAAAGGTAGAGAAAATTGGCATATAAAAACCAACTTTTCTTCTTCTTCTGATCATGAGGGTCAACCAAGGTAATTTTGTCTGCTGAACATATTCCCTGAGAAATGAATGGCATCAATATTAAAAATGCTTTTCCTTTGCACCGTGCTCCTGGTCCAAATCCAGGCCCCATGCACCTCAAATTTAAGTGAATTTAAATAAATGCAGGGGATCCCACACAGAACTCAAACATATAATGTTGTTAGGGCCTTTAGAGTAAGGCAGCTTCATGTGTAAGCAACCCAAATGATTTTGATGAAGAAGGCAAATGGCAGGACAATGATGGGAAGATTTACTAATCAATACTAATCTGTAAATGTGTGAACAAAATTATTTCTGACATTTAGGAACCAGTGGAAGTCTTCCAACCTGACAGTTATTCTAGTTTTTCGTGGTCCAATTTCTCAGAGAGCTGAAGGCAAGAAAGGCTTGGGCAGTGAGGGAAAACGACTTGGCTTCGGCCCGTATGCATGCAGCAAGGTTGTTAGGATGCGGGTTATCCCTGCTGGCAGTTTCCCACTTTTACTAATTACTGCCCAATCTCATTTGCTTTGTGGGAAGGTTCTGGTTCTCTATGCCTGAGCTATCCTGTTATCTCGCACTGCACATACTCCAGTCAGACAAGGAAAAAAGGTTTCTTATACTTGCTTTAAAGCAGGCCAGTGGAGAGAACAGACACAGAGGCTATTGCCCCCCTCCAAGTAAGGAACAGAGGCAACCTCTTTGCTTGCACTAGTAACAAGCAGGGTTGCAGGAGGGGGAAACAGAGGCAGGCACAAAGGAATTCTTCCTGCTGACAGTATCCCACCTATCTATCCAGCAGACATATTTTTTTTGGGGGGGGGGGAATAGGGGCAGCATCTAATGTTTCATTCCCCCATCCTATACAGAGTATATATGCCAAGCAATACAAGATGTGATAGGATCCAGATCATTACTGATGATTGAGAATCTGAGATATCTCAATGTTTGTAGTTTATATAATAACCATTATACGGATCCAAATTTGCCATTCCCCAGTTGCTAATGGAACTGGTATGAAATGTGGAATGTAGGCTCCCTTGAGTGAAGGATATGACTGCGGATAATTTCAGCCTAATTGCTGATATGAAGTTACTCGTGAATGTGTTTCCAACTGAAACCAATGGAGACAATTATTGAATTGATTTACTAATCAATTGATTTACTAATGTATGGGAATCCTACTCAAGTTTCCCAAATGGCATGTACAAACTTTTTATTTCATATTCCCAGTAAAAATGGTATTCTCGGGGTGGGGGGGGGAGTAAGGAACTCTGTAAGATGTATGAACAGGCAAGCAATTGTGATAATTTAGGAATAGGCTTTTCCTTGCTACATTCTGATACAATATTGGATATGATTCATATTTCAGGTCATAACTTTTGTGCACAAGGACATCAGTGTGGTGAAAACTCCGAGTGCAGAAATTGGAACACGAGAGCTACTTGCGAATGCAAGAGTGGTTATGTCTCTGTCCAAGGGGATTCAGCTTATTGTGAAGGTAAATAACATGCTCAGCAAAGTGACTTGATTGCAGTCTAGTGAGAAATGTTCTGTTGGGAAAAAAAGACAGAGCAAAATGTCTCATTACGAAGTCCAATCTTCATGGTAGTATAAATGATAATATCCTCATTTGATTTTATGTGTAGAAAGTCCAGATGACCCAGGGTGATGGAAAGTTCATTCTGAAGTTCAGATCCCTGGAGAATGGCTTGCTTCTTAGCATGTTAAAGTGCTGTAGTGGCTATGATTGTTTTTTAAAAGAGTAGACTGTAGTAGTGCTGCTGCTTAGACTTAAATAAAGCATGGTGTACTCGGTAATAACGATCTTCGCAAGTTGAAATACCAGAATAAGATTTTGTGTGTGTGTTATTATGAATTAGTATGACTGCAAATGACATCTCCAAAAGTGTGAAGGCTGCAAGAGTTTCTTTCGTCTGTGATTCAGGTGCTTCTGTGGATACTTGGAAAACATTTCTCTGTTTCTAATCCAACTGTGATGGATTGCACCTTAGCAAAGTTAATCAGTGATTTTAGCTAAATAGAGCATTCCCCTCTTTCCTGCTTTCATTGGTCAAACTGGATGAGTTGTCATGCAGTAATGGTTTTTATGTTATGCCGAAGATGTGCAGGGATACCATTGACCAGGCTTTGCTGCAGGTCAAGCCTGATTTTGTACTCTTACTTCATGGCTCTGGTTACCTTTCATATGTAAACTAACTTTGTCATTACTGTGAGATACCTTCTGGAGGATTTAAATGGGTCTTTTAATTATATTCTTGGTGATAGAAAGGTCAGGAAACAACAGAATGGAAAACACTCACTTGGTGATAGGGATGAGTAACTGTTCCCTGTTCCACTGCCTTTATACTCTACATCTAATTACAAACCAAACCATAGAGTGCGGCTCAATAAATCCACAGAATGGTGCTAGGGATGGAGGGTCTCTACAAACTTGAAAGAAATTGTGGATTTGCAGAAAAGTTTGAAATCTAAAAACAAACGCTGGGGAATTAAAAATCCCTAAAATAATAGAAATGACACCTGTAACTTTCAGTTGCCATTGTGGAGGTTGCCTTGGTTTCCACAAAGCAAAACCATTTTTTTAGTGGGGGGAGAAGCAGGGGTGGACATGAAGGCCAAAAGAGCCCTGAAAAGGGTCCAGTCCTCCTCCACTGTCATGTTCCCTAATGGAGGAAAGGGCACTGGGGATAGGCCCAGCAGAAACCACTGAAAACTCATCACTTACACCACTCAGTGGCTACCATGTACCTGGGCCCAATGATAACCCCATTGCAACTTAGCCTGACACTGGCAGCCCCCTTGTTACTCATCCAGTTTTTTTTCCCAGGGAGAAACGGCTGGGGGAGGGAAGGAAGGAAAGCTGAAGGCAGGAGAGCAGATAAAGGGAGATTGGTAGGAAAAGGGTGACTGCCAGATAAGGAAAAGAGGGATGAGGGGATACACAGGGGATGTACCCCACAAGGCCTTGTGGGTGTCCCACATGTTTGTTTGTATTTTTGTCCATAAAATGTCACTTCTCCCATTTGGATTGATGATCTTGTAGGGTTGTTGTTGTTTTTTTAAAAAAATGTATCCATGTAGTATGGTTTTATGTATAATTTATGTAGCTTTTGCATATGCAGCACATGCTATTTATACTATAATATTAGGGTTGCCAGCTCTGGATTGGGAAATACCTGGAGATTTGGGGGAGGGTAGAGCCTGGGGAGGGCAGGGTTTGGGGAAGAGAGGGACCTCAGTGGGGTATAACACCATAGAATCCACCTTTGAAAGTGGCCATTTTTTTCCCTAGGCGAACTGATCTCTGTTGCCTGGGGTCAGTTGTAATCATAGGAGATTTCCATCCACCATCTGGAGGTTGGCAACCCTATATAATACTATCCTCTTGACATACAAATAACATTGAAAATGTATACATTTTATGGATAATACAATGTGAGCAAACAAGATAGCACGAAAATCCTGGGTTTGTCTCGCACAAAGGAGGAGGGAAAGAAAGAAAAGTTTTCAGACTAAAACAGGGATGAGAAATATGAAGTCATACTTGCTTGGTTACAGTTGCTAATACTTGAAGAACGCAATAGTTTTAGAAGGACTTCATTTCAGCTGTATGTGAACCTAAGTTGGCTGCAGTGAGTGCCAGTACAGAATTTCCTCTTCCCTGGTGTATCTTCTCTATCTAGATTCAATTTAATTAACCCAGACATGTCGATATCATTGTGATTGTTTTCAGCTGCAATAAAACCTCCACATATACACAATCCCAGTTCTTCAAAAAAAAGCATGGAAGTTTTTAGATGCTGTGAGATCCTGTGTGTTAGATTAAAGCTATAATTTACAAATCATTGTTATCATCCCTGTTTTGGAGAGGAAGCTGGAGTTACTCATGTTTGTTTCCTCCAAGGGACAAAAAGTACATTGTCCCATGGGGTGGGGGGTAAAATCTGTGACCCTACTTCTCTTTCATCACTTCTGAAAAACAACCTCAGTGGCCCTGAGCTTAATCTCTCTCTCTTTGTTTTCTGCATCAGGAGAGTACTCCTCATAGATGATATGAGCTTTTTCTTCCTCTTAACATGACATAGGAGCATTGAGACAGGAAGCATGAGTCACTCGTGCTTCCCCTTTTAATTTTCAATGACAATACATTATTGTCATTGCAGTTTGGTAGGAATCAAGGTGCCTTCTAGTGGTTTTGCGTTGTATGTCTATTAATATGATAAACTGACATAAGTGCATTCACTTTGCCTTGAACAATTTTTGGTTTTCTGTGTTATGATACTAGTGTTCATGACCTTGCCCATGATTATTTTAGAAATAATGCATTTTAGATGAATTTCTGAGATGCTTTGTTCCATTTGTATTGGAGATGGAGAAGAGGTGACATACTTGATGAGGAGTTTAAATATATTGTAGGAACAGGGAGATAAGACTAAGGGAGTCATTGGTAAAAAAAAAGATTTGTGGACATCAGCAGTACTTAACTGATCTTGCTGTTCTGAAAAGACATTTCCCCATGTACAAGCATGAAGTGAAAATATCTAGTATGCTACTAATGAGGAACAAATTGTACAACTGATATTAGAAGTTGCAATCTTGCTGGACCATTGTTTGAATAAACCCATGCAAGAGAATATTTCAGTGCAGTCCCAAGCAGAGTTATACACTTCTAAGTCAATTGAAGTCAAGTGTGGTGTAGTGGTTAAGAGCAGTGGTTTGGAGCTGTGGACTCTAATCTGGAGAACTGGGTTTGATTCCCCACTCCTCTGCATGAGCGGTGGACGCTAATCTGGTGAACTGTGTTGGTTTCCCCACTCCTACACATGAAGCCAGCTGGGTGACCTTGGGCTAGTCACAGCTCTCTTAGAGCTCTCTCAGCCCCACCTACCTCACAGGGTGTCTGTTGTGGGTAGGGTTGTCAGCCTCCAGGTGGTAGCTGGAGATCTGCTATTACAACTGATCACCAGCCAATAGAGATCAGTTTACCTGGAGAAAATGGCCACTTCGGCAATTGGACTCTATGGCATTGAAGTCCCTCCCCTCCCCAAACCCTGCCCTCCTCAGGCTCCACCCCAAAAATCTGCAGATATTTCCCAACCCGGAGCTGGCAACCCTAGTTGTAGAGATGGGAAGGTGATTGTAAGCAAGTTTGATTCTTCCTTAAGTTGCAGAGAAAGTCGGCATATAAAAGCCAAATCTTCTTCTTCAATAGGAGCTTATAAGAGTATAACTCTTCTAAGGATTGTGCTGTTAGTTGTTAATGTCACAGAGCACCAATAGAGACTATGTATATAGAAAATTCTCTGTGCTGCAGAAACTATGAGCCGTAGTTGCTATACAGATGTTGCAGGGACCCCATTCAAAACAATAGAAGATAATAAGATTTCTGGCAGCAACCACCCAGCATACAATTGCTACTGCATACGGTAAACATATTTCTCTTTATCTGATTGCTTTTTTTAATCTAATGTATTTATTTTCATTTTGCATTTGCAAAATACAGCTAAAACAACATTTTGAAAACCTCCTTTCCCTGGATGTTGCTGCACTTGAGAGAAGCTTGTTTGCTGCATTTTTGTCTACAGCAACATTTTAGGCTGAAAGTTGAATTGCCCAGAAATTATCTGAATTTGTGCAAGCAACATCGTTAGGGGTTTAGCTGCACAAATTAGCTGAAATTGTAATGATCACAGAATCAGAATGGGGTTGGGGTTGGGGATGGGAGTTGAAGATTCCAATTAGTTCTCTGTCCCTTGAACACCACCTTATTTTTTGCTGCTTTTTGCATGGGGACGGAGAGTCAGGCAAGAAGCACAAATCTTTTCCTTTGTTAAGAAGACATGCAGATTTTTGGAAAATCTAGGTTTATGTAAATTGATGCAAAGTAACAGAAACTTAAACATTCTTTTAATATGCATAAGTGAACACCAGCACACTTAAAGGAGTCTTAAAATCTATGCAAAATATTTATGCATATTAGCGCACAACAAGGTTTTAAAAACAGCCTTTTGAAAGGCGCATTAACATGTATATTATTTCATGGCAACCATGCTGGAAAAAAAGAAGAAGAATGTTGGCAATGTAAAAAAAAAAATTCCAACGTTAGCCTCAGCTGTAGGGAAAATGGTTACGAACCTACGTGAAACAATATTATGAAACTGTAGGGAGTGATTAGGTTTTAGGGAAGGTTTCATTCTGTTTAAACTTAAAAATCCCCTTTGGCACAACACTAATCATAAAACATTCAATATCTGTGTGGACTTTAAAGGATGTCTTAACCGGTGTAACTTTCTGTAGAGGAAAAGCAGGAAGGTTGAGTGTGGATGTTCTGTTTGGTGACTGAAGGCAGTTTATAGAGAAAGAGAGTAGGTTTGAAAGGACACAGGGTGCTAAAAGCATAAATGATCAGTATGAATGAGGAACCAAAAAGAGATCAATGAAGTGAAACAGCTGAGAGGATCCAGTATGTAAAAGATTAGTTGCTTAAAAAGTAACCCTTCTGTTGATACTAGAAGAGATCAATGAAGTGAAACAGCTGAGAGGATCCAGTATGTAAAAATCAGTTGCTTAAAAAGTAACCCTTCTATTGATACTAGATTATTTAAAGCAGGGGTCCCCTACCTTTCTGAGTCCATGGTCACATTTGTAATTCTGATACAGGGTGACGAGCACAGCCACAAAACGGCTGCCACAGAAGGCAGAGCCACACACTGAGGAAGCCCAAAGAGAGAGAAGAGGGTTAATTTTCAAAATACATTAGGAAAGAGCAGTGTGAGAGAGTATAATGCAAACTCTGGTTGCAGCTGCCAGTGACATAATGTTATTTTAATCTGCATAGTCAATCAGATCTTCAGTGGCAAATCAGAAGCCCTGCTGGTCAAAAGCCCTACCTGGCCCCACCTACTTCCTACTGGTGGACAATAAGAAAGGTATTGGTGAGTGCCGTGGTGCCCCTGGACTCCACATTGGGAACCCTGATCTAAAGTAACCACTGGCAAAAATCATGTGGTAATCTTTAGGGTTGCCAGCCTCCAGGTGGTAGCTGGAGATCTCCTGCTATTACAACTGATTTCCAGCCAATAGAGATCAGTTCACCTGGAGAAAATAGCTGCTTTGGCAACTGGACTCTATGGCATTGAAGTCCCCCCCCCCGAAAAACCCCCCTGTATTCCTCAGGTTCTGCCCCCAAATCTCCAGGTATTTCCCAACCCGGAGCTGGCAACCCTAGTAATCTTACATTCTTCAAAGATTTGCTCCTCTGAATGGGTTGGTTTAGCAAAGCGAGGTCTTTAATTGAATGCAGCTCTAAACACTCTTTGTTTGATATACTGAATCCTTAAACATTGCTATACAGTTTAATATGTGCATTCATGTCACAGTTGTACATTTCAGTTTAAAACACTACTTTGATCAACTTACCTATTTTTAAGTTGAGTAGGAAAGACCTTTACAATGCAGTTCACGATATTGCTCCTGTGATGGCCTGGGATATTTACAAACATTCTAACTTCTTAGGTCAGGGACTATGTTTAGAATCATAGAGTTGGAAGGGACCACCAGGGTCATCTAGTCCAATCCCTGCACAATGCAGGAAATTAACAACTACCTCCCCCACATCCCCACTGACCCCAAACCCACCCCCCCAGTTTAGTGATACTCAGATATGGGAATATATCCTAGGTGTCAAGCAGGGTGGCTGAAGGAAGATGCCAAAGTTCTCTGATTTAAAAATGGCCTCCTAGGGATATCACTGTACCGGTCTTGTGTTTCTTAGAATGTTCATTAGTACTTGATGCACCATGTAGCTGCTCAGAAATTTGTCCCAGGATGGAGTTTTCACTCTGGGATTTCCCCAAAATTGAAGAAAAAACAACTTCTATGGGAAAAGAGTCGTTGCATGGATTTGGACAACACCGGCAAACTCTGGCAATGTTGTTGGGAAAATATGAAGGTAAAAAGTTAGAAGAAGTCTTGCCAAATCATTCGTTGGTTATGTGTGGCACTGCACTAACATGATAAAGCAGTAGTAGATGACCCTCCATCAGATAGATTTCAATAAGAACCAGAACCTCTATACAAATATCCAGTTTTTGTGGTTCTCTTTTTTTTTTTTGAAGGGGAGAAATCTTACAAACTGGGCCTTCATATGATGCAGAGTTATCAACTCCAGGTTGGGAAATTCCTGGAGATTTTGGGGGTGGAGTATGGGAAAGGAAGGGTTTGGGGAGTGATCAAGCAAGATATAATGCCGTATAATCCACCCTCCAAAGCAGCCATTTTATCCCAGCGAACAGATCCCTGTGGTGTGGAGATCTATTGTAATTCTGGGAGATCTCCAGTCTCTACTGGAAGGTTGGCAGCCATAACGTGATGGGGTACCACACTATTTCAGCATCATATTTTGTTGAATACAGTTATGGGTAAGATACCTCCATAGCAAAATTCCAGTTTTGCTTTGGTGCTAGTATTGGGGAGTGGGGGAGAATGGACAGCAGCACCACCAGGTTATTGGCCATAATTTTTCCATAATATTTAGCTTTCTTAATACTGTTAGAGAAGCAGAGTATTGCAGTTCGACCCATTTGCTCATGTGCTGTGTGCTGCAAGTCTCAAAGTTAGCTGTTGTTGTTGTTTTTTTAAAAAAATTATGCTGAACTGAGAACACAGAAAACTGCTGCACTGATATTCCCTTTTTGGGACTGCATTTGGAATTCGATTATGACCAGGGTTCAGCATGGTACCTAATGTTAGCTGTATAAAATGAACACACAAATGTCTGAAAGAAAGCTTCCAGAGCCTGGGAGAACTGGTGGATAAGTCTCATGCTGTGGTAATGAGCCAAAATTTTGTTCCATTGTTTTAAAGGGACTGAAATGGAAATGACATTTCAGATAATTTCTTTTGAGATCTCCAGGTTTCCCTATCTCTTGTGGCTTTTCGGAGAATAATAGCATCAAAATTCAGAATGCACTGGATCATTAACTTAGAACTTTCAGACTTTGGATCCTTATTCTTATATTACCGTACTTGAACACAACATGTCTTCTTTATGTGCACGTTTTGGACTCCTAGACTCAAACTGTTCTGTCAACTGTTGGTGATGATGTAGCGTTTGCCTTTTTAATGGTATGATGCCAGTGTAGTTTTATCCATCAGTTAAGGGCAGAAGTAGTTGTTATGCAGAAAACACTGATGGGTAGTAGACGGCTACAAGTGTTCCCACTGACAGTTTTATGCTTAGTTCCCCACCACCACCACCACCAAGTGTGCTCTGAAACTGGATGAGACCGAGTACATTTAGAGGGAGGAATTCATAGGCATAATAAGCATAAAGTGCCCTTCCCAATCCACTCCTTTACCCACATTCTTCAGTCAGTTCTTTTTTCTCCCTTCATCATTCCCCCTTTTGTCTCCTGTCTATTCTTCTGTGTTTACATTTCTGCTCTCCAATATTCAGCCTTTTAGTGTCCCTCTGTTCTGCTTTACCTTTGGCCACCGATGCAGAATAAGGTGAGCCACCACCATAAGCTGCAATGGCAAAAGGGCCAACTTTATTTTACATTTCTCAAAGGGGATCTGCAGCACATTCAGACCAAAGCCCCGTTCCAAACTAAGGTTGCCAACCTGCAGGTGGTGGCTGGAGATCTCCTGGGATTACAACTGATCTCCAGGTGATAGAGATGAGTTCACAACAAGTTAAGCACATACACATTTACATTATAAATTCAATACAGAACAACATGTAAAGGTAAAGGTCCCCTGTGCAAGCACCGGGTCATTCCTGACCCATGGGGTGACATCACATCCTGACGTTTCCTAGGCAGACTTTGTTTATGGGGTGGTTTGCCAGTGCCTTCCCCAGTCATCTTCCCTTTACCCCCAGCAAGCTGGGTACTCACTTTACCGACCTCAAGCTGGCTACCTGAAACCAACTTCCATCGAGATCAAACTCAGGTCGTGAGCAGATCTTGGACTCTGCAGCTTACCACTCTGTGCCACAGGGCTCCTACAGAACAACATAAAACTATCTAAAATTCATAGGAGAATGAGCTCCAATAAGTGCTGTCCCAGCTGAAATCTGATTTGAAGGCGTTCTGGAAAGGCCTACAAGGGCAATGCCAATCATCTCTAGATGATAAAAAGGCACTCCCATAGGTCCCAGCCAACCTAATCTCAGCAAAGGCTGATTCCCAAAAGAAGGTGTCATGCATCATTTTTAAAGCTTAGTCAGGCTGATAGAGGTGGAGGTGGTCTGTTACGTACTCCAGGCCCTAGCCATTTAGGCCTTTCAAAATCAGTACCAGCACCTGAAACTGAGCCTAGTGGCTTTACTCTTCGTTCCGAGTTTGGCCAAATGTCACTTGAAGCTAGGGCGTGGTTGGCCGCCTTTAAACTACACCTTAAACTGTGCTTTAGCACTGAGGGGTTCCTAGCTTCTCTGAAGCATGACCCTTTTAAATCCTCATGGCAAAAAATCTTAGATGAGAAACTGGCGTTGTTGGGCTTCTCGCGGGATATGTTATCAGATCTTGGGAAAACTGAAGCTTTTGCCAAAATTAAAAAGCGCATTAAAGAGCTCGATTATAACAGCACTACTTTTCGTGCTCGTCGTGTCTGTTCATCCCAGTTCTTCGGAATACCCCCTCCACGTGGTCTGCCTGCCTATACATATTATCTAACAACTCCTCGTCTCTGTAGAGCTTTTTGCTTGGCTAGATTGAATGCTAACCCTTCTATGGTAATGCAGGGCAGAATTCTGAATATACCATACTCAGACAGGATCTGCCCTTGCTCTTCTGATTCTATTGACTCATTAGCCCATGCCCTTTTGGAATGCCGCTTTTACGAGGAACTTCGATCGCACTATATTTCCCCCTTTTAATATACAAATCCAATGCCTCTGTGACTGACATAATGCCTTTTTTACTAAGTGATAGGGACCCCAAGGCTACATTGTCAGTGGCAAGATTTGTTTCAATCCTTATATCCCTCCAACACTAGATATATGCTGCTCAAGATCAATTGATCAAGGAGCTTCTAAGGGATAAAAGGAAACTGAGCCTAGAAATCATCTGGAAGCTGGTACAGTTGAGATATGTTTAAAAAATCTATACCTTGCTGTTCTGTAGCACACACTTCATGTGGTTAGGCTACTCTAACCATGACAATTTAGGCAGGTTTGCATCTATCATGATTCTACACTAGCCACTGAGAATCATTTCATTGCCTACTTGTTTCCTTGAAGTACACATTGCTTCCTATCCCAAAACGTCACCACTTTGTGAACAGCAGGCATCAGTACTCAACTCTCCTTGACCACAGGTTACTGCCTGTCTTGTACAGACCTCTACTCCTCCAAGGAGATATGCTTGCTTCTAATGCAACCCCCTCCCTCCATGGATCACAGGCTTTCCGATTGCACCACAGGTGCCTTTGAAGGCATCAGTCATTCAGTTAGTTTCTGCTCCGTCTCTTCACTCTAATTGCGGATTCTCCCACTGCAGTAACTGTTGGATATTGCAGATGTGTGTCCTAAACCAGCTGATTTGCAGACTGCTGTAAATTTTGGCTAGACAGTTTGTCTGCCCTAATTCTCTTTGCCTCTAAGAGATGTGTCTCATGTAACTTTTTCAACACAACTGTCTGTTTCCCCCCCAATGCACTCACTAGGATTCCAGGGGAATTCAAATAAGTTTATTAAGAAGGAAATTGCTGCATAGTGATTGTTCCATATTCCTCCAGAATGTTTACAACATAGATTTCAATATGTAAATCAGGAATGTGTGGCACATAGATCCACAAAACATATCACATGAATTGATTAGGCATTTTCTGGCTTAGTTAATGAGTGTTTCAATTGTTTTCTCATCCATTTTCATTGGTTTGGAGGTTGTTCTCTGAAGTAGGCTAAGAAAAACAGCTAGATGCATCTTTTTTTTTAAAAGAGAGCTTAATGATTTTGTCCCCCCACCCCCAGTATATGAGATTACCAAGTAAAGGTATCGCTTGAGGTTGCCAGATATAGTTATAGCTGAAGCTTGTACTTTAGTAAATTTGTGTTTAGAACAAAAATATTAATGATGATCAAGGCTGGACATTCTCTGTTAGTAGACACAGACATGCTCGGTCAAGAACATGCAAATTCTGTGCTTCAAAACAGTTATATACGTTATATTGTGTGTGTGTGTGTGTGTGTAAAGTGCCTTCAAGTCGCAGCCGACTTATGGCGACCCCTTTTGGGGTTTTCATGGCAAGAGACCAAACAGGAATTCTCTGGTGAAGCGCAAGAAAAAATTCACTGGTGGACTAGGCTGGTATAGATGGATCAAAAACTTCACACTTCCCCGCCCCCCTGTAACTGGCAGGTATATGTAACACTTTACGGCTGGAGTTGTAATATACGTGTATTTCTGAGGTAGCATATATGAGCTTCAGAATGAGATGTGACTCCTAGTTACCATCATCAGGCAATCAGGCATCAGGCAAAATACATTGGTTAAACTAGGGTTTATTGATTACAATAGGCACTGTGGACATCTGTACAGTCCAGTTGGTCAACTGGTGATCTGAGCCAAATGAAACATAAGGTGGTTTCATTCTGTGTGGGTGATTCTTTTTTATCCCAAGAAATCACAAAAAGGGCCCAGTGCTTCTGCAGACAGCACCCCTTTCTTTTGAGTCAGACTTGTGTTTAATTTTTAATTCTTTGATGTCAAGTTTAAAAAGCTCCTATATATTTTATTCAGATATTCAGTGACTTTTTTGTCTTGGTTCCTAATGCTAAAGCCATGAATGCTGGCTTTCATACGTACAGTTTCACTCCTATCTCAACTCTTCCAGGTATACATGAAAAACAAGAAGTAAAAGTTGATATTATGGGGTCTCTTTGCTGGCCAATGGCTGTAACAATAAATGTAAATGTAATTATGGAGTCTTTTCTCTGTAATTTACCTTTATATCCTAATAAGAAGACAGGTCACAGCAATCTTCGGTGGGGATGCTGCTCCTGTTGGAATGGGTTTTTTCCTTCCTTTTCTGAATTTGATAAAGCACAGACAAATTAGAGTATTAATAGGAAACCTCTCAGCTATTCTTTATTTCCGGATGACTGAATCGTAACCTAGCCTTGAAAGGTCAATGAGTTATTCAGTATTCTTTGCCGCTGTATAATGGTAAAGACAACATTGCCTGTTTATTTACTATTTGCATCTTTTGTATTTGGGTAATAGAGGATTATAAGCATGAAATGGTTTTCAATAGCTTGTCTCTTAATAGAATGCCTTAGATAGAGAAGTCTATGCTGTACAGATAAATATTTGCAGTCAAATACCGTAGAAATTAATGGTCTTCTGTACTATTTTTGGTTCTTAAATAGTAATGCTGCATTCTGCTTAGTTGCACATTTAAATGGTAATAATGTTAATTATATTCTTTCTTAGGGATTGAGTGATTCAGGAAAACTGATGGCATTAAGTGAAATCTTTTCACCTCTGGATCAATCACTTCAACCTCACCGAAAGACATTTCCGTCTAGTTTCAATTCTCAAATGAGCATGTAAAAGGAGTATGTGCTTTTAGTGCAGTTTTCAACAAACAACGAAATCCCTCTTGCCTCCATCTGTTGGCACTAATTGACAGGCAAGTTAATGTTCTTATCAAAGGCCAGAGAATGAAGTGTCTCGGGCATCACTTTCCTTTTCTCAGCATTGGGTTTGTTCATCCATATCAACTTGAACTGGCCTTTATAGTACAATGGCACCATTGCTTATTCTGTTGTTTTAAAACATTTCTTAAGGGCAGTCAGCAGACATCCATTCTAGGCAGGGCCACCAAGAGAGGGGGAATGGGGGAAACAAAATTCCCGGTGCCCAAGTCAGCGGGAGGGCCCCTGAAGCCAGCTTCATGCTGCGTTCAGAATGCATCTCGATTTATTCTACTTCTAATGCAGTTCTTCACTGCAGCCACTAGGGGTGAAGGGGAGGCAGATGACAGTAAACCACAGTAGCTCTTCTTTCTGCTCACCATGCCTTTCTGCAGAGTTCACTACAAAGAGGCAAACACTTGCATATCCTGCTAAATGCATTCAACCAAGCCAGCACTAGAGCCAACACAGCTCATGGTTGCAAGACCTGCCAGCACAGCGCATGGCTGCAAAAGTAATTGCCAGGCTGCAGCCTCCTAACAAGGCTGTTATTTCAGTCTTCCTGTCCTTCCACATAGCTCCATAGTTTTCTCTGTTCACCTAGACCTTCCCTGTTAGTGCAGTGTAGAAAATAAAACAACCTTTTCTCTTTTTAAAATCTCTCTTCCTCTTTTTCATACTTTTCTCTTCATTTTTCTCTCTTCCTTTCATGATATGCCTTCATTTCTTTCTCCCCTTCTAATCCCCCCTTTATTTGTCAGTCTTGGCCTTAACTCCTGCTTATCCCTAGTTGGGAAGTTAGAACATACTTATTGGCAGTATAACAGCAAACCCTTGTTAATATTATGAACAGAAGGGGGGAGGTAATATTCCCCTATTATCTATCAAAGTGGTAAATGAATGCTTCCTCCCCCATTGCATGCATGGTAATAGAATGTTAATTTAGCAGCAATGATTAGTGGGTAGCAGCAATGATTTCACCCAACCAGGAAATCAAGTCACAGTTAATCTGTAGATCTAATTCTCATCTTGGCCCCTGAGTGCGGATCCAAAACTACACAGTGGGGCCTGGCACAGAAAAGAGTGATTTTTTAATAAAAATTCAGGATAATCACCAGGCTTGCAGAAAAATATTTACAAGTTTAAAAATAGGTTAAAACAGAACACACACAAATGTCCAACTTGTATCTAGCAAGACCTCAGCAGTAATTTGGTTAGAGGTGGCTTGGAGAGGAGAGCTCGTTGTATGTGCTTTCTGCTCCAAGCCACCATTGCTGGCTTGTGATGGGAAGGGCTTGTGCTTGGAGCATAGAACATGCCAGACATGCTTTCTTCTCCAGCCCTCACCACCTCCATTACCTGGTCAGCAAAAGAGAGGAACAAGGCCTAACAAGGCTTGGAGCTGGAAGCAATTTCTGCTGCAAGCTGAGATCCCTGAGCCAGGTTGGTCTGTAGTAGAACATCTGGATTCCAGTCCAGTAGCATTTTAGAGTCCAACAAGATTGGGGGGGGGGTATGAGCTTTTGAGAGTCAAAGCTCCCTGACTCCCTGACAAAGAGAGCTTTGACTCTTGAAAGCTCATACCCTGAAAATCTTGTTGGCCTCTAAGGTGCTACTGTACTCCAATTTAGCAAATTTACCACAAAGAGAGATTATGGGTACAAAGTGGGCAGTATTGTTTCCCCCTCCCAGAATATTTAGACTGCTCATATTTTCCAAACATTGTACCTTGATGAAAAATCTGGTTACTGACCCTCTTCATTCAAAACACCTAACGTAACCTAGGAAGTATTTGGGCAGCCCATTCCTAAAGGGGGGGGGTAGATCCATGGTGGCTGGTAGCTGCTGAGCCTTGCCACCTCCTCTCAGGCTTCCTGGCCGCCATGGAGGGGAAAAAAAGTATTTAAAAATTAAAAAAAGGAAAAATAGGGGGAAATGCCCCATTGAAAACAGTGAGGCTAAGCCACCAAAAAAGGTGACACAGCCCTGCATGCTGCTCAAGGGGGAATTCCCAAAGGCAGCTCCGCCCCCGGGAATGCCCCAGGAACGCCTCCCCCACACCAGCCCAGCCGTTCTCTTTCCAGACTGGCTGCGGGGGGGCGGGGGGGTTGCTTAAGCTCTGTCGGTCCCAGACGCCAGGATGTTTGCCCCCACGCTGGTGTATTTGCCAGTTTATTTCATGATAAAGTGGTACCTACGCTGGCATGAGGACATACCGGCTCCTAAGGAGATTCCCCTCCCCCCACACGATTGCAGCTTTAGTGAAATTAATGTGTACAATAGCACTGCTTACTCAGATTACTAGCAAGCAGTGATAAAAACTGCAACACAAAAATGTGATTTTTAGTACTCCTCCTCCTAAAAACCTGCTGTGATTTTTGCTCTTAAATGGGTACCTTGTGTTGTGACTGGTGTATTTTGAGACATTTCTCCTCCAATTAGGAATGCCAAAGGAGAAGACTCTTAAAGGGAAACAGTCTCTCAGATGTCTCATGTTATATCCTTAAGAAGTATAATTTTCTGCTAGGTGAAGGTCGGAAGTGTTTACATAAATCCTGTTGCTTGTTTCATCTTCTCCCTTGTCTTGGTACAATGCTTTTCAGCGTTACCAGTGTGTTTGTTATTCCAGAGGTTAAAGTAAAAAATACTTAAGCCTTCTGTGTGGCAGTGATGTATAACTGGACTTTTGGCTGCCATCCCTGGCCTTGTCTTTCGAATCAATTTTAATGATCATCCTTCTGTTTGTCCCCCTTCACTCCAGAAAAGCACTTCACACTTGAAATTGAAATTTTCTGCAGCCAATTTACAGTTTATTACATACTAAACCACCTCCAAGAATTCTCACCTACCGCAAAATGTGTTTTATGAAGGTACATTCAAAATACATTCATTAAAAACAAGCCTATTAGAGGAAACCTTTGCAGCTGGTGTTAGTTCAGTTTATGACTCCTTAGCAAACAGCAAAAAGGAGATGTGTTTCCAGAAAACGCCATCACCAAGGAAGGAAATGGAATAAACAACGGAATATACAAATGTGATATTTAAAAAATAAAGCTTTATTAAACAATGTAACAATGGCAAAAAGCTGTTGCTTTGATAAGATTCAGATAAAACTTGCATGCTAACTCAAAAAAATGTTGTGAGGGTTATAAGAACATAAGAAAGGCCATGCTGGAGCAGACCAAGGTCCATCAAGTCCTGCAGACTGTTCACACAGTGGCCAACCAGGTGCCTCTAGGAAGCCCACAAACAAGACAACTGCAGCAGCACCATCCTGCCTGCGTTCCACAGCACCTAATACAATGGGCATGCTCCTCTGATGCTAGAATGTAATCATTCATAGCTCCTTTCTGTGCCTCAAGCCATTGGTAGAGAATGGAAGGCACAGCTTGCGTGGTGGCATGCTGCCCAATACAGTGGAGGGGACAAGTAGGGCAAGCCCACATGCACACAGATTCCTCTCTACCTGTCTTATTCCTCTTATTGTTCAAACCTCTGTGTAGGAGAAATCATTCATAGCTTTGGGATGGGACATCATCAATATACTGATGACACCCAGCTCTATATCTCTCTATCCAAATCCTCTGGCAATGCTGTAGAGGATCTTGAGCCACTGCCTGACTGCTATGGCTAAATGGCTGAAAGTGAACACATTGAAGCTGAACCCAGACAAGATGGAAGCAATGCTCCTTGCAAAGTCTGAGGCCTTAAAAAACATTGTGTTTCCCATGGGGCTCAGCTGACCCTTGCTGACTGTGTTGAGAGCCTAGGGGTTATATTAGACCAGGCATTACTGCTGTAGAAGCAAGTTAATGCATTTGCCAAAAAAACAACAAAAAAAACCCAATTTAGTTTAGCTGGAAAAACAGCCCCTTATCATGTCTTGGCTGAGTTGACAAAGAGAACTTTGTCTGCCCCTCCCACAATACTAGAACACAAGGGCATCCAATGAAGGTGATGAGTGGTAGATTCAGGACAGGCAAATGGAAATAATTCTTTAAATGAGTGATTATGAGGCAGACTTCGCTGCTGGAGGATATAGTGATGACCACAGGCAGGGGCAGCTTTAAAAGGGGATGAGACAGATTCATGCAGGATAAGTATATCAATAGCTATTAAACTTGTTTTTATTATTATTTGCTAATAGAAACAGAACAAGAAATATAGAAAGTACAGGATAGAAAACACCAAAAGAATACAGATTGGTAACAAACAAATGTCAAATATTGGTAACCTAACTGAATTTGCTACAAAATCTACTTTTAGCCTGAAAAATTATAGCTACTTTCATGCTTTCATTTACTCTGAGCTATCCCTGCATAACATTAACATCAGTCCCTATATGTTTTTAGGGAATATTATATTTCTGAGAAAATAATGCCTTATATATTCTATCTTTCTGTGTTTAATTCTAATTGTATATTGTTAATTAATTCTAAATATTAAACATTATATAAAACATATAGCTTTAATTAGTCACCAATTCCAGCTGGAATTTTTTTTAATTTTTTAAATGTGATACTCCCCCATGGAATTTCATGGGGCCATGCTTCCTATTTTGTAGGCATAACTCTACGCCTGCAAACTGGCACATTCCTGGGCTGAATGAAATGGCTTTGGAAACTGCCTAAAGGCAGCTCTGCCCCCTGGAACACCCCGAGAATGCTCCCCTGGATGCCGGCACAGGCACTTGTGCCGACAAAACATTGCCGGGGAGGCAACATCGGCGCACAAGGTTCACACTGCTGCATCGCTCCCTGGAGCCAGTGTAAGTTTCCCTGTTCTGGAGTCCGTTCCACTTTGCCAGCGGAAGTGGCACAGATGCTGGCGGTGGGGCCACGCCGAATCCTAAGCTGCTCCGCCCTCCCTTTAGGATTGCACGGAAAAGAGAACCTCCATGTTCAGAGGCAGTCAGCCTCTGAATCCCAGTGCCAGGAGGCAACATCAGGGGAAGGCTTCAGCCTCTATGCTGTGTTGTTGGCCTTCCAGAGGAACTGGTTGGCTACTATGTGAAACAGGATGCTGGACTAGGTGAACCAGTGGTCTGACCCAGCAGGGCTCTTCTTATGTTCATTGTATAATCCACTTTGAGTCTCAGTGAGAAAGGTGGACTATAAATATAATATTCTTTTTTATATATTATTATTATTATTATTATATAAATAAAAATGTAAATGTTCGTTTGTTCAAAATTTTAAATCTCGAAAGTTCTTCACCGATTGCTTTGAAATTTTGACACAACGTTGCATTCGAATACGCGCGTTTTTAAATACCTATATTATATAGATGTCACACCTGTGACAGGTAAAAACATGCTTTTTTGAAAAACAGCGCCATCTGTTGGATGTAAAAGCAACATACGCTATCTTCTTAGATGCACCAGGAGGAACTGGTAAAACATTCCTAATTAGACTGATTCTGGGAGCAATTCGATCCCAAAATGACATAGCCTTAGCTCTTGCGTTGTCCGGAATACCTGTTACATTGCTACCAGGTGGAAGAACTGCTCATTCCACTTTGAAATTGCCATTGAACATGCAATTCATTGAAACTCCCACATGCAACATTTCCAAACCATCCGGCATGGGGAAAGTATTGCAGAAATGTAAACTTATTGTTTGGGATGAATGCACAATGGCGCACAAGAAATCGCTCGAGGCTCTTGATCGATCATTGCAAGATTTGCGTGGAAACATCAGACCATTTGGGAACGCATTAATATTCCTTGCAGGAGATTTCAGGCAAACATTACCTGTAATTTGTCGATCGACACTAGCGGACGAAATAAACGCTTGCCTGAAATACTCTACTTTGTGGCGACACGTAAAGACGTTAAAATTAACTACAAATATGTGTGTCCAGCTGCAAAACGATCGATCAGCTGAGATATTCTCACATCAATTGCTGGAAATTGGGAATGGAAAGGTACAGGTTGATCTGACCTCAGGACGAATTTCATTGCCTCATAACGTCTGCCATTTAGTGATGTCAAAAGAAGTATTGGTTTAAAAAGTATTTCCCAATATTCAAACCAATTATAAGAATCACGATTGGCTGAGTGAACGAGCTATTCTTGCGGCCAAGAACAAAGACGTCTACGAACGTAACAATATTATTCAGTCTCACATTCAAAGCGAGGCAGTCACATACAAGTCCGTCGACACTGTTGTGGAAGCAGATGAAGCGGTTAATTATCCAACAGAATTTTTGAATTCACTTGATCTGCCAGGGATGCCACCGCACATACTGCAATTGAAAATCGGCATGCCAATTATCTTGTTGCGAAATATCAACCAGCCAACGGCACGCAGCTTCCAGTAAAAAAATTCATGAGCAACGTTGTAGAAGCAACAATCTTGACAGGACCTTTCAAAGGTGAAGATGTCCTCATTCCTCGCATTCCTATGATTCCAACGGATATGCCATTTCAATTTAAGAGATTGCAATTCCCAATTCGATTGGCGTTTGCAATCACCATCAACAAAGCTCAGGGGCAATCTTTAGAATTGTGCGGTTTAGATCTAGACACGGATTGCTTCTCACATGGACAATTATATGTTGCATGTTCTAGAGTCGGCAAACCAGACAATCTCTATATCTGCACAGACAATGGAACAACAAAAAATATTGTATACCCACAAGCATTGTGAAATTAAACATATTAGAAACGTGCACTTTCTCTTTTCTTTCTTTTCCATTTAACTAGACTGGGCCACAGCAACGCATGGCCAGGTACAGCTAGTGTATTAATAAATATAGGGGGGAATCCACTTCTAAAAGAGTGACTGAGCTTTATTGATGACATATTCAGGATGGGTTCACTTTTTAAAAGCCTTTAAAACAATCCTTTGCAGCTGCTGTTAATATGAATACGTGTGCTGATCTAGAATCTTCAGAGAAGTTGCACCAGGTTCTTGTGATTAAAATTGCAGCAGCTTACTCATGCACACAAAACTGTACATTCCCCTCCCCGCAACCACCTTAAGTTTAAAAAGTGGTCTCATGATCCAGCTATTGAAGTGAATATGAAGGAAATTAAAAAAACAAACATGAATTCATGCTTGGGTCTAATATATGGTATTGCACGGTTAGCAGGGGGTTGAAACAAAAGACTTACATGTTTATGGTAACTGGTTGTTATAAAATTCAGCACTTAGCTTGCATAGTGGTTATATGTTGTTAAAAACCCCACAAAATAAATAGCTTTAAGAATGAATGACACTATCTGAAAGTTGAAAACCATAACCTTGGGAGTTTTAACTTCAACTTAATAGGATTAAAACTCCATGAAGCTACACAGATGGAAGCTTTAGCAGCGTTGACTGTCAGCTACATTTTGTGTTTCAGATTGCTTGTGCAACTAGCTTTCAGTTGTCACGAGCCTCTCAGTTTCTATGTATGATCAGTTTTACTTGTCTTTTAGAAGTAGCCAAGCATGTAGTTCCAAACATTGCCAGACTTTGAATGTCATTTTCTTGTGTTGATTGTTATGGAGCCTTGTTGCCATTATTACTAAAAGAGATAGATGATACCAGAACTGGATCAGCTGGTGTTGGTTGGGATTTTGAATTCCCAATCTTGCCATATTCAGTTCTGTTACCACAGTGGGGTAAAATAATATAAATAACATTTTTCTTAGAGGCAAGACCAGGCAACTTGTTCAATTTCAAAGCAGGCAGAGAATCCCATGGATTTGGTTCAGCTTCCTTCTCTCCTACCCACTCACCCACCAGCCAACCTACCTTTATCTACCCTCTGTCTTCACCTTTCCCTCCTCCTTACGGCTTCTCCCTGGGAGAACTATGGCCCAATAGTGTGGTGCTGGCAGCAATGCCCAGTTGTGGGTAGGGAACCCACAAGTCCTTGTAAGGGGCATCTGATACCCCTCCCCACATGTTTCGCCTTTCCTACCTCCTGGCAACCCCATATCTTCATCTTTCCCTGCTTTCTTCTCTCCTTCCCAACCACCAAACAACCTACATTTTATCTCCCCCTCCGCCCCCATCTTCCTCATTTGCCAGCTTCAGCTGCTTAGCCAGCTGTAGCCTTCCCTGGTCAGAAAAGATCTGGCCACTATGGTGCATGCCTTGGGTTACATCTGGATTGGATTACTGCAATGTGCTCTATGTGGGGCTACCCTTGAGAAGTGTTTGAAAACTTCAATTAGTACAGAATGCTGAAGCCAGGACATTGACTGAAGTGGGTCATAGGGACCCTATCATTCCTGTTTTGGTCCATATCTATTGATTCCCAGTTTGCTTCCAGGCACAATTCAAGGTGCTGGTCTTGACCTTCAAAGCTCTATATGGTTTGGTACTAACATACCTGAAGGTCTGCCAACTCCATTATGAACCTGCCGCTTACTATGGCCATCTTTGGAGGCCCTGCTTCGAGTGTTCCCACCTTCTAAGATTAGGTGGGTGGGAACTCAGGAGAGGGCCTTCCTGGTCATGGTACCAGAACACTGGAACTCTCTCCACAGGGAGACTCATCTGACTCCTTCTGTTTCCATCTTCTGTCAGTAGGTGAAGACTTTGTTTTGTTTGACATTCTCCCAGTAATACCTCCTTCCTGACCAATATTAATGGCTGTTTTTATGTCTTTGTGTGTATATTAGCTCTGTTTTTAATTGTCGTAATGATGTGTGTGTGTTGGGATGGTTGATTTTAAAGGTTCTGAAATGTGGTTTTACTAAAAAATGTTTCAATTTGTCAGCCACTTTGCTGGCCCTTCTGAGAGCAGAAAGGCAGTGTGAATTTTGTAAAATAACTAAGTATTTATTATTTATTTACCTCATTTATACCTCCCTTTTCTCCACAATAAGAAACCAGAGAACTTGCGTCATTCTCCTCTCCTCCATTTTATCTTCACAACCCAGTAAGGTAGATTAGGCTGAGACTGGCGAATGGACACCGATGGCAACTTCCATGGCAGCATGAGGATTTGAACTTGGTTCTGCCAAATCCTAGTCTGAAACTCTAACCCCTATACAGCATTGAATTTTGTGAGGTGGCTGTTGAACATTAGCAAACACCTACTCCCGGGGCAGTCATGCAAGTCAGATGGTAGCAAGGTTTCTGCTTCTGGGCCAGTCCTGACGAGCCCTCCATCAAAGGCCAAAATAGCCCTGGAAAGGGCCCTGCCTCCTCCCCCTGCCTTTTACTGTCAGAAACCATTCCTTGAAGGTGGCAATACTGTTTTGGTTGCCTAGCAACAGCCACTGTGGGCATTTGTTTCTGAAAGCTACAGGTGCTGCTTCTCTGGGGGAGGGGAGTTAAGCCCCAATGCATTCTTTTTTAACCTTTCAATTTTTTTCTGCAAACCTAGGGCTTTATTAGGTTTTTAGAAAGATCTGATCTGTCTGTTCATGACTCCAGTCTCTTAATTTTAAGTATCCACAGATTTGGCCACATTGAGAATTGCATGTATTGATGTCACTATCTACTATTTAGCCTATTCTTCTTCCAAGGAATTTAGGGTGGTATACATGGTTCCCCCTTTCTCATTTATCTGGCATATCATGTTTTCCAAATTACCCTTAGTCACATGCTTGATAACATTCTTGAAGAACTCCCAAAAGTTGGTGAGGGAGATGTTCCCTTTGCAGAAGGTGTGCCAATTCTTTCTCAGCATAGCTTGTTCCTCTTTAAAATGCACCCTACCCCTTCAAACCCAAGGCAACCACCGTCTGACCCCCTCCCCCGCTAAAATCTATTTTAACAGTTGGCAAGGCTGAAAACTGTAAAAGATTGTAAAAACATTATCTCACAAAGTTAAAGTACATAAAGAAGTGCAGTCACCAGATGTGAGTCAGTCCCATTCAAGCAAGTTTCCAGCCTTCAGGGAAAATAGCAAGGCCTTACAATTTGTTTGTTTGTTTGTTGGACTTTTATGCTGCCCATTACTGACTAGGTCAGGCTCTGAGCGGCTTCATGTGAACGCATGAAGCTGCCTTATACTAAGTCAGATCAGTGGTCCGAATTGTCTACTCTAACTCTAGTCACACTTCTCCAGCAAGGTGCCCATGAGTGCTGTGGCACCCACCAGTACACCAGTACTGCTGCAGTCGCCTTGTTTGTGGCTTCCTAGAGGCACCTGGTTGGCCACTGTGTGAACAGACTGCTGGACTTGATGAGTCTTGTTCTGATACAGCAGGGCCTTTCTTATATTCTTTTCCAGATGCCTTGTTAACTTTTGATTTGTCAGTTAGCCTTAGAACATTATCTCTCACTCTCGTTCTTTGACTCAGTCTTTTAGACATCCTCTTTGAAAATTGTGGCTCCATGGCAGCCCCATGCCTACCACAGTGAAGTCAGACTGAAAGAATACATTTTGCTTATTTGTAATCTCTCTGTCTTCCCTTAGCCAATCCTTTTAATCTGTTGTCAACCCAACAACTTCCCTGGCTGGATTCCTGCCTCTGCCATATTTAGTGCAACCGAATGGGTGTCTTAATGTTTTTGCAATATGTTGTTTAAATTCTTGTTTCAATGGCTTCATTAATATCCTGCATTCGCTTCTCCAGTACATGTGCCCTTTCTTGTGTTTCTCATTTTGGAAAGACTTTTAAAAGAAAACTATTGTGCCTCCTGTGGCTTTCTTGTCTCTCTCGTTTAACTGTACTTACATTATTGCAAGTTTGATGATCACTTTCCTAATCTGTGGCATACATTTTATCTAAACTTTAATTACTATTTACTTTCAACTTCTTTCGACAAAGCCTCATTTTTACCAAGTTCCCTACTTTGAAATAAAATGTGACCATGTTGGCCTTTTCCAGCAACTTCCCATTTATATAAATGTTGAACTTAATAGCGCTGTGGACACTGTTTCCAACTTGTTCAGCTAACCACCTTATACCAGGTCCTCAGTACTACTCAGGATCAGTTCTAGGTCGCCATCCCTTTAATTGGTTCAGTAACAGGTGTTCCAAGGAACAGTCATCTATGATATCTAGAATTTTGTTACTTTGCGATGACCTTATTATGGATTTAATCAGTCAATGGAAAGGTAATCGAAGTCACAAATAATTACAGCCATTCCCACTTTGGCCTCCTCCCCTCTTTTTCCATCTCAAGATCACCTTCAAAGTTTTTGTCTGATATCTATCCCAGTTTTAGATTTTCAGCCCTTAAATTTCCACTCTGTCTTTCATTCTTCCTGTGCTGCACATTCCTCAGTAAAAGTTGCCAGCCACCTACTAGTTCTGCTAATACTTAGAAATTACTGTTGTACTGAAAAGGCGTCAGTTTATTCCTCTTTCCATTGTGGCATTTATTTCTTGCTTGATTAGCCCAATAAACTTTCAGGCTAACCCTCAAAGTGGGCTACAAAGGAACACAGGCAATAAAGTACAAAAGTACCTTGCAAAATCTACTTAAAACTAAACAGATTCATATAACAAAAAAAGACAGCTATTCACAGGTTACTGTAGCCAACCAAACTATAGTCGGATTCCAGTATTATATATTGCAGGATAACGCTGCAATGGAGCCAAACACCACATGGTAATACCATGTTAGCCTCACGGAATGAAATATTGGATTCATAAATATAATGAGACTTCTTTCTCATTGTAATTAGATGCAACACACTTCAGATGTAGAAGCTGAGATTTTTTTTCAAGTTGCAATTACACATTTGAAAGTGGAGGAAGTGCATTTGCTGTCAGGCTAAAAAACAACAACAGTCAACACCTTTTGGAAAAGCAAATGCCAAACAAATTAATGGCACTTTATGTCTAAGAAGTAAATTATGCAGTCTCTGAAGCTTGTAGGGAAATAATAATTTTTATGCCTGTACTTGCCTGTAGATGGATTTGTGTTATCAAACCTGCCTTTGTATTTACAAGAGAATTAGTTTAGATTGCATATTGCAACCCCTGGAACAGTTGAACTGGAATTATTTGTTGTCCCCTGGAGTTACTTCAGTTCTGCTAGTGTAATATCATGCTGAGATTTATATGAAAATGAATTTTAATTTCTAATAAGGTAACCATATGTTTGGAGTTATGCTGCAATAAAGTGTCATAAATAATTATTGTTCCAAGCAAATTCAACCTTGCAGTCGTCAGTTCTTATGTTTAACAGCTGACTTGTGAAACAGATTGCAACTATCATTGCAAGATTTATCTTTTTAAAATGCACAAAATTGCAATAAAAAGGCACTTGAGCTATGCCGTCTTTCCCCCTCATTCAGTAAACGTACCTGTGTTTTAGAATTTATGTCCTGCCATGGGTGGTTGGATGTCCTGAAGATCTATCTACCAGTAGCTTGCATGTGTTAATAATTAGTGATTGGAAATGTATCCCTCGTTTAGTGCGAGGTGAATGCATATATTAATCTAGTCCCCACTGAAGTCAACTGGAGCCCCTTGGCATTGACTTCAGTGTTTTATGGCCTAATTCTAACACTATCTGTGCTAGGAAATAAATGTTGAGGATAGATTATACCTGTGGCTCCCACACATCAGGAACGGAGGTAATTTTGTGGACGTTGTGGATAGAAACACTAGTGCTGATGTTTGTATGTTGTCAGGGTTTTGTTTTAAGTAACGTTCCCCTGATAGTGATTTTTTTTAAAATGATGTGTCTTCACTTTAAGGCACCTCTGATGTATGTTCTCAAGAAGAAGGTGCAGGTAGTTTCCCCTCTTTGACTGTATAAGGAAGTCAATGGGGTGGCAGTCCTCCGTTTGCTCAGACTGAACGCCTCTGTCCTGTTTGCCCATGACATTTTTTTGTTGCATCGATAACCCACCCTCATTCTCAGCAAGCTGAGCTCGGAGAGGGTTCTGATGTGTCTGTGCTGAGTTCCACTTTTCTTTTTTTAAATGTCCAGCCTCACTTCATGTGGATTGAGGGCTGTCTGTAATTTTTCAGTGGCTTCACCTGTTTTACGTTCTTTTCTGTGACTGCACCCGCCCATTAACTTATCCTTAACATATTCCGGCATTAAATCTACTTCTAATCTGGTGTGAAGGACATTGACTCTGGGAGATTACGCAATATCAGTGATGCTATGTGACTATCTTTCCTTTATTCTGCTAGCCCATTCAGCTGTTCCACAATTTCTAGCATAGCATTTACATGTTCATGCATGTGCTGCTATAGTCCTATCTTGTATAGTTTATGGAGCAGGTACAACTTGCTGATAAGATCTGAACATTTATGCAGTTTCTGAAGTGTGTTTCACATAGCTTTAGCTGTGAGGATGAGCTGATCATCTTCCATTAGAAGGCTTATGATTTGATTTACCTTATCCCTACCTTGTCCTTCTCCTCAGTTGGAACCCAAAGTGTTTTCATCAATCTTCTCCCCTTCATTTTATCTTCACAACAGCCCTGTGAAGCAGGTTAGGCGGAGAGAGTGTGTACGTTCCAAGATTTTCCACTGAGCTTCCATGGCAAAATGGGAATTCCAAGGTGGGTCTCCCAGATCCTAGTCTGACACTCTAATCACTATACCATACTGGCTATGATTGCCTCTGCTTGCCTGTTTTTCAAATCCCATTCTCCCAGACTAACAGCTGATCATGGAGGTTTCCAGATATCCAGTCCTTGTGGGGGAACCCCTGCTGACAATCTCCATCCCCTCACTGGTGTTAAGTGGAGCAGCAGGGGGGAATGGGAGGGGGAAATGTGATGTTGGCTTGTTGTGTGACATTCTAGGAATTTCCGCAGTGCCTGTGGTTTTTATCATGAAGTTTTGGGAAGAAACCTAGAGCATTGTGCAACATGGTGATGCCACTTGCAGTTACACAACCGGAATTGGTATTGTGGCATCATGCAATGCCATTTTGCCAGATCTCAACCCCCTCTTGTCTCCTGCTGATTGCTAGCTCTGGGCTGGCAACCCTATCTATCACTGAGGTTATCTTTGGAGAGCAGCATTTCCATTTTGAATTTCCACAACTGATAATTGCCATATTCACTTTGGCCACTGCAAACTTAAATTCTGCACTTCTTGCCATCCTCCTCTGGATAAATGGGCATATCTTCCTTTCTTAATGACTGACAGCTATAGCTTTATTCCAATTTATCCTGGGATCTGGGCCATAATCTGTCAGCAGAGTTGGGAAATTAAACCAGGGCTGTTTTCAATACATGTACTGCAACAGCAAAATTTGCAAAAAACATTAACAAACCATATGCATTCCAAAAGTAGATATACCTTCAAGATGCAAGCACCTATAGGCAGCAAAGAAGCCCAAGAGGCAGGGAATAAACAAAAGAAACATTCAGTAGGCTCTGAATAGTAGAGAGTGTACATTACAGATTCTCCTAGAGCACAGATATATATTCAGTGTGCTCTTTACCAGTATTTATATTAATCATAATAATTTATAATAATTTATTATTAATATGGTCACTGACCAGCAGAAAAAACAACAACAGCCACAACAGAACGTTAATCAAACTGCTCACATCCTGTCACCAGCCACATATGCCCGTGAGGATTACAGTAGGAAAGCAAGATGTTCAAAGGATCACCTCTCACCAGCACCCTTCTCTCTTGGTTGTTCACATGGATGCACCTTTGGCCATCTAATTATAACTGTTTTTGATAATCAAAATGAGCTATTTAAGTGGGTTCCTGGGGCACTGGGCATTCGCAAGCCTCCACTAGCCTGAGCAGAAAGAGAGCTTCAAGGGCTTCTCAGTATTGTCGAAAGTCTTCAAAAGCTTGGATGATGTATTGTGCTAATTTGGTCCAGCAAAAGGTATTAAAGGCTCTTGATTTTGGAACTTTTACTGCACATACCCGAGAATTGGCGTATGGGAATGGTGGGGAGAAGGCGCAGGCGAGCAGTCTCCTAACGCCGTTCCCCGTATGCCGATAAACAAAAAAAGCCATTTTGTGCCCTTTTTTTGTTTAACAGGGCCTTTCAAGCCTTTGAAAACAGCAAGGCTGCGCCTGCTAAAAAGCAGGTGTATCAACGCTGTTCCCGGTGCCCGCATAATGGGGTGAACAGCGATAGGAAGCTGCCGACCAGCGGCTCCTCCCCCTGTCCCGCCCCAGGAACACCCCCCCACACACACCGGCACGGCAATTTTGTGCCATGGAGTGCACCACGGAAAGACGGTGCCAGTGGAGGGGCAAGGCACAGCTCCGCGGCACTTGGGGGCCGGCGGAACTGCCCCCGCCGCCAGCTTAAGTGCATCTTGTTGTGTGATTAGATGCACTTACGCTGGCAGCGACGTCACGCCACCTCCAAAGAGGACTCGCCCCCCCCTCAGGAATGTGTGGTTTGCGTGGAACTTTTTCTGTTAAATGTCTTGTCAGTTAGCTTGAATCACTCCATTGAGGTGACTGGAAAATATATTTTGCCATGATACTTACCTAAGAGCCTAGTCTAACTTATCCAGAAAACCATAGGCTAAAAACTGTATAATGTCAACGAACTAGTGGCATTCCCCGTTTATACTTCTGTTCTTTCAATACTATTGTATCATCTGGTTAGCTGTTTGGTGCACACGTTGGGTTTCTGCATTGGGATTATTTTTATCCCCAAGAATAAAATAAATATGGTACAAACATAATAAATGGCTGTGTCAACTTTCCTGTGACTCTGAACTCTTTCAATGCATTATGTGTTTGTGTAAAGTAAGCTAAGTGCTGCAGGCAGGCTTAAACTAGGTTAGTCCTCGCTTGCCCAGCTTTGAAACATTTTCATTTCCACAAATAACTAGAACATTTTGTTTTTTTCATTCTCCTTTCATGCTGAGATTGCACAGATAAATTGTTATGGTTTCTAAATGAGTGAGAGTGGAAAACAACAGTATCCTTTTAAAGAGCCTTTTCACTAAGAGCTAGTGATTTGCAAGTGTTCTTTGGTGGTTTTTGTTCTGTTAGGTTCTTTGTTTTCTAGCATTCTCACTTGTCTTAGGCTTCTTGTTTTGTTCACTTCTGTTGTTAATTTTGGATTTTTGTGTAATCAGGTTTATTTCAATCTTCCTTCATTCCTTCCTCCCACCACCTGCAGTATCAGTAAATACCACCAATTTTATTCAGTGGAATTTGACTTTCTCCTCTGTAAATTTAGATGGAAATCTAAATCTCCCAAATTTGGAGGACTATGCAAAGTCTTTGAAGAGTACAAATCTCCTCCAAGACTTGTATCAAATAATATTTAATTAATTCCCCAGCCACATTTTTTTTTGCCGTAAGGTTGCAGTTGACTTCTGGCAACTCTATAGGGTTTTCAAGGCAAGAGGCAGTCAGAGGTGGTTTGCCATTGCCTGCAAATATTTTTCATAGACTAAAATGTCTGGAGTGCTTTGATTGTGGGATCCTGCATGGCAGGGGGTTGGACTGGATGGCCCTTGTGGTCTTTTCCCACCTTGTGAACTTGTGAACCTATGTCAGAGTGGAGATTCTTGCAGAGAAACATTTCCCGCCATTGGCGATAATGGGTGGGGGGAGGAATCTAAGGCTGCTGTAGAATCTTATGGGGAATCTTTATGAGGCTCTTGGGGAGCTGTTTTTTTAAGGTAGAGGCACAAGATTTGCTGCATAGCTGCTGGTGATTCTCCTTACAAGAAGCCCTGAGTTTAGTAAAGATTGGGTGAGGGGGTCCACTTTTATAGGCCTCAGTTTTTCCTACATTGGTAACAGTGGAGTATGGATAGGGGCACCCTCTTTGGAGGCTCATAAAATTTAAAGAGCTGCCAAACCTGGGGGGCGGTTTTGGCAGCTTTTTAAAGTTTAAAGAGCATGGCTCCATTGAAGCCTATGGGGAATCTTTGAGGGGCTTGGGGGGGTTAAGGTAGAGGCACAAAATTTGTTGCATAGCTGCTGGTGACTCTCCTTACAAGAACCCTTGAGTTTGGTAAATATTGGGTCAAGGGTTCTAATTTTATGGGGTCCCAAATGAAGGAAAAAATGGGGGCCCATAAAATTGACCCAATCTTCTAAGGGTCTTCTAAGAAAAGACACCAGCCACTGCACTGCAAATTTGGTGCCTCTTAACATAAACCCTCCCCAAGAGCATTGCAAAGATTCCCCATAAAGTATAATGGATCAAAAAAATTAAATATCTCCCCTCCCCCTCCCAAGCCATATCAGTATAGGGATTTGGATTATTTTTGGATTTACCCCCCAAAAAATCAGGTCTATTATACCTGAATCCAAAAAATAGAGGTGTTTTTTTTTTTTTTGGTGCACACCCCTATGCAGGACTTCTTTCTGAACACCATCACCTCAGTCTTAAAGTGGCTGATACATAAAGATTCTTCTTTACAGAACTTACTAAGCCTGCTGCAACATCCTCATAAGGCCAACTCTTGTAAGAGATAATAGAACCATGTCATCAGCATACTAAAGAATAGATACATTCCATTGGCTAAATGAAGGTGAGATAAACTCTGGGCCTGTCAATCTCACCACGATATTGTTGAGGTATAGGTTGAAAAGCAGGAGAGCTAAAACAAGCCCCCATTAAACCCCTCTGAGGATTGGAATCTCCTCCGTTAATGATCCAGATGTGCCCCCTTCTTATTTTGGCTGTTAGATTACTATGGAGTTCACGCAGCAGGAAGAATAGCCATTTGTAACAGCCAACTTCGACCAAAGACGATTCCTGTCCACTGAATCAAAAGCAGTTATGAAATCAACAAATATTACAGACAGATGTTTGGTAGGACCACTAGTGCATTTTTAGGGCAAGATGATATAAGACCAGACAATGATCGATCATACTTTGCCATTTTCTGAAGCCCACTTGCTCTGGTCAGATGATTTGATTGGCAGTTTCCCAATCCTTCAACTTGCCCAAGAGATATTTACTCTACATTTTGGAGACTATTTCCACCAGGTGAATTGGACAATGATTACTGGGTACCCATTTGTCCCTGTTTTTAAATTTGGAACCACGATGCTGCATTTCCATCCAAAGGGGAAAACACCTGTTGTATTGATCTGGATAAACAGCTTGGCCAAAATAGGAGCCCACCAGTCAGGGAAGTGTTTAAATAGTTTTGACGGAATCATGCCCTCCCCTGAGGCCTTGTCAGAAGAAATGGAGATCAGACCTTTTATCTTAGAAGCTGATATGGGAGACTACTGGGGCAAGATAGATAGATCAGTGGGAAGAGCTTGCACAGATACTCTGTTGGGAAAAACAGTCCCAAAGCTCGGACTAAAGTGTGTATGCCAGTCTTTAGCTGGGGAGGGGCCGTGGCTCAGTGGGAGAACATCTGCTTGGTATGCAGAAGATCCCATGTTCAATCCCTAGCATCTCCAGTTAAAGGGACCAGGCAAGTAGATGATGTGAAAGACCTCTGCCTGAGATCCTGGAGAGCTGCTGCTGGTCTGAATAGACAATGCTGACTTTGATAGACCAAGCGTCTGATTCAGTGTAAGGCAGGTTCATGTGATCTAAGCCTCCAACAGGGTGGACCTTTTGCTCAGCCCCAGTTGGTGTTTTGGTTAGTATTTAGGACTAGGATCTGGAAGACTCAGAGCTTTGAGCTCTGAGGCACACACTTTCACCATAACCCACCTCACAGGGTTGTTATGAGTAAGGAAAAAAGTATGCCACTCTGAGCTCCTTGGAGGAAGGGAAGGGTAAAAATGTCCTAAATAAAGAAATAATAATTAAATTTATACACCTGTCTACTCCCCTCCATGAGTACTAACCTTACACTTATAAAATATATGTACTGAACAGTCCTTTTTAAAAACATATATTTCTGTTAATTTGAACTGAATGCTCATTCATTCTTGGAATTATATGAATTCAGTGGAAGGATAAGGAGACAGATGTTCAAGTACCATGTTATAAATTATGAGACTTCCAAAAAATAAAAATGAAGGTATAGGCCTTGAAAAAAGTGAGATGAAGCAAGGTAGATTAATGAGTGATGTTGTTAATGGTGGTAGTTGAAATTATCGACGTGACCGAAATCCCGATTGTGAGCATATAGGGTGAAATAGACAAATGGTGTTTTCCCTCATGAAGCTTGAAGCATTCTTGCTTCAGTGGATTTGTAAGAAGAATGTAAATTTTGTATCGGTCAGGGTGCCATTTTGCATTACAAGCGCCTCTTCTGCATTGAGAATTATTAGACATTCACGTAAACAGAACAAGCAAGACTGAAAGGCGATTTAAATTTTACAAAGTAGTCTCAGGAACAGTCACCAACGGTACGATCCTATGTGGAATTACTCCAGTCTAAGCTCACCGATTTCCATGGAACTAGATTGGGGTAATTAGGAGTGAAGGAGGAGGGGTTTGAAAAACAGGAAAAGAAGCAGGAGCTGATTGTGTCTAAGGTTGATTCCATATTCAGATCAAAATCAGGGGGACTGGCGAGAGCAGCTGCTGTAGAATGAGCAATAGAATAAGCAACAAAAGAGCTTGAAAACAATTTGATGGTAGGTTATAGATGCAGAAGCTTTGTGAGTGAAAGGGCAAAGAGATGGGAGAACCAAGTTGTTAGACTGTAAGGAGCACATTCATTTTTTATCCAATTTGTGTATTGTTTTACTCCTTTAAAAGTGAAGTTTTTTTTTTAACTAAATTAAGCCATATGATTACCTAGCCAATACTCTGCTGTCATCAAATAATCCACAGTTTGGCAGAACTGGATGTGAACACTGTGTCTATGGTACCGCAATATCCACTCGCCATTATTGGTTCTAAGCACAGCAAACAGATATTTCATATCGTCTTAAATGCTTGCAGACTGGAAATGTCAATCAACCCGGTACAGATTTGCTTCAGGATGTCCTTTTCTTTCATTAATGTGTCAGATTTTTAGCTGCTAGCCTGCCACCTGTTTCAAAGGACATTGTTGCTCCATAGTGCATTGCTAATTGCATTTCACTGCTTGAAAGGTCATTCCTTAGAAAACGCTAACATTTTGTGGCGGTTTAAATTAACCAGGTGATAAACAGCATAAGGGAACACAATGTACACATTGCTAAGCAAGCACAATCTGTGAACCTAGTGTGTGTGTTTTCCATTCCTAGAAGTCTGTGGCTTACTAAAATCATGTGGACTATTCCTTTTTAAGACACAGGCCTGATTAAATGTGAAAGCTTGGGAATATTGTTTAGCATAATGCAAACTTAACAAATCCATATTTCAGTCTAGCAGTAAATAGGTAGCCTTGTTTGCCTTAAAATGATTTCCTCGTTTATTCTTAAGCTTTCAACTTAAACTTATGAAAGCATTCCTTAAATAATTTTGAAGCATATGATTATTGTAATGAATTTAGGGTTTGACATGCTTAAATTGCTATTACGGCAAGCCTGTGAACAGGATTTCCATAGCATTACCAATAAAAATGTAATTTAGGTTTTTTTAAAAAAAAGATATTTACAGTGCCTCATATCTAGGGTTGCCAACCTCCAGGTACTAGCTGGAGATCTCCTGCTATTACAACTGATCTCCAGCCAATAGAGATCAGTTCACCTGGAGAAAATGGCCGCTTTCGTAAGTGGACTCTAAGGCATTGAAGTCCCTCCCCTCCCCAAACCCTGCCCTCCTCAGGCTCCACCCCAAAAACTACCCACCGGTGGTGAAGAAGGACCTGGCAACCCTACTGATATCTGTGGCCTTAAACTATAGTTAATTTGTAAATCCAACTCTAAATTCCTGCTAAATGAATGAGTCTTTTTAAAATGCCTTTTTGTGTGTCTTTTATCTTGATGTGAAAACCTGTAGCTGTAGACTACTGGACCATATAACCCAGAATTATCCGACTAGTAAAGGCTTGTTACTGTAACAATTAAGTTGGGCCTGTAATTAGGGCTGCCAGGTGGGTGGTTTCAATGGGCAAATGCCCTCCAATCCCCCCCGGCTGCTCCAGAGTTACGATCGCGTGGCTGTGGACGATTGACCCACCCCTGTCCCCTAAAAATCTCCCATCGATGGAGGGGGGGGGACCTGGCAACCCTACCTGTAATTAATCAAAGCCACCACAATTAATTTATTTTTTGTCATCCCTTGGGTGCTCCCAGATGATGAACATTGGGGGAGAGGTTCTCTTGTCATTTAACACACTTTACTCGAGTTGCTTAATATTCTAAATAAAGGTTCTTACTTGGAAATCAATCTGACAGCTGCTTCCATTGCTTTCAATGAGAAATATATTTCCCTGTGTAACTCCCCAGCTCGTTTGGGATGGAGTTCTCGGGAGCTGAACCCTCAGCCAAGGATCGTCTCTGTCACATTACAAGCAGAAAAAGTGAACACATTTAAGAGGGAAGTAAAATTTGCCCTTGCAGAGTGGGCACAGGTGTAAACTGACATATGGATAACTTTTTCTCTGATCTTGAAGTAGGAGGTGGAGGGGCTTTATTTTTAAAATATAACGTATGGACAAGGGGAGCTAGCTCCTGCCCATTCTTCAACTTATGTTGCTATACTCCAGTGCTTTCAGCATTCATGCATGTTTTTCCTAAATCCTTAACTCTTAGCTCCCTACACTCCAGTACTCCCCCGCCCGGTCCAGATGACATGGTGTAGAAATTAAGCTGGAAGATAAATGCTTGAAACAGTAGCACACAGTAAGGTGATTAGGAAGAGGGAGGAGAGTTAGGTCCCCTCAACACATGATCTGCTTTTGTTTAAAAATAGAACCCTCTGCTTTACACAGGAGCAGGATGACTCATACTTTTGAATAAAGACATTACATCAGCCAGATCACAGAGGCTGAATAATTTTGTTATAAACGATACAGTTTGTTACTTTATCATTGTTGATCTCTACTGTGCACTAGTCTTTATCTCTTAAGTGTGTACTAGTCTTTACCATTGTGTGAACCCTAAACATTTATGTATATAGTTCCTCTTCTATCTGTGTGCTACTGTTTCAAGCATTTATGGAGATAGGGAAGCCTAGGCCTCTACCTTTTATCTCTGTGGTCTCTACAGCCCTGCCTACTTGCAGCTGGACTGACTGCCTATCACAGAGTGAACGAATTCTGGTGGCTTTATAACAACCTTTATAACTCTGGTGGCTTTATAACAACCCCCCCACACACACACCTGCAGGCAAACTGCCTATTATGCTGTTAAACTGTAGGCTCTGCCTCCCCTTCCCATACATGTACCCTGCCTGCCTGCCTGCCAATGAGAACAAGCAAAGCTTTGGCTGTTGCTTAGTAGATGAAATACTGGAGAATTAAATAGGTGACATAAACGTAGAATCAATGTCACCAGAGATTAAGAAAACTTTCCCAAAGCCTCAGATGGTACAATGATTGGTGGAAAGCAGAAATACTACAGATAGAAATGACAACTGGGATAAACTTTTTTGACAGGAAGACTGGTTAAATGTTCTATTTGGATAATATCCTTGTCAGACACACAGAGTCAAAGGTTGCTTTCCTCCTACCTTCTTGGGGAATGAAACAAGGCCTGCAAAACAGAAGATTTCTTACTATTCCCAAATGTTAGAATTCTGCGTGGCTTTGGAGCAATTAGGATACTTACAAAGGGGTGTGTATCAGATCTTGATTCATAAAGTTCTGACCGCATACCCCTAATACAAATTCTGTGAAGAGCCCTGCTGGGTCAGATCAAATGTTCATCTAGTTAAGCCTTCAATTTCCAATAGTAGCCAGCCAAATTCTTCTGATAAAACTACAAATGTAGCATAAGCTTTAAAAAATGATATATTCCAATTTTAGTGTCACATTTTATCACAATAGCATGTGGCATGATGATATTGTTCAGAGTTCTTCGAGCTAGTGTAAATGCAACATACATATCGGATATCTTTTCCATTACTTGTGATAGTGATGCCTTTTAATGTTGTAGTTGCCATGAGCCTATGGAGAGGCAGCACAGATACAGAAATAGGGGGTATAGATAAAGCATTAGTAAAAGTTTACTTCTATAAAAGTAGGTTTAACAGTGGAACTGACTGTCCAGGGAGTTAGCTATATTACCTTCCTTGGACATATTCAAGGTCTAAAACCACCCAGTTATTAGAAATGCTTGTTGCAGTCATATCCTTTCCTATGACAAGATACGAAACTACATGACTTGGACTTTTGACTTCCTAATTCTATGTACCATTTTGTACATTTAGCAGTTTCTAGTGCATCAGCAAATCTGTTTAAGCGTTAAGGAAGAAAAATGGATCTGCCAAACTATCACCATAACCTTTGACTGTTCCACTTACTGGCCACACTCTAGTTTAATATAATTGTATGAAAACCTTTGCTACTATTTTTAGATGTCTAGATTGTTTTCTACTGGAAAGCTTTAAATGTTTTCTTCTTTGGCTTCTTTATATCTTTTTCATTTTTTTTCCTGACAGTATTTTGGTTCATGCCACTTATGTAACATGGCCACACACAACAATATTAATTTTTGTTGTTCTAACTAAATACAAGAAGGGTACATTGGTGTTTTGCAAAACTGAAAATCACAGTGAATGACTAACTAGCAGTACTGTTGTCTTCCTTTTCAACCAAACAATTCTTACAGTTGTGTTGTAAGCATTATCCAGCCCCTAACTTGTACATTGAGTCCTTGCCAACCAATTGTCTTGGACAAAAACAGCTTCATAATTAGCAAGTTCATATATTCTTAGGTGTGATCCTTATTCTAGTGATGATTTGAAAAAAAGAAGGGGGAGAAACTTGTGATAGAAGACAGAAAAAAATGTGCAAAGCACCAGAGGTTACAAGGCATTTATCTAATAACTTGTAGCTACTCCAATGTTTTACAAAATAGTAGTAACAACAAAGGTTTGATTCTTCCTTAAGAAAAAGTTGGCAGAGAAAGTTGGCATATAAAAACCAAATCTTCTTCTTTGTCTTTGTCTTCAAAACAATTCTGTGAGAGAAGCTGGGCTGAAATGTGGTGATTGGCAAAAGATCATATATACTGATTATAATTTGCCAATCCTATCCCAGATTCATCAGTTTTGAATAATCCCACTGTGTTTTATCTGTTAATGGTTCAAAGTGCCATTGTAATTGGGATTAACCACCAGAACTACACACAGTATTCCAAGTGTGATCTCACCATCGATTTGTACAAGGGCAGTTTGATAGCAGCAGTTTTATTCTGTATTCCTTGTCGAATTATGGCCAGCATGGAATTAGCCTTTTTCACAGCAGCCGCACACTGGGTTGACATCTTCATTGAGCTATCCACTACCGCCCCAAGATCCCTTTCTTTGAGTTATAATTTTTGAACTTCAACTCATGGGAGGAGAGAACATTCTAGGGTTATGTGGGAACAAAAATCAATAGGGTTGCCAACCTCCAGGTGGGGGCTAGAGATCTCCCACTATTGCAATGGATCTCTAGGTTACAGAGATCAGTTCCCTTGGAGATAATGACTACTGTGGCAATTGGACTCTATGGCATTGAAGTCCCTCCACTCCCTAAACCCAGCCCTCCTCAGGCTTCACCCCCAAAATCTCCAGGAGCTGGCAACCCTAAAAATCAGGCATGGTTCTGAAACTTTGCTTTTGAAAGCCTTAGCAGCACCCATCTCTGATTTTTTTGAATCCTTTTGTTTGTGGATGACAAATCATAGAAACCTACCCTTAAAATAGCATATAAGATCTTAGGGCACTGGTTGGATATTCCTAAAAAAGGTAAAGGTCCCCTGTGCAAGCTCCAGGTCATTCCTGACCCATTGGATGACATCACATCCCAATGTTTACTAGGCAGACTTTGTGTACGGGGTGGTTTGCCAGTGCCTTCCCCAGTCATCTCCCCTTTACCTCCCAGCAAGCTGGGTACTCATTTTACCAACCTCGGAAGGATGGAAGGCTGAGTCAACCTTGAGCCGGCTACCTGAAACCTTCCGTCGGGATCGAACTCAGGTCGTGAGCAGAGCTTTTGACTGCAGTACTGCAGCTTACCATTCTGCGCCACAGGGCTCTTTGGATATTCCTACATTCTATTTTGAAAAAGCAAATTTCATTTATCATGGTGTAACTTGACCCATACAGGTTTTGCCTAAAGACAGTTACAGTAACACCTTAACCCTAATGTCTTGTAGCCTAGAACTCCGCTGAGCAAAGTTTGAAGCCTTCCTTTGGATAAAGGAGTCTACCTCCAACTTCTGTGTCTTCCTTCAATGGAATAGCTACTTGTAGGAAAGCCCCTCGTGCTGGATAAACTGCCTCCAGCTGAAAGTAGGGTACATGCCACTATGTTGGTTGTTAAGTTGATTTTGTTTTTTGCACATAAGATGCTGTGTAGAGGTCAGGTTCTTAAACTTAACAATGCCTTAATCCAAGAAAAGAAATAGTAGTGTTTCCCCAGTTTTTATACTAGGACAAGATTACAGAAATATAGTTCCCGCTGACAATTCTTCTTGGAGTCCAGACAATTGAACTAGTCCTTACAAATGTACTAAAAAATGCATGTGAAAAATATGGAGTCGCCTAATTCTTTTTTTGTACCATCTACCAGCAAGGCTAACAAAAGAGCACATAGTATCCTACAAACCTTGCTGCTTGGTTGCCACAGAGTTTAAAAGCAGAATAAAGAAAGAGTTAAAGGAAAACAACGCTTCTTCTGGCATCTGCCTATGCTTTCTTTTTGAAGCCATCAAAGGTAGAATCAGCCTTTAGACCTCCAGCCATTTGGAGTAAATCCACTGAAGTTACTCTGGTGATGTACAGTCTTCTTTGTTTGGTTTGGGGGCTGATGACAAACCAGCCTTTGAAGGTCAAGCATACTATACTGTCGTGCAGCTTGTTTTAACCTCTTACCCTTTAGGTAACTTTATTTGCTTCTTGGCTTTACAGCCTCACTAGCTGAATCAATGCAACTGTGAAAAGGTCAGCCAGCATTCTGAAATGCCTTCACTTTGTAATGGAATGTAAGATACAGTTTGCAAGCTTTATTTCATGCAGGGATCAATGTAAAGCTCCCCCCTGACACTGAGTGTGCCGTTTTCCACTAATAATTTATCTGTTTAATATCAAATTTGTGTAACCTATTACATACTTTTTTCCCATAAGAAAATCCTTGCTTGACAACACAAGGCAACATCCAGATGCACCTTTTAAAGTAATTGTCATATTGCTTTTTGTTGTTTTTCTGTTGTTATTCAGCATGAAAGGCCTGTGAATGAAGAAATAACTTCCATGAGGAAAATGTTGTGGCTTTAGTCATTAGAAGAACTTCAGATAATTAGAATGAGAGGAATTGCACCATACCGTAATGTTTCAATATTTAAATTTTTGTAATTATCATAGAATAGAATCATAGCGTTGGAAGGTACCACCAGGGTCATCTAGTCCAACCCCCCTGCACAATGCAGGAAATTTACAGCTGCCTCCCCCCACACTCCCAGTGACCCCCACTACATGCCCAGAAGATGCCCAAGATGCGTTCCCTCTCATCATCTGCTTAAGGTTATAGAATCAGCATTGCTGACAGATGGCTATCTAACCTCTTCTTAAAAACCTCCATGGAAGGAGAGCTTACCACCTCCTGAGGAAGCCTGTTCCACTGAGGAACCACTCTAACTAAATGTCTCTAACTGCTCTAATTAAATGTCTATGTATATTAACTATGTCAATTGACATGACTTTTAAGTGAATATTTGGTATCATGACCCTGTGTTGAGGCAGTAGATCTTTGGATTCAATGCAACTCTGCTAATGTAGCAGCTGTTTGGGAATTTTTGTCCCAGTTCTTCTCTGCAACCCCTGCAGTACTGAAGAAGACAACCCTCAATTGTCTCAATTTCTTTGCCATTATGTAGGGAATTTTTTTTTACACGGGACTTTGGGAGAACAACATAAATGTACATGAGTCAAAGAAAAGATGAAAGGTGTTCTGGACCACGTTAAACTTGCTCCATTCATTTATACAGCCATTCATAAACCACCTATGGCTGCCCATGGCCCCACATGGCCTGAGCGGTGTTGAGGAGACCCAGACATCCTAGCCATATGGTGGGTCCACTGGGATGCTGGTGGGACGGTGGGGTTTGGTCCAGCTGGACTTAGAGATTAAAGGCCTTCAGGGACTAGGAAGGGAGAAATGGTTGGAGAAGATGATGGAGAGACCATGAGGGAGTGGGATGGTGCCGGGAAAGTAGGCGCACAAGCTGTAGGCAGGCAGCAGATGGTGGGGATACAGCTGGGAAGGATGGTGGGGATACAGCTGGAGGGTGGCAAGGATACCATGGACAGGCAGCATTGTCTCTTCCAGGAACCTAGGAAGAGAGACCAGGGTTGGGGCTAGACAGGACGTGAACAGATCCATAAGGCTCCTGGGGGAGTGACCAGTGCAAGGGCAGCTTGGAAGGAAACTCCAAAAGCCACCCCATGCCCTTGCAACTCTGATGGTGGTTGGAGAAGCCTGGGAAAGATCTAACCATCTTCTCCCTGTACTCCCAAGAGAGTGACATTGCAGGGAGCAATCAAGGATAGGAGACACCTTGTGATAGCACATAGGTAATTTTGCCCGGGTGAGACTGGAGAGATCAACTGGGGCCCTGACTGTCAAGCTAGAGACAGACGTCCAGTCTGAGGCTGAGGGTAACGTTGTGCCACCTTTCCAAATATCAGTGGACCGGCTCTTGCCACTAATTGTAATTCACACAACACATAGTTAAATTGTGGAACTCCCTGCCCCAGGATGTGGTGATGGCTGCCAGCTTGAAGGGCTTTAAGAGGGGAGTGGACATATTCATGGAGGAAAGGGGTATTCATGGCTATTAGTTAGAATGGATACTAGTCATGCTGCATACCTATTCTCTCTTGTATCTGAGGAGCATGCCTATTATTTTGGGTGCGGTGGAACACAGGCAGGATGGTGCTGCTGCACTCGTCTTGTTAGTGGCTTCCTAGAGGCCCCTGGTTGGCCCCTGTGTGAACAGACTGCTGGACTTGATGGGCCTTGGTCTGATCCAGCAGGGCCTTTCTTATGTTCTTATGTTCCTATGCTTTAAACCAAAACAGTGTAGGATGCAACCACAATAGTGTAAAAGTGAAATCAACTGAAGTTGTTAGATTATATTTTGGGATGGATTCAAGTCTCAGTCCACTTGTTTAGGAGTTTCATACAATAGTCTTTAAAAAACAGAAATATATTTGCATATTATTTATATTGTTGAGGCACATGGTTGCAATCGTCTTTCAATACTATACAGTATTCCTTGTTTTGGTGCTTTTCTCTGTGCTAAAACTGTTACATAAATTAGTATGTAACAATTTTTGCGTCTTCAAAAAGATGGCCTTTTGAGGTCACCTCCAGTTTCTCTGAATGATACAATTATTTAATGTTCCTTTTACACCCTGGTTCTTACACAGTATCCTTGGTGGCATTCTGCTTCATGCTGTAGAGAGGCAGATGGTCCTTTATCCTTTCTGGGACCACTAATTTCCCATTCCCAATCATCCCCCCAAGTAACTTTTCCCTTGACAGAATTAAAAATGTATGTTTGAGAAGAAATCATGTGAAATCCATTGGAGAAAAGCAACTAGGGGCAGAATCGTTGGATGTATTTATATGCGTTGATAGTATCTAGTGTATTGTAAGAATCTTTGTGGAGTTTTGCAAATTAAGTTTATCAAATTTCATCATACTTAGTGCTGTTCAACATCACATATTGTTTTAAATTTCAAAAATAGCACCGTTCTGTAGTACCTTTCTCTTTTTCTTCCCTTTTTATTTTTGGTCTAGCCTTGGGAAACTGCATATTGATCATGTGGCTTTTAACTTGCTGGTGAGTTGTATTTCTTTGTATTTTATCATTTTTGGCCATGTCTGTAGTGAACCAATCGTGCAAACTTATATAAGCCCATTTGTTTGAGAGCTGGCAGTCTTTGCCAAATAGCGGTGTGAGATACTTCGACCAGCGGACAGTGAAGCTATAATCTGTTAAACCATTTGAAGCCACAGGGGACAAACTGTTAACACTGCTAGAACCACAGTGTGGTTGGTTGCTTGACTTGATATTTGTGATTAGGGCTACACTTGGAGGGGTTTTGTTTTGCTTTATGCCTCATGTATCTCATCTTGGGTTGTCTTGTGTGTAGTGTGGTTTATTTGGTTCAGTTTCATGTCTTAGTGCTCGAAGCTATGAGACCAATGATTTTTGTTTTGTGGTTGTTTTCCACTTGCCATTGTAGGAGCAAAAAATAAGTTTATTTTTAAAGTTGTAGTAAGTAGATGTGTAGCATAATGTAATTTCAGTTTATCACTCTCATAACCAAGACCAAGAAGAATCACAGGCCCACCCCATCCTGTTCCCATAGTTGAAACCAACATTTAAGAAAAGTTGTTTTTTATAAATTTAGTCTATTTTATATCATTGCATCTTCAAGAAAGATAGTTATTTTCTTTAGAAAAGCCTAATAATCTGATTACTTTGTAAGTCAAAGACTGTTTATGTACATAAATTTCTGTCTGGACAAAATTCACACAGTATGCCCTTGCCTGGTTGCCAGCACTGGGTTGGGAAATACCTGGAGATTTGGGGTTTGGGAAGGGGAGGAACCTCAATCCTTTAGAGCCCAATTGCCAAAGTGGGCATTTTCTCCAGGTGAACTGATCTCTATCTGCTGGAGATCAGGAGATCTCCAGCCACCACCCGGAGGTTGGTAACCCTATTAACGAGATATGTATTGCAAGCTGTGTGGGCCTCATTTTGCCTCTCTAATGCTATTTTTATTACTCTCATATTCTTGAAACTGTGCACTATGCATGGTCAGAGAGATATATACAACCTAGACCTGCATCAATGTGAATGTGGCCCACTTTTCAGTACAGTGCAAATTTACACTAAGGGGATTAACACATGGCCAGTTTGTCTCACCTTTGTGCCCCAAAAGTAGTGAATTCCCGTGGTCTAAATGCATGACCGTCCGTGGGCTGCGCATCAGACCCGCCTTAGGCGCGAATTTCAAATGGGTTAAGCAATCCCTGGTTTATAGCGATATTTTCAGTGCTAAACCACTACTTTTTAAAATTTCGCTACATTACCGGAACGCCGGCGTGCATGTAATCACATGACTAGCCTGCTACTAACCTCCTTTTGTTTAAGGACACGCCCCTTACTGGTCTCCCCCGCATAGGCTTAAACTGTGGGGGAGCTAGAGGGCTCGAGCCCCCCCGAACTGGGGGGGGGACTGAGCTGCCCTGGGCAAATGGCAGCTGAAGCACAGTCCTGTCCTACCTTCGTGTTGTATAGGCTGACCCGTTTTTTGTCACATTTCCTGGCCATCCTGTCTTTTTAATTAAATGTCCATTTTGTACCGTTTTGAATAAGCCCAGCCAGTTTTGTTGCCTCCCCCTCACCACGCACCTTTATTTACACTCAGAAGGAAAAAGCAGAACTTTCCAGCTTTGGGTGGAAGCAAAAAGGGGTCCGTCAACCTGATCAACACGTTCCCATCTGCTGTGCTGTTGCGAGCCTCTGAAGCGGCACGCTGAAAAATGTACAAGGCTTTCCTTCCCCTCCCCTCTGGGCTGGCCACCTCGAGATCATCAGGAGGTGAAGTCGGGATGCACTAAAACAAATAACAGGCTAGCTGATTCGAAACAATGGAAGAGGATGCACAGCCTATTGAAGATAATGGGAGCCTGGATTACCAATTGCCTTGCATGAGCTCCATTGAAATACATTACAGCACAAACAGAGTTGCTAAGAAAATGTGGAATGGATTTTCCAGTAAGGTCTCTAAACCCAGATACACTGCTCTGGGACTGGAATGACAGCCCAAGGGACTAGCACAATCCATCCTGTCATCCACACCAGCTTCTACTAGTGAGTTTGTTTGCAATGCCTGTAAATTCTGAGGTTTGCTAGCTTCACCAGATTGCCGGTTTTCTAACATCTCAGCGAAAAAATACCCACCTCATCTTTTTTTCAGTAGCACCAATGTACCTCCCTCACTCTAGTATGCATTCCACTGCCCCACTCCAAAAAGCCATCTTATGCCTGAGAAGATCAATGCTTGACAGGTTGAGAGGATGGCATACTGGAACGCTGATGCTCCAAGAAAAAAAGGGAGAATCGACCTTTGATTGGATAACCCCTCAGCCAATCCTTGGGCGATGACACGGCAGTCACTCCCCTACTATCCCACATTATAAGGGTAGCTCAAATGCTTGGGGAGCCTCCAGTAGCTACTTGATTCGGACTTATAGTGGGATGGGCTAGCGTCATGCGTTTGATTAATCCAGTCTCGGATTAAAATATTGTGAGATAAGGGAGGAGCGAACTAAGAACATTCTGCCCATGCGTTAATCCCCAAAATCAGCCTTAGGATAAGTCAGAAAGCCCTGCTTTTGCTGCCTCAGTGCTATTCTAAATTTGCTGCTGATTAGGTTCTTGACCTGGTTTAAGCAAAGATCCCAATTTGTACCGTGACCCAAAACAGTGGCAATAAGTGATCTGTTGATAAAGAGGTGAAGAGTCCCTATGAGGTTGGAAGGAACACTGAGACTCTGCATAGAGTAAAATCAGAAACAAAGTTTATTGAGGGTAAACTTTTCCCCAAGGCTCTGCAGTCTAAATACAATAGATCAGTAGAGCATAGGATTGCCACTATAGTGGGAAATGATCCGCCACCAAACCCCTGATCCCACCACTAGCAAAACCATAGAGTTTCCACTGAATCCTAGTGTGGTGTGGCATCACTTCTGGGTTCATCCAGGAAATGACATTATGTGGTCAGTGCAATGGTAACCCCCTCATGTCCCACCCTGTCTTCAGCTGAGTACCAGCCACTGGCTGGCAACCCTAACCTAAAAGAAATAAAAGATAAAAAATGCAGGGAAACTTTACCTTTTAAATAAATATATATAAATGAAAGCATTCTAATGCTGTGATTCTTATTCACATTGCATCATCCTGCTCTTATCTCTACCTCTGTCATAGCCAAACCTTTCTTTTCCCAATATTGTCGAAGGCTTTCACGGTCAGAGTTCATTGGTTCTTGTAGGTTATCCGGGCTGTGTAACCGTGGTCTTGGAATTTTCTTTCCTGACGTTTCGCCAGCAACTGTGGCAGGCATCTTCAGAGTAGTAACACTGAAGGACAGTGTCTCTCAGTGTCAAGGGTGTAGGAAGAGTAATATATAGTCAGAAAGGGGTTGGGTTTGAGCTGAGTATTGTCCTGCAAAAGTATTGTCCTGTAAGTATCAAGATAATGTGCTAATGAGGGTATGGTATGTTAATATGGAACCATTGTATCCTGAAGTGATCTGTTAATGTGTGTAATCCAAAGCTAATCTGTATGGCTATTGCTGAATGTTGTCTTGGTCTGGAGGTTTTTCAGGGCAGGAAGCCAAGCCTTATTCATTCTTAAACTCTCCTCTTTTCTGTTAAAGTTGTGCTGATGTTTATGAATTTCAATGGCTTCTCTGTGCAATCTGACAAAATAGTTGGTAGAATTGTCCAGTCTTTCAGTGTCTTGGAATAAGACCCTGTGTCCTGTTTGTGTCAGTCCATGTTCAGCCACTGCTGATTTCTCAGGTTGGCCAAGTCTGCAGTATCTTTCATGTTCTTTTATCCTTGTTTGTATGCTGCGTTTTGTGGTCCCGATGTAAACTTCTCCACAGCTGCAAGGTATACGATATACTCCTGCAGAGGTGAGGGGGTCTCTTTTGTCTTTTGCTGATCGTAGCATTTGTTGTATTTTCTTGGTGGGTTTAAACACTGTTTGTAGGTTATGTTTTTTCAAAAGTTTCTCCATCCTATCTGTGACTCCTTTAATAAATGGCAAGAATACCTTTCCTATGGGAGACTGTTTTTCTTGAGTTTTCTGATTTTTGTTTGGTTTAATGGCCCTTCTGATTTCATTCTTGGAGTAGCCCTTTGCTAGCAGTGCGTGATTTAGATGATTAGTTTCTTCCTTGAGAAACTGTGGTTCACAGATCCGTCTTGCACGGTCCATTAATGTTTTGATTATTCTTCTTTTCTGTCGGGGGTGGTGGTTGGAGTTTTTGTGTAAGTAGCGATCCCAATTTTCTTTTACTTAGTGGATGAGTAATTTCTTAGCAAAGTCTTCAACACCCGCTGTTACCAGGGTCTCTGCCCTACTCCCTTCCACATAAGGGAAGCCGTTCTCTTTCGTTCTCCTTCATTGTCCTTCATTGATGTATTTAGGGGAAAAACAGGACTGATTTATTTAGTTTTATAAATTATTATCCTTCTATGTATGCAAGCTAATTTTTGTAATCAGAGAGGCACAGTGTGGTATCTACACTTGACTTCATTTGTTAAAATGTATTCTATCAAATATATTAATCATTTGGAAGAAGAGCCATTGTTTATGAAAGAAGAATATAACTGGAAACATCAGTTGTGCTTAGATTGTGAAAGAATATTATCAGTGATTTCTTCACAGAATACAAACACAGTCCATAGCAACATGCTGAGTATTGCATATTTCTGGCTGTGTAATGTTAGATCGTGGCTGTATGAATTACACCTTCAGGCTGTTGTTTTGCCTGTTGTAATTTTGTTACAATAATTAAAACGTCAGTGAAACATAACCAAAACAAAAATAAATAAAAACCAAACATATTTTAGCCTAATACAGCTCATGGTGCGTGATTTATTTATATGCATGTGTGGGAAAATGCAAATTGAAGAATGTGCACTTGCCTGCATTCAAAAGTTATGCCTAAAAGCATCTCTAAAGTTTTCAGTCCAGTCTAGGCATATTAGAGAGTGTCCATGACATTTATGGATTTATGTGCAAAGGGTTCCCAGTGTGCTGGTATGCCCCTTTCTCTTTGCAGCAAAGACAAAAATGAGCCATGGGTCACATCCAGAGTGTAGCTCTTCTGCCTGACCTGGAGCGCTGGTTTTATACTTAACAGCATCGTCTCCAGTGTTTTGGGGATATTTTGTTGTAATATCAACCTTAATTCATTGTAAATCATATCCCAAAAGTTCTTTGCCTTCTCACATAGCCACCAAATATAATGAAAAGAGCCCACTTCTTCTTGACATTTCCAACAATTTGGTGACATATTTCCATACATTTTGGCTAATTGCTTTGGTGTTAAATACCATCTATAGATCATTTTGTATATATTCTCTCTCAGTGATTGGTCAAAAGATATGAAACATATGTGTTCACAGAGTCTTTCCCATTTATGCATATGGATATCATGTCCCAAGGTTTGTGCCCAAGTTATCATCGTTGGTTTAATAAAATCTTGTTCCGTATACAAAGTTAATAACATCTTATACATTTTTGATATTAAATGTTCATTATTGTCTAACAACATTCATTGAAAGAGTGATTTATCTTTAATAAAACCTAACTTCATATCTTGTATAAATACAGATTGTATTTGATGATATTGAAACCAAGTGATATATTCCTTCAATTATCCATATTCTTTTAGGGCATATTTATTATCCTTCCATACCAGTAAATCTTAATAAATAAAAATTTGTGCTGGTCTCAATGGTCTCAGTGTCAACATCTCTTGTGTAGAGATCCATAGTGGTGTTCTGGGTTCCAAAAGATGTTTATATTTTAGCCAAATTTTAATTAATGAAGATTTAACAATATGATGCTAAAAGGCCTTATGAATTTTTAATTTATCATACCATAAGTAACCATGCCATCCGTATCTGTTGTCAAAGCCTTCCAAATCCAAAAGTCTATTGTTTTTTAATTGTATCCAGTCTTTTAGCCATACTAATGCTGATGCTTCCGCATAAAGTCTGAAATTTTGTAAAGCAAATCCTCCTCTTTCTTTGGAATCAACCAAGTATTTATAGGCAATTCTAGACTTTTCCCCTTGCTATATAAAATTAAGCAATTAAGTTTCTCCAAATATCAGAATATTTAGAATGTTCCACTATTGGTAGATTCTGGAATAGAAAAAGTAGCCTTGGTAAAATGTTCATTTGGGTTACTGAAATATGGCCCAGTAATGAAATGTTTTTATTGGACCAAATTATCATATCTCTTTTAACAGATTCCCAAAGTTTCACATAGTTATTCTCCAGTAAGTCTTTGTTTTTATTTGTAATCCAGGTGCCTATTATTTAACCTTATTTGTCTTTTCCCAGCCTGTAGTATCCAAAAAGTCTTTTAGTTCTTCTTTTGAAAGATTTTTAAGTAAACTATGAGTCTTATCTTGATTTATCTTAAAGCCAGAAACTTCACCATATTGCTTCAATAATTCCAATAAATGATTCACGGATTGATTCGGATCAGACAAAATGAGCAATAAGGCATCTGCAAAGGCTCTCAATTTAAATTCTTGTTTGTTGACTTTCAAGCCCTGGATTGCTTCTGTTTCCCGGATATTACAACATAAGGTTTCCAAGGTCAAAATAAAAAGCAAAGGAGATAACGGGCTTCCTTGCCTAGTTCCTTTTTGTATTTCACAATTTTCTGATATTGATTCATTTACTAATATTTTAGCTTTTTGTGTATTATATATCGCATCAATTCCTGTCCGGAACCTTGTCCCAAAATTCATCGTTTCTAAAACCTTTTTCATATATCCCCCGAAACCATATCAAAAGCTTTCTCTGCATCCAAAAAAATAAAAGCTGCCTTATGTTAATTATTATGCTCATAGTATTCAGTCGCATCCATTAAAATCCTCAAATTGTCTTTTGTCTGTCGCCCAGGTACAAATCCCTCTTGATCTTCATGTATCAAAGATGTTATGAATTGCTTCAAACTGTTAGATAAAATTGAAGCATATATTTTGTAATCCACATTTAAAAGCGAGATTGGCCTGTAATTAGTCACCTTTTCCATGTCTCTTCCAGTCTTACGAATCAAGGATATATAGGCATGTGACCATGTCTCTGGAGCTAACCCTGTGTCCAGAATTGCATTACATACCTGCAAAAGAGAGTTTTTCACATTCTCCTTAAAAGTCCTGTAAAATAAAGCTGTAATTCCATCTGGGCCTGGTGTTTTATCTATCTTTTGTTTCATTATTGCTTCTTCTATTTCTGCCATTGTAATTGGAGCATCCATAATTTTTTGCTGTTCGGAGGATAGTTTATTTACCTTTACATTGCTTAAAAATTATCCATTTTTCCCCCGGATATATTATCTTTTTGATATAGTTTCGTATAAAATAGTTCAAATTCTTTTATTATAGCTGTTGTTGTATAAACCGGTCCCTTTGTGGTTTGTATTTTGCTATTTATCTTTTTCTGCATGGAATCTCTTAATTGACTTGCCAACAATTTACCAGGTCGATTGGATGCTCAAAATATCTCTGTTTTGCAGTTTTCATATTTTTGTTCATTTCTTCCATAGTTACCAGATTTAGCTGGTGTATGACTACCTTAATTTTTGTCTCTATTTGTTTCCTCTGATCTTCATGTATTTCCAAAATTAATTTCTGTTCTAAATTTTGTAGTTCCCAAAGTATGTCATTTGTTTGCTGCAATTGTTTTTTCTTCCATGCCATGTTCTTCTGAATCATGTATCATCTTAGCAACGCCTTAAAAGCATCCCATACAATGTTCAAACTGGTTTCTCCATTCATATTGATCCGAAAATAGTCCTCAACAATATCCTGTATTTCTTTTCTTGTTTATCCATCTCTCAGTAACCTATCATTAAGTCTCCATCTGAATGCTTGTCTATTATACCACTCAAAGGCAACCGGGTTATGATCTGAAAAGGTCCTCTGGATTATTTGCACCTTTCTCAATTGGGTAAAAACAGATTTACTCACCCATATCATATCTATTCTGGAGTGTGAATTGTGTCTAGCAGAATAAAAAGTATATTCCTTTGCTGTAGTATTCATTGTCCTCCAAATGTCTTGTATATGAAATTCCTTGGTTAATTGTGAAAATTTTTTTGGTAAACAACCTTCTCGTTCCTCCTTTGCAGTTGATTTCTTATCTAATATACTGTCTATAGCTCCATTGAAATCTCCCATCAACAATAGTTGTTCTTCTACGTATTGCAATAAGATGTCATACAGTTGCTTATAAAATTGAGCTTTCCCCTCATTTGGGGCATATATCCCTGCAATCAGTATTTTTTGACCACCTATTTTAACTCTTACCAACAAAATTCCGCCCTCTTCATCTTTATAAACCAATTCTGGAGCAAACCTAGCATGGGCATATATCAAAAGTTCTTTGGTTTTAGTTTTAGCTGAAGAAATAAAAGATTGTCCCAAAGTCTTCCTCTCCAAATATTTTTTTATCTTTCCTCGAGATATGTGTTTCTTGTAAGCATATTAATGAATATTTTTGTTTTTTGTAAAAAATTTAAAATTTTAAAATTTAAATTTTTAAAAAATTTAAAAAAACATTTGTTCCATCTGTTTAGTGAAGGTATCAGTCTGTTTGGCCAAAAGTTCTTGCATTTTCTTATCTTGCTTCTCCATCATGGTATCAGAAGGTTTTGTTGTAGCAGGAGTATGAAATGAGCCTGAGCGCTGTCGTGGAATAGACATGAAACCTGGCAAAAAGTCTCAGTTTTTCGGCAGGCTCCAAGCTGTTAGTCCTTGAGAGGTTAAATACTAGTATACTTCCCCAGCCATTTCGCTGTGGTAAAAATTAAATTTGCCCTCCGGATAGTTTTTAAATCAAGTTTAAATTTTTTAAAAATATCATCAAGTTTAGAGTCGCTCTAGGTCGGCTTCTAGGCAGGAAGTAGGAAGTGCCGTGGACCTTCTGCCGTCCTCTCTATGGTAAGTCGGACACATTTACTGATTGCACCACCTGACGTACTTCCGGTCCTTTGGCATTGCTTTGCAGCCTGTCGTCTCTGCCTTGCCTGGAGTCTCTCTCTCTTTGTCTTGCCGCGCAGTAGAAATTCAGCTATTCGGGGGCCATTGCTGGAGGTGGAAATTTCCTCCTTCTCTCTCAAGGAATTTGGCTTTGCTATTGGGTCAATTTTCAGTCCCGTTGTTTAGTCTATCTTCCAATAGCTTTAATAAGCTCCCTGCCGATCTAATTCAGAGTTTTTGTAAAGTCTTATGTAATCATTCTCAAAGTCGGTCAGGAAGCAGTCATTTTTTAAAAGTTTGTTTGTTTATAGTTCCAATGTAAACAAAGAGATTCTTATTACTCGGATTTCTGAGGGTGAGGCTTTTGTTCCCTTAATTAGTTGCTTTGATGGTGTTGGGTAAGGGAGAGTGAGGCCTGATTCCGAATACAACGTCTGCGGCGATCTGAATCCTCTCAGCCATAGCGGGACAGCATCTGAGCCTCCGGGAGTCTTAAAAAAGCACTCTCGAAGGACTCAGGAGTCAACACCGCTCTTCACTGGCAGCAGAAGAATTCCTGTTTCCCGTTCCACTTTTTAGGGACGGACAGGGGTCAGTAAATGCCCCTATTTTAGACGTCTTTCGGTCCTTCACTGGGAGCTCCCAGTGAGGCAATTCACCTCAGTCAGCATCCTTACCGGAAGTCTCCTGTCTTAGAACTTTTTGAACTGGCAACATGAGTCTAGGCAGGCAATTTGGATGAAAGCAGAGTCAGAATGCCTTGTGGTCAAAGTGAAAGTTTAAGTGTCCTTTCAAGGCAATTCCTGTCTGAGAGAATGTCACAGTCACATCCGTATCACTCATGTAGTGAATTATAAATGATATATGAAAGTCAATTTTTAAATATATATACATATGTTTTTACTGAATACTCAAATTTAGCCTTTTCAGAGAACAATGAAATATACTTTGACTGGAAGTAAGTGATTTGTCTTACAGAGTGTCTGGCATTATGGGTTTGCAAGGAATTTGTCTTAATAATTCTCTATATAATTCAGTAAGAAAGCATGGATATACAGAGGGCTTAAGATACTTCTTCCACTTTTTCTACAGAGAATGTGGTCCCTGATAAAAACTGAGAAGGAAATAATACACATTCATTTCGTTCAAGTGGCACATACCAGGGAATGAGTTAAGGGGGAGAAAACGAAAGTCCAAACACATACCCTTTCTCTTTACTCTCAGTAGAGGCTTTAAAGATGGGAAGGGCGAAAAGAAAAGAGATGGAACTAAGTCACATGAAGTCTGTAGATGAGATCAAGGCTGGAAGAATGGTTTGTTCCAGAAATTAGATGCCAAAGAAATATGTTAGGCTGTTATATCAAAAGAATGCCATAGTCGAAGGTATCAAAAGCTGCTGAAAGATCCAAGAGGATCAACAGATGATACACACTCCCCCTTCCATTGGCTGATGAAGACCATCTAGTAGAGTAACCAAGGTGGTTTCTATATCATGACACAAGATGGAATCCATATTTTAAAAGGATCTAGATAATTAGTTCCATCCAAGAATACCTGGAGTTGTTTTGCTGTTTTTTACAAGAAAATCCACAAGATTTGGTAGATTGAAGATTATTACCCTGGTGTGTGGGATCCAAGGATAATTTCTTGAATAAAAAGCTGACCACAGCCTCCTTTAAAAGTTATTTAGAATAGAGGACAGTAACTTAGGCAAGCCCTCATTGGTCTCCCTTATTATACATGAAGGGCATGGAGCCAAAGGGCAGGTGGTCAGCTTAATTTCTCCAAGTATTCTGTCTGTGTCCCTCAGATTATATAAATTAAGACTTACTAATATCAACACAACAAGCAGACACTCTGGAACAGTGTCTGTAGTAAATGTTCTGTCTAAGTTAATGAGATCACTTCTGTTTGAAAGTGTCTTGCAAACTGGTGAGTATGAACTGATTAACTGCTACTGTTGGTATCAGTGAACTCTAATATAAAAAGCTTCTTACAGCCTTGAACAGTATTGCCAGTTGATACTGTACAGATGCAATGATGGGAAAAAGAAAGTTATCATCTTGGCCATCACAAAAGTAGATTTTTAATTGGGCCCTAGTCTGTGTTCCATCCGTCTTTGACACAAGTTTTCTTCCACCACCCTTGTAGGTGTTCTGAATATCTTTTAACCTACAATATTAATTTCTTGGGGTATCATGATTATCATGGTGCTCAGTGAAGTCCTGAGCTGCTCATAGTGGTCTCAGCGTAGATGTTGAAGTCCTCTAGAACAATGTCTGACCATTGGTCATCTCAAGCAGGGAGACTATTAGGTAGTGGAGTGTGACGTACATCAACACAATCCCAACTGTGTTTCAAGGCCCTAGTACCAACTATAAGCCTTCAGAGTTTTCATATTCTGATTTTTTTTTTAAATAAATGATATGGAGTCAAGTGAATCAGGCAGCAAAGTTTGCAGATGGTGTAGAAAATCCTAAACTAACTGCAAAGTGCTTTCCTTTGAACCAGACAGTTAAAAACTGTTGTATCCTTTTTCTTCCTGAAACTTCTACCATATTCCAAAATGTCTGTAAAATCTTAGCTCAGTGATTGTGGGATTATTTCTCTGAATAAGGATGCATCCATTGGGAGTCATTGGAGGACCATTCTGAGTTATCAACATAAAATGGTTCTCTAGCAGAGCTGCAGGATAAAAATAAAAGCTACTTTTTAATCTCTAAGTGTCAGTATTGATGCCTGTGTTTCTGCCCTGTGAGTCAAATACATTTGGTGGCGACATTTAGGCCCACAGCCCAGAAGAATCACAGAAGTCAAAGCAGCAAGCTTACAGAATTCTTCTACATCATTAATTTGATGGAACAAAGATTATATTATTATAAGTATGAGATTCATGTGGTGATGAAACATAAGCTATAGATGCCTAGGGAGGGCTTTCCAAGCATCCTATTGAAACCATTTAGGAAGAAATATGTTGCATCTAAGCTGGGCTTTGGTCCAGGAAAGCACTTAAGTATGTGAATGATCCCGCTGAAATCAAAACGAGGCAGCCTTAGTAATTTACAGCTGCTCTTTTCCATGTACTGTCCTCCTCTTTCTGTCACTGTTTCTCAGTCCTTCCATCTGGAGATGCTGATCAGTGTCCTCTCCTGAAGCATATACACTGAATTCTTGAAAAAGAAGGATCACTTCAACAGGAATTTGTGTACATTCTACATAAAATTCCAATGGCTTTTGCGATTTTTCTAATTCCCTTCCTGCTGTTCTCCCAGCACTGGTATTCCGAGATTTGCTGCCTCTGTAGATAGAGGCTACAAATGGAGGTTGATGGAACTCTGTTCCATTAATCTAATCCCCTTTTAAAGCTATCTGCACTCATAGCTATCACTACCTCCACTGGCAGCAAATTCCACAGTTCAGTCGGGTATGTCTTCTGTATTCCAAATATGTATGTATGTATGTATGTATGTATGTATGTATGTATGTATGTATGTATTTTTCATATTTGTAGTCTGCCCTCCCCAGCAAGCTGTCTCAGGGTGGATGACAACATTTTAAAAACTTTACAAACACATGATATCATGCTGTATTTCCCCTAAAACTACCAGCAGAGTCTATGCATGTTTTCTCAAAAGTGAAACCCACTAAATTAAGTATAGGAATGGTGAGCTCTTTGCAAAAGTTCTGGTGAACTTTTTTAAAAAAACATACCTTCCTTATAATGCTTCCTAGTTGTCAAGCCGAGCCTATTCTTTGTAGGATTCAAGTAAGTGACAATTCTTTTCTGTCACGATTCACATCATGGGTATACTGTATAACAGGGGTGGGGAACCTTTTTCCTGCCAAGGGCCATTTGCACATTTATGGCATCATTCACCTCCTGGTGGGGGGGAGAGGCTAGGGTTGCCAGGTCTCCAGCCACCACCTGGAGGTTGGCAACCCCAGGGGAGGCCACACAGAGAAGGCTTGCAGGGCACCCCTGCTCCTCACTCCCAGGTGGGAAGGCAGCCAGCGGTGGGCCCGAGCAAATGAGGTGCCAGGGGGGCACAGCCCACAGTCTATCGGCAAGGGAGGAAGGGAAGAAGGAAAACAGAGAAAGAGGAGGAGGGAGGGAGAAAGAAAGAGAAAGGGAGAAAGAAATGGAGAGAGGGGGAGAAAGAAAGGGATGGAGGGAAAGAAAGAAAAGTAGGGCTGTTGAAAAAAAATTCGGTAAAATTCGGATTTGGCAAAATTCGGCCCGTTTTTATTCAGGAAATGCTGAAGTCCGAACTCCCCCGCTTCAGGTCCGTGCAATTCGGCATGAGATCCGGAGTTCGGGGAAAAATTCGGCCGAATAAAGCCATTAAAAACACAATTGCGCCTTTCCATGGCTCCAAGGGGGCATTTTTGGGGGTAGAGGTCCCAAACTTTCAGCGTAGCTTGAGGGGACCCTTCTTGCAAGAACCCCCAAGTTTTGTAAAGATTGGGTCAGGGGGGGGCTGAGATATGGGCCCTGAAAGGGGTCTCCCCTCCTTAATGTGCATCTCTGACAATGGGGGTTTGCAATTAGCAGAGCTTGCTGCCCACTCCCAAAGCTCCCAGCCCTCACAAACAGCTGAGATGCGGGGTTTGAAAGTATAATTGCCCTCCAATGAATACAGTTCCCCATACACTGAACATAATTTGTAAAATCCAATCAAATTACGATTTTTTAAAATCCAGAAAGTAACACTGAGACACAACAAATATATAGCTGGATCAAACGAAGATACCCAAAATTTACTATAACACAATTGGTTAAATAATTCCTCCATGACTGACAGTTCAAAAACTTACTATGATACTTTCAATGATTCTTTCAATGCCTGTGCATTTGGTGGAAGTGACAACCTGGGTCACTGAATTTTAGTTTGTGAACTGAACTTCAAAACTGCATTATAAATTTCTTCTAGGGTCAGCTATCAAGGACTTGACATTGGCACAATATGAGCAAGACAGCATAAAACCATCAAATTGTGGCACTGCTTCTGTGTCAGCAAGCTTAAGTATTGAAGGCCCTCAGGTAATTCCTTCGCAGCCTTGACTGTAGGGAGAACACAATAGTATTCCTTTCTTGTGATGGTTGTTCATACTTTGGGCAATTTCATACTGTCAAGCTCAATCTGGCCTAAATCATTCTACACTGCGATTTAAATCCGAACTGTGAAGCTGGTGTTTCATTCTTCATAATTTCACTTAGGCCTACAGCCTTTTTGTGACTGAGATCTGCACCAACTGTGTCATGGTAAGGCAATGGGACTGCATTTTCTCCCTGAATCAACAACTTCTGTTGTAATTCTATGTAATTTTATTTCATGTTTCTTTTTTCCTGATTGGAAACAAATATTAAATGAAAATATTGGAATGAATTTTCCGGTCAACGTACTCAGTTCATTAGGTAACGCTAAAAGTAGTCCCCTCTGGTGGTTTGCCATTGCCTTTCCCAGTCATCTACACTTTACCCCCAGCAAGCTGGGTACTCATTTTACCAACCTCAGAAGGATGGAAGGCTGAGTCAACCTTGAGCCGGTTACCTGAAACCGACTTTCGTTGGGATAGAACTCAGGTCATGAGCAGAGCTTTGACTGCAGTACTGCAGCTTACCACTCTGCACCACGGGGCTCTACTCAGTTCATTAATCTACACTAACCATGCATTCCTGAGCTGCCAGTATGCGGGGATGGCCGGGAAGAGGCTCAGCTGCGCCTCCTCCGAAGCCGTTGCCTGCACGCCACCAGGACGAAAAAAGCCTTTAAAAGGCTTTTTTTTGTTTTCAACAGAGCTCAAACAGCGAGGCTAAAAAGCAGGTGCAGCAACGCCATCCTGAGTTCGATCCCGACAGAAGTCAGTTTCAGGTAGCTGGGCTCAAGGTTGACTCAGCCTTTCATCCTTCTGAGGTCAGTAAAATGAGTTCCGAGCTTGCTGGGGGTAAAGTGGAGATGACTGGGGAAGGCATTGGCAAACCACCCCGTAAAAACATAGTTTGCCTAGTAAACGTCGGGATGTGATGTCAAGATGGGTCAGTAATGACCTGGTGCTTGCACAGAGGACTAGCTATACCTTTTAAAAACTTCTTACTGGATCACTTAAATGTTGTATTGGTTTTGGCTCAAACTCAGTACCTAGTTGCCTGCAGAGTAACTATTTGTGGTTCAGGTTCATGTCTGAGTCATGCCTAGGTTGGTTAAGTTACATGTAACTGATTTGTTGCAGCTTGTAGTTGACAGTGCTGCACTGCTGGCAAACTAAGTCATCATGTGAATGCACACGCCCCACAGAACCATGGTCAGGTAATTAAAGTGACCTGTTTGTAGAACATAGAACTACTTTGTTCAAGCCTTTGGTGTACCTTTGCAGTTGAATGTAAAATTTATGTCAACAGTGGATGCATTGAATGGAAGAAGACTCATGCAAAATTTATCACCATCGGGACAGTGTTTCTTCCTTTCCTTTTCATGCTCAATGAGTGTGTTTTATGTCATCAGTAGTATGGTAAAATGCCACAAAATCCATCTGTTGTATTTGTCTGAAAGTTCAAAAAGATTTTGCAGAAACGTGAGGAAGGAGAAAACTGCAGTTTCTATGAGGCAATATTGGAACACCAAGCACATATTTCTCCAGACAGCTTGGCAACCCTTAGCAAACACAATGATATTGCCATAAGGGATACAGAGACATTACCTAAGTAGCAAGTAAGTCTCATCTCTAAATGTAATTTTTCTCATGGTTGCTTTTAACTTTTGGAGATGGTGGCTGGAGAGAAGGGAGGAGCAACTGCAGCATAACATTGTATAGTTGTACGTATGCAATTGTGTCTGAACTTTCCAGATGCAGAGTGATGTGAGTTAAGTGCCATCAAGATGCTTCTGACCTGTGGCGATTGTATGAATTAACAACCATCCAAAACATCCTATCATTAATGGCCTTGCTCAGGTCTTGCCAACTGAAGGCTGTGACTTCCTTTACTGAGTCAATTCATCTCTTGTTGGGTCTGTCTCTTTTCCTGCTGCCTTCAACTTTTTCTAGCATTATTGCCTTTTCCAGTGATTCTTGTCTTCTCATAATGTGACCCAAACATGATAGCTTCAGTTTAGTAATTTTAGTTTATAGGGAGAATTCAGGCTTGATTCAATCTAGAACCCACTTATTTGTCTTTTTGGTGGTCCATGGAATCTGTAAAACTCTCCTCCCACACCACATTTTAAAGAATCAACTTTCTTCCTGTCAACTTTCTTCATTGTTCAACTTTCACACCCATACATAGTAATGGGGAATACTATGGTATGAATTAACTTGATCTTGGTCACCAGCGACACAGCCTTACACTTAAGGATCTTATCAAGCTCCTTCATGGCTGCACTTCCCAGTCTTAATCTCCTTCTGATTTTTTGGTTGCAGTCTCCATTATGGTTGATAATGGAGCCAAGGAATAGAAAATATTGAATAATTTTAATTTCTTCATCATCAGTAGTAATAACTTGTCTTCTTGATGTTCAGCTGTAATCCTGCTTTGGCACGTTCTGCTTTAACTTTCCTCAGTAGTTGTTCAAGTCTTCACTATTTTCTGCCAGCAATGAGTTGTCAGCTGCATATCTCAAATTGTTAATGTTCCTTCCACCAATTTTCACTCAATCTCCATCTAAATCTAATTCCGTTTTTCTTATGATATGTTTTGCATATAGATTGAACAGATATAGAGATAAAATACATCCTTGTCTGACACTTTTGCTAATTGGAAACTATTCTGCTTCTCCATATTCTATCCTAACAGTAGCCGCTTCACCAGATATAGCTGAAAACAATTAGATGTTGTGGCACACCCATTTCTTTTAAAACCAATCATAACTTTTCATGATCCACACAGTCAAAATTTCACTGTTATCTATGGAAAACATCCTGATTTTCTACTGAAATTATCTTGTATACTGCAGTAACCATCATAAATTTGCAATATGATCTTTAGTGCCTCTTCCTTTTCTGAATCCAGTTTGGACATCTGGCATTTCTTGTTTCTTCCTTTTCTGAATCCAGCTTGGACATCTGGCATTTCTTGTTCCCTGTATGGGAACAGTGTCTGTTGTAAGATTTTGATCATCACTTTACTTACATGAGAAATTATTGCAATGGTCCAATAATTGTTGCAGTCTTTGATGTCTCATTTTTCAGAATTGGAATGTAGATGGAGGATTTCCAGTATGTAAGACATTGTTTTGTTTTCCATATTTGTTGCCATATTCTTGTCAAGATTTTGATGGACTCTGTTTCTGTGGATTGGAAAAGGTCTGTTGATGTCCCATACCATCCTGGTGATTTGTTTTTTCCCAACTGCTTTCAATACAGCTTTCACTTTACTTTCTAAAATTGCAGGTTCTTCTTCAAAATATTCTTTTCGGAAGGGATCTGTCATTCTTTCATTCCTTCTGTATAGTTCTTCCGTGTATTGTTTCCACTTTTTTTTATTTTGTCCAGTTCAGTTAATGCATTTTCATGTTGATATTTCAGCATACCTAACTGAGTTTTAAATTTCCCTTTGATTTCTTGGATCTTATGGAACAGATTTCTTGTTCTTTTTTTTTGTTTTTCTAATCTATTTCTTTACATTGGCTATTATCATATTTCTCTTTATCTCTATGTGGAAGTCACTGGAATGCTGCATTTAGACTTCTGATTCTATTTCTGTCACCTTTTGCTTCTTGTCTGTCTTTTTAAGAGTTTCATCAGTTGTCCATCAAGGCTTCTCATTTCTTGTGGCTAGAGGAATAGTCCTTGCACATTCTTTCTTGATAATATCTCTGGTTTCACCCCATATTTCCTCCTGTTCCTGTTCACTTGAACTTACTCGTGCAAATATGTTCTTTTCACGGTCTTTAAACTGTCCAGGAATTATGTTTAAATTGTATGTCGCTTCTATTAATGTTTTGGTGTTTTTCTTCAGCTTTATTTTAATTTTCAGTGTTAGCAGTTCACGGTCTGTACCCAATCAGATCCTGGTTTTTGTTTTAGCAAAGAGAATGGAGCTTCTCTATCTTCTACTTCTGATTATGTAATCTACTTCTTCTGATTATGTAATCTGATTATGTAATTTCTGTATTGGCCATCCAGTGATGTCCATGTATACCATGCTCGGCTTCATGGGTAGGCTTAGAAGGGCACCAGCCAAGCAATGAGAGCTGCTGGTGGGGTCTCTCATGGTGACAGCTTCTGTGAGCAAGTGAGGGAGTCTGAAGGAATCAGCTGAAGGTGGGAAGTGCCTCCTTCCCAGTTCTGTTCGACCCCTCCCTACCTCCCTTCCCTCTTCCCTGCTTTCCCTTTGCAGTCTGCTATCTTCACACAGCATTTGCTCCTGCACGCTTGGGAGGAAGCACATGAGATGTATTTGCTGCTTCTTTCAGAGCCTCAGCTTCAGTGGGATGTACTAAAACAAAGGAAAGGATTGCCCATTGGGAACAATGGCAGAGGTCGGAATGCCCATTGAGTATAATGGGAGCTAGGAAAGCCAATTGATTTTCATGGGTTCCATTGAAATACATTACAGCACAAAAAAGTTGCAATGAAAATGTGGAATGAATTTTGAATGAAGGTCTCCAGGCCCAGATAAACTGTTCTGGAACTAGAATGACAGTCCCAGAGTAGAGTGACCACCCCTGAGAGTAGCAGAAGTGTTCAGGGCCTGGAATGACAACCCCCAAAGTGGAATGATAGTTCCTAGCAACAGCATCAGTGCTCTGGGACTGGATTGATGGCCCTAGGGTTGCCAACCACCAGGTGATGGCAGGAGATCTCCTGCTATTACAACTGATTTCCAGCAGATAGAGATCAATTCACCTGGAGAAAATGGCCAGTTTTGGCAATTGGACTCTACGGCAATGAAGTCCCTCCCCTCCCCAAACCCCACCCTCTTCAGGCTCCGCCCCCAAAACTTCACACTGGTGGTGAAGAGGGACCTGGCAACCCTAGATGGCCCCTAAGTGGAATGGCAGTACCTGGGAGTGGCAAAAGTGTTCTGGGACTGGAATGATAGACCCCCAAGTGGAATTAAGGTGACTGGGAGTAGCAGATGTTCTTTGGGCCTGGAATGACAGATCCCAGAGTGAAATGGTGGTCCTTGTGATTTAAATCAGTGCTTTGTTACTGTAATCACAAACCTTACAGTGGAATGGAATACCCCCACCCTTTTAAGCATCAAGTTGTAGTTGACTTGTGGCAATCTTGCAGGGTTTTCAAGGCAAGAGATTTTCAAAGATGGTTTGCCATTGCCTGCCTCAGTGTAGGAATATTTTAATTGATATTTCTGGAAGTAGTTATCCCCAAATCAGCTCCACCTCAATAGTTTTCCTGCTTGTCAACTCCTCTGTTTCCTTCCAGAGTCATGATGTTGGTGTCATGTGAACAAAACACCATGCAATCATATTCTTTTCCATGTCATAACAAAATACTGTCCAGTAATTACCAGCCTTCGCACTGTTACTGAACTTACATATAGAACTGAGAAGTGAGAAGTGAGAACCACCTGATGATAGTGTTAGTCATGGACCTTTGAGGCTACGTTTCAAAAAATTCATCACTCGGCCTTAATCTCACTGGGTAATCATGACCAAGTCAATATAGCTTTTTCTAACCTACCTATCAGGCTCCTTTTAAGATATTTAATTACTTTGTTTATACCCTGTCTTTCTTCCCAACAGGGACTCAAAGTGGGAAAGGCGGGGAGGTTATACTATCTTGCCCAGAGCCTACACAAAACCTGGAAACAGCCCTGACATTTACAATCATCTGTTTAGTTGTCTCAAACATGTTTGCAATGAACAAGTTGTTGTCTTCACAGAATTCTATGAGTCACTCTCCTGCTTCATTTTGTGCTCCTAGCCTAAATTTTCCAATAATATTTGATTCTACTTTGTTTCCCTACTTTTGTGCTCGAGACATCTATGACTATCAGCACATCTTGTTTAGGTGTGTGATCAATTTCTTCCTGGACAATTACATAAATCTTTCAGTTTCTTCCTCTTCAGTATCTGCAGAGCATAAACTGGAATGGTGGTAACGCTGATAAGCTTTCCATAAAGTCTGATTGGTATTATTCAGTCAGACTTTGCATTATAGCCCCTGACTGTTTGTGCTACATCTCACCTTGCTGTTAGAACAACAACTCCGTTTCTTCTCTATTTGTGATTTCCTGAGTAAAACAGTAATTTTCTGACTGAGCAAACTAATAGTTAGGCAAAAAAACTTTCTCTTATAAGACACTGTCCTTCAGTGTTACTCCTCTGAAGATGCCTGCCACAGCTGTGGGCGAAATGTCAGGAAAGAAAATACCAAGACCACGGTCACACAGCCCGGATAACCTACAAGATCACCTACAGTGATTCTCTTATAATAGTTTGGCAAAAAAACTTTCTCTTTTGGCAGCTCTGTTGTATCAAAATGTTAAACTGAACATTTTCTGTTTAAGACCATATCAATGTTTTTCCTGCAATCCCACTCCCCCAAAAAACCCTAATGTTGTAGATTTCTCATCCAGGATTCTGTTTTTGTTAGCAGTGAAAGAAAAAGATCTTGGAAAATGCATATTTTTCTTATTTGGTTCTCACGTGTCACTGAAGTGTTTCCAGCATGAGGTCATTATTTTTTGTCAAGATTTTTAAAAATTATTATCCAGATATAAATCAAGTAGCTCTGAGGTTGCCATGATAATATACTAATAAGTCTGTAGCTTGTAGAGGTACAGCCCTCAGATCGAGAAGGGCATTTTTAAGTAATATATGGACTTAGGTCACATTTCAGTGAAGCTACAATACAGGTCTGGAGGACTGAGGTGTTGCTGATTTAGCGGATGCTCCTCAGTTAGAGCTATAGTCCCTGCAGCACACTTTATACAATAATCATGTTTGATGTGTTGAGAGCCATCACTGATTACCAGAGAGATACCATCTGCTTTCCCTTCACACCATCTAGACCCAATGCAAATATCATATGAAAAATATTGCATGACTTGGTGTGCTCCATGGGTTTCCAAAATGACCAGGGCCCCTGGAATTTTGCCCCCTAGTTCTCTCCCTTTGGTAGTCTTTTGTGGCTACCTCGGTCCACATGGAGGACATGTAAACTCATGTTTCCAATCACTTTGTGTCACACTTTGGCAAACTCTGATGGATTGTGGTTTCGTAGTGAATACTCACTGCATGTTTAAGAATACACATCCTCACACTTAGTGTTAGCTGCTGGGGTCACCTGTTTAACATGGTAAACATGATTGCTGCATAAAATATGTAGCTGCTCTTTTTCTAAACATTATTGCCAAATGCTTCCATATGCTGATGATACAAAGTAAGAAGAAACCTTCTGCTTTTTTAGTGACAATGTTTTTGGGGGAGTGAACAAGCTTTTAGATGGGACACCTCTGGGTTTCCATTGAATGTTGAGTGAACATAATTACTTGAACTTCCCTTAATAAACAGAACAAAGCTCTAATAGATTGCTAGGAAATATAGTATTCTACAACTCTGTTGTTGTTTTTTAAAAAAATGCTAAAAGCATTTCTCATAGGAACAAAATGTTCTTGCTTTTGTTTTAATTTGCTCTTTAAACGCATTCTAAAAATTAGGGATTTAATCTATAGGTGGACAAATAATTGTCCATAAACTGGGGCCTGCAAAGAAACACAGGAGGAGGGAGCAATTTTGAACTCACACACCCAAATCTGCCCCTCCAAAATTTTATAAGTTCTCAGGGCAAGCTGATCCCACTCCTTTTTTTACTATAAGTCAGCATTCTCAAATTTGAGAAACCCATGGAATCCCATTTTGACTTAAAAACTTTCATGGACAGACAAGCCTCCCTTACCAGAACCCACTATACTCTGAACAGCTGACCCTCTAAGTGTGCAGCAAGCTGTTTAGGCTGCCTAAAGACTGCTGTCTTCTCATGTCAGTCTATACAGCGGTAACCTTATCAGCTGCTCTTTTAAAACAAGTGTAGTGTTTGTGTTGTCAGTACAGGCCTGCAAGGTCACGTCTCAAAGGTTATAAAAACTCACCCCCCCACAAGTTTGGGTCTTTGGGATTTTTAAAAGTCCTCTCATGGTTGTTGTTTTTTTTGGGGGGGGGGGTTCTGCAAATCTGTGGGTTTCCTCACATTAGTAGAATGATCTTCCCTGTTTGTTCATGGCCCCATTGTGTTGATTTTTTGATCTGCACTCAAGCCATTGTTCAGATTTTGATATTAAGATAAGACTAAGCCATACTAGATAATATTAACCATATATATTAATTAGTAAATTGATATTTAAAGATTCAGTAGTATTTCCTTAAGCTAACATTTCAGTCAATGGATGGAAATAAGTTTGTTTTTTAAAGTTGGTGCTATCTTGGGTAGTGGTTTGCTTGTCCTAGCCCTTTTGTACATAAAAGGATTTCAGTCTTTCTGTCCCTGGTGATAACTTCATTCAGTCACAGCTTACATCAGTGGAGCAGGAAGGTAGACAACACTCTTATGCCTCTGGGAACATAGATCCAGGGATCTCTTAAGGGGCTAGTGCAGTGGTGGTGAACCTATGGCACGTATGCCAGAGGTGGCACTCAGAGCCCTCTCTATGGGCACGCGCACCATCACCCCAGCACAGAGTTTGCCTGAGTTCATTCCCCCGGCTGAGGAGGCTGGGGACCAGCGGTGCCTTCCTGGCTCCTCCTGGAAGCACCGGGCTCCTTCCCAGTGCCTTCTCTGCAGTCGCCGGCTGCGCACTCCGGAAGTGAAGACAACAACGAGCCTTTTGCCAAGGACTGGAAGAGGTGAAGATGGGATGGGGCTGGACCGGGAGTGGGACGCCTGGGCGGCCGTCTGCGGCGGGCTGGTTGGTGACTGCAGCGCGGGGGATTGGCGGTGAGGGCCGAACGGGGGCCCGCCTGGTGTTTGTGCTGGAGCCGAGCCCTTCGCTTAGCTCGGGTTTTCACTCTGCTCGTTCATGCAACCGACAGTGCCTCTGAGTGCGTGCAGAGGGCTGTCCCCACCATCAGTCCCCCCGCATAACAGTTTTTTAAAATTTGTATGAAGATAACAGATGGGAAAAGAACCAAACTGAAGGGGTGGGGGCTATGCTCCAGCTGCTTTCCTTCCCCTGCTTGGCCGCCCATGCAGTGCTGCCAACCTCCAGGTAGTACAGGAAACTGTATATACACAAAGTGCAAATATTTATAAGCTACTGAGGTGAAACATAGACCATATACGTGACATATATACAACACTATTATATACAATATGTACAGTTCACACAAAAAATGTAGAGAAATTTCCAAAGGTCTCAACTGAGTACCACAAATATATAGAGGAAGTTCCAAAGGTCTCAACTGAGTACCAAATGAATGCTAATATTGTATTACAATATTAGCATTCATTTGGTACTCAGTTGAGACCTTTGGAACTTCCTCTATATATTTGTGGTACTCAGTTGAGACCTTTGGAAATTTCTCTACATTTTTTGTGTGAACTGTACATATTGTATATAATTGTATTGTATATATGTCACGTATATGGTCTATGTTTCACTTCAGTAGCTTATAAATATTTGCACTTTGTGTATATACAGTTTCCTGTACTGTTTTTCTAAACCTTTTGGTACGAGTACAGAGGTGCCGTTTTTCTCCCCAACCTCCAGGTAGTAGCAGGAGAACTGCTATTTCAGTTCACCTGGAGAAAATGGGCACTTTGGCAATTGGACTCTATGGCATTGGTCCCTCCCCAAATCCCACCCTCCTCAGGCTCCGCCCCAAAAACCTCCCGCAGGTGGCAAAGAGGGACCTGTCAACCCCTAGCCCCATGTGGACTTCTAACTGTGTTGGCACTTTGCGATAAATAAGTGGGTTTTGGGTTGCAGTTTGGGCACTCGGTATCTAAAAGGTTCACCATCACTGGGCTAGTGCCTTGTGGATTTATCTTCAATGCCCAGCAGCTATGGAGAAGAGCTATGTGTCCTCGTTCGGAGAAGTTTACTGATATGGAAAGAAGAGGAGATGCTCTACAATGTGTCATCAATGCATTTTGTATTCTGGTTGCACTTAGCTTTGGGATTGCTAATGCTGTGGCAAATGTATAGTTCAGTACTATCTATAGTGCAAATCTTAGGTCTGCATAGGGTACTTCTGCTGCTGCTGTGACTTAATGATGTGGAGCAGGGGCTGAAAACCTCACTATGTTATGGCTAGGATCCATGCTGTTCAACCAAGGACTGGGAAACTTGTCACTGTATGCTCCAGCTTAGAATACCCTGAGACATCTCTTTGCTCTTAAGACTCAGAATCTGAGAACATGTTCTATGAATTGTGTTTCCTAAATATCACCAGAATGTTTTACAAATAATGGCTGAAAGACATTGTTTGAAATTCTGGAACAGAAGATTTCAGTACAGTGCAGTTCTTTCCTTGAAAATGTTGGCTCTTCTTCAGATATTGAAAAATCTATCTTCGAGAAATAATTAATCATTTACAGCTATGGGCAAGACATTCTTTATCCCCTTATATGCTCACAAGCCAGCAGCATGGATGCCTTAGCCCAGCCCTGACCAAATGGTCTACACTAAATGCCCCCCCCCAATCAGCTGGTTACCCAGGGCAAGGCTGTAATGGGGGGGAGAGGAGGGCAGCCACCACCCCTGAGGGATGCAGAGAGAGCGGCAGAACTGCCTTTCCTACCTGGCACAGAGGTGCCTCCAGGAGAGGCAGTTCTGCCACCCTCTCCACATGCCACAGGAGTGGCGGATGCCCTCCTCACCCCCCCTCCCAGTTATGGCCCTGACCCAGGGTCCTGCAGAAGAGTCTGGAATAGAGGTGACAGTCATTCTGATGACCCCTGCTTGTCATGGGCAACCTTAGTTCACAGGCCTAGTTTGACTGGGCAAGGAAGATCTTAGCAATATAACAGCCCATTCCTGAGCTGGCGGCGTGCGGGGATGGCGGGGAAGAGGCGCAGCCGCGCCCCCTCCTAAGCCATTTCACTCATGACACGAGAACGAAAAAAGCCTTGAAAAGCCTTCCCCCCCCCTGCATGGGGCTAAAAGCCCCATTGAAAACAGCAAGGCAGCACTGCCATTCCCGACGCCGGTGTAAGAGGATGAAAAGGGATAGAAAGCTACCTAACTGGCAGCTCCTCCCCCCAGCCCACCCCGGGAACGCCCCCCTGCACCAGCATGGCCATTCTATGCCATGGCCTGTGCCGCGCAGAGGCCGCACCGGCGGAGGGGCAAGGTGTGGCTCCACGGCACTCAGGCGCCGGCGGAACTGCCCTTGCCAGCAGTGTAAGTGCATCTTAATCCATGTTTAGACTCACTTACGCTGGCGGCGAGGTCACGCTGCCTCCTAAGGAGAATCGGCCCCCTTCCTCAGGAATTCGCTGTTAATCTAGTAAGTAACACGGTTTGTTGAGTGTATGGTGTGCTTCGCTTTTTGTTGCTATTCTTTAACAATAGCTAAGCAATTACTTTAAAAATAAGGGAAAGGAAGTATTGATTTTAGCCCTTGGTAACAGATTCTCCGTTCTTTGATTTCTGTGTGTATATGGAAAATCTCTGTATGCAATCACGTGTGGAATTTAAAATATGAACCGTCTTTGATATTTTTTAAAAATGGTGTTTTCCTTAGGTATGGCTAGTTAGCTGAAACAAGGAGTATACAAAGGGCAGAAAAGTGTTCTAGTGAATCTAAAGGGAATTTTTATAAGCATGCTGAAGAAAAACAGGCATTGGCAGAGTTGTGTTGGTTCAATTTGGCTACAATTCTGAGCAGTGTTAGCAATTTACTGAAGCCATGTTGGTTCTCCCCCTTGGCTGTTTGAGCAACAGGCTCCCTGTTTACGTGAAGCGTTTTTTGTGTAGAATTTCCCTCACTAACTGTCCCTCCCCCAGTATATGTTCTGAGTATGCACACCATGAGGCTGGAGAGGTGTAGCCCTGTGCCTTTCATCTAACATACACAACAGCTTTGCTCATCTGAGCAGGGCCTTCTGCAAGTAAAAAGGTAAAGGTCCCCTGTTCAAGCACCGGGTCATTCTTGACCCATGGGGCGATGTCACATCCCAACATTTTCTAGGCAGACTTTGTTTACAGGTGGTTTGCCAGTGCCTTCCCCAGTCATCTTCCCTTTACCCCCAGCAAGCTGGATACTCATTTTACCGACCTCGGAAGGATGGAAAGCTGAGTCAACCTTGAGCTGGCTACCTGAAACCAACTTCCGTCGGGATCGAACTCAGGTCGTGAGCAGGTACCACCCTACAAATCAGCAAGATCAACAACTATCTGAACATGTGGATGCTCTGTACTGTTTGTGTGCGTCTTCCATCAAGTCACAGCTGACTTATGGCGACCCTGTAGGATTTTCAAGGCAAAAGACGTTCAGAGGTGCCATTACCTGCTTCCACGTGGGCTGAGAGAGTTCTGAGAGAACTGTGACTGGCCCAAGGTCACCCAGCAGGCTTCACGTGGAGGAGTGGGGAGTCGAACCCGGTTCTCCAGATTAGAGTCTGCCACTCTTAACCACTACACCGCACTGCCTCTCTGTAGCAGCCCCCATCTTATGGAATCACCAACTTCAGGAGGTCCGGAAGTCTCCAACACTTCTGGCATCCCACAAAATATGAAAACATAATTGTGTAGAAGAAACATTTCATAAAGGTGATGAGGCTCTATTTCAAGGAAATAGTTTAGGAGATGTTTCAAGAAATGGAACGGATCTATGGACTTTACTACTGAATATGGTATGTGTTACCTGAATGAATAGTTTTATTTGCATTTAGCCATAGGCCATCACAAACATGTCAACAGTACCACAGATACGTAATAAAAGGAAATACAAGGTTAATAAAATGCTGGATTGATAATAAATGTACATAATAAAGCTATGCTAAATTGATGCATACAGAGGAATAATAACTAAAAATTGTGGTGGTGTCCCAATCGACCAACGGGACCTTGCAACCATTAAAATCAACTCGAAGGATAGGATTTCTACTTATGTAATACCATTGTTCAACATATCACCTTTAATACTTACGTTTGTTTCAGATTTCTGCTTGTTCAGATTTGGATGGACCCAGTCCTATTGCATAGCATACTAGATGTCTCATCTTAATGACTGCATTGACTTACACTGTGTCTTAGTGAGAAAGGTGGACTATAAATAGCATAAATGAATGAATGAATGAATGAATGAATGAATGAAGCATCGATGTCCTGGTATCCAATGCACAATATGGCTGTTCAGGTTCACTGGGTGGTGGTGGGGGGACGACTTTGTTTTCACTTCTATTGAATTCAAGGGGCATGTTTACATTTTGCCAGGATTTTCACTGGTGAACTGGGATGTGGGCTGAGGCTGTGTAGCTCTGACTTAGTGGGGCTTAGTTGCAATACTAAGCAGTTTTACAGACAGGTCTTAAGGAAGTGCTATGAAGCACTCTACAAGTGCTATATAAATGCTCCCGTATAAAATGCAAAGATGATCGTCATTAATTACCGGTTTTTGAGGATTTATGCTCTGGAAAAGTCTTTCCCATGAACAGACTGCAGCTGAAGTTAACAGTCTATTTTATTATTGGCCAATTAAAAGTTCTTCACAGTGTGCTAAAAGGATGCTTCTAGAATTGTGATGTGATAGGGCTTTTAAAAAATACATGTGCATGTAAAAGGAATGTATATTTTAGGTTCTTTGAGTAAGAAAGTAGTGAAACAGCTTGATGATGTAGCTATTAAGCCTTTCCAGCATGCTGGTGATGTCTGAGAGTATTAAAGAGCAGTAATTATTTTCACACTGATTTTAAATATTTTATGTTTATACCAAGTATTGTAAAAACTCGCATCATGTCAGGAAGGGTGCAAGCACATGTAAATCAAGACTTTCCCTTTAAAATTCATGTAAGCTGTGAGCCCTGTGGCGCAGAGTGGTAAGCTGCAGTGCTGCAGTCCAAGCTCTGCTCACGACCTGAGTTTGATCCCGACGGAAGATGGTTTCAGGTAGCCAGCTCAAGGTTGACTCAACTTTCCATCCTTCCGAGGTCGGTAAAATGAGTACCCAGCTTGCTGGGGGTAAAGGGAAGATGACTGGGGAAGGCACTGGCAAACCACCCCATAAACAAAGTCTGCCTAGGAAACATCAGGATGTGACATCACCCCATGGGTCAGGAATGACCCGGTGCTTGCACAGGGGACCTTTACCTTTTTTAAAGCTGTGGTCATGAAAAGATCAGACCCATACTTTCCTGCATTTTAAAATACAGAGTTGTAATAATGCAATATGCTGTACCATCAATTTTTGAATAGAAAAATAATGTTTGATATGTACATCTTTACCTCAGTAAATTGTTTTGTAATAAATGACCCTTAGTTCAAAATACTTGTGTAGATTTTAGTACAGTTGGCATATACACGAAGCAAAAGCAGAATGTATCCTTAGAGCAAATACAGTTCTTTAATAATGTGAATGTACCTTCTACTGAGTGTATTGCTTTCATTTTGTGAATTGAATTTTAAGCAAGTTTTGCTTTAGGGATACATCAAAGATTGAAACATTCCTATTAAAATTACAAAAATAGAATTTATATTGATGCTTCTCTGGAAGCTGCTGTTCTTTGTATGCCATTCATCAAATTTCATTGTCTCTCTTTGAATGTTTGTTTGAAACCATCTCCAATAATAAAATAATAGCTTTTTAATCTGGACATTTGAAAGATAAATAATATATTTTTGTTTCATTAGGTGTTAAGCGCGGGCACCACATAGATTGTTACTAAATCACCTTTCTGTTGATATGCATTTCATAAGTGGATAACAAACACGGCACTTGGAGCAGAAAAACTCCCCTATTGTGAAACCATTGGGGCATCAAATAATTGGGAGGGGGGTTGGTTGGATATTCTCAGTTAGAAGGTGAATATGTGCTGCAGTGTATCACTAAATTCTTGCCTTGAATGCCTCTTGCTGGGGTTGCCATAAGTCAGCTGCCACTTGATGGCACTTTATACACGTATCACTAGAGTGGTTCTACATCCATATCTTGAATTCCTTCACAAAAGGCATAAATCTACTATTATTATTATCACTATCATTATTAATCTCCAAGTCCACAATGTCCTCAAATTACATGTTGTGAGCTGCCCCGAGCCCGGCCTTGCTAGGGAGAGGCAGGATATAAACCAAATAAACAAACAAATAAATAAATATACGCCCAAATTATCTGGGTGAGGGGGTGGAAGGGCACTGCAAAAGTAACGCCTCAGTCACTCAGCCTTGCAACAGCAATGGTTGACACACCAAGTCCCCAAAATGACTGGCTCCCAGTGGCTGAAGCAGCCTGCCAAAGTAAAGGTATGCGAGGCAAGAGGCAAGATGGGGCCTGCTGTAACAAGCGCCTCACATGCCAATTGGCAAGGCTGATGGCATGACTGCCACTGCAATGAGCGCAACTTTAAGTGCAGCAAGCAAGGGAGAAGAGAGCTGCCATTTGAACTAGCTATGTGTTCCACTCACTCTGCCCAGCCTGCTTCCCAGCACACCACTGAAGCCTCCTCCAGCTCCCTTATCACCCGGTGTCATGGGGATGAAACTGAGCAGTGGATGTCTGTTGGCCATCTCTATCACAGCCTAGATTTCTGTAAAAAGGAGAAGTGTAAAAGTTGGCTCGGACTGCCAGTTTTCTGTGACTACACTTCACCCAGAGATATACCTAGACTAAGAGGGCAAGTGATGGCAAAAAATTGTCCAATCATCTTGTCTGCATTTTCAAATGTAATGAACTCATACTCATCCAAACAATTGTGACAGGCAGCAGTTCTGTAGTACCAAGGTAACTAACAATACATCTTCAAAGCCGAATAGTATGTGAGCAATTTGATCTGCAAAGTGTCTTGCAGAAGAGTCACAGCAGGCTGCAGATGGTTCAACAGTCTCCTGTTGAGGAAGCTGAATTAAATTTCTAACAACCCAGAACATCTTCATTGGACACGATTACTTTAATTGACAAAGTAACCAGTCATCAGGTCTGGGTGGCATGAGCTATGAAAGAACTCGCATGTGCGAGTTAGTTGATCTCTTTACATGCTCTTAACTCATCACTAACATCTGGGAAAGCAGCAAACAAACACCCATTTCTTTAAAGGAATCTAAGGAAAGACGAGAAATTACAGGGCAGTTAAAGTTGCATGTGTTCTGGTAAGTTGATATAAAGCATGGTTGAATACAGAATTATTGAGCATATAGCAGCAGCCTGAGAAAGAATTAGCATGCTTTCTGCAATGTGGGAAGTGATGCACATTGGTGGGTCTGGGAGAGTGGGGGCACCTGTTCCACTGTTAGCTGATTCCAGAACGTGGTGCTATGGGACTGCTCCTTTATCCTCTGACATTTATCTTATGTGGAACGCTTTGTCCCACATCCTGATTAGCATCCACATGAAACCATGGGAGAGATTCTCAGCAGGATTTACAGTACTACCAATATCTAGATGATACCCAGCTCTGTTTCTCTATAACAGCTGAGTGTAGGTGGGTCTGGAATTCCTGAACAGGCACATGGATAACATACCTGGGGGGTAAAAACCTGAAACCCAATCCAGATAAGACTGAGGCATTGTTAGTTGATGAAAAAGCCACTTAGGGACTAAGGAATCAGCCTGTTCTGGAAGGGGTTATACTACATGTGAGGGGGCAGGTTTATAGCATGGGAGTACTGCTGGATCTTGGCCTGTGGTTGGTTGTTCTCTAAATTCCTAGCTTTCTTTTAAAAAAAGAGTAAGTTTCTAGCTTCTTCCATTGTGGAGATATGACTTTTTCTAGGCATTTTTTTAAAAAAAATGGAAGCTGGGATTTCAGAAAACCTTACGCAATTATTTCTATACTGTTCTGTTGACATAACTCTGTTCAGTTGTGGTTTGAAAAGCAATAAAAATTCCCCAGTGATGGGAGGAAATGGCCACTGTGACAGCCGAGCCTCATGAGAGCCCAGGGGTCCACCAGCTTACCCTCCATTTTCTAGCTGTAGGGCTGGCTGTGATTCCAGTGGCAGGGAGAAGCCTCCAGTGGGGACAATGTTGGCATGGTAAGTTGGGGCTGGCTTTCTCTCTTTCCCTCCCTCCCTCTCCACTCCTGCTGCCTTGGTGGTGGTGGGGGGGTGGGATGACAAAAATAATGGTTCCAACGTTTGGGGACCCAAAAAGTAAAACCTGTAAAAAAATGCTGAACTGGTAACAACACTTCAGAAAAATCAGGATATCAAAAACAGATCCAAAATCATTACAAAAATGTTTAAAGTGCATGTTGCTAGTGGTGACCATAGAGAGGGCTTTTCAGGGGTTATTCCTTGCCTTTGGATTGAGGTTCTCCTGGCCCTTGAGGTTCTCCTGGCTCCTGTCTTATTTTCCCATAGACCAAATGAAATCATTTTTTAAAACCAGGACTGAGGGGTTCCTTCATTTTCAGCAATTTTTATGGTCTGCTTCTAGCCCAAGGCTATTTATGAATATCATTTTATGCTGCCAAATGTCATTTTAGGCTGTTTGTATATTCCTAGCTTGTTTTTATAGCTTATTTTTATTAAAGATAATTCGCATGTTGTTTTTAATAGTTTTGTTGCTTTTGCTTTATGAGTGTCCTTTAGCAGGTCTCTGGAGAATGAGCATATACATTTTCCAAAATAAACAAATAAAAATCCTAATTTGACTTATATACTGATGGGATCTGAACTGGTGCTGATTAAATAGCAAAATGTTCTTGCAATCATGGCGGAGAGCTCAATGGATATGTTGATGATGTGCAGAAGTGCTAACAAAGACTAGTTTTTGTGCTGGGTGACATTAGGAAAAGGGCTGAAAATAGCAGCCAGTGTCATAATGCCTTTGTATAGAACTGTGGTACAGCTCTGTTTGGAGTACTGTGCAGAGTTCTGGTAAAAAAAAATTGTAGTGATGAAGATGAAATGATTTAGAAATAAGCAACAAATTATGAAGGATAAGGAAAACTAAGAACTACAAGGAAAGACAAAAGCATTTTGGTACTGTTAAGTAAACAAATAGATGACTGAGGAGTGAAATGATAGAGATTTATAACATTATTCATGGAGCGAAGAACATAGTTACATTTTGTTTGTTTCTTCACAGTACTAGAGCTCACTGGTTACCCAATGGAATTGACAGAAAATAGATTCAAGGCTCAAACAAAATGTGGCACATAATTAACTTACAAAGTTCATGGATACAAGATGCAATGATGGTCACTAGCTTAAATTATTTTGAAAGGATTCTAGAAACATTCATGAAAGATAGGCCTACTAAGGCATATTTGCCATGGTGACACAGGATTTCTATAGTTCAGAAGCAGTATGCTGTTCAATGCATGCTGCGGAGAGGGCACTCTTAGACATGGCTATTGCCTACCTGCCCTGCTGGTGGGATCGAGGAAGTACCTGTTAGATTACTGTGGAGAAGAACATGTGAGACTCATTGGATCTTTGGTCTGATCTAGCTGGGTGGAGGAGGTTCTTATGATCTATTTTTTCTTCTAATACCTTTGATTCCAATACTGTGATGTTCATTGTGTACAGTGATTGTTGACATTAGAAGTCAATTGTGGAACCATGACACAAATAGTGCTACTTTCTTTGAGTCAGTTGTAAAATAGCTCCTTTGCTCTTCTCACAGATTATTCTTGGAGCGGTGTTTTTCATGAAGACAGGTTGACAGGGTAACATCTATATGGTGTTGCCCATACAAATCAATCTTTTTGTTGTATGATAGTTTTGTTCAGCTGTTGACAGTGCTGCCTCATAAAAAGCCAACAAGACTTTCTGTTACTGCGGATGGATTGCTTGAGCATAGTCTAATGTATCAAGCAGATTTTCTATTTGCAATAGTGTCATTGAAGGGTTTGGGTTTTGTTGTTGTTGCTGTTGTTTTGCCATCAAGTCGCAGTCAACTTAATGGCAACTCTGTAGGGTTTTCAAGGCAAGAGATGTTCAGAGGTGGTTTGCCATTGCCTGCTTCTGTGTAGTGATCTTGGTATTCCTTGTGGTCCCAATACTGACCGGAGGTTACCCTGCTTAGCTTCTAAGATCTGACATGATTGGGCTAGCTTGGGCTATCCAGGTCAGAGGGGAAATATTTTAGATGGTAATATTTGCAACTGGATCTTGTCTTGAAGTTAAGATGCTCACTCTTCCTCTGCTGCGTCTGATTTCTTTTAAGATGTAAAGCAGCCTTCAGTTTCCAGGGGAAGGGTGCCCATAATGATGTACTGGTACCAGCAACCATTTACTTAATGGGAATTTTTTTAGTGGGAAGATCTTCAGATTTGCCCCATGGTTATTTTTTAATTTCGGTGTGGTTTCTATTACTGAAAACAAAAATACACAGTCTGTGAGTCCTGTGAGTAAGGAATTAAACTGGCACAGACAAAAAGACATGTGGATTCTGAGATATGTATTTTATCTAAGGATTATTCATTGGCCATAAAAATATGTTGTTTACTGTAAGTGGCATTTTTTTGTGTGCTTTCAAAAGCTGTCACTTCAAGAGATCACAGGTAGTGTATTTTTTTTTCCTGCTGCACTTTTTAGATGCAGCAATGACAGGCTGGTTTAAGTTTTCCTTTAACCATACGATTAGGCTGTTGTCAGCTAGATATCAGTGGAAACTTTAGACACTCTTTTGCAAAGCCAGTCTACATTAATGTTTCATGGACTGATTTCATGTGGTAATGTAGATACCTGAAGGTCCTCCAGGTTCTTCAATAGCTTGTGACAAAACTCAATTGACTCACATCTGTCAGGCAGTGGATAAAACAACAGAGGATTATTATTATTATTATTATTATTATTATTATAATTATTTTAAATTTACAATTACAAATACAAGACATACAAAATGAGACAAAACATACATCCTAACTATATAACACATAACATAATACCAAAGGTGCCTTACTTTATCCTAGATTGACCATCTATTCAAACAATTTTATTTTCTACCATCTATTCACTATTACTTCTTATTTTCTTCTACAGGAACATTTAAGATTAACCATTAAACTGATATTTAAATCTGCATTAAAACAGAAAGATCTTCTTATTGTTAAACTACTAATATTGTTTCTCCAAGATATTGCACCTGTATTTTAACCTGTAGTACTTATTATTTAATATGAGTTATATGTGTTTAATCTATCTTTAGCAAACTAAATAGGGTTTTTCTAGAATCATAAACTTAACTGCTATAGCTACTACTAATCAACAGGGGTATTGGTGGTCTCCCATCCAAATACTAACCAGGGCTGACCCTACTTAGCTTTTGAGATCTGACAAGATTAGGCTAGCCTGGGCCATTCAGGTCAGGGCATTACCCTTACTAGGCACTTGCTATTTATGGTTGCTTCTAGTGCTTCAGCCCAAGTTCCATAAGCAACAATAGCATCCAGGACTGGTTCACCATCAGCCACTCAAAGCAACGTACATAGCTATGGGGTAAGATATCCAGTGAATCATCGTAGGGGGAAAGAGGCACTGCCCCTAAAATAATTTCAAATCTATATGGTTTATGGACTGCCTGTTGAAGAGCAGGGAGTGCAAGATTCTGGTTACATTTTACTATATTTTTGTACATATGGTAGTCCAGAGGCTTGAATCTGATTGGATGAAGTATAAATGTATAACAATGTGTAAAACTATAAATAATTGTGGCTGTGGTCCTAATGCTAATGAACGTCACAACCGTATTTACTTTATGTGCATGTAAGTCTTTTTTTTTTTTTTTTGGCTTTTTCAGCAAAACTCTATGAGAGTCAATTAACTTTATTCTAATGGGTCAAGAATAGTTGGCATTATATGCCCTACCTAACAGAATCACTATACTCCAGGTGCCCAGTTTTTTTGTGGGCAGCATAGCATTGTAAAAATTGGGGAGGGGGTCATCTTTGAGGAGGCTTCTCTGTCTCCAGCCCCTCTGGTTCAGTATATCCTAACTGGAAATATAAGCTGCGAAGAAAACCCAAAGATACACACTGGAAGGAATTTTCTTGTGCATATGCTTTTCTGTATCTGGCCTTCCTTCTGAATAGTTTAACAAAGTGACAGCGAGATGGATCTCACTTGTTGCGTTCAATGGTTACTTTAGGGCGTTAGGTTTGTTACCGAATAAATCTCAAGATGTTAAATCTGTTTTTTATAAACTTTCTTTTTTAATGCTGTTAGGTAGTCATTATCTCTCAGACTCTCCTTTAAAAAAAATGGGATCGTTGATATGGATACTGTGCTTTGTGCAACGTTTTGTGCATTTGTAGGACTATACAAATAAGGTTTTTTTTTCAAACTAGTTATTTAGAATCACTTAGAACTTGTATTCCAGGTGACATCATTTACAGATGGTGAAATCATTTCTTTATCAGGTAATCTTTCTTTCACTTCTGGCAGGAACTGTCTTTTTTAATGCCACTTGTTCTATTTGACAGTGCTGTGGTGTGTTGACAAACCTGCGCTTTCAGCTTGTGCTGGTTGTTAACTCTTAGATAAACAGTGGCTTTTGGAAGTGAAGTTGGCTGTATTAACAAGGGAATGTGATTGGGTCAGCTTCAGATAACATGGAAGGTGTGACAGGTGTTTAGGGATATGTATATATTTAAGATTACTACTACTATCGGAAATCTAAGAAATAGCTTGTTTCAAGCACTAGAAGACATTAGCGCTTTTAATTATCAAAATGGAAGCATAATACACGCAGGCAGAAGTTGGAAATGTATTATAAAGACTATTACATCAGACGTCATTAGGCAAATACCAAAATCTCCTTCAGCTGCATTTGTTGTGTGTGGGTGAATCCCTAAAATATCAGTATTGCATAACCGGATTGCATATCCTTGAAAGTGATAGAAATTGATAGAAATGTGATAGAAATTGGATCACAATCTAGGCTTTTTAGTTAGATGCTAACTCTAAGGCTTAACTGTCAAGGACACTTTGTTTTCAAGCAGCAAACCCCCTCTGTTCAGCATATTCCTTCTCATCATATATTTCCTTGCAACAATCTCTCTCTCTCTCTCTCTCTCTCTCTCTCTCTCTCTCTCTCTCTCTCTCTTCCCTTGGAGGTGATCAGAGCTCTCAATATGGATCACAATGCATGAGCAACTGGTATTCATTCATACGGACAGAAGATTAAAAAAATTGACAGGTTAAAGTTATATTATTAAATTGCAGCAACCTACGTGCACACACAAAATAAGCTGCTGAACGGATTTATGCTGAAAACCTCTTTCTGTATCAGAATGAAAAGTAAAAAGAGCTCAGAAATAGAGAGAGGGAAGGTAGGAAGCCTCAGGGGTTTGGGAAGGGAAGGGCAAGAATTTGTTTCAAGACTGTAATGAGGTGACTGTACCTCGGGGAAATTCAGCATAGAATAACACATTCTACTTGGTTTGCTTCTGAAGCAAAATATTGTTCGGTCATTGAATATGCAGGGATCTCTCTCTCACACACACTTCTGCCTTGTTCTTCAGCCATATCAGCAGAACTGTGGGATTCCAGGCTTTAGTGAACTGTATTTTGCTAATAGCTACCAAAAATTTGCTTGAACTTCTGGTAAGTACATGAGGCTGAATTTAAAATGCTGCAATGTTGTGCTTGGCAACCCTAATTAGTATAAGGAAGTATCATAACCCCCACTGAGCTAGCTCTGGACTCTTGACTCATAAGCTTCTGAGGAGGAGCTTGAGGAGCTGGAAACATGGCTTGGGGGAGAGCAGGGAACTCAGGGAGACCCCTGAAGGATAGAGACCCTTGACCAATTGTAGTGAAATGTAGTCTTGATTGGGGAGTTGGGACAGGGGAGGAGCAACTAACAGGAAACAGGAAGTTACAAGGAGACTGAGAAGGGAGAGAGCAAGCAGGCACTGGGGAGGAACTGTGGCTTTTCTTTGTGTTATAGAAGTTCAATAAACACCTTGTTCTACAAATATCTGAAGTCCCTGGCATTAAAAAGACATGGTGTCAGAAGTCTGACAATCTGTTCCAGAACTTGTCCCTGAGGAGCTTGCAGGAGGAGCTGCTCCACCAGAACCTCTCACTGTCCCCTGAGGTCCTGGGGCAACTAAGTGCTAGCCCAGGACCCAGCCCACAAGCCCACTGGGATCTACCTTCACCCAGCAGGAGCAGCGGAGGCAGTGGGCTCGTGCCAAGATAGCCCAGCCTGTGCTCTGCCTCCTGGGCCAGACCATGCTCTCATTGGATGTAATCTTTTGCAGGATTCTGTCCCCAGTTAAGCCTTGACAAGATGAGTCCCAGTTGCTGCTTCCAGAGCCGGTGGGGATGCTTCCCTCTCAGCCTATTTAAGCCTTGGGCTGGGACGGGAAGTTTGTTGGGTCAGCTGGTCCACTAGACATAAATCTAGTGGCGCCAACTCCCCAAACCTGGCCAGCCCCAGGAGTAAGGGTGTAATACCACTTGATGAGACTAAGGGTCTTGGGTACCACTTGATGAGACCTGACCGACCCTGCTTGCAGAGTACAAGTCAAGAAGTTAACCAGGGTTGCAATAAGCAAGTTTCATACCAGTAAAATGTGTTGCTTTGAACAATATTGTGAAGTAAATACAAAACTAATATAAAACTTGACAAAAACAAAGCTAGAGTTGAGGGACCTGGGGCTTGAACCAGGAATGCTGTGGTTGGAGAGTGGGGTCTAATATAATGAAAGAGTCAGGATTTTGATCATTCATTTCACAGAGCTGACTTCAAACACCAAAGCTGACTTCAAACACCTACAATCTTGGCCCATGCATTTGGAAAGCACCATGAGGTTGCTGCTTGCCCAGATCTGATATAAATGTGATTTTGGCTTTCTACCTTTGGTGATCAAAGCAAAATTTTCTGTCCAATGTGTATCAATGCCATTGAAATTCATAATTCCCTGTTTGGAAACTTAACTTTGGCAACTCATGATGTTCTCTTCTGCAACCACTATGTCTCCAAGAGTTCTTTTCCAGTTTAGATATTTATTTGAGCCAAAGAAAGCCCATTCTTTGCCCCCTCCCTGTCCTGCTGCTTACCTGGCAGCAATGCAGAGGGAGTGATTGGGTTCTATGTACTTGTCTTTATATGGCCAATAAATGGGACAGAAGGCTATCCTGTGGATTTAATGGTGCCCATCACTGAGTGGTAGCTGTATCGGGGCAGCTGAAATAGCTGTTGAATTGGCAGTTACCCTCGATGTGGCTAATGACATGACCAGACTGTGCATGTACTGGACACTGCTGGTAATTCACTAGACTGTAAGGCTCCTCCTGCTCTGGAGTTGACAACTCGCAGTCAGCCATCTTGTGAATATAGTGGGGTAAGGCTCCCCCAGGCCTCAGATTGAGAGAGAAGAGGGTTGCATCACCTGATTCCTTCTCCTCCCCATTGGACTCAGCTCTTCATTGCCTTCTGGGCTGACCAACGGCTTCCTTCCTGGCATGTTCTTGGAGCCTTCTTTGTAAACCCATAGTCCCACCTTCCTCCCCCAGCTCCACCTATCCCCAAGATTTCTTCCTCTTCTATTCCCCCACCCCAGTCTGGCCCACATGCCCATCACCCTTGCCCTCTTTACCATTTGTGTCTTGGGCCCCTGGCCAACACACCTTCAGTTTCCGGCCCCACACTTCCCTGGCCCTCCCTCCACTGACCTGATGACTGTCTGTGCCTTGGCTGGGTAGGGAGTGCTATTGTCGGTTTCAGTCCTGGGTAGGGTTGCCAACCTCCAGGTGGTGGCTGGAGATCTTCTGCTATTACAACTGATTTGCAGCTGAGAGAGATCAGTTCACCTGGAGAAAATAGCCACTTTGGTAATTGGACTCTATGGCATTGAAGTCCCTCCCCTCTCCAAACTGTGCCCTTCTCAGGCTCCGCCCCTGAAATCTCCAGGTATTTCCCAACCCGGAGCTGGCAACTCTAGGTCAGGAACTCCCATGGTCAGCCACTCTCCGGGGGGCCTCTTCCAGGCTGGCACTGCTTCCGCGACACCAGCCAATGACATTGCCAGGCTCTTCTTGCCACAATTCAGCTGCACCTGCTCTGGGGCTGGCGTCTCTACTATAACACAGCTGCTGCTTTCACTGCCTGTCGCAGGAGCTCTGGCCCACCTGGGTGAGTCCTGGCCTCATCTTCAGGGACATATGGGGGGCGCCTGGGGTAGCCTGGCCTGTCAGGAGGTCTGGGCTCGGTGGCAGGACCCCGCAGAGCAGGGGCTCTGTGCCAACACTGGACAAGCCATTCCCAACCTGTCTGCATGTGTAAAAATACATTATTGTTCAGCACCAGTAGTAGGGGATGCATACTATTTTCAGCAGTGCATGTGCTGTGTCACCCCAAATGTCTCAAATAAACTTCAAGTGTAGCATTGTAAACTTTATTTTACCGTTCTGTTGCAAAAACTAGTTTCCCTTTTCCCTTTTTCATTTAGAAGGGAAATCCATTTCCCTAAAGTTGCTGCTAATATTGACTTTAAGGTGATTTTCTGTAATTAGCTTAGCTTATTATAGAATGTTTTAACCTCATTTAAAAATAGAAAAAAGGTTTTTATGACCCAGAATTTGCAGGTGCTTGGAAATTACACGTTATATAAGTTTAATTATCAGAGATTCAAATCATCTTTCTTTTGATTAAGAGATTATCCTGCCACCATATGAACTTCAGAGTACTCCTAAATATCTGACTTCATTATCTCTCTGCTGTTGTTTTTTGCACAGATCATTGGAAGGAAATGCATATCCTGTTAGAGTTTGCTGTAGTAGTCATTTGTTACATTTAAAAGGTCAGATTTGTGACAGTTTTCACCTTGTATAATCATTGCAATTTCTTTGAAGCAGTGTTCAGAGGGAGGCAATATTGCATATAATCATAAGATTGAAAATTAATACATTGAAAGGGGAAGAGCCATAGACGTTATTTAGAGAACAAGTGGTTGATTTATGATTTGTTGAAACCTAAGGATTTTAGGCCTTGGCTGAAAGAATAATAATAAAAAAATAGTTTCAGTTTATTTCAGAGCCATAAGCATACAGACCAGTCCTTATCGAATCAAACCAGATAGGTCACCTGAGTCTCCCAGATCCTAAATCTTACATACACCATAACCACTACACCACACTTGTCCATACTATCTCTCTCTCAGGATTGAGGACAACTAAGGATGTTTACCAATTAAATTAAACAAGTCAGAAAGAATTATGAAGTTATTTTAAAGTACTGAAAGTAAACATATGCTATGCATTTTAATATACTTAGTTCAGGATGTTCAGTTCCAGAATTTGAATTTTGAGTTTTTTATTGCAATTAATTTTAAAGCCTGTCTTGTCTAACCTAATTTGAAAGTGGAGAATAATTGTGTGAACGTAACATGACTAAATTTATCTGGTCGCATATGGCATTAAATAGCTTCCTACACAAGCTTTTATTGTATCTGTATGGAAGTTAATTCCAATAGTGTTGTTAAGAAGGCTGAAGATGTTGAGGGGGAGTGAAGAAACTTTTATGCTGTCTTTTATTTTTGCTTCTGTGCCTATGTGTAGTTTAGCATTTCTGTGTTACATGTTTAATTTTTTTTATGGATGATTTGCTGTTTATGTAGAATCACAGTGAAATTCTGGCTATAATTTTGTTTCATCTTAATAGAAGTCCGGGAAATGTACAAGGTATATATGGAAATATCCTACCCCATGGTGTGTAATAGAAGCTTTCACTACTTTTATACCAGTTTTCCCCCAGGTAATGAAAATACTGGTGGTCCATCAACAACTGTATTAAAAGTTTGAGCTTTCCTTTTAAAAAATATTTACTGTAGAAACTGAGAGGAAGCTTGGAACGTGAAACTAAAGGGTGGGCTGAATGCACAACTAGGCCATGGGGAGATTTGGTCCTTGAGATACATTCCGTCCAAGTCCTTTTAAGGGTACAAGGGATAAAAACAGCGCCGGAAATTAAGTTCAGAAATCAATTGGAACCAGTGAAATTGGCAAAAAAGAAAAGGGGGGGGGGAGAGTTCAGACCAAATCTCTGGAATTAGTAGTCAATCCATCAATGATTTGGGGTGCTATAATTATTATGATTATGGACAGTTCAGTGAAACCATGTTTTCACACACACCCGTCAAGTCACAGCCAACTTATGGCAGCCCCATAGGGTTTTCAAGGCAAGAGACATTCAGAGGTGGTTTGCCATTGCCTGCCTCTGCGTAGTAATCCTGGTATTCCTTGCTGGTTTCCCATCCAAATACTAACCAGGGCCACCCTGCTTTGCTTCTGAGATCTGACAAGATCAGGCTATCCAGGTCAGGGTTTCTTTGGTAGCTCTGTTGAAATCAGTATACTTATTTTGCTTGACTGTGTTTGGATGGACAAAAGGTGGAAGGAAAGCTGACTTTCATTGATTCCTATGGAAGAAATAAAACTGATCATATCAGCCAGGTACTTTGGTGGCTGTTATGTGGGGAGCTGGAAACCTGCTGAAAAAATAATAAAGAAATTAATGACTGATTGGGTAAGATGTGTTCTGGAGTATTGGATATACTCCAGAACACATCTTACCCAGTCAGTCATTAATTAATCCTCACAACCTGCCTATGTACTGAACTCCAGTCAGTGATGATTTCCCATGTTTATCTTCATAACGTTCAAGAATAATTGTGGGGAAAGAATGTGCTGATGGGGGCTATATGGTCATCTTCTAGCCTTTGACCGTAGAACCGGGAGATGTCACAGAAAAAAAAGTTGGTTGACCCATAATGGAAGTGTGCATACATGGGATTGTTCTTTGCCTTAATGTTAAGGAGCTATAAAAGTAGATCTCTGCTTCTAGCTAGTTATAGAAAACACAATTATATTTCAGATATTGGGAAACAAAACACAACTGAGATAATGTTTAACTAGAGCAAACTTTAACTGTGTTGTGTGTGTGTAAAGTGCCGTCAAGTCTGTGTTACTGAAGAGAAAAGAATTAAATTGTAGATTCAATTTCATAGCCAAAAGCAAGGCAATTAAAATAATTTTTTTGTACAAAAGGCTGAGAAAGAATAAGGATGGGGAAAGAGGTTTTATAATCATCTGTTGGGCTGCAAGGGTTCCCCCCCCCTTGAGTTTTACAGCTCTTCTAGTATAGCTTAGTTCAGGTTATACCCAAAGAACGTAGTGTTGTCATTCTGGTAACTATTCCTATAAATCATGCTTTGCCAGAGATAAAATCATCTGGCTTCTTTTTTTTCTTATAAGCTTGAACATATTAATGTTAGATAAAAGAAGCCTTTTAAAACATTCAGCACCTGAGTTTTTTGCTGAAATTTCCAGGATTCTGGTGTGTCATATAACAGACATGTGGTGGATGTGGGAAAACATTACAAATACATCTACAGAGGAGTATGTTTGTCATGAGAAGGCAACATGAGAGATTGTGTCCTGTTTGCCCTAAAGTCTCCTAGGGGACATAAAAGGAAGTCTAACAGAGACAGAGGTGTCTCATTTGTTTGCTTCGAGGAGGAATGCTTATATTACATGAATTAGTCATCAAGGGAATTTGTTCAGCTTCAAAATCGAGTGCCATTAATCTTGTATGAAGAACATCTGTGAGACAGCCAGTAAGGTGTTGGAGTGTTACACTAGGATATGGGAGACCTAGGTTTAAACCCCCACTCAGCCATGAAAGCTTGATGGGTGACTTTGGGTCAGTCGCACATTCTTAGCCTAACCTGCCTCGCAGGGTTGTTGTGAGAGTAAAATGGAGGCAAGGGGAATGATGTAAGCCACGTTGGGTCCCCATTGGAAAGAAAGGTGGTGGATAAATTAAGAAAATAAATCTATGGCATCTCCAGGGCTTTTTTGTGTGTGATGGTCCTCACCGGTTCTGAGAACCAGCACCTTTTGGGGGGGCTCTCCCAAGGGAAAACAGGTGGAAATCAGCACAACCTTATATATGAATACTGGGACTTTTTTTCTTTTACAAACAAGTACAGCGTATCTCTCATTCTTCCACATGTGTTAGAAATAGTCATGGAGCTCAATAGTGAAGAATTATAATATACCATGAATCTTATTCCTACGACAAGAGAAAATAGTGCAGGGGCCAGTTACCCAACGTCATCTTTGTCCGTCCGTCTCATCCCCCAGGGCACAAATGATGTCCCAGCTCAAGGCTGGAGTTATACTTGTGTCTGGAGTGGGGACTAGTCCATGAGGCGGGAGACAAAGATGACGCTGCCATACCAGGCTGGAAAGAATTGGCCACAGCTTTATCGATTACAGGTTCCGCAGGTTTGGGTCCAGCATAGGCTGAGGAGACAGTGGCAGTTGACAGCTCAACTGCCGTCGGCACCTTCCCCAACCCGCTTGTTGGGGTAACCAAGAGAAGAGGGCTGGGATTAGGGCTGGAAGCGGTAGACACTGCTATTCCTGCCCATCACCATTCTCCTGGGGGGTGCTTTCAGTGTGTCAGCTTTGAGGTTGGCTGTCGTGCACCCTGGCCCCCCAGAGCCCCTTAAGGGGACCCCCCCTTTGATCATATAGGGAGCCCACACTGCACAACCTGCACTATATTTCCTAGCCGATGCCTAAATGTCACAGGAGGCAGGTAGCTTAACCTGCCTGGCTCCACTGGCAAACCAAAGTAACCTGTAACATATTCATCAATCCAGCTCTGAGATCCCAAGCCATTACTTTGTCTTCTGTTTTAGCGATGGGTCCAAATGGGACCCTCTCTTTGCTGAGAGTTGCTGAATGCCCAGTGCCTCTTCGGCCTACTCCTTCCAGTCTGAGCTGCGGACCAGACAGAATAGGGTTGCCAGGTCTCTCTTTGCCACCGACGGGAGGTTTTTGGGGCGGGGTTTGGGGAGTGGAAGGATGTCCGTGCCATAGAGTCCAATTGCCAAAGCAGCCATTTTCTCCAGCTGAGCTGATCTCTATCGGCTAGAGATCAGTTGTAACAGCAGGAGATCTCCAGCTAGTACTTGTAGGTTGGCAATCCTAAGAGAGAAATCTGCAGCCTTCGGGTTCTTGAGAGTTGACTGATTGATAGCCAGTGCATATTTGTTCCCCCCACCTCACCCAGTAAAAAATGATGCCCTGGCTCAAGGTTGGAGCTATACTTCTTGATATGGTAATGGTAGAACAAACAAATTAGCTTCCATCTGCATATAATTTCTCAGAGTCCTTCAGAATGCCACCATAAAAGGTTGCTGAGGACACTCCGATTCTGGATCAATTATATGGGTAGCAAGCTACAATTCATCATTTGAAGATTCTATCTGTGTGGATTTGAAAGAGTAAGCTAGTCAATATTGTAGGACATAGATAGAAGGACACAGCCATAGTACAAGTAGTTGAGATAAAAATAGGACCAAAGTGTGAAGGTTAAGATAAGTGCTGATGGAGGTAAGTACTTCACCATAATTGCTTTGAGCATGGCAGCATTAAGAACAAATAATTTTTTAATACAATAAACCATTGTTCCTTCTGATCCATTAGTAAGATTAGTGCTCAGGAGCAGAGACAGTAAAGTACCAGTTAAATGGAAATGGATATAATTATTGAAATATGTATTGCTGGTCTCATTTAAGTAGAAAGGAGAATTAAACATGTTTTAAAATAAGATCAGGATTAGAGTCTCTTGGAATAAAGTATAAATATTTTGAAGGTTTATTACCAGCTTTTTTTAAAAAAATTGCTTCTCTTTCTGACCTTGGAGGGCTTTAAGAGGGGAGTGGACATATTCATGGAGGAGAGGGGTATTCATGGCTATTAGTTAGAATGGATACTAGTCATGCTGCATACCTATTCTCTCTAGTATCAGAGGAGCATGCCTATTATTTTGGGTGCAATGGAACACAGGCAGGATGGTGCTGCTGCACTTGTCTTGTTTGTGGTTCCTAGAGGCACCTGGTTGGCCACTGTGTGAACAGACTGCTGGACTTGATGGACCTTGGTCTGATCCAGCAGGGCCTTTCTTATGTTCTTATGACCTGTTAATCCTTATGTCTTGGAGCAGCAATAAATAATTCTAAAACGTAGCAGAACCCTGACTCCCCACCCCCAAGGATACACCCTCAAATATTATACTTGTAAAGCTGATTAAAGGTGGCATATTCTTGTTGACATTGTGCATTAAAAAGCCAGAAAAAGACAGCTTCAAAACTTTTCAGGAATTGTGTTTGATAGCACTCTAGTGGAAGAGAGGTTCTCTGTTGTGGGTGTAGCCACCAAGAATACTTTTCAGTTCCCCCTTTTCAGTTTGGCACAACATATGATTATATTGTGAGGAAAACGTTTTTGCTTTTTATATACATATTTTGTGATAAAAGAAATGTAGAACTATTCTGCTAATTCAAAGCTTTAGGAAGGATGTGTAAAACTTTCGTCCTTACATTTTCAAAGATTTTTCGGCTTTGCTTCTTTAGGCTGTTGAGTATCCACAGAAAATGTGTAGAGTTTCAGAGACCCTTACTGTCCTGAACAACTTCTATGCATGGAGACTACTTGAAGGGTGTGTGTAGTCGTATCTATTAATTTTATAAGTGCAATATTACAACATTGCTCATTATTCTATCACATCTCTTCCATTCTGCAACCTTGCCTCAGAGCACAAGGACATATGCAATGTGAGAAGAGCAAAATTGGATTTTCAAGCACATGCTCATTGTTTCTCCTGGAAAGTGCCAGCTACAGTTGTGGTAGTTATAGTTGACTAGTTGTGGTTACTGTCAAATGACAAAGTGCACTGGAATGCACGTCCTTTGAAAGGAATGCAGTGCTGACAGACATCTGTTTTTAAATGCACATTTTGATGCACATTGAGCCAACGTTTATCCTCCACTCTAGTACTTTTGCATGTGTTTTACTAGATTCTGCTTGATTTTTTCCCCAGCCTATAGAAAATAAATACCGTATATACTCGGGTATAAGCCGACCCGAGTATAAGCCGACCCCCCAAATTAGAGGCCAGAAAAGGGGATTTCTTATTGACCCGCGTATAAGCTGAGGGGCAATAAGAAATTTCCTTTACCCGCAATGCTGCGCTCTAAAATGGCGGCCGCCATTTTAGAGCGCAGGGCCCCTGCCCCAGGTCGCCCTCCCGCCACCTCCCAGGCCCTCCCGACCCACCCCGACCCCAGTGCCATCCAAGGGGGGGAGGGGGAAAAGCCCCTGAACCCACTACTTACCTGGAGAGGCGGCGAAGCGGCGGCGGCGGGTCCTTCCTGGGCCGGCAGGAGGTCCCTCCAGGCCGCTGCCGGCCAGAGGAAGGTGCCCAGGCGCGTGGGCGGTAGCGGCGCGACGGGCAGGGGCCTCCCATGGCCCCTCCCGGCGGGGAAAATGCGGCGGGGGCCGGCGGGGGCCGGGGAGGGCCGGGGCAGCCTTCCTGCGGCTGCAGAGAGGCTGCCCAGGACCCCTCCCGGCGGGCGAAAATGGCGGCGGGGGCCGGGGGGGCCAGGGCAGCTTCCCTGCGGCTGCAGAGAGACTGCCCTGGCCCCCCCGGCCCCCGCCGCCATTTTCTCCCGCCAGGAGGGGCCCTGGGTAGCCTCTCTGCAGCTGCAGAGAGACTGCCCTGGCCCCCCGGCCCCCGCCACCATTTTCCCCCGCCGGGAGGGGCCCTGGGCAGCCTCTCTGCAGCCGCAGAGAGACTGCCCTGGCCCCCCGGCCCCTCCCGGCGGGGAAAATGCGGCGGGGGCCGGGGAGGGCCGGGGCAGCCTTCCTGCGGCTGCAGAGAGGCTGCCCAGGGCCCCTCCCGGCGGGGGAAAATGGCGGCGGGGGCCGGGGGGCCAGGGCAGCTTCCCTGCGGCTGCAGAGAGGCTGCCCAGCACCCCTCCCGGTGGGAGAAAATGGCGGCGGGGACCGGGGGGCCAGGGCAGCTTCCCTGCGGCTGCAGAGGGGCCTCCCATGGCCCCTCCCGGTGGGGAAAATGTGGCGGGGACCGGCGGGGCCAGGGCAGTCTCTCTGCGGCTGCAGAGAGGCTGCCCAGGGCCCCTCCCGGCGGGAGAAAATGGCGGCGGGGACCGGGGGGGCCAGGGCAGCTTCCCTGCAGCTGCAGAGAGGCTGCCCAGCGCCCCTCCCGGCGGGAGAAAATGGCGGCGGGGACCGGGGGGCCAGGGCAGCTTCCCTGCGGCTGCAGAGAGGCTGCCCAGGGCCCCTCCCGGCGGGAGAAAATGGCGGCGGGGGCCGGGGGGGCAGGGCAGCTTCCCTGCGGCTGCAGAGAGGCTGCCCAGGGCCCCTCCCGGTGGGAGAAAATGGCGGCGGGGACCGGGAGGGCCAGGGCAGCTTCCCTGCGGCTGCAGAGAGGCTGCCCAGGGCCCCTCCCGGCGGGAGAAAATGGCGGCGGGGACCGGGAGGGCCAGGGCAGCTTCCCTGCAGCTGCAGAGAGGCTGCCCAGGGCCCCTCCTTGGTGGGAGAAAATGGCGGCGGGGGCCGGGGGGGCCAGGGCAGTCTCTCTGCGGCTGCAGAGAGGCTGCCCAGGGCCCCTCCCAACGGGGGAAAATGGCGGCGGGGGCCGGGGGGCCAGGGCAGCTTCCCTGCGGCTGCAGAGAGGCTGCCCAGGGCCCCTCCCGGCGGGAGAAAATGGCAGCGCGGGCCGGGGTGGCCAGGGCAGTCTCTCTGCGGCTACAGAGAGGCTGCCCAAGACCCCTCCCGGCGGGAGAAAATGGCGGTGGCTCGGCGGCGGCGGTAAGTTCCCCCCTCCCTCCTCCCTCCTCCCCCTTCTACCGTATTGACCCGTGTATAAGCCGAGGCCGGCTTTTTCAGCCCTTTTTTTGGGCTGAAAAACTCGGCTTATACACGAGTATATACGGTAGGTAGGATACAGTTGGACATAAAGCAGGTTCAGTATGATTCTCTATATCAGCAAAGCCATAATATACATATTGATAATCAAAACCGGTGGATTACTGTGGCATCCCTGGTTGAGATGATATGTTTGATCAAATGAGTGAGGTGCTGCCATAGAGCAAAACTTGTTCTCCTTAAATATTTCATTTTGATGTTATTATTGTTTGCATTCTTTTACCCCAGTACCCGAAATAAAGATATTAGAATATGTGTGCGTGTAAAGTGCCCTCAAGTCGCAGCCAACTTATGGCAACCCCTTTTTGGGGTTTTCATGGCAAGAGACTAACAGAGGTGTTTTGCCAGTGCCTTCCTCTGCACAGCAACCCTGGTATTCCTTGGTGGTCTCCCATCCAAATACTAACCAGGGCTGACCCTGCTTAGCTTTTGAGATCTGAGAATATAGTGTGGGTTTAAATAGTTCATTAACATTAACTGATGAACATCATCAATTAATTATGCTAATATTCATTGAGGGCAGGCTGCACTAGGCAGCCTAGTCATGGCTGCCTTTTTCTGGCAAATCCACCCTGGCTCTAAGCTTGGCCAGAGGTTACCACCTGCCTTGTTTATCCATGCCTGCACATAAAGTGCTGAGAGTTGTCCAGCCCCATCCCCCTTCCCTGATGTGCAAAAAAGCCACTACCAGTTTTGGAAAGATGTTATTCACCGCAAAGGTGCTCCTTCACAAGCCCCATCCCACCGTGGTCAGTTCAGGACACACCCTCCATCACGCCCAATGGTTCAGGGTGCTCGTCACTCTTCCCTAATTATCATAAACAACCCAACTTACCCCTACCAAACAAGGTGGTTATCCTTGCTTAACATTCCTTGTCCCACCTGCCGACAATAATGTTGTGCAGGCCTTCACCTAGAACAGTTAAGTTAGCATCATAGCCCTTAGTACTCGTAAAGATCCCTTGCTGCATCCTACTTACCACTTCCTGAGTACCACTCTCTGAGGATAAAGTAGGCATTCCCTGTGTTAAGGCCAGTTGCAAAGGGCAGACAGATTGCACCCATGGTGAGATTAGCCCTGCAACCCTTCCCAGGGGTCTGCCACCTATTCTGCCTCTGAGCAACTCCATCTGCTGTTTCCATCCTCCGTATCCCCTGTGCCTTTCTCTGAAAGGCCATACTCACTAGCTGCATTACTTTGCTCTTGGGCCACACTTCTCAGAGATCGCCCAGTCAGCTTCACAGCAGAGCCTGTCTCTTCTCCCAGAGCAGTGCTCTGCTGAAGACCCCTGTCCTCTCTGCCAAGAGTTGGACAAGAACTTCCCATGTCACTGCTCAGCAAATTTGCTTCCAAGGCCGCTATGGTGTGGTGTAGTGGCTAAGAGTGGCAGACTCTAATCTGAACAGAGTTGGATTCCCCGCTTCTCCACATGAAGCCTGCTGGGTGACCTTAGGCCAGTCCCAGTTCTCTCAGAACTCTCTCAGCCCCACCTACCTCAAAAGGTGAGGTGCCAGTTGTGGGGAGAGGAAGGGATTGTGATCATAAGCTGCTTTGAGACTCCTTAAGACAGAGAAAAGTGGGGTATGAAAACCAACTCTTCTTCTTGTCGAAGAAGACAATTGCTTTGAACTATGGTTTGATGCCTTAACAGGGCAGGGAGTAGGGCTGTTGAAAATTTTTTTTGGTAAAATTTGGATTCGGCAAAATTCGGCCCATTTTTATTCGGGGAAATGCTGAAGTCCGAACTCCCCCACTTCAGGTCCGTGCAATTCGGCATGAGATCCGGAGTTTGGGGGAAAATTCGGCCGAATAAAGCCATTAAAAACACAATCGCGCCTTTCCGCAGTTCTGGGGGGAAGCATTTTTGGGGGTAGAGGTCCGAAACTTTCAGCGTAGCTTCAGAGGACCCTTCTTGCAAGACCCCCCAAGTTTTGTAAAGATTGGGTCAGGAGGGGCTGAGATATGGGCCCCGAAAGGGGTCCCCCCTCCTTAATGTGCATCTCTGACAATGGGAGTTTGCAATTAGCAGAGCTTGCCGCCCACACCCAAAGCTCCCAGCCCCGACAAACATTATAAAATTGTTTTTATATCCTGTTAATATCTTATTTGATTATACTATTTTAACTTAACTATTTACTTCCTATGGTTTTATTTTTGTTGCTGTTTTTATTGTTGTTATTATTATGTTTTAGACCTAAGACCATGAGAGAAAGTGAATTATAATTGCAATTCAACTCCAAACTCCGTAATTATTATAGCGTAATTCCTTTATTTGTTACTAACTTTATACACACACACACACACACACACACATGTACATACTTTTAAACTACCAACTATTATAAACAGCAAACCTCAACCAACACAACGCAATTAACCTAGAGTAATGATTGGCCCCACTAACATACTGCTGTAACTTAGAGAAAATGGCTGCTTTGGCAATTGGACTCTATGGCATTGAAGTACCTCCCCTCTCCAACCCCACCTTCCTCAGGCTCCACCCCCAAAATCTCCAGGTATTTCCCAACCCGGAGCTGGCAACCCTATAACCACATGACAACAAACTCATGCCCCAGCAGAACTAACTCAATGTCTCAACTTTCCAAGCAATAGATTCTAGCACACTCTTTCTACCTAGGCAACGGGAGGCAAAAGCTGGAGCACAACGGAGGAGGCATCAATATGTAGCTGCTCCTTGCTCCCGTTCCCATTGGCTGACTGCTGTGAGGATCCAAGCCAATTGTTCCTTGTGTTTTATTTTTAAAAGGGTCCGGGGCAAATTAATCTCCAACCTAACTGCCACAAAAGCCTCTTTTCTCTAAACAAGATTATGTTATGTGCATTCTAAGTGTGCATTTTTTAAAAAAAAATGTTTTTTTTTTACCATCAGAGAACTTATGAATACCTTATCAGCCACCCCTGTGAAAGCAAAAGTACAAACATTTAAAAATATTTATAAGGCTACGAATGTTGCCCATTAATGCATTTATCAAACTGCTGCAGATATTCACTTAGGGTTAAGAAAACATATTTTCCATTGAAAAAGCTAAGTGTATATTTGTTACTTGATATTTAAACATGGCACCATTCCAACAAATGTTAATTACTTGATTGTGTTTATCTCCATTGCATGCTTAGACTGTTAAAAAAAGAGAAACTCATATATAAACACCAAGTAACTAGGGACCTGCATTCAAAAATCTGACTGAAGAAGAAGAGTTGGTTTTTATATGCCTTCTTTCTCTACCACTTAAGGAAGAATCAAACCGGCTTACAATCACCTTCCCTTCCACTACTCACAACAGATAGGTGAGATAGGTGAGGCTGAGAGAGTGACTAGCCTAAGGTCACCTAGCAGGCTTTATGTGTAGGAGTGGGGAAACAAATGTAGTTCACCAGATTAGCCTCTGCTGCTCATGTATAGGAGTGGAGAATCAATGATGCTGCATATATAAAAACTAGCCTTCTGTTGTCTTTCTGGCTTAGCCTAAAGCTCTTCTGCCTCCTTCCCTAACCTACATGGTCCCTAAGCACACATACCACCCCCAAACACACTGTATTGTCAAGACCTTTTTGGATTCTCCATCCTGTCTTTCTCCTTGGCTCCTCTTTCCCTCAGTTCCCTTCACTTTCCTCCTCAGTCCACTGTATTCCTTTCTTCCACACTACAGTTGAGCTCCTGCATCTTAATTACCTTGCTTCTTAAGCCTTTCTTTAAAACTTTCAGCCTTCTTAACTTTACATGACCTCTACTGCTGTCCTACCTGCCAGCAGGTAGACATATTGTTTTAGCAACCTTTTATAAAGTTTTTTTGTTTTTGTTTTTTTGGGGGGCAGTCTAATGTTTTTTTCAGTTCCCTCATAAAAATGCACATTGTTGATTCACATGTTAGCTACTTACTGAGGCTCTACTTACATCACAGCCTCAAACTACCTGTAGTGGCCACTAGTTCTGAAACACTTGCAGGTACCTGCGTAAGGGATCATTAATACATATAAGAAGACATGACAGTGTATTAGGGTGAGAACTAGCAGTGTACTACGGTGTTATGACATATCTGAGTAATTTCAGCATACTAAAGCACATTATAGCAAAGAACTGCATCTGTTCAAGAATAGCTGATTGGATCCAAATAACTGAGTGAAGCAAAGGATTCTTGCTATTTCCACTTCTTTCTGCATCCTGTCAGTCTCCCCCAAACTACTGCTGGGGGGGATGATGCGGGATATGTCAGGGGGAGGGGAAAGTATTAAAAATCACCTCTACTTGAGTTTTTCATGAGTTCCTACTTCATTAATTTAAGACTTTGAGAAGAAGAAGAAGAAGAGTTGGTTTGTATATGCCGACTTTCTCTACCACTTAAGAGAGACTCAAACCGACTTGCAATCACCTTCCCTTCCCCTCCCCACAACAGACACCCTGTGAGGTTGGTGGGACTGAGAGAGTGTGATTAGCCCAAGGTCACCAAACTGGCTTTGTGTGTAGGAATGGGGAAACAAATCGAGTTAACCAGATTAGCCTCCGCCGCTCATGCAGAGGAGTGGGGAATCAAACCTGGTTCTCCTGATTCTCCACTGCTCCAAACCACCGCTCAAGCACAATGGATAGAGGATGAAAAATTCTCTTGTACTGCATTCCTCCCTGATATGATCCTGCACAAGTACTAAGACTCCTTTGACCCTCAGGGTTGGCTTTCAGGAGGTGCAGAGGAAGTAAGGAGGAAATAAGCTGGGGTAGATTTGTTGGCAGTATTGTGAGGTGGTGAAAGACCTCTGGTCCCTTGTCATCAACCCAACCCCCCTCTCACTGTGGAGATCCACCACCCCAATTGGATCAGACGGATTTGTATTTGACATTGTCCTAATCACCATTCCAAGGACAGTGAGACTACTATGACCATGGCTGGGATCTTTACTCCCCTTGGTTCCAACCAGACTGAAACAGACCACTATTCCCTGGATGACCCTGAATTCCCAGAGGACCCACATAAAGAGGGAGGATCCTTTGATGATACAGCTTTTGTTTAAGAACCTCCAGCCTTTGAGGACAGGGAGCTTGACTATGCCTCTGAACCCTCACCCGAGGATGTGCTAATAGAACCATCAATACATCCCCCCAGCTAAGACCTGCACACATATAATACATCCACAAGGCTTGATCTCTTGAAATTGACATGTCCTGTGCCCCTCCCAGGGCAATGGATCCAGTATTCTGGGTGATGCACCTGGGGAATACAGGTCCTGTCACCTTCCCTGTCATGGAAGGTCTACTAGAAGTCACAACTGAACCTTGTTCATGTCTGGCATTGATGCCGCCTTCTGCTAGGTGTATTGAAAATTAATTCAGAACCAAGCAGGAAGGATTCCCATTCCTCTTCCAGTACCCTAGAGCTAACTCCTTAGTCGTGGATACATCCAGGAGACGAATAAGGGCACAGCACTCTGCCCCAATAGACAAAGAGGGCCGTAAACTGGAAAGAGTTGGTTAAAAAAATCTTAGCCTTCTCCACTCTGGGACTTAAGGTTGCCAGCTACTGGTACATAATGGCCTGCTAACAACTCTTCCTGTGGGACAGTATTGCACATTATCTGAAGATGCCGCCAGATGACAAGTGCAAACTAGCAAACTTCTAGCCCTGGAAGCTTCAAAACTCTCCAAACATCAGATTTCCTCAGGAAAACATTCCACTGTGCAGCTCATGACTATCGCACTATGCTGTCACTCCTGGCTGATAGCCACTGCACTTCCCAGAGATGCACATCAGGATTGAAGATCTGCCATTTGACAGCACAGACCTCTTCAGCACTAGCACCAATGAAGTACTCAGTAAGATGAGAAAGGACAAACTTATGTCCAAAACATTGGGAATGATTCTATCCACACCTTCCAACCAGAGACTAAGACCCTACTATAAGTCATATTACTCAGCCCCTAGAGAGAGAGGACCTCTGTTGAACGTTCCTTTAGAGGCCTTCTTATACATCTCATTCTCAAATCACCTGTTCAGCAGAGAGGAGGATTCCCCACTCCTAGGGGCAAAATGAAATCCCAATAATCTAAAACCCAACAGCCCGCTCAGCAGGGTTTCTGACAACTACAGCCCATGCCCAGCAAATCTTTCAGCAGAGGAAATAAATTCCGATCATCTCACCTGGCAGGAGGTCTCACAAGACCAATGGACAATAAGCATCATGACAAAGGGTTATGCAATAGAATTTGCCTCTCTTCCAACCTATGTTCCTTGTCATCCAGCCCTCCTGTCCCATCTCCAGAACTCATGGCAGAAATTCAGGCACTACTTTACAAAGAATCAATAGTAGAAGTGCCTGCAAAACATCGACACTTGGGGTTCTATTCCAGATACTTTCTGATCAAAGAGAAAAGGGGAGGAATGAGACCTATATTAGACTTGAGAAGCATAAATAAGTTTCTGTTAATAAAAAGGTTAAGAATGTTATTGATTCCCAATGTTCTTCCTCTGTTGCATCAGGGCGCATGGTTTCTGATGATGGATTTGCTAGGTACAGACTGCCATGTGAACATAAGACCCGAACTCCAAAAATACTTCTGCTTCTAGTGTGGTTCCCATCATTTCCAATATAGGATCCTCCCCTTTGGACTAGCCACAGCTCTGACGGTACTCACCAAGTTAGCAGCAGTGGTACTAGCCTACCTACAAAGAATAGGATGCGAGATATACCCATACCTTGATGATCGGCTAATCATAGCCAACACCAAAACTGCAGGCAGACCTGCGCCTCATATTACAGGTGCTAGAAGAACTGGACTGGCCACACAAAGAAATCCCAATTAGAACCCTCACAGAAAGTCTCTTTCATAGGTGCCCCAATAGATTCAAATCTAGCCAGAGCCTTCCTTCCCCCATAAAGGGTCTTGGTTGTCAGAGTAAACATATTCCATTATCAGAAATTACGTTCACAGCCTGCCATGAAGATTCAGAGGCTGCTAGGGCTAATGGCCTCCACCAAGTCAATAGTTCCACATGCTAGGCTATGCAAATGCCCTCTTGCCACTGTGCTTCATCAGGGTTTTCAGTTCTCTCCACCACCATTAAACCAAAAGGCTAAAAATCTTGAGGCACATGCTACATTCCCTGTGATGGTGGACTCTAAATGTAAGCTTCTAGTTGGGGTCCCCTTTCATCCCCCTCTGTCAGAGATCATAGTCACTATGGATGCCTCCCTGAGAGGCTTGGGCGCCCATGTCTAACTAATATCTGCCAGTGGGACATGTACCACCCAAGAAAGGCTCTACCATGTCAATGTGCTAGAGTTCAAAGCCATTTACAATGGTCTGTCAGCACTTCATATCCATGTGTCAGGCAAAAGCATCCAGATAGCAATGGGCAAGCTGTTCACATAGCAGGGATCAACAGCAGCATAGCAGATTTCCTCAACAGCCATGAATGGCAACTAAATCATACCTACCTATCCTCAATTTTTCAATTTTGTGTGTGTGTGTGGGGGTACCAATAATAGACTTGTTTGCTACCAAGAAATGCAAATTCTTCTGTTCCCTTTTTGTATCCTTCGTAGGCCCTAATCTGGGCAAGAAACTGTCATCACCATCCACTTCCAGATGGATAGTAACTTGTATTAAACTGTGTTACAAGCTGGCACGAGTTGACTGCCGGCTGCAGCTGCACTCTCGCTCTACTTGAGTCCAATCTGCCTCAGTTGCTTTTTGACGCAGTCTATCAAATCTGCAAGGCTGCAATGTGAACATCATCTGGCAACTTTGCCAGGCATTGATCCATGGACATATTTATGCCAATAAAGGTGACTGAAATGGAAACTGATCCATGGACACAGATGCCTCGAGAGACATGGCAGTAGGAAGTGCGATCCTGCAATCGCTGTCCAACTGCGAGCTCACACCCGCCTTCCTAAGACTGGTAAATCAGTACGCTAATCTCCCATGTGGGACTGCACAGGTACCATGATACTGAAAACAGGGTTGCACTTTCCTTTAAGTGATGTACATCAAGTGTTCACCTGTGCAGTCACACATACCTCCCTCCTTCCCCCTGTGAGCGCATAACAAACCCTGATAACTTTACTTCACTCCTGCAGCAGCAAACTGAGAAGAAGACGCTCCATCCCCTCTTTATCACACTGGAAAAGGTGAGAAACAGCATGGGGGAGGGGGACAGAGCACCTCTAGGTATTCTGAGCATTAAAAAAAAATCCTCTCTGTGGCGGGTCTGCATGTGTTGCAGTACTGATGGGTGACTGCACAGGTACAGTTAAGTGCAACCCTGTTTTATTCTCTGGCTCAGTGATACAATTTGAGCCAGAGAAGAATCTGGGTCTGTAATGTTGACATTTGTATTTGACAAGTCACTGGAATTCGTATTCCAAGTTTCAGCAGCGTCTCTGTGGAATATTGACATTGTAAAGATGGTTGTGCAGTATACGGTAGGCATAAGTCCCTTGCCCACCCAGTTTCCTAGGCTGCTTCATGAGTGTCCTCTGTAGTTTCTGAATCAGAAACATGACTGGCTCAAGAGGAGCCAGGTTAATACATTTAGATGTAGTGCTGAACAAACACATTTCCCAGACCGAGACAGCTGTGTTCCCAGACACTGCGTATACCTTATTCTACAAAGATTTATCAGAATTCAGAGTAGAATTTCACTTTAAATCAACAAATCGGTACCAAGTGAGCCAAGAGGATATAGCATGTCTAAAACATTCCAACAATAGGAAATCCCTACATAGCTAGTTATTTTCAACAACTTTATTTTTGGTTGGTCCCAGAACTGGGGTATAGGTTAGTGTTTTTTTTTTTAAAGAATTTCAGTTCTTCTGCAGGCTAATGGGAAAAGCATAGTGCCTTGATAAACACATTTGCTTTTCCTCTCCTCTTCTGAGGTTTCATAACCATATATTATGGGTTTTGGAAGGGTGTGGAGCTTGGCATCTCTGTGATTATAAGATATGGTTGTTCTTATTTTACAAATTAAGTACTGCTTGAGCTGCAAGTGTGACTAAGTTTGCTAGCATTCTTTTTGGAGTACCAGTGAACTCCTAAGGACATAGTTTATAATGAAACTTTTCCTTGGGATGAATGTATCAGTGGATCTTCCTGAAGAAGTTCACTTATAAGCTTTATTTTTTCCCCTCTAGGTATTTGCATACCAATCTATGTGACATGCACTACTAGTGAAACAACTGAGCTTTTCTGGCTGAAATCTTGAAAAATGTAGCTCTCATTTCTAGCAATTATTTTAGCCCTGATGTATTAATATTGTCAAAGCATTTGTCCCAGGGGTAGGATCCATTTCCACTTAGAGAATTTCAGTTCTGCCAGGGCAAGTGGCAGCTAGTTAGTTGCAAGGTTCTTTGAGACAATTCTGTAGATGAAATCCGTAGCCAGGATCTAAGATAGCTGAAATGCAGCACATTATGCAATGAGGACAACCCTAATGGGATTTGACTGAATCTAAAGTCACAACAGAACACTCTGCTCAAGGTATGCAGGAGACAAGCAAGGACCAGGAAACAGGGAGTGGCATGAGCTTTGTGGCAGCATATCATATCTATACTGAGAACTGTGCTTCAGCAAAGTCCTGGGTATCACTGGTAGGCTTATATTCCTAGGAGAGTAATGGCTGGGGAGAACAATAGACTTCAAGAAAGAGTGAGTCCCAGGCAAGTGATGACAAGACTTCAGGTGCTTTCACACATAGTGAATAATGCACTTTCCAACCACTATAGCCATTAACGCATGGCCGCTTTCTCCCTCTTTTCTTCTGGGAATGTAGCGAATCGGTGAGGACTAAATGCACATGCTTTGCCCACGTGCACCTTCAACCCTCCCCCTTTCGCTACATCCCCGGGAGAACTCCTTCCTCTGTTATTGCGACTTAAATGTAAGGCGCACAACAGAGGAAGGAGTTCACCTGTGCATGCTAGGCGCCGGGTTGACTCCCCGCCGAGAGACTTCCGCCCCTGACAACAGCAGCTGCGGCTCCCTTCCCCTCCGGGTAGAAAGCACTGCTCGGCCCCAGTGGGGGCAGCAGCAGCAGCACCTTTTCCTTGCCCCCCAAAAGGTTGCTGGGTGGAGGTTTGTGGTGGCTGGAAGCGCATGGCCCAGTCCCCGGAAGGAGCCGACACCGCTGCTTCACCTCTGATGGTGGGGCTCCAGGCAGCAGGCTGAAGACTGCTCTGAGGTGGGCTTGAAACACCAGCTGGTGCTGGGAGGGGGGGCAGAGGAGGGCACAGGAATGGGTGGGGGTTGGGGGGGGAGAGTGGGAGAGAGATGCAATGGTCGGGAGGCGGAAAGGAGCTGCCTCCCCTGCTGCTGCCGCCGAATTTGTTTGTCCCGGTCTCTGGCCCCATACGTTCAGTTTTTTGAACGAGGGGGCCATAAAACGTGAGATGGGACAGGGGCAAACAAATTCGATTACAACCATGCGTAAATGGCCTTTCGATGCACTTTAATGACTGTTTGCAAGTGGTATTTGCCAGTACACACAGTAAAATCCAGCTACAAAGTGGATTGGAAGTGCATTTATTCGGCATGTGTGAAAACACCCCAAGTAGGTAAGTAGCTACATTAGCACAAGCATTACCCTCAAACTTTAGCTTGAGACCCTGTATACTTGAGGAAGCTCGACATTCATTGCCTGTTTTAAGTACCAGGTTTATTGAGTGACATATAACTTGTGATCAGAGCCATATTATCAGGCAGTGTTCATCAGCATGCTCCCATTAAGATCAGGGGAGCTGTGCCCATTTGCACTGCTGACTGCCTACACTACTGTAGATCTTTCAGTTTTGGTTAAGACCGGCACCTTTTCCACACTTACGTCTTTTGGCTAGTTTTCTCCGCAGTGAGATCATAAGCTGCAGCTCCAAGTTGGTTGCCATTGCTCCCCACTGGAGAGTTTTCCTGCGAAACTTAAAATCGGATCTGTGTGTGTGAAGGGTATTGACACTTGGGAAAACATTTACAAACACCAACAGTACATATGCAAATAGGAAAAAAGTAACCTTTCACCAGAGAGATGAAGGAGAGTCAACCAAACCCCCCTTCTCCAACTGCAAACTCTGGGGCGATTTCAAAACGTTCATCCACCTATTTGAAGAAGACAAAACAGGACCATCCCAACCTTTTTTTTTTTTCAGATTGAAAGTGCAGATGTAGTTTTTAACTATGAGAGGTTTGATGTCAACAGACACCAGCGAAATAGCGTTATTGTAGTGTGTGTGCAAGTGTGTGTTTTTAATTAAGTCAGGGATTTTTAATGTATCATCGACGGGCAATTTGGAGCAAGGTGGGGAGGGTGGAGGGTGGATGTAAGGTGCAAGGAAGCAGGGTCTTGTCAGACAACAAGGACAGGCATCTGTGGGAAGCGGGGGTGGAGCATCAGCGTGACGATGTGGTGATGCTCAGAAATGGGCAGAACAGAATGAAAATCTTCTTTTCCCAGTTTTTCCCTCCCCCTTTTCCTTTTTAATTCTGTACCCTAAAAATCCAATAAAAATTTATAAGAAAGAAAGAAAGAACGAAAGAAAGAAAAGAAGGAAGGAAGGAAGGAAGGAAGGAAGGAAGGAAGGAAGGAAGAAATGCGCAGAACAAAGTAACCACAAATTAAGGAACTCCACAGTAAAAATCAAGCGAGTGGAAATTAACCAAAAAAAAGGAGAAAAAGAAAGAAAAAGAAAAACTTTGCTCAAAAAGCATGTCCCAAAAAAGCAGGGAATCCATCCCCTTTCCCCAATCATGCAGCAAAAGCAGCCACTTTGAGTCTGGATATCCGAACAAAGTGTGAAGATTTAAAGGGCTGGACTCGCAGAAAATACCATGTGTGGATAAACTCCTGGTTTCTTTGTACAGGAAGGCCTCTTTGCATGAGTGGATGCTATCAAATGAGAAGCTTATCTTTTGATAAGTGTGCCTTCATTGATGTGCTGATAAGGCTGTCCATGACAACAGAGCTATGATAGTCATTTCCTAGACTAGTTATCTTGTGATCAGGCTGCTTGAATTGGCTTTATGCTTTGTGCTGTTTTAGATGCAAAGGGAATTGCTTGAACTGCTGTTTTCCAGTGACTGCTGCAATATGGAACAAAATATCATGAAATCGAAAGTTACCAACATGCATATTAACGAAGTACCTTGAAACCCTCAAAAGAATGGTATCATGTACCATGCCAGACTAAACTGTGATGCAGCGAACCTCACCAAAAAGCCTTAGCTGGAGTGACTCCTTGTCATTATAGCAAACTGGCTTATGCAGATGGAAGTTAGTGATATGTGAAGGATCATTATGCTGTGTCAAATTTCATTTGAAAGACCATAAGTATACCTTTTCATAAGAAAAGCAAACTACTTCACCATCCTAGGGAAAGACATAAATCATGTATTTTTATCACTTCAAAAGGCCACAAAAAAGACAAGCTCTAATATTTCAAATGCGACAAGCAATCTACACACATGAATCACAATTTGAGTTCCATAGCAGCCAAACTGATGTATACCCACTGTGTGGTTTATGGATAGTTCTGTAACAATGTTAAATGGAAATCTGGAGCCTTTTGTCTTGGGCATCCAATCTTATACATTTTTTACACAGAAATGAAGTCAGTACCAGTAGCTCTCATCCTTTGGCCTGAACATATCCTAGCAAAATTATTTTGCTGAATGGAAGCCCCTTTACCATTCCTTTGGAAAAGGGCATGATAAAGCTGAAGGAGAGGAGCATATGAATGCTAAAACCAAAAGCTAAAAATTACAAGTCTGGATATCACTGAATGGTTTAGGGAACAATCCTAAGAAGGTCTACTCAAAAGCAAGCCCTACTTTATTCAATGGGGTTTACTCTTAGGACTGCAGGCTTAGTTTACCATTTTGGAGCCAAACCAAACTCGGTGGCCGTGGCTAAACTGAACTCATCAGATCTCAAAAGCTAAGCAGGATCAGCCCTGGTTAGTAATTGAATGGGAGACTGCCAAGGAATGCCAGGGTTGTTGTGCAGAGGAAGCCACTGGCAAACCACCTCTGTAAATCTCTTGCCTTGAAAACCCTATGGGGTTGCCCTAAGTCAGTGGTGACTTGACTGCACTTTATACACACACTTCCCTTCTATGCATTTGCATAACTTGAAGTGTTCCACAGAAACTTTCCCAATGAAATTTTCAATGCTACTAATACTTAGAAAACTCTTCATCTGTACTGAGTGGAAATGCCAGTTAAGTTGTTTCCTTAAGCTTTTTAGTATCCACATTTCTTTATTACGGGGATGGTTTTGTCTTGGAAAGGTAAGGTAAAGGTCCCCTGTGCAAGCACCGGGTCATTCCTGACCCGTGGGGTGACGTCACATCCCGACGTTTCCTAGGCAGACTTTGTTTACGGGGTGGTTTGCCAGTGTCTTCCCCAGTCATCTTCCCTTTACCCCCAGCAAGCTTGTGAAAGCAAAGCACAAATACTGCACCTTGTCAGATGATTTTTTTAAAAACTAATCCTGAAAATTTTCCTTTCTTTTATGCTTTTATGCTTAACTACGTGATTAAACAAACCCCTTTCAGAGCAATGAAACAAAAGCTCCCCCCTAAAAGATAGTAAATGTAGCAGTGTGTGAACACATACTGACACCCAAGTATATCCTTTATGATTCTAGAACAACCTAGTGTGATAGAGAAGGAGCATTACTTTGGTTTTTTCTTTCTTTTTTGACAGTTTATACACATTCTTCAGGAGAATCATAATCAGAATAGCAAAGATAAAAGGCCTGGATAGTTGAGGTATTTGTAATAGGATAGAGACTTTTGCCTCCAAGCTATCATTTCAAATTCAGTCTAGACCACTTACTGATCAAGCGCCCCTGTCAGTTGACAGCTGCTTGGTAGTGAATTCAAAGAGATTTCATTAGTGTTCATAGCTACTTGCTTATTGGATAATGTAATGGATATCCATCTCATAGAAGTTTTTTTTATTATTACTGATGGTGTACTTTCTACTCCAAACACAGGTACAGGATCACATAAAAGCAACCCCCCTTTTTTGTTCTATAAGTACATGATGAGAGAACAAATCATGAACAGTTCTGGTGTCCTTACTTTACCTGTTCAGTTTCACTTGTCACTTTCTAAGTTTCTGAGACCTTTGTCTTCCATGTAATGATCAATATTATTGAATATATAACAGGACTGTAGGTCTTAACTGTTACACTGGTACAATTAGGAATAATAAAATTGAGACTGGTGGAGATATGTTATATAAATGGGATATACAAGGAAAGTCAACCACAGCTGGAAAATAAACTCATTTTGTACCACAGAAACCATCTGTAGTATGTATTATCTGTATTTCATAAATTCTAAAGCAAGGTTTCTTAAATTTCATCCCCAACTGTCCTTATCTCCCCCCCCCCCAGTAACTAAAATAAAATAGATACAGATGGGCCACCTGACAAAGGCCTGGCGAGAGAGGGAAGAAGATCAAAGAGAAATTGAGGGAGTATGCTTTAAGATGCCATTGGGAAAAGGGGGCTGAGAGAAGCACTTAGCATGTATAAAATATAAAGGCTTTTACAGAGCCAAAAAACCACTGCAAATAATTTGACAGTTTACACCTCTCCCTTCACTAATTAGGGGTGAGTTAGCAGAGACATTTTTACTATTCTGTGACAGCAGCAGTTGAGGACTTGCATGCATAGAACAGTCATCACAGATTAGGCACCACAGGGAGAGCCTTGCCCACAATACTGTGGAGTGAAAGGCCTTACTCACAGACTGCTAACAAAACCAAGTCAAGAGACATAAGATATCATTATCAAGTAGGGTTGCCAACCTTGAGGTGGTGGCTGGAGATCTCCCGCAATTACAACTGATCTCCAGGTGACAGAGATCAGTTCCCGTGGAGAAAATGGCCACTTTGGCAATTTGCCTCTATGGCATTTAAGTCCCTTCGCTCTCCTCCTCAGGCTCCACCCCCAAAATCTCCAGGTATTTCCCAACCTGATCTGGCAACCCTATTATCAAGTGATATACATTTTTGTGTGTAGCAGGCCTAAATCCCTTTTCTCTTTTTTGGTAGTGTAGTATATAATGCGTTTAAGCCCCTCCACTCATTTTTGGAGAGGAAGTTTGGGCCATCCAGTGAAAATCAACTGCTAGTCACTTCTCTGTAAAGGCAAACTTTTCAGTATCACAGTCAAATTACAGCATTGAACACATGAAGCTGCCTTATACTGAATCAGACCCTTGGTCCATCAAAGTCAGTATTGTCTACTTAGGTGGGCAGGGGCTCTCCAGGGTCTCAGGCAGAGGGCCTTTCACATCACCTACTTGCCTAGTCCCTTTAGCTGGAGATGCTGGGGATTGAACCTGGGACCTTCTGCATGCCAAGCAGATGCTGTACCACTGAGGCATGGCCCCTCCCTGGGGCTGTTAATTACAAACTGACTGGCTAGTCCACCAGGTATAAATTACACAATGAAGGCAGGAGCTGAAGTAGAAAGAGTATGAGTCCCAACATAAAGCAACAGAACTAATAGTTACACATACTGGATGGTGAGAGAGGTCAGAAGGTCAAACACACATGCAAATGGTTTAAGTGAAAACAGTTACTGTTACAAGGTTATAGTTTGATCAAACATATTAAGATCTAACATTTAGCATTTAAAACAAATATGGAAATCTTTTCCAGAATTTAATATAAAGCTGTAAAATGGTTCTGAGGTCAGCTATAATTACCAATTAGTTGAACAAAAAGAATTTATGGTTGGTTTTTTGTTGTTGCTGAGTATCAGGTATATCTGGAGAGTTGTGGCTCCGCTCCCCTTAGGGAAATCTGTCTATGGCTTTTAGTGTTTTAGAGGTATGACTCAGCAAAGGAAACATGTTGACACAGTCAACAATTATGTGAAGAATTAATATTTCAAATGCAAATGGTAAGAAAAAGAAATCCATTTTACATCTGCCCTTCTCAGTGCATGGTTGAGGCAGAGAGTCCCTAAATCCCAAGTGGTGTCTGTGTATTCCTTACCTGGTTAAAATATTTAGATTGAGGGGTAGTGTGTCGTGCATCACTAAAGATCTGAGGAAACCCCTCTAAGAAATGTTGATAGTCTTATCAAAACTCTTTTGCCTTATGTAAAAATTACTCCGATATTTTGCCTGTGAAAGAACCTTCAAGGTTTGTCTCATATTTTTTCTTTAGGTGAAAATTAGGGCAATGCTAAATACTACTGGTGCAAGCGTGCTGTTCTGTTATGTAAAATGAAAGCTAGCTCTCTATCTCTCAGTAAAATAAACAGTTGTGAATAGGGTTGCCAAGTGCCAGGTGGTGGCGGGCAAAGCCCCGCCAATCCACCTGGCTGCCCGCTGACCAGCTGAGGGTCGGCGGGCAACGCATGCACACGAGTCTGCCTGTGGCGACACGTCACTTCTGGTTGACACCCGGAAGCACCGCATTGCAAGGGGCCGGTTACCATTCAAACTCCCAGTTTGCAGCACTTCCAGGCGTGCATGAACCCTCACACACACCTCCACTCCAAAAACCTCCCGCCGAAGGAGAAGGGGGACCTGGAAAGCCTAGTTGTGAAGGTTTACTTAATTGATGGGGAAAGTGGGCAGTTGGATTTTCTGAGTAATGAACATGTGAATCTCATCCATTTGTCTGAAAAAAATTGGAAGAGGGAGCATTTCAGAGAGCTTGAACAGAGAACTAAAAAAAAACTTTTGAAAAAAAAGTGTGTTTGGGTCTTAATTGAGTAATTTAATATTTTTTTGTTTTCATGCATGGGAATTTCATTTGAACAGTCCAGATAGCAGTCATACTGTAATATGTTATTAATATATATCTTGCCTCTACAGTGTAAGAAAACTCCTTCATAGCAGCACTGTGTAGATAATTTCTGAGAGTAGGCTAACCGTACCTTAATTACATTTTTAGGGAGTAATGGTGAAGTGCATATGTTCAAAGGTAATAGCAGCTTTTGGGGATTTTGGTTAGATATTTATATGTGCTTTTTCACATTCCATTATTGTACCACTGTAGGTATACAGCTGCGCAGCTGATTGCAATTTCACAGAGTATTTTTCTTCCCTCAGATATTGATGAGTGCGCTGCTAAGATGCATTATTGTCATGCCAACACAGTATGCGTGAACCTGCCTGGATCATATCGCTGTGACTGTGTCCCAGGATATATCCGCATTGATGATTTCTCATGTACAGGTAAGATCTTCTTGTGATGCTAGTCACACCATGCTATGTTAGTAATAATCAATGGTGATCAGTTGGAAGGAAGTAAATATTTGTATCTCAGGCAATCAGGCAAGGCAAGTTTCTTCCGTAAGATTTTTTTTCAGGATCTTGCTAATATTGGTGGTATCTTACCACTTGGTTCAGCTAAGGGCAGTGGTATCGTACCACTTGGTTCAGCTAAGGGCAACACATTCCAGCAGTGTAAGCATTGTCCCACAGAACAACCTCTTCTACAGGAAGGATGCACTTTGTGCTGATGGAACACACTGCTTTAACTGTAGAAAAGAGTAGGAGTCCAGTAGCACCTTAAAGACTATCAAAATTTCTGGTAGGGTATGAGCTCATACCCTGCCAGAAATTTTGATAGTCTTTAAGGTGCTACTGGTCTCCTACTCTTTTGTACTCCTAGTAATAGACTAACACGACTACCCATCGTGATCTAACTGCTTTAACATTGATGTAGTATCAGTGGAAATGTACCAGAAAACTACACCATGACTAGGTCAATGAAATATATGGATAAATTAAACATAAGTGAAATTTACAGTTTCATTTTGTTTGAGGTACATATTCAGTTGTATCCTTAATATTAATCAAGATCGCTTTCTGTTCTGGATGTGGAGGGTCTATGAGATTCCGCTGGCATAAGATGCAGGATTTGTGATTTCACCTTCTTTTGTTTCCTCACTTCAGCAACCAATGTTGCATTTATTTATTTGGCCACATGGGTTTCTCAGTGTCTACCACGGCATTCTTGGTACTCAAAAGTTGTTTATGCATGGGAGTTTTACCTGAGGTTCGTTGCTTGCTGGACCCACACTTTCCTGTTGGGAATCTATGCACCAGCAGTTTCCCAACTCAAATCAAGTCCCCGCCCCATTAAATGTGGCTTTGTAATTGGCTTACTTTGTAGTGCTTACTGTGAGAGAAAAGCCCTCCCCCCCACTAAAACCCAATGGCAGCATAAAAAGCATTTTAAGAACAAAAAAACAAAAAACGGCACAATCTGAAAGGGGAGGGGGAGAAATCCAAGCCTAATTTTTAAGAAGCCTTTCTTCTGCTCAGAAAGAGCTCCCAGGAAGCATTTGAGTCCCCACCTCTTTACACCCTGCTTTGTAATTGGCTGTGAAAGAGAGCAAGCTTCCATGTCCTGCATTTTGCCTTATGGATGAGGATTTCACCTGGGCTGAGCTCAGGGGAGATGGAAGAATGGGTTAACAGATGAATGGGAAGTCCTGGGATTTGTGAGGGCTGGCAGTGAGGTCATCTCTAATGGACGGAAAACTCATGCAGAACTCCAAGGAACAACTGAGACAGACCGGGGTGAATGTGAGTGAAAGTACCCATGCATAAATGACCAAAGATTAACTCCTGGGACAAGAGGAAGGTGAAAAGATCTGCCTCCACCGGTACCTTTTGAAGATGGTGCATAGGATCCAACCTAGACAGTTTTGGACAGTTAATAATGCTCCAGTAATGTCTGGAGAGCTCTTTAATTGGGTCAAAAACAATATCATTCAGTATATTTCTAGAGGTGGAAGAGTTTATGTATGAGCACTTGATACTGTTATTTATAACAACTGTGTAGCCATTTTCTTAGCTTACATTTAAATTTGCTGAGCGCTGAGAGGCAAAATGTATTTTCTCTACATAGATAGGCATGAATTTACAACCAGATGTGTTTGGACTTTTCCAGAGATCAGCATCTCATTACATGATGATATTGTGTAAATGGCGTGAATTTTGTTTGATGCTGATTCAGGGTTTGTGAATTTAGCAGATGCTGCATTCCTAAAGCTGTGTTCACAGGCTCCTCCCCCCCCTGCTTCGCTGCCTTTGGGATCAGTGCTGTTATCTCTTCCAGTGGCAAGGCGCTGGAGGGGGGAAATGGGTGCTTGAAGGGTACCCAGAATCTCCTTTTCTTTCTCCCCACTCATGAGATGAGCAGAAGCAGAAACATCAATTACCAACCCCTGCTCCTGGATTCAGGACTAGTGTGGGAGTGTTACCCACATTGGTGCCCATGTCAGGCCTATCATGTGTATATGTGTAGAACCACACACGTTTTCTGGGGCAATTAGATGGGACTGTTCCAGTTTGTTGTATGCATGGATCCCTTAGAAAAATGTATGAGAAAAAGTCTCAAATAAGAAGATCTTTATTTCCTTATCAAGATACAGAGCTAGAATAGGAAATTCAAAGGAGAACAAAAGCATAAACCAACACTGTGTTATAGTAACAGAACCTTACCTATGCTGCCCTTGGAGGTTGCCTAATTGGGATGCACATGGGAATCTAAGTGAAAATAAAGGGATAAAGGAAAAATCATACAAAGCTTGTTTTGAAGAGAAGCATCTAATGCAAGTGGTCCAGGGTAGGATGGGGGGAAAGCTGATTTGAGATAGGGGTTCCCAGGGTGGAAGGAGGTACAAAATAGAAACCAACCACTGAGGTGTTAGTATTTGGATGGGAGACCACCAAGGAAGTCCAGGGTTGCTATACAGAGGAAGGCACTGGCAAACCACCTCTGTTCGTCTCTTGCCATGAAAACCCCAAAAAGGGGTCGCCATAAGTCGGTTGCGACTTGATGGCACTTTACACACACACACACAGAAAGATCTGTATTGCCCGTTCACAGTCACTGGATTTAAGTATCCTCAGATTTGGCTGACTTCACTATAAGTATATAGATACATGTAGTCTTCACTGATTTGCTATTGATCTTTTCCTTCCAACTAGACATTATCATTAGATAATTGAACAAGATAGAAATCAATGTTTTGGTGATTTTTTGCAAGAGTATGAAACAAAAATATGCAAATATGCAGCAATGCTCAGCTATCCATTTACCGTATTTTTCGCTCCATAAGACGCACTTTTTTCCTTCTCAAAAGTGAGGGGAAATGTGGGTGCGTCTTATAGAGCGAATGTGCGCACAGAGCCGGCTGGGCGCGCTGGGAGGCAGCCGGGGAAAGCTGCCTCGCGCCGTTCCAGCGCGCCCAGCCGGCTCTGTGCGCCCGCCCAGCCCGCTCTGTGCGCTTGCTCGCCTCCCAGCTGGGAAGCGGAGGGGGGGCGGCTTGGCGCGCCCGCCCACCTCCTCCCCGCCCGCTCTGAGCGCTTGGCGCGCCTCTCCCGCCCGGCTCCTCCCAGCTCGCTCTGAGCTCTTGGAGCGCCCGCCCGCCTCCTCCCCACCCGCTCTGAGCGCTTGGCGTGCCCGCGCCCTGCCCGCGTTTTTAGAGGAGGAAAACAAGATTTTTTCTTGTTTTCCTCCTCTAAAAACTAGGTGCGTCTTATGGAGCGGTGCGTCCTATGGAGCGAAAAATACGGTATGTTGCATGTGATCCCAGTGAAAAAGGAAGAGATAATTGAATAAGTCAGATCACAAATTTTCTGTTCAGTGGTCATTACTTATTAAACTGATATATTTTCCTGCAGCATTTTAGAGTAACAACACAATTGGAGTTCAAAGTTGACATTAAAAATAAATCATGTTTACATTGTTACTATTTATCTAGCAATAATGAGTGTTCATTCTCATAAATACATTTCAGTTAGGTTCTTCTGTAGTTCAAGGAGAGAATTTTCTTACTAGTATTTTGCAGTAAGCAATAACAACATAAACAACAACAACAATAATAATAAAGCAAAAAACCTTTGAATTTTCACCCCGTGCTATATTTTTTTTAATTATTACTTTACATTATCTAAAACTACTAAACAGTGATAAAACTCTGGAAATCCATGACTTTTGGGGTAGTTTATCAACAACATGAGCATGCTCTAAAGCTCTTCACACAGAAACGTTTTGTTGCCTCCTATAAAAAGAGACACTGTACATGTGCCTAGGGATTTATAAGCATTAGTCTGTTTATATAGATAAAAAAGAGCAAAATAGATAAACCCTGATGTGCATGAGAGCCATGTACATATCTAATCCCATATTTGCACATTAGAGGCACTGCATTATGGCCTAGGAGGTTTGGCTGTAGACCAGGTCAGTGGTACACAGTTGGGAACTCGGTAATTGCAACTTATTATTTATTTATTATTATTCTTATATCCGGCTCTGCCCAGCAAAACTGGGCTCATATACTTATACGTTTCACCCTAGATTTTGATTGCTGCAAAAATGCAGATGACTTGAAAAGGAAGTACTTTTTACCTTTACTGCTTAGAAAATTAGTGTCATTGTTGTAGCTCACTGATACTACATTTTTTTTATTTTAAAAAGCACAGTCCCAGATTTCACACCATCTTTGAGTTTTTATGTTTGTATTATTATTTAATTCAGAAATACCTCAATAGTCAATGTATCTTTAAGCTGTACCTGCCTGCTGCCTGGAGCCACACGATCACAGAGCTATCCTTTTTGGCGGCTTCTTGGGGGCACTAGATCTATCATCATCTGATGGCACTACTAATCCATAGGTGACCTGAAAGAAGACAGTAAAGTCAGCTGGCCACGGATGGGCAGGTGATGACAGTGGTGACTGAAGCAAAGAGCCAAGAATGAGACCAGAGTGCCTTGGGTGGGAGTGAGGGGAAACAGGGTATGAGAAGCCAAGGAGCATGGTCAGAGTATCATCCAGAGCTCTGAATCTTATCGAGGCAGTAAAATTCCAATGAAAGAGTGACTCAGCTACCTGATATCAGGAAGATGTCAACTGTGAAAACCCTGCCCAAATTGGTTGAGGTGGAACTTTAAAAAAGAAATGAAGTAAATTATAAATAAAGGAAGATGTGACTGCACCTTAATAGTTTGTCTCTATTCTTCCTTTAAAAGGTATGATTGACTTAAGACTTTCCCATGGTCGATAATTTTAACAATGCAGTATTTGGGTTAGTCTGCTTCAGAGCCATCATGGTATAGTGGTTAAGCGGCGGTGTCTGGAAAGCCAGCAGATACAAGGGCCAGAGGCAGATAGCGTAATCAGGAAACCAGTCCGAGGTCAGGCACCATGCTGCTCAAGTCCAATTCCTAGGCATCCGTACTGGAGGGGCAATCCAAATTCAAGGTCAGGTTCAGTTCCAAGGTCAGGGTAACAGAAGTCCAGAGAAATCCAGAGACTCACAGAAGCACGAGGTGGCTGCGAATGGACGAGTTGCTACCAGACGGCGCTGAGCTCATTGCTGCCTAAACAGGCCCTATCTTAATGCAGACCAGCTGTTGCTCATTAGGCCATTCAGGCATTCCCGGCCTCATCACTGCTGAGTGCTCTATGCTGGGCCTGTAACCTCACACTTTTTCGACGGCTTTCTAACTCCGCCCTGATCTTTCGACGCCTCTGTTCAAGTGGTCTTGTTGACCCTCCAGGTGATGCCACCTGTGGCTGAACCCCCGACACAGCCAGTTCACCTGAGCTAGCAGACTGCAGACCCGGTGAGACCACCTCTGTCTGTGCCTCCTCTTCACTCCTTTCACTGGCTTCTATCTGCTGTGGCTGCTCCTCTGTCCTCTCCCTTCCAGCTTCCTCTAGTTCCTCTTCACCTAAGGAAGTGTCAGCAGGCTGACTCATGACAGGAAGACTCTAATCTGGAGAACCAGGTTTGACTCCCCACTCCTCCAGATGAAGCCTGTTGGATGACCTCGGGCTAGTCACAGTTCTCTCAGAACTCTCTCAGCCTCACCTACCTCACAAGGTGCCTGTTGTGGGTGTGGGGGAGAGGGAAGGCGATTGGAAGCTGCTTTGAGACTCCTTACAGTAGAGAAAAGCGAGGTATCATAACCAACACTACTTCTTCATTTCCCAAAAATACAGATTTGTCATAGAAATGTATTTTTTAATGCTTTATAGGAATATTTTAGGGCACCATGCACATTATGATGATGATTTATAACATGTCCAGGTAATTAAGCTAAACGGCGTTTGTATGTCAGTATTTTATTTGTGCAGTGTTCCCACATTTTCTGCCTTTTGTTGTTCTGGAGAAAAATCACTGTGTGCTCTGTATTGCATGTCAGGACAAATAAACAGCAACCGAAATAAGTGCAAAGTGGGAATATAGGAAGGGGATAGTCTGATCCAGATATAGTGCCTCAGTCCAGCTACAGCTATGTCAATGCTAAATCTGTCTTTCACACACATCTCGCTGGCTCGGTCCAGCAGCAGCAGGTAGTGGGTGGTAGTTTTGACAAGCTGCATTGGGGGGAAACAGCTGGGGGGTAGACTTAGATTCTCTTCTTCCTTCTGCACATTTTATCAACATTACTGCTGACTACCTGGGCTATGCATTTGCTGCAGTTACACATGTAGTAGGATTGGGAAGTTTTATTTTTTAAGTGTCTTCTTGAATAGATGGCTTTTTCTTTGGAGTATTGTGATCCTGGATCAGAGTTGCCTTGTTTCAAAACACCAGAGCAGCTCTAAAGAAAACTATTTAATTACAGATGGCTTTTGTCTCTGTACTTAACAACCGTTCACTTCACCTTCCAATGCAAAATTTAAAGGAACGTTTTCAGGTTAACAGGCATAATTCACAGGCATCTGGTAACTAGATTTTATTTCAGTTCTTGTTGGTCTAAGCCAGACCTTTTCCGCACATCGAGTTACTTCTGATTTTCTTGGGAGTTGATCCACAAGCATTGGAATTGGTTCGGGCAGGGTTCTGCGTCTTCCCCCCTGTGCATTTTTACAGTTGTGGAATCATTTATTTTCTACCACACGTTATTTAAATTATACGGATTTTCAAAGGAGGGTTCTGTTTTCATCGGTGTCATTGTTGATGATGTCAGAGCACTCCCTTACTTTTTTTAAAAAAGGCCGTAAAATATCGATATAATGCTGTATTGTTGTAACAATAGTTTAAGCAAGTTCTCTGTATTCCCAGCTTTAATTTAAAAACACGGTAAGTCTCTATCCTTTTCGTTTGTGGAGATATGCCTTTTTCCACGAGGGAAAGAGATACTTACTTTTTAAAAAACGACTGCTGGGAATTCAGAGAACCTGCTTAAACTATCATTACAATACTACAGTGCTATACTGATACTTTAGGGCCTTTAAAACTGAAATCAATCATCTTGGGGGGGAGATGAAGTGGTTTAATGATGACGACAGTCCAGTCATTGAAAAGTGGACTGGAGGTGGGTGGGACAAAGAAAACCAATAGAAACATTATGCAATGCATAATGCATAGGAAAAAGTTGACTCAAAACCGGCTTCTAGAAAAACGCTGGAGTAAAGAGGTCTCAAAAGAGTCAAAAAAACCTGGGGGTGGGGAGACGAAAAAAGAGAAGAAGTGACAACTAAAGGCACAAAAATGCATGCGGAAATCAGGGGATAAACCAAAGCAGTATGAGGCCAGAACCAATTAAAAAAAAAAAAAAACATGTGGAAAAGCCCCCAGTGTAAACTGTTGGAATAAAATTTGCCCTTGTTTTTTGCAAAGAAAAACTGATGTAGGGAAACACTGGTGGTGAATTCATTTTGTTGGGCTTCACTGGAAAATATTTACTTCAACAGAGATATGATTGGAGTAGAAGAATAACCTCCAATACCAATAACATTAGTGATTAATACTAATAGATTTTCTCCCTTATAGTTCCATTGGTTTTGAATATCTTGGGTTCAAAAGCTACTTTTTGCTGTTGTCAAAAACTAAAACAACATATTTATAAACAAACAAAACCTGTGTGAATTACTCAGCATGGAAGGAAGGGGGCAGGAATCTGCTCAAACATTCTACCTCATGGAAAGAATATATATGGCCATTAGGGAATTGTGAAGCACACTACAAACAGATTTAGAGGGACCTTGGGGTTGTCAACTCCAGGCTGTGAAATTCCTGGAGATGTGGGGGTAGAGTCTGGGGAGTGCCCAGTTTGGGAAAGTGAGGGACCTCAGCAGGGTATAATACCATAGATTTCCACCTCGAAAGCAGCCATTTTCTCCAGGGGAACTGATCTCTTTAGTCTGAAGATCAGGCCTTATCCAGAGGTTGGCAACCTGAGGGAGCAGTAACATTTTACTTCTTCCAAATACATTGGAATTTGGCTTGGGGTAGTAAATACACACCAGAATACAACTATGATAAGTTTTTCACTGATTCCCCCCCCCCCCCCCCGGTTATCTATAAAATCTAAAATTACTTAACTGCCCATGGTTCCTTCATGAACTCTGGTTAGGGTTCTATGCAGTTTTCTTTCTTTTATAACAACTTTCTTCAAAATTACTTGGATGTTTGTCTAAATAAGAGCCTCTAAATTTATTTCAAAAATCCCTTTGGGTGGAATTCAGTGGCAACTCTATCTCTGGCCAAGCTAGTTTTGCAATCCTGTCGCAATATGGCACTTCAGGGGGCAAACCCAGAAGTGACATAATTGTGTCGCACGCAGCCACACACACGTGCAATCACCACTCTGAGGAGCCCTAGGATAATGAATGATTTTGTTTAGTGGCCACATTATGCTTGAAAAGTGAACTAGAAATTGAATCTGGAGCAGACTGGATCCCTGAGCTTAAGAACGCAATGATGACACCATTGACATGGTTCAGGCCTAACACCATCTGACTCCATGCCCTGTCCACTTTCCCAGCTGTACCAAGGTAAGAGTTGACAGCTGGTAGAGGCAAGTAAGCAGAGATATGGCAGAGGCAAGTGTGTATTGATGAACTGTGCTGATGGACCTCCACGCTGCTCTTTCATTGCTCATCCTTGGTTTCTTGCCCTTTCTTGGTGTGGTGTTCTACAAACTGCTGAATGCCAGGAAAACAGGAACATGGCTTTGCTACACAGAGATGCGCCAAAGTATGTTAAACAATTTGAATCTGGGATTTGATGTGAAACTGTAGTTGACCGTGAAAACACATTTATTGCGTTTGAGGCAAGATTTTAGTGAACAGAGCACAAAATTTCAGAGACCCATAGAATTCAGGGATTTTTTGTATGTATCGTTTCATTTACCACAAGGTACAGGAAAATGATGTGTCTTTTCAGAAGATCTGGAGATTTAATATGTTATATGGGTGTCTGCTTCACCTTCAAGGGCTTTTGAAAAGGGCTTATATGAAGATACAACATGTGCAGCATGTATGGTATCAATTAACTGCAGATTCTAGCCCTGTATTTTTGATAAGAAAATCATGATTAAATTTTTTCATACACATGGAAATACATGCCTGTAATTAATTTTGTGTTTTTATGTGGCTGAATATTTCATGGATAGGGTATTGACTGAAGCAAAGGTATTTTTTAAAAAACCATTATTGACTCCTGAGTATCAATTACTGTAGAATTGATCAAAAAACATGTTTCTGAGTATCCTTAGATGGATATAGCAACAAACTGGATTCTGCTTGTCCAATGGTGAATAACTCATTTGTGCTTGACAACCTATAACAATGTGGTTTTTATCCTAACACTGCTGAATTTTTATGATGTTTGATTTTTCATTTGAATATTGCCATTTCAGAAACAGTAAAGTTCCCTCCAAAAAACAAGCTGTTCCTTGTGGAAAATCCCTTTTTGTGATGAACAATGGCAGATCCTAGTTAGGATGCTTAATTATCTCATTTCGCACTCCAGTTCCCATAATTCTCTGCCTTTTTTGGATTTGGTATTGACAAATTTCATCATGCTTCAGTTCTTTCAGTGTAATAATCTGTTCCTGCAGTAGTACTCAGCAAGAAAGTGTTACCAAAAAGCATGCAAAGATATTACCGGTTTTACTTCAGAGAGCAACTGAGCATGTGCAAAATTGCAGGAGTGCCCTTTCTTCACACAAAATACTAGAAAATGAACCTGAACACCAATTTTCTTCTGCATTCCTTCAGTGGAAAGCAGAATAAAGTTTATGAAGTCTACTTCAGGTATGATGTGCTAAGTTTTAAAACTTTGTATACTTTTCCCAGCTGTTTCCCTGCCACTCACCTGGCTTTGTTCCAAGGTAAGGTCTTTTTTCCTATGTGTGAGATAGGAAAGTAACAAAAAAGTGAAACAAAGGTTGCTATTGAAAAGGATCTAATGAAGGAATTGAAGCCCATGGTAATACCATGAAGGAGTAGAACTCTGATACATATATTGACTATGTATGTCCATGAATTTCGAAACAGGATACTTTTATACTGGACTCCTGTAAAGAAGAAAAGAAAAAGAATATTAAGAAGAAATATTTCATAGAGTTACCTTTTTCCTGTGGTTATACACCTTGATACTTGAATGTCTAGATATACTGCATTTGGATTTGTATGGTCACTCATTGCACTGGATTACCCTTGAATTTTATTATATAGTGTTTACGAGCTCTTTCTGCTTTGCATAGAAGTTGGTTTACCAGGCAGTATTCATATATATGATTATTGCTTGTATGCGTATAGCAAAAATACAATAGTGAGACATACATTTGTAAGCCTGGGTTACTGTGGTTTGGTTTCAAGTGTGAGATAGGGGCATGCTACTTCAAAATTTCTGCAATCGGATGTGTATACAGCTTTTAGCTTGTTAGCCAAATTGCTCCCTATAGGGGGAAATTAGCTGAGCAATCAGTAACTATGTATTTTTATAGCGGAGTTGCACTCAACTATACCAAAATCCGTTTAATGAGACCTTGAATAAAGACAGACAAATGGATTTCAAATTAAATAATGTTTATGTCTTTTGTCATTCAATTCAGTGATGCACACAAACATACAGAGAGTCTAGGAATATCAAGAGAGTAGTACAAGCACAGTTGCCAACGTGGCAGGAGATCGTTGGTTGGGTATATTTACCGTATCTAGATGAGGTGTTGTCCTCACGTAGACTAAGACAGATTGAAAAGTAAAAGCCAAGATGGGGCCAGGGGGTCCCGTAGACTTGACCAGCAAGACGGGAGGGAGGGTGGCTAGGCTGCGCAAACCAAACCAACAGAGTAATGGCAAAGGTGCCAGGAAAGACCTAAGATTGGGATCCAAGAGAACGATATGGGATGTGGGCACCCCAGATATACTGTTTTTCTGGGGGCCGGGAGAGGGGTTTCACCCCTCCTAGGTTCCCAGGTGGCAAAACATGACAAAGGATTAAGCTGTGGCTACCGGGGTGGGGTAGTGAGAATTTGGAAATCTATTCTAATTCCAATGGCTTTTGCAACCCGTGATGAACTGGAACTTTTCTGCTGATGAGATTAACCCACTGGAACAATAAGTGTGATCTGTGTAAACGTCCTGGGATTCCTGCTGTGGAGCTGGAGGAACGGCTCATCTTGATATCTGGATGGCTGCTGACGGCCCATTAAGCGGTGGATGTTGCAAGGGGGGGGTGTTTGGCACTGGCTACGTGACATTCTGTTTCTTCTGACATGGCTGCGGCTGGAAGAGAGTCTGTACAGGAACATGGCTTCCCTCAGGTTCACCGGAGGCTGCTCCTGCGTCTGCTTCCTGGCTGCTAACTGCAGGGCGCTCACAGGAGCAGCCGAGTCCATAACGACGGAGCGCGCAGCGACTGTCCTGTAGCGTTTGGGGCGGGTGCGCGGCCAGCACAGTAGACAAATGCCTGCATAGTGGGTTGCCAGGTCCCATCCGGAAGGTTTAGGCAGGCCTGTATGCTATCAAGCTTTTGCAACTTTTTGACATTAACCCAGCTTTACTATTGCAAAGATCTTCTAATTGACTTTTTTTTTTTTTTTTTTTTTTGCCATTCCTGAATATCTCTAAGTCAGCGGAGGGCTTCCCTTATGTGCTTGCAGCTGTGGCTCCATACTAGGTTCCTAGTTCAGCCCTGGCATTTCCAATGAATGAACGTCAAGTAGCAGGAGTTGGAAAGATCTTTCTTTTCCTGAGACCTCAAAGAGCTACTTCCCATCAGAATTGATAGTACTGAGCTAAAGGGACCAATGGTCTGACTCAGTTTACATTAATGTGCACTCACTATGTCTTGCCATTTGTCAGCTTTGTTGTTTCCAAACTTTTACCGTTTTTCTCTTTTTACTTGTCCAGCCTGTATATTTGCCAGGCACAGGAAATAAGGTATGTGGTAGGAATGGATGTAGTTCCTATTTGCATCTTTCAGCCATTTTTAATCAGGACTAGATTTTGTTTTTGTTTTTCTCAAGCCCTTCAGTATCTTACTTGCTGGAATCACAAAATGGCTACCAAGAAAAAGAGGAAATATTCAACAGAGCTCAGTAGCTACATGCAGGATTCCCTGGCACAACATGGATACATCTGCCAAAGAATTAGCTGATGATTGATTAGATGCATTGTGAAAGTCTATTTGAGAAGCTGCTAGATGAGTCCTCAAAAGTCCAATGTCAAGTCCAGCAGTAGAAACATAATATGAGGAGGAAAATTTTTTAATTGCAGAGGGCACATAGATCCTATCTAAATTGGTTAGAGTTTCCATCAGTTTCTGTCCACATCCACCCTGATCATAACCAATTAATGACTAGGAATCGAGTACTTCTCCTTGCCAGCTTTAGGAATCTTCACATTACAATAGCCATCATCCACAAGTTTCTGCAGTGGCTTGTTGTGAGAGTAGCTGATATTTCCCAAAGGAACCAAGAACCTCTCCCTACATTTGGGAAGGCTTTCCAGCAAACTCAAGTAACAGGTTTTGTTGCATCCTGGAAAAAAAAATTGCTAAGTAACAATCTGGTAGGGAAAGCCCTACAGGGGCCAGCATATTTGGGAACTTGCCACGCACAAGCACCTGTAATCCCACCGCTTTAGAGTGGCTGCAAAGAAAGTATGCACTACGAAACAGGGGAGCATCAGCTCTCCATAACTTTCTAAATGGGAAGACTCCTCCTAACACTGCTGTTCAAGGACTAGAACTGTGCAAAAAAATAATAATAATTAAATTTCAGGTTCGGGTTTATTGGGCCCGATTTCTTTCGGGAACCCTGATATAAGCCAAATACCCATATGGATAAATATGGGCATTCGGCTTATTTCTGGGTTTCCCCAAAAAAATTCGGCCCGGGGGGGGTCATTTTTCAAGATAGAGTCCCCAAATTCACAGTGTAGCTTGAAGGGACTATTCTTGCACAAACCCCAAAGTTTGGTGAAGATTGGGTCAGGGGGTCTGATTTTATGGGGTTTGGAAGGGGTCACCCCCTCCTCCATTGGCAACCATTACAAAGTTTTGCAATGCATGTAAGTGGCTCAGCATTATAGTTTGCCTAAGCACTAGTTTTTTTCTCTATTTAACCTCGTTTACACATGTGCTGTAAATGGCTGAGCGATTTATTCCACTGTTTGTGAACAAAAAAGGGTTGTGCAGCTATCACCATCTGGATATGTATGTATGTGTCATCAACCAACTTATGGAAACTCCAGCTACGAGCTTTCAAAACAAGGGAGAAGCAGACGTGGTTTGCCATTGTCTTCCTCTACAGAGCCTTCCTTGGCAGTCTCCTATGCCAATCCAACCCTGCTTAGCTTCTGAGATCTGATGAGATCAGGGTATATCATACTGCCTTTCCTCTCCCCTATCAGAAAAGCATATAGGCTATTAAATGCACGATTATATGAAGTGTAAACCTATACTGGATATCTCAACATTTATTGTAAATAAAAATTGGAAAATACCAGAATCTTTATTTGCTTTCTTGAGTTCTAGCATAGTTTTGCATCAGTGTATGATGGTTTTCAAGTCTCTCACTGTGTTGCATATTGCCATGAGACTGAATATGTTTAGACAATCGAAAGACTACTTTTGTCTTCCTTGCATTAGTCTTCTGTTGAGCAGAATATAGTCTCAGATGTTGTTATCCCCAAAACATCCGGCCCCTACTTACTGTAGCAGGGTATGTATTTATTGCTCTACTATCAGCATGGATGTCATTGTTTTATATTTTAGGCACATTTATCATTCCAACAAAGGGAAATGATTTGAGAACACAAACTTACTTTGTTCTTTTTAAATGCAGAACTAACAGACGTGCTTGCTTGAGGCCTGACTGTGTGCTTTAGGCAGAGAAACAAAGAAGGAGAGGGATTTTGCCATGCTGTAGATACCCGTTCTGTAGTTTTGGAGCATGAGGCTTTCATGCCTTCTAGCACTGCTTGAGGACATAAACTAATCACCAAGTATTCACAGCTAGAAAGAAACTTCCTCTGTAGGCATATTGCTCCTAATAATTTTGTTTTCGGGAGACTTTATTTCTCCTTAATGCACAGGTTCCCAAACTTCTTCATAGAATGATTCCTTTTTTACACGTGTCTGATCCCACCTTTGACCTGGAAGCTGATACCCTCTGAAGCCCCAGTTCTTTAGTTAGAATTTACAGTCTTATAGTGAAGAATGTTACCCTCCCCAGTTAAAGGTTGGGCCATGCATTTGAAATATGTGAGAGTATTGGGAAAAGATTACAGACCAGGATCCAGAGCATTGCACATTGTGTTCGGTTCACATGCAGAGGCTTTTCATCTTCCCTGTTTCCAGCAGCAGTCCCCATTACCCAGTATCCTCCCCCTGCTGGAGCATCATCCCATAAGACAGAGAGCTGTTGCCGGAAGGAAAAATGAAGAGGATTGCCAGGCCCCTCTTTGCAATCGGTGGGAGGTTTTTGGGGCCTCAGCCTCTGTGCCCTGCTTGGTGGCCCTCCAAGGTAACTGGTATGAAACAGGGTCCTGGACTAGTAGAGTTGGCAGGTCTCTCTTTGCCATCGCTGGGACGTTTTTGGGGCGGAGCCTGAGGAGGGACTAAAATGCCATTGAGTCCAATTGCCAAAGGGGCCATTTTCTCCAGGTGAACTGATCTCTATTGGCTGGAGATCAGTTGTAATAGCAGGAAGTCTCCTACTACGACCTGGAGGTTGGCAACCCTAAAAATGCACCACATCTACACACACTCCACTCATACATGCAGAAGCATTTTCTGTGGGACCATCTCTCCTGGTATGCCCCCCCAGAGAGCTTTGCACTCAGCGAATAACAACTTACTGGTGGTCCCCGGCCCAAAAAGTGTCCGGCTGTCCTCAACTAGGGACGGGGCTTTGTTGGCCCTGGCCCCAGCCTGTGGAACCCTCTCTCTAGCGAGATCAGGGCCCTACAGGATCTAGTGCAGTTCTACTGGGCCTGTAAGACCAAGATGTTCTGCCAGACCTATGGTTGAGGGCAGCAACAGTTTCAATCATAGCTGGCTTCCCTTTTCCCCTCCCTCTTTTTCCATCATATTGAGTTTTACTTGGTGACCCTGATTGCCTTTTTCTGGGCTTGCTATGGTCCTGTGTGCTATACATAGGCACCAACTTGATATGATATTAGAATTTTAGGTCTAAACTGGAATTTAAATCTATATCTATTGTGTCTACTGTTCTGTATTTATTTTATTATTGTATTTTAATGGTTGTTAGCCACTCTGAGCCTGGCTTTGGCCCGGACAGAGAGCAGGATATAAATTTCATAAATAAATAAATGTTCTTATGTGTTCACATAATTATCATAGATTATTTATGTACTCCATTCTTACCCTCCCTGTATCCCCAGTGAGGACACAAACATTATTCTCCTCTTTTCCCGTTTATCCGTAATCCTGTGAAGTAGGTTAGGCCCAAGTTCACCCAGGAAACTTCCATGGCAGAGCAGGGATTTGAACCTGATTCTCCCAGTTCCTGGTCTGACACTATATAGCCATTACTCCACACTGGCTATATGAGAGCCAACATGATGTAGTGGTTAAGAGTAGTGGTTTGGAGCGGTGGACTCTGATCTGGAGAACCAGATTTGATTCCCCACTCCTCCACATGAGCAGCTGAGGCTAATCTGGTGGACTGGATTTGTTTCCCCACTCCTACAAATGAAGCCAGCTGGGTGACCTTGGGCTAGTCACACTCTCTCAACCTCACCTACCTTACAGGGTGTTGGTTGTGGGGAGGGGAAGGGAAGGTGATTGTAAGCTGGTTTGATTCTTCCTTAAGTGGTAGAGAAAGTCGCCATATAAAAGCCAACTTTTCTTCTTCTATCTTATTTAGAATTAGTGTTGATATTTCTAAACAACCTGTCCACCAAACAAGAACTCAAGTGTACAAAATATATTAAAAACTCACACAGTCACTCTAAATAATTATTTACTTAAAACCTTAAAAGTGCATGGGAGGGGGGTGAAGCTCCATAGGAGCCGGCGTGACCTGGCACTAGCATAACTGCCTGTTTAACCTGGAATAACAAGCACTTACGCCATCTCGGGTGGCACACAGGCCAGCGCCCTGGGAACCACAGAGGTACACTGGCCTCTGCTGGAATGCAGCCATGCTGAGAGGGAAACCTGGAAGAGGCAGCATGCACCAAAGTTGGGGTGGTGTTCCCGGTGCATTTCTGGGGGTAGAACTGATGGGAGTCAGCTTCCAAACCCCTTTTGCCCCGGGAGCTCCCCTTCAAGCTGCGGCTCGGCACCGCCACCTTTTTCAGTGGCACAGCTTCGCTTTTTACAATGGAACATTTCTCCCCATGGTGCTGCTGCAAGTCATCTTGTTTGGGGGCTTCCTAGAGGCACCTGGTTGGCCACTGTGTGAACAGACTGCTGGACTTGATGGACCTTGGTCTGATCCAGCAGGGCTTTTCTTATGTTCCATTTTTCGTTCTTGTTAAATTCTTTTATTTTCTCTGCGGCGGCAGGGAAGCCTCTGAGGAAGAGGCTGGGCTGCACCGCTCCTGGCCGCTGTGGACCTACCCCCCCCAGGAATGGACTGCCCATGTGATGAGAACAACCATGCAATAGGAGAGTGTTACCAAACCATGGGTGGTAGGTCTGCAAACTCTATTCTGTGTTTCCATATAGAATCAAGTTTTTTTTTTTTTAAGGAACTAAGTATTGGAGCATTGCATATCTAAGGTTTGTCCGTACAAGAAAACCGACCTCACATATGTGTACTAGAACTCTTTCTCCAAGATTCAGCACTGAATGAGCAGAAGCTGAAGAATGCAGGGTTGGGGAGGGTCTCTAGAAGCTGCTGGAAAAAGCTGCTGCTGGCACTGAAAACCACTCCGGCCCACTGCACCGGAGAGTGCTGCACAGTGGTATTTTGAGGGGTAAATAGGAAGATTTGAGCAAGGCTGTTAAGGATAGGACATTTTGGAGGACATTGATTCACAGGGTCGCCATGAGTCGGAAGCGACTTGACGGCACTTAACACACACACAAACAGGAATTAGAAAAAGGGCCAACAATATGTTTCTGGAGCTGTGATCGGAGCTCTTTTCCCTAATGTCAGATCAAGGATGTATAGCTGACAGTAGCCATGAGAGGGCTTGTAGTTTAGATCTGTCAATTTCTGCCCCATTTACTTCAGATAGCATGCTGCTTTAGCTGCTTGACATAAGTCTTTATACTACAGCCCGCTAACCCCTTGGGTAGGATCAGCTGCTAGAATAATCAACTAGTTCTACTTGCCAGAAAAGCAGACACCTTCTTTTTAAAAAGAATGCATTTAAACTGTCCTCTTTTATTTATTAATGGATGGATACCATTATTTCCTGTAACAAGGTGACGTAACTTAATCATGCCAGGTTTCTCCTCTTATATTTAAAGAGATGTCAATGAATCTAATTGGAATCAAAATAAAAATTGCTTCTTTCCATGAATAGCACACCTTTCATGTTTTTACCTCTTCTTTAGTCATCTAGCAAATTGTTCAAGAAAGGAAGTGTAGACAGGGCCAGAATTTTAATGTGAAAATCAAGCGGTGCCAAAAATAACCTTCAAACATATCCTCTAAGTCATCAGAAAGCCCAACAGAATACACTGCTTTTCTCTGAGTAGAAAGGTGTTACTTTCCATTCGGTAATGTCTTATCTGTTTATAGAATTCTGAATTAAATGGTCAGTTTTAAGGCTGTAATTCTCCACTTCTCTCTGCAAATCCATCCTTCAAAAAAGTAGGAAGGCCCATTGACTGTGGACAAAGGCAGGAAAGGATACATTGGGTTATATAAGGGTGGGGAGGCAAAACAACCATCAATTTGCTAACATGAATGTCACTGAATAATATCTAACCTGACTTCCTAATGAACCACAGTAGTTTGTTAATGTTTATGAACATGGCTATGTAAAAAAGGAAAGCGGTTAAAAATACATACACATTTCCAATAAATTGCTGTGGCAATCTCATCATAATACAAGATTTCATCGTTTATTGCAGATGTCACACAAGCTAACACATGCTCTTTATTGGTTCTTCAAGGTCTGTATGCTTTTATAAGGATATATGCTTTAAGAATCATTATGTCTCAGCCGCTGGGTCCCTGCAAAATTCACCAAAAGCTGTTTGGATGGTGTCTACTGCTTGCTGGAATTTACACATATCCTTCGTTCACATCACACAACCTTTATTGGCATAAAATATCCTTTGTTATAAGGTAAATGTTGGCCCATTTAGAAGCTATGCTTTAAATTTAGAGTGCTGTAGTCCATTGCCTCCACGTTCCTTCTAAAGGTAGGGTCTCACCCTTTGTAATGCTTTAGCAGGTTACAAATCTTATTCCTGAATCAGTTTAAAAAACAAAACAATATTTTCCAGAAGGAGCTGTTGTTTCCCCCTCTCTATACCAATAAAAAAAATTCCCAACCTCATAAGCATCACATAAAGATTACTCTAGCACCATCTCAATAAGATCTCAACCAATAAAATATCAGCAATAAAAATGGAACAATGCTATAATAAAAAATGACAGTCCCCATATTTATTTCCTCAAAAATCTGCTAAAGCAGATACCACTTTTGCTCCTCAACCCCCGCCCCCTCAAAAGACAGCAGACACATATATTTCCAGACTTCTCTGAGACTATACTCCATAGCCCTGGAGCAACCATGGAAATTGTCTTATAACTGATCTTATTCTTTTTATAGACGAGCTTTTGACCAGGGTGCTATCACAGTTCAGTGATTAGACTACTAAACTGATACTTATGGTGTTGAAGGTCTGGACAAATTTTACAGTTTGCCAAAATTAGATGTTGCTTTGATGTTTAGAAGAAAAAAGAAGTTTCCTGTTCTTGTTACACCTGCTTTTTTCTGGCTGAGTCCCGGGGCTAAGGCTCTTTGAAATTTATGTTTCTTATTTGATCTGTTGCAATGAGCTTATATTTAATAAATCATCAATCTGAACCATTAGACTGACTATAATAAATTAGGTTGGGGACTAAGGGCAATTATTAGCCTTTGTGGGGTTTGCTTTTAGGTTGAAAGATACCAATTAATTTGCTCACAAAATTAAATTGTGCCCAGTTTTGAATACATTTGCAATCCTCCATATAGTTCAGCTGCATAAATGCTGTTGATGGCAGTGGAATTTAAGCAGTCCAAGTGCATGTAGGATTGTAGTACAAGCTTGCATCTTGCTTCCTCCCGTGAAATAGAATAATATTTATTTTATATAATATTTTTCATGGAGTTGCAGCCTCTCATTTTTATGTTTTGAGTTTTGCAGTGAAAACACCGCATTCTAATGTATTTCAACTGAAATCTTGAATTTGAAGCCGGCTAACAACATGCAGCCTGTAAATAGAAACACACCACAAAGATTAAGTGCTTAGTTGCTGTCTTTATACTTAGTTCTTTAAAAAATCTCTGCAAATCTCCCATCTGGATTAGGCCCACCCACAGTAGCCCAAGGAGCTCTTGTCCCCTCTTCAGGTGCAGAAGCAGCCCGTTTCAGCACTGGAAAAGGCAGGGGGAGGATGAGGGCTCCTGGGGCCTGTACACCTGACCTGAATAAGGCATGCAGCAATTTTTAAAGAATTAAACTGCTTCTAAAATGGCATTGACAGCCTCAGGATGGACCTCTGGCCATCATCACTTGAACTTTGATCAAGATTTGATGTATGAGATGAGGTAGCATTCTCATATTTGACTAAGCCATCAATGTTTGTAAGATCTAGCCAAGATGTCAACAAAAATGTTGAAATGATGAACTGTAGTTAAAATTATGTGGAGCAACCTGCATCATTAAACATCCTCAGAAAGTAGCAGTGTTTGACACTGAGCTCAGCAGAGAAGCTTTGTGACCTATACAGAAAGGAAAAAAAAAACTTGCCTTTTCCATTGTGGTTTTTCTGTTTCAACTTCTGGCGGAAGAATTAACCTATCTGCTGTCCTTAACCTAGGTCACTGGGCGCTCCCATGCTAGTTGATTATCTTACCTTGGGAGGTAATATGTCTATTGGATGATTAAAAGATAGTGGCATTGAGTAATGTCTTGCATTGCCTGTATTCCAGTTCTGTGGATAATTGTAGCATTTTGATCATAATGACCTGGAACAGAATTTACTGGGCTCATTTTAAACATTAAAAGAGATAACTCTAATTAGTAGGTACCACTTCATCATGACAAAGATTTTTTTCAATCTTCTGCTATGGATGTTTATTGTATAATAGGCAGAGTTTCACTGATATTATGCAAAATGGGGAGAATGCCTTGTGAATACTGTTCCTTCTTTAATATACCTTTGTCATATATCTTATTCATCTACTTTTAGAATCCTAAACAATCATAATCTTTGGAAATCTCTTTACTCATTTGTTCAAAGGAACAAAATGAGACCATTGGAAGCAGCTAGTTAAGTAGATACATGACTTTTGCAGTAATGTTCAAGCCATAATCATTTTTTTCTGATTTTCATTCCGCTCAGCTGAGAAAACGGATAATTGCTGCTATCTGTAAAAACCCTTTGCATTGTGTGTGTTGATGTAGTTTCAATAGGACACAGTGCTGCATTTTAAATGTTCTCGGTTTTAATCACTTAACATAAAAATGTGATCAATTAAAATATCTTAAAAAAAAAAAAGGAACAGCATCTGAATTATAGAGTGAGAACCCTGAGAAAGATTTACGAAATGTGCTTAGGTGAGATTGTTTTAAATCAATACTTCAGCACCAATAAAGTAGTAATATAGAGCTAACAGAAGGTGGATGCTACTGGTAATAATATAATCAATCAGTGGGTGTAAAATAAGGAGTAACATCTCTTGGAGGTAGTATCCTGAAGTGTCAGCTCAAGCATTTTAAATGTGCAGGAGTCCTATTGCCCTTGGCTTACCGTTGCCATCTCCCATTGCCTGCCACCGTTCCAGTGGCCAGCAGGAGAAAAACAAAGTGAAAAATAGCCTTTGGCATGATAGAATCATAGAGTTGGAAGGGACCACCAGGGCCATCAAGTCCAACCCCCTGCACAATGCAGGAAATTCATAACTACCTCCCCCCTCCACACCCCTAATGACCAGAAGGTGGCCAAGATGCCCTCCCTCTCATCATCTGCCTAAGGTCACAGAATCAGCATTGCTGACAGATGGCCATCTAACCTCTTCTTAAAAACCTCCAGGGAAGGAGAGCTTACCACCTCCCGAGGAAGCCTGTTCCACTGAGGAACTGCTCTAACTGTTAGAAAATTCTTCCTAATGTCTAGACGGAAACTCTTTTGATTTAATTTCAACCCGTTTGTTCTGGTCCGACCTTCTTGAGCAACAGAAAACAACTCGGCACCCTCCTCTGTATGACAGCCCTTCAAGTACTTGAACATGGTTATCATATCCCCTCTCAGTCTTCTCCTCTTCAGGCTAAACAGACCCAGCTCCTTCAGCCTTTCCTTATAGGACTTGGTCTCCAGACCCCTCACCATCTTTGTTGCCCTTCTCTGGACACGTTCCAGCTTGTCTACATCTTTCTTAAATTGTGGTGCCCAAAACTGAACACAGTACTCTAGTTGAGGTCTAACCAGAGTGGAGTAAAGCGATACCATCACTTCACGTGATCTGGACACTATACTTCTGTTGATGCAGCCCAAGACTGCATTTGCCTTTTTAGCTACCGCATCACACTGCTGACTCATGTTCAGTGTTTGGTCTACTAAGACCCCAAGATCCTTTTCACACACACTACTGCTCAAACAAGTCTCCCCCATCCTATAATTATGCATTGGATTTTTCCTACCTAAATGGAGAACTTTACATTTGCCTTTGTTGAAGTGCATTTTATTAGTTCTAGCCCATTTCTCCAGCCTGTCAAGATCATCCTGCATCTTGGCTGTCTTCTACCGTATTTGCTACCCCTCCCAATTTAGTATCATCTGCAAATTTAATAAGCATCCCCTCTATTCCTTCATCCAAATCATTTATAAAGATGTTGAACAACACAGGGTCCAGCACAGATCCCTGAGGAACTCCACTAGTCACTTCCCTCCAAGTGGACGAGGTACCATTAACTAGCACTCTTTGGGTACGATCTGTCAACCAGTTGCAGATCCATCTAATAATAATAGGATCTAACCCACATTTTCCCAAATTGTCAACTAGAATACTATGTGGAACCTTATCAAAAGCCTTACTGAAATCTAGATAAAATATGTCTACAGCATTCCCCTGATCCAGCAAGGTAGTAACTTTCTCAAAAAAGGAGATAAGATTAGTCTGACATGACTTATTCTTGAGAAACCCATGCTGGCTCTTAGTGATCAGATCCATCCTTTCTAAATGATCAAGGACGGACTGTTTGATGATTTGTTCGAACACTTTTCCTGGTATAGAAGTCAAGCTGATGGGTTGGTAGTTACCTGGATCCTCCTTTTTCCCCTTCTTGAAGATGGGGACAACATTTGCCCACCTCCAATCATCTAGCAAGACCTGTTTGCCAAGACTTTTCAAAAATAATGGACAGAGGTTCCGAAATTACATCTGCAAGTTCTTTGAGTACCCTTGGGTGCAATTAATCTGGCCCAGAGGATTTTGTTTCATTTAAAGAAACCAGGTGTTTGTGCACTACCCCAATGCCAATTTTAGGCTGCAAATCCCTTCCCTCATCACATGTTCTGTTTATGCCATGTTGAGCACCACTTCCCTCATGAGAAAAAACTGAGGAAAAGTAGGAATTGAGGTAGTGCCCTCTCTTCATCTCCTGTTACAATTTCACTTTCCGGTCCGTGCAATGGGCTTATCTTGTCCTTGTTCTTACTAATACTCTGTACATAGGAAAAGAACCCTTTTTTGTTGCTTTTAGCATCTCTCGCTAGCCTAAGTTCATACTGAGCTTTAGCTTTCCTAACACTCTCCCTACAAGCACTAGTTATTTGCTTATATTACTCTTTGGTTATAAGGCCCTCCTTTCACTTCCTAAATGAGTCTTTTTTATTTCTTTTTTATTTCTCAGCTCTTTAAAAAGCTGTTTATAGAGCCACCCTGGCCTCTTTAGGCTCCTCCCATTTTTCCTTCTCATAGGAATGGTTTGGGATTGCGCCTTCAGTATTTTATTTTTAAGAAATGCCCACCCTTCTTGAACTCCCTTCTCCTTAAGTATTTCTGACCATGGGATTCTACCTAGCATAAGTTTACGTTTGTTAAAATTTGCTCTTTTGAAGTCCAACCTACAGGTCTTGACTACGTACAGGTTTTCCTATCCCCAAGATTGTAAATTCCAAGAGTATGTGGTCAATACTACCCAGGGTGCCTACTACTTTAACCTCATCAATCAGTTCTTCCCTGTTGGTGAGAATCAAGTCTAAGATAGCAGACCCCCTTGTTTCCCTGTCCACCTTCTGGAATAGGAAGTTGTCAGCAAGACAAGTCAAGAATTTATTGGATCTTGCATTTTTAGCAGCGTTGGACTTCCAACAGATATCCGGGTAATTAAAATCTCCAATGACCACCATGTCCCATCTCTTTGAGAACTTTTTGATTTGGTCTAGGGGTGTCCCATCCAAGTCCTCTGCCTGGTTTGGCGGTTGATAGCAGACCCCCACGAGAATATCACGATTATTTCTTATTCCTTTTATGTTTACCCATAGAGTCTCGACTGCACTACCATGCTCAGATTATGTACTTCTTCACAAGTGTACACATCTTTGACATACAGAGCTACTCCTCCCCCTTTCCTTATCAATCTATCCCTTTTAAACAAGTTGTACCCCTCAATCTTAATATTCCAATCATGAGTGACATCCCACCAAGTTTCAGAAATGCCTATTAGGTCAAAATCCCCTTCCTGTATTAGGGGTTCGAGTTCTTCCAGCTTGTTTCCCATACTCTGCGCATTAGTGTACAGACATCAGAATCCGTGGTTTATGTGCCCCGTGGTTTTCGTTTCTGAACTTACCTGTGAGTTTATGTTTCCTTGCATACATGCCACTCCCTGCAAATCTTTATTTTTCTCGTCTCCAGGTATTATCAGCATGCAAGGCTTTAAATTGTTGTCTCGCTCCCCCATAGGATTTAGTTTAAAGCCCTCCTGATCAGGTTTGCAAGGCTCTCACCAAACACATTTTTTCCTACCCTCATGAGGTGTAAACCATCCCCCGACAGAAGAGCTTCTTCTCGAAAGCGTAAGCCATGGTCCAGAAATCCAAACCTTTCTTGACGACACCATCTACGCAGCCAGTCATTAATTTGGAGTATTTGTCTTTCCCTTCCTAAGCCAGACCTTCAACAGGCAAAACTGACGAAAACACAACCTGTAACCCCAAGTCCTTCACCTTCTCACCCAGAGCCATGTAGTCTCTTTTAATACGTTCTGGGCTGTGCCGAGCAATATCATTTGTTCCCACATGAACAAGTAAGAAAGGGTAATAATCTGTGGGCTTGATGAGTCTTCCTACCTTTTTCGTCACATCCTGGATGCGTGCACCCGGTAAACAGCAGACCTCTCGGGACAACAAGTCAGGTCAGCATACTTTAGACTCTACCCCTCTCAGGAGGGAATCTCCAATTACAAGAACACGCCTCTTCCTAAATTGTGGGGCGGAAGATCAAGTCCTCTCATGCTCAGGAGCCTGAGGAATTTCTTTCATGCTTTGGGGGGATAGCCCTTGTTCCAGTGGTCCAGAATCAGTATCTATTGGGAGACCTGGAACTGATTGCTGAGCAAGAGAGGATCAGGATGTGTCCTGATTTTCCTACTCCTGTGGGCCACATTCTTCCATACATCCTCCTCCTGTGTTGTACCTCCATTTGTTAAATGATGGCATCAGGTCAACCCCCCGGAAGTGACATGATGCCATCATGCCAACGGTGCCCTCCAGTTTTCCTCTCCCCAAACTCCTAACCCTATATCACTCCCCATAGAAGATGTTCAGGGGTTTTCTCTTGTAACTTTCACTGCATATACCCTATCTGGCGAAACAATACTCCTAATGAGAGCCATGGCTTGGGCAAATGCAAACACTTGTGAGTGTGTAGTGCTGGAATTTATTGACCTGTCTTTCGGTTTGATCCTTTAGAAACTGTTTATCAATTATTCTTAGGATAAATAGCAATATTTCATTTTATTTGTTGATTTATATCCTGACTTTCTCACCAAATGGGGATCCATTTGTTTCACAGCAACAAACAAACAAACCAACCAACAAGTGCAACAACACAAAAACAAATGAACAGCAGAAGAGAGGGGAAAGTTTGTAAATCTTTCTCTCCCTCTCTCTGCCAGGGACATTTAGCTCTAGGCTAAGAGCCAAAGAGCAAGAGTTCTGGCCAGATCATACCCCTGGCCATGCTCAGGCCTTAACTACATGCAGAAGAAAGAGACAAACTCAGTTAGGATATTTAATTCAGAGAGCCATCTTCCCACAATTGCCCTTCCCGCTTTCTCTTACATAAGAACATAAGAACATAAGAAAGGCCCTGCTGGATCAGACCAAGGCCCATCAAGTCCAGCAGCCTGTTCACACAGTGGCTAACCAGGTGCCTCTAGGAAGCCACAAACAAGACGAGTGCAGCAGCACTATCCTGCCTGTGTTCCATCGCACCCAAAATAATAGGCATGCTCCTCTGATACTAGAGAGAATAGGTATGCAACATGGCCAGTATTCATTCCAACTAATAACCATGAATACCCCTCTCGTCCATGAATATGTCCACTCCCCTCTTAAAGCCCTCCAAGCTGGCAGCCACCATCACATCCCGGGGCACGGAGCTCCACAATTTAACTATGCGTTGTGTGAAAAAATACTTCCTTTTATCTGTTTTGACTCTCTCGCGCTCCAGCTTTAGCAGTTGACCCCATGTTCTAGTATTATGGGAGAGGAAGAAAAACGTCTCCCTGTCCACTCTCTCCAAACCATGCATATTTTTATAGACATCTATCATGTCTCCCCTCAGCCGCCTTCTTTCCAAGCTAAACAGCCCTAAGAGTCCTAACCGCTCCCCATAGGACAGTTGCTCTAGTCCCCTAATCATTTTGGTTGCTCTTTTCTGCACCTTCTCAAGCTCTGTAATATCCTTTTTTAGGTGTGGTGACCAGAACTGTACACAGTATTCCAAGTGTGGTCTCACCATAGATTTGTACAAGGGGAGTATGGTATCAGCAGTTTTATTTTCTATTCCTCGTCTAATTATGGCCAGCATAGAATTTGCCTTTTTTACAGCAGCTGCGCACCGGGTTGACATCTTCATTGAGCTATCCACTACCACCCCAAGATCCCTTTCTTGTTCTGTCGCTGCCAGCACAGATCCCATCAGTGTAAATGTGAAGTTGGGATTTTTTGCCCCAATATGCATCACTTTACACTTACTCACATTGAATCTCATTTGCCATTTTAATGCCCATTCTTCCAGTATGCAGAGATCCTTCTGGAGCTCTTCACAGTCCGATTTTCTTTTAACCACCCTAAATAATTTGGTGTCATCTGCAAACTTGGCTACTTCACTGTTTAGCCCCAACTCCAGGTCATTGATGAACAGGTTGAAAAGCACCGGTCCCAACACAGATCCCTGAGGCACCCCACTACTCACATCCCACCATTGTGAGTACTGACCATTGATTCCTACTCTCTGCTTCCTATTTTTCAGCCAGCTCTCAATCCATAAGAGGATTTGTCCTTTTATCCCATGACTATGAAGTTTGCTTAGCAGTCTTTTGTGGGGGACTTTGTCAAAAGCTTTTTGGAAATCCAAATACACAATATCCACAGGCTCATTCCTGTCCACATGCTTATTGACGCTTTCAAAAAACTCTAATAGGTTAGTGAGACAGGACCTACCCTTACTGAAGCCATGTTGGGTTTTGCCCAGCAGACCTTGCCCTTCTATATGCTTGACAATTCTATCTTTAATAATGCTTTCCACTAATTTACCCGGAACAGACGTTAAGCTAACTGGCCTGTAATTTCCTGGGCCCCCCCTGGAACCTTTTTTATAAATGGGTGTTACATTGGCCATTCTCCAGTTCTCTGGTACAGAGGCTGATCGAAGGGACATATTACATATCTTTGTTAGAAGTTCAGCAATTTCCCATTTGAGTTCTTGAAGAACTCTAGGATGAATACCATCTGGTCCCTGTGACTTGTTAGTTTGCAGTTTGTCTAGATGTTCTAGGACTTCCTGCCTTGTTACCACTATTTGCCTCAGTTCCTCATTTTCCCCTCTCCCAAATCTCTGTTCAGGAGAAGGAATCTGCCCTGTATCTTAAACAGTGAAGACAGATGAGAAGAATTCATTTAGTTTTTCAGCAATCGCTTTATCCTCCCTTACAGTTACTTTACTCCCATTGTCATCCAATGGTCCAACCGCTTCCCTAGCTGGTTTCCTACTCCTAATATATGTAAAGAATTTTTTATTGTTTGTTTTGATGTGTCTAGCAATAAGCCCCTCTAAATATAAGTATTAATTTTGAATCTAAAATCTTTTACAGGAACACTTTTAAAAACCCTTCATTCCTATTCTCTCATAGAACATAACACCACAGGGTATTTCCCCCAGTGCTATATTGTACTGTTTTGTTTTATTTTTTGTAAAGCTCTGTAGAATTGCCAGTGAAATTTCCAAACCAGACTTAAGTTAAAACACAAATCCCAGATTCTTGATGGAAATAATGATCCCAGGGCTGAAAATAATGACTTATTATTTTTCATTTGCCACTGTATATAGATCAGCTCTCTAATTGCATGGGGTGATATCAGTTTGCGTGGACTTTAAGAAGAATTTAAATCCATGAAGTGTTTTTTTTTTTAATTTGCAGAACAAGAAAGCACATGTAACATCTTTTACTGTTAGGGTATAACTATTCTGTGCGAAGTGATCTTCAGTATGCCCTGTTGCTTAACATTCTAAGAAGTAAGTACATTGCTGGATCAGAGAGCTGTCCTCTTAGAGAAGCAAAAATATGAGTAAGCAGCAAAGGTTCCAACACAAATTGACCCACTGATCTATCAACAGCTCACAACTTACTTTCTGCCAACTTGTATTCTGTAGTTAACCATGAGTACAATACATGAGCATAGTATACACTGGTAATGTAGCCAGTCTATTTTGAAGTATTGTTATCTGAATGAGATCCCCACCAACAGAGGAACTGCAGACAGTCCTCTAGACTGAAACCGTTGAAAAGGAAATGGTCATTCTTTTATTTAATCCTTTAGTTTTTGTATAGTTTTTTTTTGTGTAGAGAGCCAGTGTGGTGTAGTGGTTAATGTGTCAGACTAGGACCTGGGAAATCAGGTTCAAATCTCCACTTGCACCATTGAAGCTTTTTGGATGACCTCGGGGCAGTCATATACACTCAGCCCTGACCCTGGCTAGTATTTGGATGGGAGACCTCCAAGGAATACCAGGGTCGTGACACAGAGGCAGGCAATGGCAAACCACCTCCAACCATCTCTTGCCTTGAAAACATTACGGGGTTGCCATAAGTCAGCTGTGACTTGATAGCAAAAAAAGAAAGAAAGAAAGAAAGAAATTGAAAAAGGGTTTTGTGGGAGTGTGTTTGTGTCTATGTGCACAAATACAAATAACTGTCTTTGGGAATTTAATAAAAACAGCCTTTTATCACATTCCCTTATCATTGCAGTTTGGTTAAGTTGTTCCATGTCTGATCCATCTGAACTCAATTTTGGATTGTTCTGATAATTGCTGATGTAACTGCAGCTTTCCTTCAGTGATAAAACCCCATTCCTGCATATTTTCCTGCATTCCTGGGACTTTCTTCCAGCCACTCCCTGTTCTATTTATGCACAAAAACCTTGAAGCATCATTTTCGATACAAAAGTTGAAGTTGTGAGATCTAGACCTTTAGCAAAGAATACAAATAACTCATTAAACTTTAAGATATACTTGCTCTGTATTGTCACCCCTGCTGTTTTTTTATTTTTAAGCACCAGTATTTCTATTGGTTGTCATTGGATGTGATAGGATAATATCATATAATCTTGTCAGAGCAGTGGTTTGGTTAGGTTTCCAAAGGAGTACAATAGAAGAGGTCCATCAGAAATAGAAATGATTTTTACATACCAGGATCATTTAGGTAATGCTTTGAGTATTCAAACCACTTAAAATATTCCTCTTGGCAAAGAGCTCTGTAAAAGGAATATAATTATCCATTTTGATCTGGGCCTGAGTCTGTAGTGAGACTGCTATTAAATATATTGAATTTGGGTAATCAGAAAATAGATATTGTAATTTCCTTGGTTGCAGTGCTGTGCGACTTTTGCCAGAGAATAAATTATAGGATTAGGCATCGAGGTACCATGCCCTAGTATTTTTTGTTTCTACCAGTCAAGAAATGATACAAAAGGAAGTGCTGTGGAAGAATTGTTCCATCCATGGAAATTGTCTTGCAGCGAGTTGGGTTGTAAGGGAGCAAGGAAGGAAGGAGATTCTGTTCTTCTTTCCCCACCTTTATAGACCCTCACAAATTTCTCCCTGTCGCCAGTAGCTGAGAGGAGGATTTAATAGTCTTTCTACCCCACAGACAGTCACCTAAGGCTGTTGAAAAAAAAATTCGGTAAAATTCGGATTCAGCAAAATTTGGCTCGTTTTTATCCAGGAAATGCCGAAGTCCGAACTCCCCCGCTTCGGGTCCATGCAATTCGGCATGAGATCCGGAGTTTGGGGGAAAATTCGGCCGAATAAAGCCATTAAAAACACAATTGTGCCTTTCCGTGGCTCCGGGAGGGCATTTTTGGGGGTAGAGGTCAGAAACTTTCAGCGTAGCTTCAGAGGATCCTTCTTGCAAGAACCCCCAAGTTTTGTAAAGATTGGGTCGGGGGGGCTGAGATATGGGCCCCGAAGGGGGTCCCCCCTCCTTAATGTGCATCTCTGACAATGGGGGTTTGCAATTACCAGAGCTTGCCGCCCACTCCCAAAGCTCCCAGCCCCGACAAACAGCTGAGCTGCGGGGAGCAAGGGCAGGGCAGGTGTGAAGAAGTTTGCAAACGATGCAAAGCAACACATTTGCAACCATACAAACCATGCAAAGCAACACGTTTGCAACCATGCAAAGCAACACCTGACACCTGGGAGTTTGCAAACCATGGAAAGGGACAGAGGCTAGCTATGCATAAGGAGCAGGAGGGGGTGGAATTTCCCCTTTTGCATCGGACTCAGGACAAGGCAAATGCATTCTTTAAGTCACAATTTGAAAACCATTTTTGAGCAAGCATCAAAATAAACCTAACCAATCTTATGATTGAGGGAAAACCTGAGGACACACAACTGAAGCCCCCCCTCAAACCAGGGAGAGAGATACTCAGGGGCACCCCCCCCCACAGAACAGGCGAAAGCCCCCTTTGGCTTCCCCCCACCCACAGAAACTGCTCCCTCCCCACACACACACACAGACTCTGCTTCCCCCCCCCCACACACACACACAGGAGAAAAATTATAGAGAAAAGCCCCCAAATGGGTCTTACTGTGGATGTCTTCTGTTCCATCAGGGGGCACACACACCCCACAGAACAGGCGAAAGCCCCCTTTGGCTTCTCCCCCACCCACAGAAATTGCTCCCCCCCGCACACACACTGACTCTGCTTCCCCCCCCCCCCCACACACACACAGGAGAAAAATTATAGAGAAAAGCCCCAAAATGGGTCTTACTGTGGATGTCTTCTGTTCCATCAGGGGGCACCCCCCTGCAGAACAGGAGAAAGCCCCCTTTGGCTTCCACCCACCCACAGAAATTGCTCCCTCCCCACACACATACAGACTCTGCTTCCCCCCTCCCCCCACACATACACACAGGAGAAAAATTATAGAGAAAAGCCCCAAAATGGGTCTTACTGTGGATGTCTTCTGTTCCATCAGGGGGCACCCCCCTGCAGAACAGGAGAAAGCCCCCTTTGGTTTCCCCCCACCCACAGAAATTGCTCCCTCCCCACACACACACAGACTCTGCTTCCCCCCCACACACACATACACACAGGAGAAAAATTATAGAGAAAAGCCCCAAAATGGGTCTTACTGTGGATGTCTTCTGTTCCATCAGGGGGCACCCCCCCTGCAGAACAGGCGAAAGCCCCCTTTGGCTTCCCCCCACCCACAGAAATTGCTCCCTCCCCACACACATACAGACTCTGCTTCCCCCCTCCCCCCACACATACACACAGGAGAAAAATTATAGAGAAAAGCCCCAAAATGGGTCTTACTGTGGATGTCTTCTGTTCCATCAGGGGGCACCCCCCCTGCAGAGCAGGCGAAAGCCCCCTTTGGCTTCCCCCCACCCACAGAAACTGCTCCCTCCCCACACACACACAGACTCTGTTCCCCCCCACACACACACACACAGGAGAAAAATTATAGAGAAAAGCCCCCAAATGGGTCTTACTGTGGATGTCTTCTGTTCCATCAGGGGGCACACACACCCCGCAGAACAGGCGAAAGCCCCCTTTGGCTTCCCCCCCACCCACAGAAACTGCTCCCCCCCCCGCACACACACTGACTCTGCTTTCCCCACACACACACACACACAGGAGAAAAATTATAGAGAAAAGCCCCAAAATGGGTCTTACTGTGGATGTCTTCTGTTCCATCAGGGGGCACCCCCCTGCAGAACAGGAGAAAGCCCCCTTTGGTTTCCCCCCACCCACAGAAATTGCTCCCTCCCCACACACACACAGACTCTGCTTCCCCCCCACACACACATACACACAGGAGAAAAATTATAGAGAAAAGCCCCAAAATGGGTCTTACTGTGGATGTCTTCTGTTCCATCAGGGGGCACCCCCCCTGCAGAACAGGCGAAAGCCCCCTTTGGCTTCCCACCACCCACAGAAACTGCTCCCTCCCCACACACACACAGACTCTGCTTCCCCCCCCCCACACACACACAGGAGAAAAATTATAGAGAAAAGCCCCAAAATGGGTCTTACTGTGGATGTCTTCTGTTCCATCAGGGGGCACCCCCCCCTGCAGAACAGGAGAAAGCCCCCTTTGGCTTCCCCCCACCCACAGAAATTGCTCCCTCCCCCCACACACACACAGACTCTGCTTCCCCCACACACACACACACACAGGAGAAAAATTATAGAGAAAAGCCCCAAAATGGGTCTTACTGTGGATGTCTTCTGTTCCATCTTCTTTGCACCTGCCCCGCCCTTGCTCCTGGCAGCTCAGCTGTTTGTCGGGGCTGGGAGCTTTGGGCGTGGGTGGCAAGCTCTGCTAATTGCAAACCCCCATTGTCAGAGATGCACATTAAGGGTGGGGAAGAAGACCCAGCTTGGCCACCGATTGGCCGCAGGAGAATGCTGCTTACTGACGGTTGTGCTGCTGCGCGGAACCCCGAATTTGCCGAATTTATTCACCAAACAACCCGAACTCGCTGAATTCGGGTCCCCGTTTTCCCGCCTTTTTTGAATTCGGTTCCATCCGAACTAAAAACCGCAGAATCAGGGGAAATTTGGCTGTTTTTCAGTTCGGGACGAACCAAATCGACAGCCCTACAGTCACCCTTGCTTTTGTGAGGAGAGTTTCTCTACCTTCCCCCCAGGAGAAACAGATAGGCTTAGAGGCTGAATTCAAAAAGTGAATAAAAAGATGTTTACTATTTACAGAAAAGGTTTTTAGATTGTAGATTGTTCTTTCAGAGAGGCACAGAGCCTAAATGATTACAGGCAGTTCAAAACCTTAGTTGGTTTCAAGGCATAGTTCTTAGTTCTCAGTTCATTTACTTCAGAATGCTCAGTAATAAACTTAGATGTTGTTTAAAATGTTCTTAGACTCAAAATATTTAGTGTGGACTCAAACTAACCTAGCACACACAAAATACTGGTGAGTGGAGGTTCATCCACAACCTTTCTCACTCCTTAGATTTGCCCACCTCCTTAGATTTGCCCACCTCCTGTGAAAACAAATCACTCTGCCCCAAAACACTGAGTCAGGAGTCTCCCTGTTTCAGAAGCCACCTCCCACCAAAAGACTTGAAAAAAGGGCTATCACACACTGCCACAATCTTCCCCTTGTCACTACTCCTTAAGTTTGGTTTTGACACAAGCTAGGCAGTATGTGAACAACTGTTCACAGAGTCTGTCCACACGACCTCACAGATCAGGAGCTCAGAGCTATCTGCTCCCCAAGAGCTAACTGCTAACTCCTCAAGATCTCCTCTCTCCCTTCAAAAAGAACCCTGTCAGCTTTCCAGACTCCGCTCACTGCTTGCTGGCATTGGCTGACGGTTACCAAGTCTCTCTGTTTAACCCTTTATCCATCACATGGGTCTACTTATTTTACATGTTGTTTCACTGATATGAAGCTGTTAGCAGATGTTGTTTAGAGGTTATGGAGCTGGGTGTGATTGCTGTTTGTGCCATTCAGTTCTACCTCATCTCCACTGGTTCCAGTGAGATATTAGGATGGCTTGCATAAATGATAATGGGCTGAAACTACCGGCCTGTGGTTTCCCAGATCCCCCCTGGATCCTTTAAAAATGAGAATTACATTGGCCAATCTCCAATCCTCTGGTACAGAGGCTAATCTTATAGCCATGCTGCAAATCTTAGTTAGAAGATCATCAATTTCACATTTGAGTTCTTTCAGAACTCTATGATGGATACCATCTGGTCCTGGTTATCTATTAGTTTGCTATTGTCTATAAGTTCTAGAACTCCCTCCCTTGTCATTGCAATTTGCCTAAGCTCTGCATCCTTCCCTTCTGAAAGCTTCCATTTGGGAATAGGTATTTGCCGTATATCTTCAGCTGTGAAGACACGAGAGGAATTTGTTTAGCTTCTCAGCAATTGCCTTATAGTCCTTTAGTACTCTTTGAACTCCATTGTCATCCAGTGGTTCAACTTGTTCCCTGTCTGGTTTCCTGCTTCTAATGTATTTAAAGAATTCTTTGTTGTTGACCAGGTGTGTGGTTCTGGCCACTTGCATGGTAGGGAACCCGCAAGGACTTATGGGGTGGCACCTCACTTTCCCCTGTATCCACCTCCCAACACTATTTCCTCTTTCCCTCCCCCTGGCAACCCCCAAATCCTCTCCCCTTTCCCTGCCTCGATCTCTCCTTTTCAGCCATTCATTAACCTACCTTTTATCTGCCTCCCATCTTCAGCTATATTTATTATTTACTTCATTTATAACCCATCTTTCTCCACAGTGAGGATCAAAGCATTTATATTATTCTCCTCTCCTTTTTTCTCCTCACAACAACCCTGTGAGGTAGGTTAGGCTGAATAATTGTTACTGGCCCGAAATCACTCAGTGAACGTCCACAAAAAGATGGGGATTCAAACCTGGGTGTCCCAGACCCTACTTTGAAGCTCTAACTGCTATACCACACTGGCTTTCACAGGGTGGCTGCTGTTGAACAGTAGCAAGCAGCCAGGCCTAGGTTACTCATACAAGTCAGGTGGTATCAAGTCACCCAGTGATTGCTGTTATTCCTGGCACTGATAAGTCTTCCCTCAAAGGCCAAATCACCTCTGGAAAGGACCCTGCCCCCTACCTTTAACTCACAGAAGCCAAGCCTTGGAATGCCGTGGTTTCCAAGCAACAGTCACTGAGGGAATCTATTTATTAAAAATACAGGTGCTCCTTTCTTCATTTCGGGGTTTGTTAAACCCCTCAACGTATTTTTTTTTTTCGATTATACATTTTTCTGCAATCCTGGGGCATTTTTCAGGTTTGTAGGAAGATCCATCTTGCTTGTTCATAGCTCCAGTAATTGGATTGAAGTAGTCTCAGATTTAGCCGACATGGCTATTAGTATATGGATGGTCACTTCTGACACCACTGTTCTGCTCTAGAAGGCAGAGGAAAGTAGCAGAGGAGTGTGAATCTTGACAACAGATAGTTCCCACATTATGAACATAATTAGGCTAACCACTGTATTACAGCAGCGGTACAATTTCTTCTGCTTCCAATGCAACAGTGTGTAGGATCACAAGCTTTGTCCATGAGACCAAAATATTTATCCAGTCAACACGGAACTACTCTCACATAGGCAGAGATCATAAAGTTCACAAGTGACTCCTGTGTTAGTCTTCTTTTAAAACCAAGAATGACATATGAAAATACTATAAGTAGTTATATATGTGGGGTGCAATACTGGTTGGAATGTTATCCACAAATTAGGCACACAATCCAGTTATATAGTATGGCAATGTGCTTAGGATGGGGGTAATGAGTTATTGTGTTTTGCTCCTTGTTCTGACTTCAGGCTTCGGCTGGTCTCCCTGAGAGTCAGAATTTACCCTGCAGGTGGTCACTGAGCAGGGACTGGGCTTCAGTAGCAGGCAAGGTCTGGAGCCAGATCTAGCAGGCAAGGGTTGTGAACTGGTTGAGTCCTGCTGTATTTCTGGCACATGCTGGAGTTCCAAAGGTAGCTTGGCATACAGGCCAGGATCCTGCTAACACCCTCAGTTCACTGTTCTACTCTGGTGTTGCGTGCAGCCAGCCTGGCACTTTGCCTTGTTTGTGCCACTTCAGCCCTGGCCCTCTGCCACCAATGTTCCTGTGGACTGGAAGAGGGTCCTGGGGGACTACTGGGCCGGGCTCGAGAGCTGCATGACAGAATCCTGGAGACTATGTCTGTAGCCGATGGAAAGGCTTCCCTTGCAGGCTCTGGCAAGGCAGTTTCTGGCTCTGAGAAGGCATTATCTGCAGGTGGTTCTGCAGTGTTGGGCTCTTCCTGGTCCATCTGGTCCTCCTCAGAAGCCTTGGCTTCTTCTCTAGGGGTTTCAGGTCAAAATCACTGAATGGGCAGGATGGCGTCATGAGACTACTTTGTTTGTGAAAGGCAATGCACTTTTAAGAACATAAGAAAGGCCCTGCTGGATCAGACCAAGGCCCATCAAGTCCAGCAGTCTGTTCACACAGTGGCCAACCAGGTGCCTCTAGGAAGCCCACACACAAGACGAGTGCAGCAGCACCATCCTGCCTGTGTTCCACAGCACCTAAGATAATAGGCATGCTCCCCTGATCCTGGAGAGAATAGGTGTGCATCATGACTAGTAGCCATTTTGACTAGCAACCATGGATAGTCTATCCTCCATGAACATGTCCATTCCCCTCTTAAAGCCCTCCAAGCGGGCAGCCATCACCACAGCCTGGGTCAGGGAGTTTCACAATTTAACTATGCGTTGTGTGAAAAAATACTTCCTTTTATCTGTTTTGAATCTCTCACCCTCCAGCTTTTAGAAGACCGAGAGTGCATTCAGAGGGTTGTAACTGTTCTGATGAATCTCTGTCCCTGGATTGCACCACTAGCCTGTGCTCTGTTTGCATGCTGTGATTGATACATTCATTGTGCTCTCACTATGTTGCCTGATTTGTCATTCTACACTTATTGCCCAGAATTACTGTCATTGCGGAAACGGTTAGACTCTGTTCATGTACCACTCAGTTCTACTTCTCAGTTCTATTTCATCTATTGCCGCCTCCTTGAGCTGCCTATGTTGCTTTCTGAAATTTTGTTTCAAAAACGCTCCTTTTAATTTCAAATTGCTTTGGTTAGAGGAGAGGATTTATTTTCAGCGAAATAGCATTTGTCCAAATACCAAATTATGATTACTTTACAGAGGCATAAGCATTTCTTCTCACAAAAAGAAGCATTCACAGTCATAAAGCTGGGGATTAATTTGCTCCAGTACCTCTTCAAATAAGGCATGAGGCGGTGATTGGCCAATTGAAGGGTAGCCAACCAATGGGAAGACACAATGAAGTGACTATATAATCAAGCCTCACCTCTTTCTTGTGGGCTTTTTCCACCTGCTGCCAACCCGCCCACCCTCTTTAGAATATTGTGGAAGTAGCTGGTTACCATTTGGAGCCAAGCAGGAATTCTGGGGGGTTTCCCCTGATTGGCAGTGGGGAGAGCCTTTTTTCACCTGCTTTGTGATATTCAGGAGAGGAAGGGACAAAGTATATAAACTAGACCTGGTCATAAACCATTTAGGCCATAACTAGTTTTGGCAAGGATAGGGTGGGTTGTTCATTAGAGGTAGGGATGAGTGGCAAGCACCCTGAGCCATCGAGCATGATGGTGTGTCCCGAACAGACCATTACTTGCTTTACAGTGGGATGGGGCTTAAGAAGGAACACCTTTGATGTCTTTCTAAAACTGGTAGTGGCTTTATGGTGCATCAGGGAAGGGGCATGGGTCATGGCACCTCTCAGCACAATATGTGCAGGTGAGGATAATCAAGGCTGGTGGAAGCTGCTGGACAAGCTTGGAGCCAGGGTGGATTTGCCCAAAACAAAGGCAAATATGGCTAGGCTGTCTAGTGCATCCTGCCCCATTAAATATTATCATAGTTAATAATCCATAACATAGATCAGCTAATTTTAATAAACTAGTTAAACTCATGTTGTTTTGAAGGCCTCATTTTAAAAAGGATGTGGACAGAATGGAGTAGGTGCAGGGGAGAGCGATGAGGATGATCAGGGGCCTGGAGACCAAGACCTGTAAGGAAAGGCTGAGGAACTTGGGAATGTTTAGTCTGGAAAAGAGGAAGTTGAGGGGGGACATGATTGCTCTTTTTAAGTATTTGAAAGGCTGTCCCTTAGAGGAGGGCAGGGAGTTGTTCCTGTTGACAGCAGAGGATAGGACTCGCAATAATTAGTATAAATTACGGGCAGAAAGGTACCATCTGGGCGTTACGAAGAAATTTTTTACAGTGAGAGTTGTTCAGCAGTGGAATTGGCTGCCTAGGGAGGTGGTGAGCTCTTCCTCTCCGGCAGTCTTCAAGCAGTGGCTGGACAAACACTTGTCAGGGATCTTGTAGGTTGATCCTGCAATGAGCAGGGGGTTGGACTACTTGACCTGTATGACCCCCTCCAATTCTATGATTCAATGAATTTCAGCCAAAAGTGGTTTGTTAATTTGTTGCCTCTAGAAGCATCACTGCTTGATTTAGCTTTACCTGTTTTGCTTTTCATTTCTTTTATACAGTCTGATTGATTGGTAATCTCAAACTTACAGTTCTAGTTGATTACCATGTAGTATAGACATATTATTAATGTCTTTATTTTAATAATTACTACCCTGACCTTACCTAATAAAGGCAATTAAGATGGATTCCATATAATAAAAATATAAACAATAATTTTATTATAAAATCACAGTTAAAAATAATCAACCGCAAGCCTGGGTAAACAAGTATGCCTTTAGCTGACTCCAGAAATTTAACATACAGTGGCAGGCAAATATTTGTGGAGAGGTTATTTCATAAACATAACGTTCTTCCTGGGAAAAATACTGAGAACCAGGGGTAGCTGTGTCACTATAATGTTGGGAGTCTCAGAGTCAATCCATTGCCCTTTGATATTTAACTAGATGCTATACTCCAAGAGCTGGCCACAGATGCTGTGTTTGGGCTGCTCCAGAAACACACCTGAATTTGTCCTTTTTTGAGAATGTGTCTCTTCGAGCTGATAAAAATCTGAACTGTGGTTTGTCACTTCTTACCTACCTAGAGGATTCATACTTGGCTTCTTGCCTATGCAGTTTGGTACATGATTATGCAATTTGTATGGTATTTAGTGATAACAGTATACAACATTGCAATTTATAATATATATTTATTGAGGAACAAAGAGCATTGGAATATGAGCAGGTTTTTTAGGAGAAGAATTCAGCACAAGGAGACAGAATAGGACACAAAAAGAAAGGCTTATGGGTTCATGTAACAGAGGAGGAAAACAAATGTTTGAATAATAGTACAAGTTTATGAAATGTAATGGCAACCTAGGCCCAGGTCAGCGTTTCTCAAAAGTTTTCAACTTGTGCATTTTTGCTGACTTAATTTTGCCTTGTGCTTCCTCCAACCCAATATCAACAATTGGTTTTATTGCTGAAGATGGCGCGATTCACATAGATAATTATGTGCACTTTGGTGGTGCATTTGATGATTTATGTGCTAATACAATGCTGGCATTGGGAGGAATAGAAGAGGACATCTCTGACTCTCAAGCACCACTCTGGAATCTGTAGTTTGAATAACTACTCTTTTAGCCTCACTTCTTCCCAAAGTGTTAATGGATTGGGAAGGGAGACAACTAGGAATGACATCACAATTCCAGTGTAGATCATTGTGGCTCCTCTTCCAGGACATTCAAAGTACTTAGGTCTTGGCTACAAAAGACTTCTCCTTGTCTCAGGATTATATCCTTCCCTGGAAATTCACACATTTTCCTTTCAGGCATCCGGGTCTAAGTTGTATGGAGGTACACATCTGTCAGATACAACCACTCCTCTCATATCATTTTGTTTCTTTGCTTTGTCTTTAAATTCCACATTTTGATCTAGTTATGAAACCACCCATACCCAACTTCACTCTGCTGATTGGCTTTTCCTGCTGTCATCTTTTCACCTTAAAATTTGGTCATTGGTGCTCCAACTTCTCTTGCCCTTCCATGCTCGCAGTGTGCTTTGTGTGGATGTTGCTGGCTTAAACTTCAGAATCATCAGTGTAAATATATCAATTTTGCTGCTAGAGTTGCAGTTTTCCCCTCACAAACTGTTTTGTAGTCATCCTTCATGTATATGTATATATATATATATATGTGTGTGTGTGTGTGTGTGTGTGTGTGTGTGTGTGTGTGTGTGTGTATATATATATATATATATATATATATATATATATATATATATATATATATATATATATATATTAAAAACACCTGCTTTCCCATATAATAGCATGTATTGTGAAATCTTCATTGTTCATTCTCTTTCCTGCAGCTGAGTGGCTTCAGATAACACCTTATGAATCAGATGGTATTTTGTTGTTGGAAAGAGAGCCATCCAGGGCCTGCACACAGCAAGGTTTTGCAAGAGGACTGCTTTGAATCCTTGATGAGCTGCACTAGTAATGGAGCTGGTTGTGTCGGCTTGAGTTTCCAGGTTATTGCCTCTGTCTCTCCTATGCTCTCTACTAGTTCCTTGCTGAAAAGGAACATATCTTACCACTCCTGTCATCTTGCATAATCCCGTGCTTAAATTCTATTTTTTTTCATACAGTAATATGGCTTACAACTTTCTTATGACTTTCTCATGCCTTCGGCGGCATAAATTCTTCAGAAATGAATTTCCCGCTGGGCTTAATGTAATTCAACCATGTCTTTTTCCATCTAAAGCATCATGTCTTTAGATGTTTTAAGTTATTTTTATTTATTATATTGCAATAGATAGGTGTTTGCAGTAGAGCTGTCTGATGATTATCTCATTCTAAGCACCAAATAGCAGCTGCACAAACAGCATGCGAATGCTGTCCGACTTAACTTTGAATTCAGCAATAAAATTGTATGTCTATAATTCAAAGTAACTACCTTATAAAATATATTACGGCTGCAGTCAAAAGGTACAGGGCCGTCAATAGTCCCACAATGCCAGCAGCCTACTAACATGGTGTAATAGCACTTAGTTGTTATCTTGTGCTTCCCCAGAAAGAAAACTGAGCAGACAAAATCATTAGGGAGCAAAAAGAATCACAACATCAACAAAGTCAATTGCTACACTGCAGACATGTACCAGTCACAGACAAGCTGTGTTTCACATCAGCTTATCATTTGTGGTTGGCAGAAGCCTGGGCATTCATTCCTGATTCATCAGGAGGGCATTAAACTGGCCCCACAAGAGAAAGAAGATGACCAACTTAGGGATTTCAGTAAAGGAGAGCAAATTGCAGAGGCCTACCTGGGAGAGCCGAGTATAAAAAGATGAAGTTGCGGGGCTTCTGGTGCCTATGTACCAATGCCTAAGGCTTGGGCGATAAGAAGGAAGAGCTTGAGCTTCTGATGCAGACAGAGGGAGATGATTTAGTAGGCATTACAGAGACTTGGTGGGAGGATTCCAATGACTGGAATGTAATAGTGGATGGATATGAGTTGTTCAAGAAAAACTGAAAGGGTTGAAGAGGAGGAGGAGGTGTGCTGTATGTGAGGAGAGGGATTGCCTATCAGGAACCACTGGGGTAGGCGGGTGACTACCCAGTGGAAAGTATGAGGGTGAGGATAAGGGAAGGAAGGAGTAGGGCTAGAGTAGTTGAAAACAAAAACAAAATCAGTTTAATTTGGTTTCGGGTTTAAATGGCCTTTTTTTTATTCAGGAAAACCCGAATGCCGAATTCCCCTATACTGGTATAGGTGGGAATTCGGCTTTAAATTCAGGATTCCCGAATAATTTGGCCATTTAAACATATTAAATGCATTTCACTGCTTTTCGTGGTTCCTGCGGGGGCATTTTTGCAGATCCCAAATTTTCAGGGTAGCTAGAAGGGACTCTCCTTGCAAGAATCCCCAAGTTTGGTAAATATTGGGTTGGGGGTCTGGAGTTATGGGGTCTGGAAAGGGTCACCCCCATCCTCCTCCATTCAAATGCATTGGCAAAGTGGCTGTGTTCAGACTCTTTAATGTTATGTTTCCAATGTATCTGAATGGAGAAGCTGGACTTTAAACGGTGGGTAGGTTCACCCCACACCTCCATAGACACAAAGTGTATCACATTGTATCTCTATGAAGGCACCGGGCGAACTTTCCCACCCACTGTTTAAGTCCAGCTTCTCCATTCAGACACGTTGGGAAGATCATATTAAAGAGTCTGCCAATTCATTTGAATGGAGGAGGATGGGGATGACCCATTCCAGACCCCATAGCTCCAGACCCCCTGACCCAGTCTTTACCAAACTTGGGGGTTCTTGCAAGGAAAGTCACTTCTAGCTACCCTAAAAATTTGGGACCTCTACCTGTAAAAATGTCCCCACAGGAGCCGCAGAAAGCCGGAATAGTCGGGAATGGCAAATTCAGCTTTGCCAACCTCCTGGATTTTGTGGACTTGGTAAACCCGAACCAGAAATTTACTGAATTTGCATTTATTCGGTATTTTTCCAGTTTGGTTTTTACCAAATCAACACCCCTAGGCTAGAGTCTATTACAGACTGCTTGACCAGGCTGAAGGGGTGGATGCTGCCCTCCTTGAGCAGCTTGACAGGGTATCCAAACAACATATTTACTGTGATATACATGTATATAGTACAGTCTGCTCCTCCCCCATTATCTATAGGAGTTAGGCCCCACAGGGCGGAGCTCTTGTTTCCAGTTTCTAGTTTTAGTTGATGATGCTGTGAGCTATAGCTGGGGCCTGTTGCAGTTGTTGCTCTACAAATAAAAGCTGTTGGATGGACCCAAAAGTGAGAACTCTTGCCTAATGCTGTATGCCTTAAAAGAGGATCATTACAACCTGGTAGTTTTGGGCGACTTCAACTTCCCTGATGTGTGCTGGGAGACAAACTCTGCTAAGCATCCACAGTCATACAACTTCTTGACCTGCCTGGCTGACAACTTCCTTTTTCTAATGGTGGAGGAAGCTACGAGGGGATCGGCCATACTCAACTTAATATTGACCAGCAGGCAAGAGTTGGTAGATGGGGTGAAGATGGTGGGGGAAGTGACCATGCCCTCCTAAAATTCCTTTTGCAGTGGAGGACCAAGGAAGTTCAAAGCCACACATGTCTGTTAGATTTTATTAGGGCAGACTTTAATGAACTCAGAGGCATGATGAGAGTCATTCCATGGGCAAGACTGCTGGAAGGGAAAGGAGCAAGTGAAGAGTGCCATGTGCTGGGGAGAAGGCTTGGCCAACCCAGGGGATGGAGATGATTGGATGCACCCTTAGTCAGCATCCTGAGCACTTTGGGGTCTTGTGGGCATGGCTGTACCGATTGGGGGACGGCTTGGAATTTCACTTGAGTGGGTGCCTATGGGCGTAACCTTGCGCCTCTCATGCAGCCACCGTGGAGCTGCGCCACTGTCCAAAAGTGGCACAGCAGCACTGTGCCGCCATAAGGGTCAGTCTGCTCCCTTTGCCCGTCTCTCAAATAGGTTTGCATAGTTAGTACTCCTACAAATACTGTACTTCATAGATTCGTATGGGTGTGATTTGAATCTACACTGAGATAAAATAAAACTTTTGCTTCTGATATGATGGTCATAGAAATTTTCCTGAAATCTGTGAATTGTGAAGTAATGAATGAAATACACCTTCCAAATGGTGTTCATTGCATGGAATTAAGAGGTGTTATCTGTTTAAATTTTCTATATGCCTGAACTGATTTTCATCAAAGCACTTGTTTTTGAGTTTCCTTATCCTCAAAGCTATGTAAGTGCAATAAGGAGTGAAGATTTTAGGTTGCTGATTTCCATGATTAAAGTCGATGTAATCTGCATAGCCTGTTCAGATCTTCTGATGAGTATAGTTCCTTTAGTTCTTAGTGGAAACAGGAGACTCGATGCTTAGGTGACATGCCTGTCTGTGTGCAGGGGCACAGCTTCTATTTGTTGAACTTACTTTGAAGATTCAGATAAGCCCTTTCCTTACATTTCAGTGGCACCCTCCCCACAATAATTGCACTGTAGAATATAACCACACTTTTCAAAAATATAAAATTCAATGGATTCTCTCTGTGTCCTGAAGATTTGCTAGGTTCTTCCTTTATCTTATTTGATGTTATTCAATGCAAGGAGTATGTTATCAAGCTGTTTTTCCATGTTCACTTAATATCTGGCTTGCCGCAAAGAGAGTGTTTTTAATATGGCTTTCTAAAACTAAATATTAAATACTCTGGGATACTCTTTCCTAAGTATTTCAGGTGACTTTGCCAAAGTAGGTAAAGAGGAATGCTAACAAGAGGGCTAAAATGGAGCAAAATTAAATGCTTTCTACTACAGTCAGCCTCGGAAAGAGAGAAATATACTAACCACTGGCAATATTGCCAGTTTCTGAAAGCATTACTATGTATGGCAAATGAAAATAAAATATAGAGGCCAGGCTTCCCTGTATTTGCAGTATCCTTCAAGCTATTTTGCTCAAAAAAGCAGCATTCTCATGCCTGTATTAGGTTTACTCAGTCTGAAAATCCATATGCCTGCAGTGTTATAATTGTGTGTAATAATACAAATCCTTAGAAAAAGAAAACAAATCAATTTAAACAATTCATATGTTGTTTGTCAAAGTTGGTTGGAAGTGGGCAGGATTGCATTTTTCAACTTACAGAAAACAAACAAACAAACCGTTATACTATAAGTCCAGAATTATTTTTTATGTATACAAGCCTGATATCCATTAACGTGTAGCTGTTAACAGGTATCTATGTTGTAGATCTTTATTGCTGATTGTGGTGATCCACAGGAGAAAAAAAAGAACCCAAACAGTGGTCCTCACGCAACAAAGTTTAAGAAGAAAAAAAGTCTTCTAGATTCTGCAGATTTTAATCATTAGCTCACAGAGCCAAGAGAATCATCCTAAGTGTTGTGGTAGCAGCTTTGCAAATTTGACAATTACACAGACCCCATCAGTGTATCCACAGTAAGTAAATCAAACAGAGTATTTCCAAGAATTAGCCTAAATAGTCAACATTCTGTTAGGGCCTTGGATCATATGTGGGTCTGAAGACTTGCAGCTCATTCCTGAGCCTAGGTGCCGAATGGGCTTAGAAGGCGACCAGCGCCCTATGCTGCCGTCCATGCACACTGGCATGTATGCTGGTTTAGTGCCACTTGCAGCGGCCCCCCAGGACTGCTGCAGCCCGTGGACACCGGCTCAGCATCCCGCCAGCGTCTTGCCAGTGCAAGTGCTCGTGCCAGCATCCTGGGAGGCATTCCTGGGGTGTTCCAGGGGCGAGGCTGCCGGTTGGCTGCCTCCTAACCCCTTCCAGCCTGGGAACACCCCCTTCCAAAACAGCAGTGCTGCACCAGGTTTTTCCTGGCGCAGCATCACTGTTATCTACAGGCCTTTCCCCTCTTTTTTGAATTTTTAGTTTCAAAAATTGGGGCTTTAAGCCTTGCACGGGCTAAGAAACCTCTTTGGGGGTGCTGCGGTGGCACCTCGGCCATGCAGTCCCCGGCCGCTGTAAGGCTCAGGAACAAGCTGTTAGGATCTTATGGCTGTGTAAAGCAAGATGGCTGTAACAATATTTTCTATTCTTTTCCACACTAGCCTGTCTGGTCTGTATGCAGGCATGGAATCAGGCCTTTGTTAGACCACTTATCATTGCTATTCTTGTTTCCACTCCTAGGTTTGAGAGCTAGTCATGGGCTGTGTGAGGCTGCTTTATCTCTGCAGGGCACCAACCAGAAGGCCATAATTTGGCTAACAATAATGAAACTATTGAAGCTGTCATTGTGCCATAAATATAGTCGAAAGAATGAAATGCAAATTACTCTTTGGAAACAGACTCTACTGAATAGCATATTACCAGTACTGTAAAATATAGAAATAAATGAAGTGAGGATCCGAGAATGAAAATTTAAATAGGGCACTGACCTTTACTGATCTTTATGAAATGGTGCACTCACACAAATCTCAAGGTATAGAGTAATTTTAAAAAATGCAGTACAGAATGGAGGCAGGAAGGTTATGTGACACTGCTCCAAATTGAAGGAGGAGGAGGAGGAGGATACTGGTGGGTTTGTTTCTCATAGGACTGCCCTGTATGCTCTGGCAGCAAAGAAAATAAGGGCCAATATGGCTGCTAAAGGAGCTAATTCTTCAAGCTGATTTTAATGGTCGCTAGGTCCCATTGGCTGATTGGGACACCACTACAATTTTTAGTTATTGTTTGTTGTTGTTGTTGTTGTTTTTGTATGCATCTATTTAGCATAGTTTTATTATTATATATTTATTATTAATCCAGAATTTTATTAACCTAATATTTCCTTTTATTATGTATCTGTGGTATCATTGACATGTTTGTAATGGCCTATGGCTAAATGCAAACAAAACTATTCATTCATATGTCGACTTTCTCTACCACTTAAGGCAGAATCAAACCGGTTTACAATCGCCTTCCCTTCCCCTCCCCACAACAGACACCCTGTTAGGTAGGTGAGGCTGAGAGAATGTGACTTGCCCAAGGTCACCCAACTGGCTTCATGTGTAGGAGTGGGGAAACAAATCCAGTTCACCAGCTTAGCCTCCGCCGCTCATGCGGAGGAATGGGGAATCAAACCCGGTTCTCCAGATCAGACTCCACCGCTCCAAACCACTGCTCTTTTTATTTAAACTTTTTTTAATGGGTTTTGGGGTACAGAAATAAAAAGGAAAATTGGGGAAGGGGAAATGAAAAAATGATTACCTTTCAATATCGAAATACAGTTCATAGAATTTTGTGTGTGTGTGTGTGTGTGTGTGTGTGTGTGTGTGTGTGTGTGTGTAAAGTGCCTTCAAGTCGCAGCCGACTTATGGCAACCCCTTTTGGGGTTTTCATGGCAAGAGACTAACAGAGGTGGTTTGCTAGTGCCTTCCTCTGCACAGCAACCCTGGTATTCCTTGGTATTCTCCCATCCAAATACTAACCAGGGCTGACCCTGCTTAGCTCCTGAGATCTGACGAGATCAGGCTAGCCTGGGCCATCCAGGTCAGGGCAATCTGTTATACACCCAGCCAAATAATAACTGCTCTTAACCACCATGCCACGCTGGCCCTATTCACTGAAGTTATAAGGCTAAAATTATTTAAGGCCACTGATGGGGAAGAGTTTGTTTGTTTGTTTGTTTGTTTGTTTGTTTGTTTAAATGAAAATGAGTTTCATTAGTTGGCTTCGCTAAGAGTGTTATGCTTTGGATTCCTTTACTCATAAGCAAAATGCAAAAGAGGAAAAAATGCAAAATTATATTATCTGATAAATTGTTCTTATTTTTGGGTGTGCTTTTTAAATTTGCAATTCAGCCTGTGTGTATTGTAGGAACTCGGGGTTAGGAAGAACCTGTTTGTGAAGGGGCAAAGATAGCACAAATAGTTTGAATTTTCAGAGGGTAGCTATGGTGGTGAACTGAATAAAATGACAGATTGTGGAAATGGAAGAGAAACGTGTTTCACTACATCATCTTTTAAATCTGTTTTTACAAATTTAATTTAGATAATGCATCTAGGACAAATGGTGTTCTCTGGAGAAATGAGACATAAGAGTTTGTGAACATGTAGACCCTTGCTAATATCTTTAAGTAATTGCCTTCCAGAGCTCTATAGTCAACAGTTTTGTTCCTGTAGCTATTCCATGTCCTTTCCCTCCTGCCTGACTTTTGAAGTGCCTTTAAAATTGCTGTGTTTAAAAACACAGAATGGGATTCCATAATAGCCCATGTACCTTTAAATATTTCTTATTTAGATACAAGGGAGAGTTTTGCTCTCTGTTTCATTGAAGCTAATGCTGGGTCATTAACATTGTGTAGAGATTTACCATAACAATAATGAAGTTTGAGTTTGAAAAGTAAAGCAATTTTCCCTTCGTCATATGAACATCTCAGCCTTGGGAAAGCTGGAATTTTGTTTATTTCTTTTACATAATACCTCATAACAGTTCTTAAGCCAGAGCACAAATATAAAATAGTTACATTACAATTGGCAAAACCCAAATTAAGAGGCAATAGACAATGCTAGTAATGTAAGAAAACAGCAGCATTAAAAATTTGAAAGACTTTAGAATAACAGCAGATTAAAACAGTATCAGCAAACAACACTCAATTTTGCCGCGGTAAAAGATTCAAGTAGTAAAGCCACAAAGTAGTAAAACTAAGAAGCACAGACAGACACTATACAATAGAAATAATTATTAAAGCCTCAGGGGAATGTTTTTATCTGAGTGAATTAAACAATGAAAACAAATACTGGTATGGAGTGGGTGCTACTACATAGAACGTCCTGTACCACAAGGCCACCAAAGATGTTAAGGGCATGGTCAATATGGCATCATTTGACAATCTTTATTGCAGGTTCATATGGGAGCAGGCATTTCTTTTGATGTCCTGACCTGGATCGCCCAGGCTAGCCTGATTTCGCCAGATCTCAGAACCTAATTTGGGTCAGGACTATTTAGTACTTGGATAGGAGATCATCAAGGAAATTCTGGGTCACTGTGCAGCAGAGGCAGGCAATGGCACACCACCTCTGAACATCTCTTGTCTTGAAAACTCTATGATGTCACCAAAAGTTGTATGCGAATTGATGGCACTTTCCATTGTCACCATTTCCTTAGATAACCCTGTCCCAGCTCATGTATGGCTTTATAGGCCAGAACCAGCACTTGGAATTCCATTCAGAAATAAAGCTGCAGCCACTGTAATGCTTTCAATACTGGGAAAATATGGCACAATGACAGCTTCAGTAGTTACATTTGTTACATGCAATAGTTACAGGAACTCTCCCATCCACAGAGGGCAAAATAGTAAGCCTAGCCCCAGGGAATGAGGGGCTTTAAAGGTTGTCATGAGCACCTTTAATTGAACAAGCTGGCAGCCTATGTAGCTGTTTTTAAATAAGAAAGATGTGTTTTCATCAGCTGGCCCCTGATAATAATTGAACTGCCAAACTCTAATCCAATTGTAGTTTCAGGTGGGCCTTCATGGCAATGTAGAATGCATTACAGTAACCCAGACATGATGTTACAAAAGCATGGCTCGGCATGGCCAGGTTAGTTGAGTCTATGAAAGAAGAGGGTGGGAGAACCAAATGTACCAAGCAGAAGGCACTCTTGGCCACTACACCAACCTGCTTTTCAAGTAGCAAGGCTGCATTCATGAGCACCCCTAGCAGCGGAACTCCATCCACCATAACTAGGGATACCAACCTCCAGGTGCTAGCTGGAGATCTCCTGCTATTCAATTGATCTCCAGTTGATAGAGATCAGTTCACCTGGAGAAAATGGCTTCTTTGGCAATTGGACTCTATGGCATTGAAGTCCCTCCCCTCCCCAAACCCCGCACGCCTCAGGCTCCACCTCCAAAACCTTCTGCTGGTTATGAAGAGGGACCTGGCAACCCTATGTCCAGCTGATAGAGATGAGTTCATCTGGAGAAAATGGCGGCTTTGGCAATTGGACTCTATGGTATTGAAGTCCCTCCCCTCCCTAAATCCTGCCCTCCACAGGCTCTGTCCCCAAAACCTCCTGCCGATGGTGAAGAGGGACCTGGTAACCCTAACCACAAGGAGATCCAAATCCTTTATATCATCTGAGTAGGGTTAGGGCCCTACTAACCACCTATGAATCTTGAATGTCAGTCTCATTTCTTCCTTCCTTCCTTCATTATATTTATATCCCACCCTTTCCCAGCCAGGACCAGGCTCAGGGCCACTCATAACAATACAATAGATGCACAATACAATAATGTGTGTGTGTGTGTGTGTGTGTGTGTGTGTATATATATTTAAAACAATTGAATATAATATATAAACACAAACACAGTGCCAAGTGAATACTACTGCCAAACCTGTATGCAGCACTGCCATTTGATGAATGGGGGTATGTATGAACTTTCAAACAAATGTTGCTGTCAGCTGTGACAGCATCAAGAATCTCTTTGGCAGGTGTGTGCACTGATTCAATCATCTCCAGCTGTCAAAGTCAAGAGGGCAGTGCCACCAATCTATTGTGCTTTTAACACTCAGCAGCATGAGTGCAGCTCTCTTTAGATCACAGAGATATCTGGACTGGTGGTGTAATACTTCAGTATATACAGTACAGACAGAGAAGACTCAGCCTTTTCTCAGCCTTTTGCATTCTCCCTGACATGACAGATCAGGCTCAGAGCTTTGGTGAGGGGGAAGTGCTGTTAGTTCTATATCTGAAGGTGGATACTTAGGTATCATCATCTGTAGCAGTTCTCCAGTGATTACTAACTAAAGAGAACCCCTATTTTCAGAGGCAGCGAACCTCTGAATACTAACACTAGGGCCATTTATGCAGGGTCGATTCTGCTCTTTGCTCAATGCTTATTTTTTAAATTCAACCTTTAAAATGACTATTCATGGTCCCGATGCAAAAGGAGAAAGTCAAACAAATTCCACCCCCCAACTTGTTCCTTCGTTTGCATAGCCATTAGCAATAGTCGTCTGCATAGCTAAGCCGGGGCTGGGATTCTGCATGCTTCCTTCAGTGAATGCTTTGATGCGGGGGCGGAGGAAATACGAAAGGTCGTGTTAAAGGGGCTCTTAAGAAATGCGAAGCAGGTATGCGCCGGCTTCACAGTAACGTCTGCAATGACAGTTCAGCGTGAAGAATTTTTAAAAAAAATATGCAAGGCACTTCAGCCTGGAATGCGCTGCTAATTACCAAGCATAAATGGCCTAGGAGTAAACATCAAGGTCAGGGGTGGGGCTTAGATTCTCTGCCCTATTTGTTGGCATTCCAGGACAGCTGGTTGGCTATTTTGTGAAACAAGATGCTAGACTAGATGGACCTCTGGTCTGATCCATTAGCACTGTTCTTATACCTTTAACCAGCTTTAGTTGGTACACAATCCAGCTGTGGTTTGTCCTTGAAAAGTAAAACTGGATGACCTTGGGCCAGTCACACACACTCTGCCTAACCTACCTCACAGGGCTGTTGTGATAAAATGGAGTAGAGGAGAAAGATTATGCCATTCTGGATCCCCCATTGGGGAGAAAGTCAGAGTATAAATGAAGTAAATTAAAATAAAATAGTTATGTGTGCTCTGATCACATCTGTGTTTAACTGCTACATTATATGTTGGGGTGCCTCTGAAGAATGTTCAGTTAGGGCACCCCTTCAAACACCTGTGTGCCTGACACCAAATATGATGAGCTTTAGGTGACAGGTGACAGATATTTTAGGTTTTAGACAGATATTTCATAGACATGCACAGCTGTTTGTTCAAAAAAGACAAAATTATTTTGAAGTGACAGAAACATATTACTTTGGTATATATAAAATATTTCACATTACTTTCATGACTGCTCTGTATTAACTTTTAGCCTTGTTGCAAACAGATAAATATCAGTGCTTGGTGTAAAATGGATTATTTAAACAAGAGCTGATTGAAGATTTAAGGAGC